>NC_139683.1:89234599-89834599 GCF_964106915.1 Podarcis gaigeae | reverse complement strand
AAGGTTAAGGTAAAGGATCCCTGGATAGTTAAGTTCAGTCAAAGATGGCTATGGGGTGTGGCACTCATCTCACTTTCAGACCAAGGGAGCTGGCCTTTGTCCATAGATAGCTTTCTAGGTCATGTGGCCAGCAGGATTAAACCGCTTCTGGCACAACGGGACACTCTGATGGAAGCCAGAGCACATGGAAACAGCATTTATCTTCCTGCTGCAGTGGTACCAATTTTCTACTTGCACTGGTGTGCTTTTGAACTGCTAGGTTGGCAGAAGCTGGGACAGAGCAACGGGAGCTCATCACTGTCAAGCAGAACGCACATAACAACGGCCCAGTAGCATTAACATCTGAAACAGTTCTCACTCTCTCTTCCATTGGCCCAACTTATGGAAAAACAGTAACATTTTAAAAAGTGGTGTCACTTAGGTGATTTATTCAATTATGATCACAACTGGACAACTGAACCAGATTCCTCAGAAAGCTGGGGGTTTTTCTCCCCTTGGCTTCTCCTAACAGTGCAGATCAGGGATTGCTTTGGGATGCTCAGACATCAGCCACTGTGGTTCTAAAGTTTGGTAGGCATTAAAAAGTCCCCTAGTCACTTGACATGGAAGGACACAATTTGTTCCAAGATAATACAAATATCAACAGTCTTTCAGAAGTTCACAGAACTTCCCCATCTGGAAACAAGACATTTAATTGCTGTCATTAGCAATTCCCTTAATCTAATTAAAATAAGAAGAATGTTGCATTTAACCTTAATCTACTCAACACATAATATATGCCTGGTTCAGTTTATTATTGTTGTTGTTTATGAAATTTGTATGTTGCCCTTCATCTATAGATCTCAGAGGGGTTCACAACACAAAAATACAAGGTAAAAAATTCAAAATACATAATAAAAACAAAAAGAACATAACAAACCAATAACCCCCCTTCTCTCCACCACAAACATGTTTAAAAGGGTATCAGATGTTAATCAGCCAAAGGCCTGATTGAAAAGGAATGTTTTCACCTGGTGCCTAAAGGTGTATAATGAAGGCGTCAGGCAAACCTCCCTGGGGAGAGCATTCCACAAAACAGGGAGCCACTGCAGAGAAGGCCTGCTGCCACCCTCCAGACCTCTCATGGAGGCACACAAAGAAAGGCCTCAGATGATGATTCCAGAATAATGTTAAATTACTTCATATGGAGAAAGGTGGTCCTTGAGCTACTGTGGTCCTGAGCCATTTAAGGCTTTATAGGACAAAACTAGCACTTTGAATTGGGCCTGGAAACTAATTGATAGCCAGTGCAGACAGGCCAAGGTCAGTGTAATATGTACAAACCATCTTGCCCTGGTGAGCAGCTTGGTTTACAAACTGTCTTCAGAGGCAGCCCTCTGCAGTCATCTAACCTAGAGGTTACCAGAGTACGGACAACAGTAGCTGGCCTATCCCTGTCCAGATAGAGGCGAAACTGGGCCACCAGCCAAAGCTGATGGAAGGCATACTTCACCAGATGCCACCTGAGCCTCAAGCAACAGCCAAACGTCCAGAGGAGTGTAACCTCCTCTGGTTAAGAGCAGGTCACCTCCCAGCCATCTGGTCTGAGGAACTGCCCACTCACAGGACCTCAGTCATATCTGCATTGAGCTTCAGTTTGTTGGCTCTCAGCCAGTTCATAACTGATGCAAGACAGCAGTCCAGCACATCCACTGCCCCACTTGCAGATGTAAAGGAGAAGTAGAGCTGTGTGTCATCAGCATAATGCTGAAAGCGTATTCCAAACCTCTGGATAACCCCACTCAGCAATTTCAAGTAATGTTAAATAGCATAGTGGGTAGAGATGTTAAATTCTCAAGAATAATCATTTGGAGAATATTCTTGATTAATGAGAATATTAGAGAATTTTCATTTAAAATAGGAGAATATTCATTTTAATGCATTGAAAATGATATAATTAGTTGATATACATGTTTATTCATGAGTAAGCTTGTTCAGATGGCAACCAAAAACCGTACAGATACTTTTATTCAATGGGGCAATGCAGTGAATTCACATTCTTTGATTTGGTAAAGGGGAACTGACAATCAGAGGACTGCAGAAAACTAGTTACTGGCACTAAGTAAAAATATAGAAACGCCAGCTGTTTAAATCAAGGCCACCTCACATGCTGTTTCATATAATTGTATAGGCCTAGGTACTTTAAGTGCCTAAAGCATTAAAGCTACTTTCTGTAAAAAAATCACAATGTATGGCCAAGGGTATAGAACTGCTAAGAATAAGGTCACACCAAAATAGGAAAAAAGGGTATTACATATAGTTTGAAACACATATGAATTCAAATGTTCATCAAATTAGATGAATAGCATTTTTAAAACAAAAAAACCCCCAAAACCCCAAAAATGTTTTCTGTAGCTCACATTTCAGAACTGCCAATGGTGAATAACACAATCCCTAGTAATGTAACTGGATCAAAAACAACCATTATTCATTACTTACACTGGCAATATCACAGCTTGACTTATTATTTACTAGATTTTTTAAAATGTGGGTTGTAAAACTGGTTCTTACATTAGAATTTACAGTTTGTGGAGAATATTTTCCAGAGAATTTTCTAGCAGAGAATATTCTCACCTCACATCACTAATAGGGGATAAAATTGAACCCTGTGGAACCCCACACTGAAGGCTCCACAGGGCCAAAGAATCACCCTCTGGAAACTACCATCCAAGTAGGATCGGAGCCACCGCAAAGTGGTGCCACCCACCCTTAACTCAGACAGCCACTCCAGAAGAATACCATGGTTGATGGTATTGAAAGCTGTTGAGAGGTTGAGGAGAATTAACAGGGACACATTTTCCCTGACTCTCTTCTGACAGATGTCATCATGCAGAACAACCAAATCAGTTTCTGTGCCAAAACCAAGGATGGTTTATTGAGTGGTTTCAGTTCCAGTTCCATGCCTTCCTCACTTAAAATTGAGTGCATAAAACTATATGAACAAAGGACATTAGATGAACAGTAGTTAAATCAGTTGCCTACCCCAAAGTTCTGAATGATGACTGGTCCAAGTGAACCTGCCTCCTGTCGCGGTTAAAGCCAAGCTGTGGCCTCCAAGGTCTGCCATCATTGTTAGTCTTCTCCCAGTCACCTGGCTTCAGAACTGGTGGAGGCTTTCTAAATAAAAAGACAAGGAAGTTTAATCTAATAGGCACTAGAGACACAGAGTTGCAAGACCTGAAGGCCATCAAGTTCAATTCTCTGAAGCAAGACATAGGACCACCCACAAAATCAATCTCACCCATTCTACATCCTGCAAGTGGTTCAGAAGAACTGGTAAGGGTAAACAGAAGGGTTACTTACTTTGCTCCAGATAACACCTCTGCCTTAAAAATAAAGTCTTCTTGGAATTGTGGGTCTTTAAAGTTGATACTAAGAATGAAAATATTTGAAACAATTATGAAGAATTAACACATTGCCTGTTATGTGACATCAAAGTTGGTAACTTATTTTCTCTCTTCAGAATACAGCAAGGATCAGTAGAGAGCAACTCAGGCCCAAAGATGAAATAAGAGCTCACCAGGCCTCTTGATTAGATCTGTTTTGAAATGGCCACAGCCACTTGTCACTCACATAATATCACAGGGTGTCATGGGAAGGACAGGAAAAGCCACTTACAGAGCGCTCTGAATTGTTCCTTTGCAACCCAGAGTTGCATTCAGTCATTTACGCCTGGCACTGAATACAAGAGCCACTGCTTTAAGGCAGGATGGGTTCCTCTTGAGAGCTCGGATTCTGCCCATATGACTTGCATTCAGTGCCAACTGTAAACTGGGGCTGTACAGGAGCAATTATGTGTACACTCTAAGCCAGGCTCCCCCAACCTGATTCCCACCCTTCCTGATGCTTTGGATTAAAATTCTCATCATCCCTGACCAATAGTCATACTGACTGGGGCTGATGAGAGTTGGAGTCCAACAACATCTGGTTGAGGAAGGCTTAAATTTGGTGCCAAGTGCAACCAGCACATCTTGGGGGCAGGATCATTTCCACCTGACATCATAATGGCCTGTCAAATGTGGTCTGTGAAAGGCTGGTCACTATTTGATAAGGCCAATCATGTGGTCCCCCAACACTTGTGTAGGCAAAATTCTCTCTTTTTCAGCCCTAGTCAGATGTATTTATTCATGCACTATGTGGATGACTCAGAAAAAGGAGTTAATTAAGACAGAGACCATCACTACTGCTAAGATAACAGCTGGGAGGAGTCAGTAGATCCCTCTGCAATAAGGAAAGGGAAACCAGCAGTTATATTCATAATCTGAATGCAGTTTAGAATAAAAAATATTTGATCCATCATTCTAAGGAAGGGCTCGTATTTTCCAAGATTTAGCAGCTTAGTTGCCTTCAAGCCCACATAAGCAAGAGCCTGAGAAATGAGGAAACGTCTAACTTCATTAATTTGGTTCCCTCTCCCTTTAATATATCCCACTAGTCTCAAGAGGAGAAGCCAACCAGGAACTGGTGAACACCTCAACTATTGGGGACTTCACATCATGACCTAGAGGAAGTCATTTTTGGGTAACTTCATTCATACACATTTTACCTTATTGCAGAATTATGTGTCAGGTCACGCAGCATGGGCACAGGAGAGTGCAATGTCCTAATGGATATGGAAAAATGGAACAACTATTCATTTAGAAGAAAAACTCTCTTGGCTGTAGACAAAAATGGAAAATGTATCTGATGTAAGCAGGCAATGGTCACTTACCGTATTTTTCGCCCTATGGGACGCACAGGCCCATAGGACGCACCTAGTTTTCAGGGGGGGAAATCAAGGGAAAAAAATGATCCCCCCCCCCGCAGCTCTGGGAGCAGAAGCCGCGCAGCCCCTTTAAAGAGCGCAGGGCTTCTGCGGGAGGTGGGGGAATTCCCCCACGCGCAACGCCTTCCCGCTGCCCCCCATCCTCTGGGGCTGGCAATGGGGGAAGCGCTACTTTCCCCCACCGCCAGCCTCAAAGAGCAGACTCCTGGCTTCAGCGGTAGCAACACAAAGCCTCCGGAGGACAGCATCGCTGAAGCCAAGGAGCCTGCATTCGCCCCATAGGACGCACACACATTTCCCCTTCATTTTTGGAGGGGGAAAAGTGCGTCTTATATGGCGAAAAATACAGTAATACCAAATGACATTTAGCTGACTGAAGGGATCAAATTCTTGACAAGAGAGCTGCACAAGTATTTTGCATGCTAAATATTTCTAAGACAAAAACCTCAAATAACAAGGCAGAAGCTAATAACAAGAATAACAAGAAGCTAAGGCAATATGCTTTAATCCAAGCTAAATGGTAAAGAAATGGGAAGGGCAGCATATTAACATTTCAAAATGACCACACGTAATATGTCATCAAACAGTACAGAAAGTTGAATAATCAATACTGCACTAATAGAATACAATATAGCAAAATTTAATCAAAATTGATTGTCCATTTTCAAAACCAAAAACATTGTAAATTTTGCCATGCTTACATCAGCTCATGTTAACCATCCCTTTGGTGTCCATAGCACTTCTCAGTGTTTTCAGACTCACCTTTAATCCCATCCCTCCTACTTTCTGTTAGCCTTTTATTCTCTTATTCTTCATTCTAGCCAATTTCCTCTACCAGATCTCCCTCCTCCTTTTTAAAACTTTAGCAAACCATCTTCAATTGGGGCATGACCCATCTATGCGTGTCTATTCAATAACTGAAAACTAGTGGCATGCATTAAGCAGCTTTTGATCTTCATTGTGAAGGAGGGAAATAAACTACAAGCTAATTTTATTTTGTCTGAAGAACATTGAACAAGGAGGGATTCTTAATCAGCAAATAAACCCTGCTGTAAGTTATACTTACTCATCAGGAAGAACTGGATTGTCATTCCTGGCTAATTTTCCTTGAATACCATGACACAGTTCAGGGGGAAGGCCTACTGCCTATTGGGGAATAATAAAATCCTGATCAGATGAGCCAGACAAGAATGAATTAAATGTAATATCCATTAGAACAAATTTGACGCACCTCTTTTTCACCAGACTTGTACTGTTCGAGAATGAAGTCATGAAGTTGATGCTGTTTCCCAACAAAAAGAACATCACCACCAAGACTATTTCTTCTGACTGAAAAAAGAAGGGGGTGGTAATTCTTCATTAAGAGCAACCTAATTAAGGAGTAATACTTACAAAACAGGCTCATGTTGCTTACTACTGGCACCATAAACTAAAAAAGTCCTCTCTAGATTTATCATTGATTTCACATTGTACAGGGATGTTTGCTTTGATGAGCACCCAAGTTTACTCTGAGTAATGGGGGAGAGGAGAGCATCCATTTGTTTTATACTAGTGCTTAATGTAACTGAACAACCTTCCATTGCTTTATCAGTGTACTAGTGTGGGACCACAATGAAGTTTCTGTCCATTTGGTACACACTTAACCATTTGCTTACAAGGTGTCATGCACCATGGGGAACAAGCCAGGAACTCTAGGAGTCTGGCACCAGATGTCTTTCTGAAAGTATTTATACACTGCCCTCTCATAAAACAGGGAGCACAGCAATGCAAAAACCTGTAAATGTACAAACCAATGTAAAGCTGTAGAAAACAGTAATTAAAATGATGGGATACTCAATAAAAATTTAAACAACTGCATAGGCCTTTGGGCAAATAATAATAAATGAATGGGGAAAAAAACCTTTAACCAAAAAGGCTCTCAGAGTAACTTAGGAAAAATCAGTTCTGAGGATGCCCCCCCCCCTCGGGTTCTTCTTCTACATCATAATTTTATTAATTTCATTATTTGTACCCTGCCCATCTGACTGGGTTGCCCCAGCCATTCTGTGCAGCATCCAACAGATATGAAAACATTAAAAAGCTGCCCTAATCAGGGCTGCCTTTAGATGACTTCTAAAAAGGCATGACACACAAGGAAGGAAGAATGAGAGGAAGGAAAAGCAAGCTCAAGCACAATTCTTGAATTTATAATCAATGTGAATGTGGTTCTGGTTGTCTTGCTCTATCATAACAGAGGCAGAAAGCAATAGTTCAACCCTTCTTAGCCTTTGGGTGGAGCATTTTGACATATTTGGTCAAAATAGGAGTCAGAATACTGCAAAAAGGGAGATTCAGCTTAAACTGTGAAACATCAGGACTAATGCAGAGGCTGCATGTTCATTCTATACGGGTTACTAAGGCTGAGCACTAAGGCTGAGAATGGTAACAGATCTTGGCACCTGAGATCAAAATAAAAGCAAACTGATTTATGGTGTGGAAAAGCAGATGCGGGTTTTATAGTAGGAAAAAGTAGCATTGCACAAAAGTACCACTGCCAAAAGCCTTGGTACTGTACTCAGAAAGATTCTTTAATCCTGCAACTCTTACTTTCTTCAGGGGTGAGGTCAGGATACACCTCTGCTAGAGCAGCTCTCAGACGGCGTTCGTCAACAAAAGGCAACAGTGCAACTCCTACAGAAAACAACTCATTAGAGTTCATATTTTCTTTTTAATAGTACAAAACGTAAGGTTACAAAATAGTACAAAAGGGTAGAAGAAACTTTGGCAAGATCAAGCCAAATTGTCCCCAAATCATAAAAAGATCCTTAATGGATCAGACCCTAGTCTTACCTAGTTCAACATCCTGTTCTTACAGTGGCTCACCAAATCAAGCCAAGCTAAGCATATGGTTTAGCTCTCTCACTGAAATTAGTGAGACTTAATGGTACAGGCAACCTCCTGTTTACGCGGGGGGTTACGTTCCAAGGCATACATGAAATCATGTATATATTCCTTATGGGCACAGTCACATTTCAACTCTCTTTAGTCAACAGAAATAAATGCTGCAAAAGTATAAAGCACAACCTAGTCAATAAACACACTCTTTAAAATGAAGACTAGAAGATTTAAAATTAGACTGTACCAACGAACTGTGTCAAAGTATACATGAATATATATAACTTTTCTTCAGTTCATTATGGTATTAGCTTTTAGTTTTTTGCTATTTCAGAACACTGAAGTTCTACATTCCAAGTTATAAAGGTTCTCAGAATCCTAATAAAATTACTGAAGAATGCAAGACCCCAAAAATTATTTTCAAGTATTTCTATCTGGCTTTCTGTTATAAAAGTAACTCAAAGCAGCTAAATAATTAAAATACTCCAAAACAAAATATGCTACATGAATAATGAATTATATTTTGTTTAATTTCAAGCCAAAATAATGTTATCTGATAACAGACACATAAATCATTTTGGCAAGTGGTTGCAAACATGACTTTACAGAATAAATTCTTTCTTGTTTTGTTGAAATGACTCCAAAGACATATTGATGAACAAGTATTAATTTTGTGATCTTAAATATTACCTTGCCAAGCATATTTCTTCCCATTCAAATCAATAGCAAAGTCTTCAGGGTAAAAATCAATTATACTTGATTCCTGTTTTTTCAAAAACAAGATCTTTACAGTGATTCAGAGATTTGTACAGTTACAGATGAAGAATTAGATTAATCTTGCACAAGCTTAGAGATCCTATTTAGTTATTATTGCATTTACATCCCCCCTTTTCTCCAAGGAGTGCAGGTGGTACACACAGACCATCCTGGTTTAATCCCAACAACCCCGTGAGGTAAATTAGGGTGAGAGGCCGTGACGGATCCAAAGTCACCCAATGAGCTTCATGGCCGAATGGGGGATTTGAACCCTGCTCTGCCAGGTCCTAGTCTGACACTCTAACCACTACACCACACTGACTCATCATCTTTTTTGATGAAGTGGTCTATAAAGTTTTCTGAATTAAAAATTATAATACATATAAGCTATTTCTTTTCTTCTTTTCAAACTCAGTACAGTGGTATCTTGGTTTACGAACTTAATCCATTCTGGAAGTCCGTTCTTAAACCAAAGCGTTCTTAAACCAAGCCGTGCTTTCCCATAGAAAGTAATGGAAACGGATTCATCCGTTCCAGACAATGAAAAGCAACCCTTGAAACAGCAATTTCACATGAATTTTACTATCTAACAAGGCCATTGATCCATAAAATGAAAACAATAATCAATGTACTATTCTATACTATACTATAAAATCCATTTCCACAGTCACACAATCAATCAATCAGCAGTTGAACTGGGATCCACACAGATCCCCCCCCCCCATGCTGCTGCGGGAAATGCTCCCTAGAGTGCGCGCCTGCCGCAGCGGCATGGGGGGGGGGGGAGATGGCTCTTGTCTTGGGAAACCTTTCCATGCACCTCCATCTCCCAAGCAGCTTGGCAGCAAAAAAAATTTCCCCTGCCCGGCCGGGCTGTGAGAGGAAGGCGCTCTGCTCATGCAATGGCGGCAGCTGTTCCCTGGGAACTACGCGGAGATGTGCTCGCAGCTGCCTTGGCTGACTGCCCCGGTAAGTCGGAGGGGGAGGAGGGAGCAAGTCCAGCCAGCCACCGTTCTGTGCACCTGGGAGTAAGCGCTGTGCAACTTCCCTCCGCCCAGCCAGCTGGACTCGCCTCCTCCTTGCCCTCCGACTACCGGGGCAGACGGCTAAGGCAGCTGCAAGCACGCCTCCGCATGGTTCCCGGGGAGCACCCATCGCCATTGTGCAAGCAGAGCGCCTTCCTCCCACAGCCCGGCCAGGCGGAGGGAACTTTTTCTTGCTGCCGAACTGCTTGGGAGACGGAGGTGCATGGAAAGGCTGCATGGTTTCCCAAGACAAGAGCCAGCTGGCTGGCAGGCGCACAGCTTCGCTCCCTTGCTGCTATGGGAAATGTCGTGATGACCCCCTTCTCCGCTGCCAGACAATGGTAGTGTGGCACTCAAAACGGAAGTGCACCTCCGCAGTATGTTCATATATCCCCCCCCCCCAAAAAAAAACACCACACAACCCGGAACACTCATTTCCGGGTTTAAAGTGGTTGCAACCCAAAAAGTTCATTGGCTAGGCTGTTCATAACCTGAGGTACCACTGTATGAAGAACAGGTCAAAATGAACAATACTTTGTTGACAATTTTCAAGCTCTGGTGCAATAACCACTTCTAAAGTTTGAAATTTCAAACTGCAAGTTCTGGACATTTTCTAAATGTTAACACTTCAGACAGTAGCCCTAATCTCTCTTGCCAGTTGTAGTTCTCATTGCTTATCTTGGGTACATGCTCCACAATGTGGCTTGATCAGAATTGGGACAGCTGGAGGGGCCATTTGAGGTCATCCTATCTCAGTGTTTCTCAAACTTAGGTCTCCCAGCGGTTGTTGGACTACAACTCCCATCATCCCTAGCTGGCAGGACCAGTGGTTAGGGATGATGGGAGTTGCAGTACAACAGCTGGAGGCCCCAGTTTGAGAAACACTGTCCTAGCTCTAACTGTTCCTCAGTTCACTACAGCTAGCAAAGAACAAATTGGGCTCCAACTGGAAGAGGTGTACCCTGGCCTCAAGTCAGTATGGTTTTCCAAGTTTCTGTCTCCAGTAAACAGAGTAAAACAGGCACATTATTCAGACAGATACTGAAGCTATTAATAGAATATCAAAACAAACATTTCAATTTTGAATAGATGAAAAGGTGAATAAACAAAAGCAAAATTCTTACCGGATCAGTCATAAGATTCCGCCAGGTTGGTGGGAGAAAGTTACCACTAGCTGCAGGAAAGACTCCCATAAGTTGTTCAAGAGGTCTGAACTGCCAAAAACAAAAGTCAACAGCAATAACTACTTTGATCACCCCCATAACAATATTAGTGACTTCCAAAGAATTATAAAGATGAACAGTAATCTTACCGGTTTGGTTCCTTTTTCAAAGTCTGAGGGCATGTCTGCAATTCCTTCAAAATCTGAAGCAAATGGCGCATAATGGAATGGATAATACCATTTCCAGGAGGCACACCCCTAGTTTGCAAAATGTAAGAAGAAACCAAGTCACAGCTAGAAGACCCAGTAACTCTTCTGTAGGGAGACAGGCAAGACTGAAAGCCATCTGGTGACTAATTCAGATCAATTTCTAAAGCAACATACGTATTTGCCAAAATATTGATTTTTTTTTTTTTTGGTACACCAACCTAAGATATGGGACCAATATACCAATTCAACAAATGAAACAGTGACCCCAAATCTCTTTTCCAGTGGCAATGTCATTTTACATTACTACTAACTCAGTTGCCACTGCTTTACATACTGAAAACTTCTTGCAATATACTGGCATACCAAACTTACTCACTGAAAAAGAAATCAAGTGATTGTAACATCTATAATACAATTCACCAACGGTCAGCAGCATGGGGCAGAACATTTTCCATAACAAAAACATTTCAGTTTCTATAAAAGCATTGCTTCTCAAAATTTACTTTTAGTAATGGATACCATATTAATTAAACTCAACAGATTCAAAATTCTAATTATCATTTTTCAGGAGTGTGTCAAGGAAGCATATGCCTATACAATTATATCTATATGCCTGCAGCACAACTGTATCTGTGTGGGGGTTATGTTCCAGAAATGGCAAAACTACATATACCCAAAACACCCTTGCGCCAACACCCACCCTTGCTATCCAGGCTCTGGGAAGCTCTCACAGGGCCGTCTGAGTTCCTGCAAGAGCCTCCCTGAGCCTGTAAGCAAGACAGAGAGCTTAAAAGCTATTTCTGCACTAGGAAAACCCACTGCAAAAGGAGCTTTTAAGCTCTTTGCTTTGTGTGCAATTAATTTGTGGGACTTCAACTAGCTTGCTTTCAACCGTGCATATGATGCCATGATTTTGTGTATATATATACACAGAGTGCTTTGCTGCCCAGTTGAGAAAACCAGATCCAGCATGTGGCCTGTCACATGCCTTGGGTCAATGACATAGAATTGTAGAGTCTGAAGGGACCTTGAGGGTCATGTAGTCCAACCGCCTGAAATGCACGAATCTCAACTAAATTATACATGACAGATGGTCACTCAACCTCTGCTTAAAAACCTCCAAAGGAGAGTCTATCATCTCTCATGTGAGTCTGTTCCACTGTGGAACAGCTCTTACTATACAGAAGTTCTTCCTAATGTTTAGCCAACGTCTCCTCTATGCACATTCTAGCTTGTCAATATCCTTCTTAACTTGTGGTGCACAGTATTCCGGGTTTGGTCTGACCAGGGTTTAAATGAGCAGGACTCTGACTTCCTTTGATTGGGACACCAGACTTCTGTTGATGAAGCCTAGATTAGCATTAGCTTCATTTGCTGCTGCATTACACTGCAGTCCAGGTTGTGGTTTTGAATAAGATCCTCCAGCTACAGTAAGGAGACTAGCAAAGATAGAAGAGGTAGAAGTCATCTAAAGAGCAAGAACAGCTGGCTTATAGGTTCTAGATAAAGCCAGGCTGAGTGCATTTCTGCTGAATCCTTCAGTCAGTAAACAGTTCAGACTTTTCAAGCTCACAGAATCCTGACTCACTGACTGTTGCAATTATAGCTGATAATAGTTTGCTTCCCGACAATCCTAATGCACTTTTACTTTTTGCAGCTAGTTTGCCAGAAGACTGTTTTGTTGTCGGAGTCATTGTTGAGCAGAAGGCAAAAGCCAGACAGAAAACTAACAGAGGCAAAAAGGCTTTATTTATTTATTGTGGAATCAAAAGCACTACAGAGAGATAGCTGTAATAAGCTGAAGAAGAAGAAGAAGAAGAAGAAGAAGAAGAAGAAGAAGAAGAAGAAGAAGAAGAAGAAGAAAAGGTAGGAACATTTTTTAAGAAGAGGAGATGCATACCAAAAAGAATAATGGGGAGAGGAACACAACTTCTATGCTGGAAAGGGTAGAAATGAACTGAGGAGCCACCAGCAGGAGAAAGGATAAAGGAAAAAAAAATCTAGACCACATCCTTGCTTTCTGGGTGGCTGGAAAAGGCACAACCCACAGTGGATGTCTCCCACACCAAACAAGAGGCAAGGTTGTGCAGGGAAGCAGGAGCCATGAGCCTCAGAAGAGGTTCAGCTCATTTATACTGCGTTAAACCATGGTGATGTCCCCATGAAAACATAGAACATGTTCCTTTTATATTAAGGAAGTTTGAAGTTACAAAAAACAATGGCATTAGATGTGATTTGAGAAATCATACAGACAAAAGTAACACTAAGTGCTAATTCAAAGCAAACACCAACAACTTCCAAAACACATGCCTGGATCTAAACCAAATCGACTACCTCAACATAACCCTATGGCAAAGAGAGAAGGCCAGGGTGTGAGGGCATCTTATTTAAATGTGGTTAATGTCTACTGGCTTTAACTAATCCAGAAGTTTCTGAATCTGCACAACAGACCTGTTTTATTTATCTTTATAATAACTATCCTTCATTATCTATTGTTAAACATTTCTTCAGACTCCAGTTGAATGAAACATTTCTGACCAGTACACACACACAATAGCAGAGCATTATAATTGTCCCAAATCTTAATTTAAACTTTTCAATACTCTTCTGTATAAAGATAACATAATAATTGCATAATAATAGGGTTAGACTGATCATTCGTGGTATCAGGTTTTTACCAAAATAAAGTTGCTGTAAAACGTCATTACAACACTACACCATGATTTGCTTTATTAAGCTTTAAAGAGCTCAATATAGCTAACAGAATTAAACCATTACAATACTTTTTAAAAAAGAAAAAAAGATGGCTACTAAAATCAATTTCATGAAGACAGCTTCAAGCAAGTAATGAAAATGTCACAGGGTCTCCTCTGTGTCTAAATATCCAGATTTACAATGAAAACCTGCTCCGGTCTTTGCATACTCCTCTGTCAATTCTATACCAGCAATGATGCTAGATGTACCTCTAATTATGCCATTGCTGAGTCTTATTACATTATTTGGGAGACAAGCAAATGAAGTTTTTTGAAATTATATACATTTTAATGAAAGATAGTAAGTACCTGATAATAGTACCGGAGAACCCAGCAAAGCCCTTCTACATAAGACTGTACAACTTTACGACGGAAATTTTTATCAGAGACATCAACATCAAATTTGTTCTTGTAGTAGCGCTGTTTCCAGCCAGCTTCCCATAACCTATACAACAATTCAAGCTTTGTTATTATTTTTTGTATAACATGACTTGAAATAACATACAATTCAATTTTTAAAATTGTTTTAATACAAGATTAAGTAGTATAACAGCATCACATGCCTTTGTTGACCCCTACCTTTCTCATGCTTTCCTTCATTCCCTTCCTGTTAGCCAAACATATGAGTGCACATAGACTGGGATTCAAAGAGAGGCTTTTCGGGCCCCTCTTCCTTCTGCAGCCCCCTTCACTTCATCTAAGAAGCTTTTATAGAGGTTCACAGAGGTCCTTCTGGCACACAGTAGAAGAAACAGATTCAGCTGGAAGGGAAACCACTCCTTCCCCAGTGTGTGTCTCTGTACACACATAGAGACGTGTGCCAAGAAGCTTCTTTGGATCTCAGTCACCAGGCCTTGCTCGACCGTGACATTTGTGTGGCAGGTGGAGAGCTTGGACAACTCATCATCTCTCAGCCTAAGCTACCACACAGTTTCGTTGTGAGCATGAAGTACAACTGTGTGCTACGTGAAGGAAATAGGAGCTCCAAGTATTGCTTGTGGAACTAATATTCTTTCTCTTGGGAGCAGTTAACCCAACAGTGAAGCATGTATATTAAAATACATTTTCGAAATCCAACCCCCTCACCCTATGAACAAGCACAAAAGAGTACACCAGTCCTCCAAAAAACTACAGGCTCCCCATTAAAAGCTATTATGGAGAATCCCCCAGCTTTTGGAAAGCATTTTAGAGGGGAGTTGCTGTAAGAGGTGCCCATATACAAGCAGCAGTGACTCTGTGCTACTTTGGATCCATGCCACAATTTCTGACATATTTAAGAGTACACGGAAGAATATATGAACTCATGAGGCTGTCTTATACAGAATCAAATCACTGGTCAACTTAGCCAAATACTGTCTACCCTGACAGGCAGAGGCTTCCAGCTTGAGGCTTTTTAAACTGGAGCTGCTGGGTTTTTAGCCTGGAATTTGAGAGTAAAAAGTATATCCTTTAGCAATAATCCAATTCCCCAAAGGAGCTGAAGTAAAGCCTTAAGTAAAGAGATTTGGTTGTAGAACTTTAAGAGTTAAACAGTTTCATTTATGCTGTAAAACAATGATATTCTGCTCACAGCGGCTGAGCTGAATATTGAACCTCTAGCCAATCTGGTGCTGAGTCTCAAAGGGAGTAGTAGCTTTTAGGACGAAAACCTTCATGCATACTAATGGAGACACTTAAAATTTAACAGCTATAGCCTACACATCTCACTGGAATTTCCTGAGTATCCCAACCCTCCACATTAATTATTGGTGGATAAAAAGATCATGGAAAAGCATTAGAAGGTGCTATAGATAAAGGGTAAACAGTATTAATGAGGCGACATCCCTTTTGACAATTCACTAACAAAGTACCAAATGTATCACCTGATATTATCTTCAGGCTCAGGTTCACTGTCACTGTCCTCTACTTTCCGCTTAATTCCTCCTGCTGGAGATGGTGACCCATCAGAGGTGAAACTCGTATTAGGAGACGCTGAAGGAGTCTGGGGATGTAGTTGTCAGGCAGATAGTTGGAAAAAGGTTTCATTACACTTATAAAATTAATGGCTTTGTCATAAAGAAATAAAAAGAGAACCATCTATTTTATTGAGGTGCAGAAGCTGGGATCCAAAAGAATCATGTACAAGCTAGTTCCAGGCACCCAAGTGGCTTTGAGCAAGTAGCATTACATTCCACGTAAAAAGCCACGGGGGGGGGGGGGGTTCCAAAGCAGACTGTGATATGGCAGGCAGGGAGAGTCGCTGTGTTTAAAAGAAGGAAAACATACCGCTAGAGATCCTGCTCCCCCAACTCAACAAAGCTGAAGACTACTTTATGTGTTACAGTTTTATTAGGTGCATCTATCAGTTAAAACCATTAAAAGTGCATATATGTTGTTTTAACTTCATGTAAACAGTGGAAATTTGTGCTGGAAAATGCCAGTCTTGGCTCCACACATATGGAGCAAACTTCCTTGTACATGAAACTGGGGTGTGTATCTCAAGAGTTCATTAATTTGACTGATTGATTAAATTTCTATCCAGTCCTTCCTCTCAAAGGAACCCAGGACAGCAAACATCAAAACAATTAAAAAACAACAACATATTTAAAACATTTTAAAACTAATGTTTGCATACAAACATATGCACAGAGGCACATGGTAAGGAGACAAAGGCAATTCCTGGTCTCACCCTGGATTTAACCTCTAGGACCAAGGGCACAAAGGTAAAATTAGAAAATGGGGAGTAGGAAAAAGGAGGGATTTTTGGATGAAAGGTGGGGAAAGAGGAAATAAATGATATTTCAGAGTGCCAAAAACAATAAATATTAACAGTAGAAAACTACAATAAAAAGAAACCAGAAGTATTGTGTTCTCTTTGGAATTCTCAGGCACCTCTTTCATACAATCATAAAATTGCAGAGTTGGAAGGGTCCACAAGGTTCATTTATTCTAACCCCCTGCAATCTCTTGAAATTTGTTTGTGCTAACAGGCCTGTTCAGATGCTTACAATGTTCTGAGTAGTCAGCTATTTTAATAATTGTTCTGATGTTTTGTAAATAAATAAATAAATAAATAATAAGGGTGTGACATGTATAGTGAAGTTCAAGAAGACAGTTGCTTACCTACAGCTATTTAAAAGAACTTGAAGTTGTGCTTAAAAGAAATTCACTTGCAGAAATAAAATTGAGCCACTAGTAAGCCACAGGTCTATAAACTCACTTCGTCATTACTTCTATGCTTGTGACAAAGTTCAGATCAATCACTTACAGTGCTCTGTCTGTCTTGCATTCTCATTTCAAAGGCTGCATGTCTTGGATTACTGATTGGTTGATGACTTCCTCTATTTCCCCTCCCCAAAGGTTGTGGGGTGAACTGGCCACCAGGCATAGAATGCTGTTCCCTCTAGATGAGCAGAAATGTTTATCATCATTTTCCAGGCAAGAATGAAATATTTCTTGAATGCTGAGACTCAGCAGAGGCTGCAATTATGTACACAAAAGCCTAGGGTTCCACTGATAAAATAAGTAAGTAGCAGTATACATTTTATCCAATGCTTCCACTTGGATTTAGATTGTCTTAGTAGATTGGTTAAAGTGCTTCAGTTTTGTCACTATGTTATCTCCATTACTAAAACAGTTGTAAAGAACAGAACAAGGGTTACAACTATGAAATAAGCTTAGAACCAAAATCTAAACACGTGCTAGCCATCTGTCACAGACTGCATTTCCAAATCTAACCAGGAGAGTAACAGTACAATCCTAAGCATAAAAGGGGCTGTCGCCCCGGCTCACTTCACCCCAACACCCCGTCCCCCCCCCATAGGTTGCCAACCTCCCTCAGACCTCCTGGCCCCTGAGGGAGCCTGAGGCTTCTTTCTCAGGAGCGGCAGAAGGAGCAAGGTGGGAGGATGGGGGAGGAAACACAGCAGGATGCAAGGGAGGAAACACTTTCTCTCATTCATTCTCTGCCTCCCTTCCAGCAGTGGCAAAAGTAGGGGAGTGGGAAATGAAGGGGCAAAAGATTTGGACTTTCCCTGTCACCAGTCCAGCGGCAAAGGAGAAAGGCAGTCATGCCATAGTTCATCATGCCACCTGCCAGAAGCCAACCAAACTTCAGCATGGCAACATTCTTATATTTTTATGTATATAAGAAGACGAACATCAGTCACGAACATCAGTGTTCCTAGACAATTCTGACAAGTTTCACATCAAATATGAGACCTGGCCTTAGAATAAGCTGCTATTAATCCTAGTGGCATATGGGAGGAAGGTGGTGGCATTAAAGTAGAGATATGAGAGTGATGGGAAGACAAATCTACCGTAAAGACTACACTTAGAGGAGTTCAATTGACACCCCCTGCCTTGGGAGCAGTGGAAAACATGGTGTTTCAATTGTTGTATAAAAGTTACCAGAAAAAGTTTGGGGGGGGGGGGAGGGTGAAGAAGTGTAAAAATGGCACAAGAAAAAACATGATCTTTTTATATTAAGTCTTTATTATTGCAATCCTATGGAAAGCCTCATTTAATTCAATGGGATTTACTTCTGAAAAACAGGCATAAGATTGTTCTGTATGCCTTGAATTTAGTCTAGCATCTAAGGAACCTATAGCTAAGGGGTTTATGTACCCAAGCAGCATTCCATGCTGCTCAGCAAGACACTTTCCTAACTGAAAGCAGGTCCAGACACAGTGTGTGAGATTTCGTACTAAGAGAGGGGGGGAAAGTCAAAGATCTTATGGGGGCAGATGCGTTCTTGGGCATGCACATAGATGTTATTTGGAGTCTAGATCATCTGCTGCAGCTGGGATATAAATAATTGTTCAGATAGTTCTATGAGCCTAATGAAGCACTAAGCATGTTTCTCAAAGGCCCCCATGTTACGCGTCCAAGAGAAACTTCAATAGTAGTTTGTGATTTGGGATAGAATGGGTATTGCAAAAAGCTGCAACATTATTTATTTATTTAGAGCCTACATTTTAACTCAAAATGGTCAAGAAGTTGGCATACATAAACAAATAACCTTATTAGGGCTGTTTTTACCCTAACTGATATATTTGTCTGAAATCAGGATGCTGCAAGGAAAAACAACAGGGCTAGAAGCTCTATATTTACTTTCATCCTTTTTCTTTTATCCTTCTGCCTTCTTCTGAAATTTTCCTAAAATGAAGAATGAAGATATTAGAACTGTGTGCCATACAAATTACATGGAAAAAACCAAAAACATCAGAAATATTTATTAGGGTCATTTCTTGGGGGCGGGGGGAAATGCTCAAACAATTATTCATATTTGCCATATGCAGAACTCCCTACTTCCTGCTACAAAAAATGCTGTTTTTCTAAACAAAACTGGAATCCAACTAAAATACTCATAAAAATGTTTAGGAGTATCCATTTGTTTATTTAAATCTCCAGGTGCTTTCCTACCACATAACATACATAGACACTCCACACCCAACATATCACTGTCAATCACAAAGCAGCGTGCAAGCTTTCATGTTTACTAGGTCTTCTACAGATTGGACGCTAAGCAAAAATCAAAAGGTGTGGAGGGAATGGGAAAATGTTGCTCAGCATAATGGAAGCTGAAGTTGAGGTCTGCTGTAAGACAGCTACCATTGCTTCTTTGTCCAAGAATGTCTTATGCAACATCCTGCCCAGCAACCATCTTTTTCTGCTTTTGCATTCCCCCCCTCACATTCAAGTGAAAGAAGTATTCTGTTCAACTCAAAGGTTTGCATACTTATTTATTATTTTTGTCGGTCCTAATGAAGTTATTGGTTGTTTTGCTGTCCTTACACTCACACTCTCTCTCTCTCTCTCTTTCTCATGAGCCAACACGGCTCCTGTTTCTTTTCCTTTCCTCACAGAACTGACTTAAAAACATTAAACCAGCCATTCAAAAAATCAAATAAACCCCAGATACAACACACATTCATTGACAGCTTACAGAGGCAAACTATCCTCTAATGTCTCTGGTTAAAACATTTTTTTTAAAATTTATTGCATACTAGAGTAACATGAAGATAATAGTAAGCCACACCCACTGTTTTCATTAATGTACTTAAATTAAACTATTCTCTATAAAACACAGATACACAATAAATATGTCACAGGAACTCTTTTACCTCATCATCTTTTCGTTTCTTAAAAATATTATCTTCAACTTCTCCAACAGATAACATGATCATTTGAACTCTTTGCAAGTTGACATAGCCATTTTCTGTAAGGTATCCCTGTAAATTGTAAAACAGAACTGTAACTACCTTTCCTTCTCCTAAAGTTCCACGAGATTAAATTGGAATGGGCAGGTGAGATGGCTTACCCCAGTTTTGTGCACAACATTTTTATATATGTTCACTAGACGATCAATTGCTCCTTCCCTGTGAAACAAATATAAATGAATTCATTTAGCCATTTTACAGGATGTTGTACACACACAGTCGGAACCAGCATTTAGTTACTAATCTGTGAACCAGTGCTGATCTCACAGAGTGCCTGCTGTCACTCCTTCCCATAATGAATATCACCGGCAACAAGGAAAACCCATGAATGCTTTCCTTCAGTGACAAGAGAATCCCACCCTTACTCTCTGGGGCAAGCAGCACAAGTTCACTAGAAAACAGGTTTTAATTGGGCAACGACCTAACTCATTAGAGTTCTTATAATTATCTTATGGGAAACTAGAAAGGGCAGGGGTCTGGAAAAAACCTCTAAACTCAACTTTAGGAGAAAGCACTTCTGAATCACCTGTACTATAAAGGCAAAACACCAAGAACCACCTGTACACATGACAGGGCAAGCTTGCTACTAAACTGGGAGTGAATGAGCCCAGCCTTCCCTTGTCTAAAACCATTCTTGCTCTGCTCCTATTGGCAGGAACCTCCAATCTCCAGACGTTTCCGGACTACAACTCCCATCACCCTTGGCCAGCTGAGGATGGTGGGAGTTGTAGTCCAACAACATCTGGGAACCCAAGGTTGAGAAGAGTTGCGTAAGAACAAGGCAACATTGTTACTTGACACATCTTGAAGACTCGGAATTGCTACACAACCACCAAGTTTTATTGTTACGAATCTTGGTATAACAGAGAATGGTCAATAGAATTGGCTGAGAAACTAACATGCCAGGTGAGAGCGACACAATCCATATTCCTTTTATAATGTATGGCAAATGTTTACTGAATACATAAATTGTTCAGGCTGGCAAGAATCCACCCAGCACTCAAACGTGGGAAAACGTGGGGTGAACTCCAGAGGAATCAAATGAAACTTTAAGACATGGCATGATAAAAGTTTGTAATTTGTTGTTTACTATTGTAACAATTGTTTTCTCAACAATTTTCTTCTCTACCATGAAAATAAATAAAAACAGTTTTGTTTTGTTTTGTTTTGTTTTTAAGGAAAACAGAGACAGCACACATACTCAGTTTGTGGTAAGGTTTGCCTTAAATCTAAAAGCTAAATGTTGTACACCAAAGAGGGCTTTAGGCTTTTGCTTTTCAAATATCAGCCCCACTCTATGCCACATAGCAAACCATTTTTGAAACTGAAGGAACTTTCAAAACAAGGTTATGGTATGCTATTGGTTCTGAAAAATAGGGGGAAATTGCACAGGAAGAGCCCAAAGTCTTTTGGACACCTAAACACGTTCTTATAACATTCATTGTACAACCTTTCACCACATCAAGTAACTTTGCATATAATGCTGCTTTCCATACCTGATCTCTAACGAAGGTAAATGAGGAAGAAAGTCATTTCCCACAAAGAAACACATGAAAACCCAGTCATCGATACTTCTTTCAACATCAAAAGTGAAAGGCAAACTGGCCATCGTTAGCTCTCTTTCCAAATACTAGAATTATTTAAGAGAGAGAGAGAGAGAAATGGAACACATTTCTACAGATGCTACTAGAAATAAAATGTTAGTGTGCAGTTACTTATACATAAAGTTCTATACCACTAAATCGAGGGAATTCTCAAAGTGGGGCACATAAACTGGCCTGACAGGCCATAAATGTCCCACTTCCGTTCCAAATGGATGTCTAAAGTGACTTAAGCATATTTTATTTATTACATTTTTGTACCACCCTCGATCCAAGGATCACAGGGCAGTTTACAGTATAAAAATACAAAATACAAACTCTAATAACAGACAAAACAATAACACCCACCATCTCAAAGAATATGCAGAGTGTAAGGAGAAAGGTGACCCTTCAGGTAGGCTGGTTTGAAATTGCTTAGGGCACCTTAAATGTAGCCCAGTAGCATATTGGAAGCCAGTGCAAGTTCTTCAAAAGTGATGTCAATTGCTGTAAATAACCAGCATTCTGCAGCAGCTGCAGCCTCCAAACCAGCCTTAATCTTGGACTCACAAAAAATGCCTTGCAGTAATACAGCTTGAGGTTACCAGTGCCTAGACCACCATGGCTAAGCTATCAGAGAATATGGAAAATGCTTATCTCTTTCCATCCATTACAGATTCAGGTAAGTAGCCATTTCCATCAAGCAAGCGCAATCTGTCTCTCCCACAGAATTAAGGTGAGACTCTAGCAAAGACACTCTTTCCCCACAAACTGGAATTCCTGCATAACTCTTCCTTGAAATTAAATAATGTCCTCCCCCAACAATTTCATCCTCCAAAACCCCCAATCCTGATTTTTTCCAAATTCACCTCCAGCAGCTTGGCAAAATTAACATTTTCTCCTTCCCTCTAAGTTGTTTGTCATGGCTAAAAAGGCTAGGAACATGATCTTTCCATGCCACAAAAAAGTCTACTCCAGATTTTTGTTTTTTCCTTTGCTGCAGCTTACATCACAACCAGTTCATCTTTTTTGTTCCTTTATCAGCCTCTGAAGAACAAAATGTGGGGAGCCCTTGTGAAACTTCTGCAGTTCCCCCCTCCTTTCTGAAATGGAAAGTGGGGTGCGTGAAAGAGAGATGCCAGAAGAAGAGAGCGAAGGCTGGGAACTGAGAAAGAGGTCTTTGCAGACAAGACTCTCTGGAGAAGCAAGACACAAAAGCCTTGTATGGTAGGGGAACAAAGCTGACCAACAGAAGTAATGTCTCAAAATGCCAACCCAGTCGGAGGAATGAGAGAAGAGTAGGCAGGGCAGGATTAAATGTAAGACAATTCAGCAACAGCATGTCCTAAAACCACCTTTTGCTGCTTAACAGGGAAAATGCTGGTAGCTAACAAAAAACAAAGGGCAAGACACATGGCTTCTCCTGGCCGATTGCCAGAATTAATTTTTTGGTTGCCATGGCAACTTGTGCCCATTGGCTTGGAAGTTAGTCCTGCTGTATTTAACAGGTACAGAGACCCACTGCATAGGATTACAGCCTTAGTTCAAACACATCCAAATATTACTTACTTCTCTCAAAACACATAAGCGAATAAAGATAAATTCTTGTTCCGAACCAGGAGGACAATCTGCAAATTGATCGTGCTACAAAAGAGAAAAATGGTATACTATTTGTATGTAAGCTTTACTTTAGAGTACCTTCTCCCACAGCACAGGCCTAAGCATGTTTATTCAGAACTAAGTCCTGCTAAATTCACTAAGTTCTTTGCTCTAGAAGGTGTGTTTCAGAATGCCACTTCAATAATAAATTAAGATTACAGAAAATTCCTGTGCATGCTTTATTCTCAGGTAAGAGTATCTGGGACTGTTTCTGAAATCAAGGGGATGAGATCTAAACTTGCAGTGCTGACTCTAATCTGTCATCCCATTCCCATTTTGCTGCACAATATTTAAATGCACTTTGGCATTTCTGCTGAATTGATTTGCCCCTCCCCACAAGTCCCATAATTTGTTAGACTACATTTATTTCAAGGAAATGAATCCTGCTTTGTGTTCCTTCCTTTACAAATAGTTGAGAATGGGTTTCAGTATGTCCTTGTTGCCAACCTGCAATGTTAGTCTGAGAGACAGAGATTACTCAAAGCCACACAATGACTTCATGGCTAAGGAAGGATCTGAACAGGAATCTCCTTCATTCAAACCTATCACTTCATTCTCTTGCACAACGCTCTGGCTCTTGAGAAAGTGAGCAAACTGTTCAACCTACCTCCCCTTGTTTTTCTTTCGGCAGACCCTGACAGTCCTTAACTTCATGTCCAAAC
The DNA here is from genome assembly GCF_964106915.1 of Podarcis gaigeae. NCBI lineage: Eukaryota > Metazoa > Chordata > Lepidosauria > Squamata > Lacertidae > Podarcis > Podarcis gaigeae. The sequence goes on along the minus strand of NC_139683.1, from coordinate 89,810,914 downwards.
TGGTTGCAAAGAGCACATGGCTTTGGTTTATTAGGCTTAAATTCTTCTCTAATTATAGTAAAGTTTGGTTCATGTGTAGCCAATCCCAACATAATTAGGTCAGCTATAAAAGAAATAAAGCAAAAATCAAATTCTAAGTAAATAACTACAATAATGGCCAATGCAGATGATCCTTCAAACAAAACAAAGTATGTCAATTAGCAGTATAACATTATTATTTTTCATAACAGAATATGTATACTGCTTAACTGTAAATTCAGGCACCAGACCCATTGGCAAACCATGCGCTACAAAGATGCTTGCAAACATGCTATGAAGGCTGGCAATATCAACCACACCATGTGAGAATCCGCAACAGATGACCGCAGTACCTGAAAACAGAGTCAGGTCATGCATCTACACCAGTGCCCAGAGGAGAAATGATTGCTGGGAGGAGCGCAGACAGAAGAAATGTCTTGGTGCATCTGCAGCAGCACAACTGGATGGTTTCTTCTGCCCCAGATGCAACAAAACATGTCTCTCCTGTATTGGTCTCTAGAGCCACAGCAGACGCTGTAACCTTCCAACAGTTTGACTTCACACCCAAAGGTGTACTCCTCCATTGTCTTCCAAAACAGACAGATGCCAACCAACAAATTGTAAATAAAAGCTCTAAGCAATTACAAATATGTTAATTATGTAGACATAAGTTTTTTAACAACCTTAGTAACCTCCAAAATACAACTGTAGACCCCAAGATGGCATTACCATTTTACAAATGTGATTTACTCAGTATACACAGTACTGACCCATACAAATCATTCTCTACTTAACTGCTAGAATAATTACTAATGGAAGAAACTAAGAAATGGACTTACCATCAGCACCACACAAACAGTGATGAGTGTTTGGATCATGATTCGGTTGAGCTAAAGCAAAAAAGAAAGAAATGTTAGATACATTTTATTATTCTTAGGCAGAAGGAAATAATTACTGAAGACTCATTGCTGACCTCTAAGGCTGAATAAAATTACATATGCTGTCCTTGGCTCTTTTGGTAGGAAAGGGTAGTGTATTAAATAAATAAATAAATAAATAAATAAATAAATAAATAAATAAATAGCTAGCTAGCAAGCAAAAGCAGAATAGACAGTCAAGAGGTCAGAAAGGCAATACAGAAGTAGAAAGTTGATAAAACTGGCAGACCTAGTGGCGTTTTCACCAGAATACTATTTATTTATAGTCGTACCTTGGATCTCAAATGCCTTGGTCCCAAACAATCGAAAATCGAGAAGTGACTGTTTTGGTTTTCTAATGATTTATGGAAGCCAAACGTTCGGTACGGCTTCCAATTGGCTGCAGGATACTCCTGCAGCCAATCAGAAGCCACACCTTGGTTTTTGAATGGTTCCAAGAGTCAAAGGGACTCCCGGAATGCATTCTCTTCAAGAACCAAGTTACGACTGTACTGCCCTTCATCTAAAGATCTCAGGGCGGTTTACAAGATAATATGAATACCTGTAGCTGCCAGGATATTTAATGATTGTTTGCCATTCAATCAGATTCCAAATTCATGAAGATTAAGCCCAAAGCCCAACTGGAGCAGGCCCTGGTGTTGTCTTTGCCAGTCTTCCTCACTCTCTCCTTCCTTCCCATTTTAAAGGTCAATATTTCATTCCAAGTTGCTCTATGTTTTTAATTCTAATACTGTACTGTATCTAATGTTCTAAAACCACTATAGTATTTATGATTCATCAAAAAAAACCCACCTCTCTTTACTGTTCTAAACACCTTTTTTCACATCTGTTTTGCTTATGCACTTTTGCATAAAAATATTCAGAAAAAGTAGATCTATTCACATTGAACAGCCCACTTTTACTAATATCAGTAGATACAACTTTTACTGTAGAAACCGCAAAAAATACCTCTTTGCCTTCGTATGTAATCCATGATTTTGTGTTCACCTTCACCCGGAGCACTAGCATCAGATAAAATAACCTACAAACATCACCACAAAGAGGAAACATAAAAAGCAGAGTGAAACACTCAATACTTTGCGACACCATTAAAATTACTACTAATTTGTGTTATTTGGCACAGTGTTCCTGAAGACCTAGGACATTAAAAAAAAAATCAAAACTGGAAGCGCATTGCACTCATGCACCAAGTTACACATCACTCTTCAAAACAACATTCACACATCCTCCTTACAACTGTGAGATGGTCTGGATAATAATGCCTCCTGCTCCCCCATTTTTCCCAGGCAGAGAGCCTTTCCAGGTGATTCTACCATGCCTATCAGCTATACAGCAGGCTGTATGAGGGGCGGAGGCACCAGCACATGGAACCTTCCCGCTTCAAGGCAATAGAGGGCCTCTTCACATAGCATACAGTTCAACTATCATCATAATCATCAAACCTTTTATTGGCATCAAACATCCAAAAGTTCAACTATGGAGTTCGCTCCACAAGATGTAGTGAAGGTCACTAACTTGGATGGCTTTAAGAGGCTATTAGCCTTTTCCTCCATGAATTTGTCTACTAGCCACGAGGACTATACACAACCTCCATGGTTGGAGACTCTATGCCTCTGAATAGCAGTAGCTGGGACTTGCAAGTGTGGAGAGTGCTGCTGTGCTCAGGTCCTGCTTGCAGGATTCCCACAGGAGTCTGCTAGTCACTGAGAGAACTAGACAGAGCTTTGGCCTGGTCCAGTCGGGCTCTTATGTTATTAGTAGTGAATTTTTCAAGGCACACCAGACCCTCTTACGGCACACAGGTATATTCGGGCACATGCCCCCCGCATCTTGCCTTGCCACTTGTTGTTGTTGTTGTTTAGTCGTTTAGTCGTGTCCGACTCTTCGTGACCCCATGGACCAGAGAACGCCAGGCACCTCTGTCCTCCACTGCCTCCCGCAGTTTGCTCAAACTCATGCTGGTAACCTCGAAAACACTATCCAACCATCTCGTCCTCTGCCGTCCCCTTCAGGGTCTTCTCCAGGGAGTCTTCTCTTCTCATGAGGTGGCCAAAGTACTGGAGCCTCAGCTTCACAATCTGTCCTTCCAGTGAGCACTCAGGGTTGATTTCCTTCAGTATGGAGAGGTTTGATCTTCTTGCAGTCCATGGGACTCTCAAGAGTCTCCTCCAGCACCATAATTCAAAAGCATCAATTCTTCGGCGATCAGCCTTCTTTATGGTCCAGCTCTCACTTCCATACATCACTACTGGGAAAACCATAGCTTTAACTATACGAACCTTTGTTGGCAAGGTGATGTCTCTACTTCTCAAGATGCTGTCTAGGCCTGTCATTGCCCTTCTCCCAAGAAGCAGGCGTCTTTTAATTTCGTGGCTGCTGTCACCATCTGCAGTGATCATTGAGCCCAAGAAAGTAAAATCTCTCACTACCTCCATTTCTTCCCCTTCTATTTGCCAGGAGGTGATGGGACCAGTGGCCATGATCTTCGTTTTTTTGATGTTGAGCCTTGCCACACCACACATGAAAAGCTACTTTTTAAGCCAAGTGTGTTTCAAAGTTGATATGGTACAGGTGGGGTCAAAATGCCACTGGGCTCACACACTCCAAAAGTAACTATGGATCTTAGTCTATAACTGCTAAATGAGGAGTGATCTAATGATAGGTTTTCAAAATTTCCACATCTGAGATAAAACAGCTAAACACCTTGGGAATGCCTAAACTATACCTGGATGTTAAACTGTTGGTTTATCTTCTTCAATTAAAACAACTAACTTCTGGAACTCATTTGCATCAGTCAAGAATAGTACAAGTTCCATTTATTGAACAATATGGGTATGAAACTTACTGCCAAGTTTTTCCATCCTGGATCATTGTTTAAACGATCAGCAATATAATAGCGAAGGCATTTAGCAAGATTGTCCATAAACTCAGTCCCCTAAAGAACAGGGAAATAATACAAAACAGGATAATAATACAAAATTTAGATTGTGATGGGCAGATTGCAGATGTGAGCCATCTTACTTTTTTAAAAATAAAAAAGCAGAGCACAAAAGTCCAACAATTGAAGGGGCAAGCAAATGAAGCAAAATGAAAGCTTGGGGGCAGAGCCAGTTGCCCCCAATTACTACACTCCTTGAACCATATAGAGAGTGCTATGCCTAAACAAGTATAAATCCACAGCTGCATCAGGGAAGGCATACTAATGCCTAGTCATAGTCTTCCAATTGGTACAGTGGTACCTTGGTTGTCAAACGGCTTGGCTCCTGAAGAAATCGGCTCCCGAACGCCACAAACCCGGAAGTGAGTGTTCCGGTTTGGGAACATTTTTCAGAAGCCAAACATCCGACGCAGCTTCCAATAGAGTGCAGAAAGCTCCTACAGGCAACTGGAAGTCACACCTTGGTTTTCAAATGGTTCTGGGAGTTGAACGGATTAAGTTTGACAACCAAGGTACCACTGTACTACAATTTTACAGGCAAAGAATTTCAAGACTAAGTGATTAACCTCAAGAACAGCCACAAAATTTACAACAAAGTATTTTATTTTAAATATATATATATATTATTATTACACAACTACAATCTGCATCTGTATTTATATATGTGGGGAACCTCCTGGTCACCAGTTCAAACCCCTTGGCAAGATAAAAGTGTCCCCAGCAGCCCTCTGAATGTAGAGGAAGGGAGAGAAAAAATGTGTCAGAACTAGAAAAGGGAAAACCCCCACTTTTATATTTATACTGGCTCTGGTCCTGCCCAAGACAGCCCTTGAGAGATGAACCACTGTGGTGCAGAGAACACTCTCCTCAACAGGAAATTCCACATGCCTCATTTATATTTTACATTTTTTCCACTAGGAAGCAAAGAGGTTCAGAAACATACAACTTGGCTAATGATTAGGTTAACATTTTATGTTTGACGTTTACTAGAAAACCAAACTTGAAACCCTTAGACCAAATCCATCACATAATGAGCTCTTCATCACTCAGGTCTTGCTTAGTGAAAAAAGGTTTATTTTTCTTAAGCCTATGAGGATTTCTGTGCTGAACACACCTTCACACAAGGTTTCTGCATGAAACTAAACACTGGATTAGGGGTGGAAGAGATAACTCTGTTGTAGCCCAAGGTTTTTTGTATGGGAAGTTTCTGGCTGGAAATCCAAATAAGCCTCAAGTCATGTCCCTAAGTCCCTAAGGGAACATAAGAACTGTAATGCAAAGTTCTGCACAACTAGCACAAAGGCTTGAAGAAGATTCTTAAGCATGTTTGATAGAATGCACTTAGAAAAAGCTATCAGGTAAAAGAAGGTTCCCACTTACAGGAGGGTTTAAGTTTGTTCAGTTGAACACATTTAAAAACCCTCTTCAAATACCAAACCATTTCAAGGCAAATCTTGCATGCATGCCCATGCCTCCATCTCTACAGCTTGCTTGTTAGGCAAATGCCAAAACATGGTGCAGGCTCTCTCTTTGACCTGCGGTATCAACAACAGATTACCCTATAGAACTGCCGAAACTCCCTGTATGTCACAGCTTCCCAAACCTGTGCTGACATTGGCAGGGCAATTCTTAATACGCCAACAAATTTAGATTTTTCCACATGGAAAAAACACATGAATTTGAAAAAGCACCCCATCTTTGCTGCTGCCTTTCAGTTTCTCCTCACCATTCTTACAATGCAGCATTGTTTGGCAGCAGGAGATGCCAAAGAGAAGAATATTCTTCCTCTGTGAATGCCATCAAACAGTATTGTTTCATATAGAAAAAGCTGTTGGATCCTAGTCTATCCTTACACAGCTATTCTGAAGATAGGAGGAGGGAGGAAAACTACAGCCAGTCAGAAATTAGCCAAGAATCACGCAACAATACCATGATCAGTACTGTGACAACTTCCAAATTAGAATTATAAGAATACTTACTGGAGTAATGCAATTGCTATCAAATCTTTCTTTTATTTCTTCTGGAGGAAGATAGCCACCTTTAAAAGCAACATAATTTAACTAGTTTGAGACAGATAACTGCAGGAGGGAGGGGGACAGACATACTCCCTCTGTTATTTTGAACATGTAATATCTCATTTCACTCAGTTATGGGAATCACAACTAGTTGTGATCAAAACCACAATTTTATACATATGTATAAACTCAGGCACAAGTCCCATGGCTCTTAGTGGAGCTTTCAGATCAGTTTGCATAGGGATGCATTGGTATTGTTATAAGTATAAATTATGAGTGATCAATAACAAAATCATGCAAATTTGCTTGACTTTTTATTTTGCATACTTTATTAAGCTCCTTCTAGTTACAAGGTGATGCAGACCATTGTAGCTCTATTCTCCTACTAATGGTAATTTTAATTCAGCAACTCTTCAATTTTTACAATGCAATGCTAATACAATTTCAAGCACATCTGTACAACTATTGTAAACCTCCCACTGATCCTCAGATGAAGGGTGGTATAGAAATTTAATAAATGGTAAAAATAAGGGTTAGAAATGTGGTTTTAAATATGCTTAGATTTTTAGGAACCTGAATTCTGTGCTCAATTCCATACTGCACAGCTTTCCTACACTCCCAAGAAATCACAGAACACAAACAACTGCTAATGCAAAAATGAATACAAAACTAAGTGCATGTCAGTCTTTTCCCTAGGCCGGTCATGTGATATCTGTGATATGGAGCCTGTCGCAAGAGAAATACTTCAGAAGATGCAACTCTTCTTCAAGTTACCTGTTACTGAGCTAAACTGAATAGGTAACAAATCTATATACCTTTCTCTAAAATTTCTTGTCTGATTCTCTGCTTCTCTTCTGCAGTCTCCACTCCTTCCTTTGATGCTCTAAATCTTCTAGATCTTTGCTGGTTCATTTTTGCACGGGGAGCCTAGAAGAATAGAATTACCATGACCAATCATTTCACCCTTTATACTTAATTTCTATACTGTATTAAATTTGAGAACCTTAGAATGATTCACGTAACGAGAGCTTACTTACTTTACGTATGCAATTGAGGAAGCCTTATCTGCTGGTAGCAAATTTTTTCCATTTATGTTTTAAAATACATACTCAAGAGCTTAAGCCTATGTTCAAAAGAGAAACTGCAATTGCGTTTATTATTTTATCTAAATATGGGGCGATTTCCATTACCCATGAGAAACTTTACAACAATTAAATATGCTTCCAGTTCAGTAATACAGCTGTGCCTCATTTTTTTGCCACATATCCTGCAGCAGCTGCAACATTTCTTTGTCCTCACATTGGCTTCATTTTAGTGCAAGGTGAAAGCCTTTTTGTTTACCTGTGGAATGTAATCAACCTTCTTGCTGACAATTGCTACTTTATATATGTTGTTATGATGCAGTTAACACTGGTTTTTGTTACTGTTGTGCTATATACAGTTGCCTGTTCTTTCTTACTGCAGTGGAGTCTGGTAGCAGTGGTGGAGGGAGACAGCAACAGCAAAGGAAGCTTTGGGATAGGCAGGGACATTTTTGCCTTCTCCCCTTTGTCTACCAGCTGGAAAGACTGGTATGTGACAGAATCTAATTAATCATGTTTTTAAAAACTAACTAGAAACACATTGCTAAGTCCAGGACAGATGACTGGATCCAACTTTGGAAAATTAGTGCTTCATCATTCTCGAACTGATCTCAGAACAAGGAGGCTTCCTGACCAGTAACAGTTAATGGAAGTTAGCTAAAAACATCCTGTGTGCAAGAACAGTTTCACAAGCTGTTGTCTACAGCTAAAGTGGTTGTTAAAACAATCTGGAATAGCCCCTGAGTAAATACAGTGGTGCCCCGCAAGACGAACGCCTCACAAGACAGAAAACCCGCTAGACGAAAGGGTTTTCCGTTTTGGAGGCGCTTCGCAAAACGAATTTTCCTATGGGCTTCCTTCGCAAGACGAAAGCCCATAGGGAAATCTCCGGGACAGCGGGGAAGCACAGTGCGTCTTCCCCACTGTCCTCAGACCTCCTCCGAAGGCTGGCGGTGGGGCGGAGAGCCCTCCTCCCCCCGCCAGGCTTCGGAAGGCTCCTCCGAAGGCTGGCGGCGGGAGGAGGTCTCTCCGCCCCACCGGCAGCCTTCGGAAGGCTGTCCGAAGGCTGGCGGCGGGAGGAGGGTTTTCCTTCCCACCGCCAACATTCAGAATGCTGTTCTGAATGTTGGCGGTGGGGAGGAAAAACCCTCCTCCCACCACAAGCCCCGGGAACAGAGGAGAAGCGCTGTGCGCCTTCCCCTCTGTCCCCGTACCTGTGCTGAAGGCTTGCGGTGGAAAGAAAAGCCCTTCTCCGCACCGCCAGCCTGGCAAGCGGTCTCCATAGGAACGCATTAATTGATTTTTAATGCATTCCTATGGGAAACCGTGCTTCGCAAGACGAAAAACTCGCAAAAAGAAAAAACTTGCGGAACGAATTAATTTCGTCTTGCGAGGCACCGCTGTATACTTTTCATTCATTAATCCTTATCAGTTAAGGGACCCTGCACTGAGATATCGTTAGTAACTTGTGAACATGAAAATAGGTGTTTGGGGTTGTTTCAGTTTTGCAATCAAAAACAGAAGGCTTATAATTTTAAAAATTAATGTATTCTAGTTCAGATGTGTATATGCAATGCAAACTAATAGTGGGTATAACACATTATCATTTTAAGCAGAACAATCCCAACCCCTGATCTACTACCATTTCTGGAGCACGTCTGAACATAGCTGTCAACTTTTCCCTTTTTTAGAGGGAAATTCCCTTATTCCGAATAGGATTCCTCACAAGAAACAGGAAAAGTTGACAGCTATGCGTCTGAATGGAGCAGAAGTATCACTCTGTCAGTGGTGGAGTTCTGCTGACAAAGTGTGATGCAAACAGGGATGGAAGTTGCTGCCAGTTGCATTCCCACCAGCAGTAGCCAAGGGAAACTCCAAAATGGAGGCAGGGAGGGGTAAGGCTGGGCCAGCACAGGATTGGCTAGAACCTGTGCAGACCCAGCTGCTATCATGTGACAGTGACAGGTCTGATCTATGACCCTTTGCAGTACCAGCCTGAGACCTGGTGTGAGTGCCAGTGCTATAGCTATAGCTATAGCTCTGGCTGTGCCGTTCCATCGTGCCCTGTGGCTGTCACTCAGGGGTTAGGATTAAGGTCAAAATAAATGCAAAGACAAGATTAAGAAATAAAAAAGAGTTCTTCTTGAACAATAAGGTTATACACCATTCTAAAAGGACCTCCCTGAAGAATACCACTCTTGAGTTCAGACTGCACTCAGAGAGAAATTGAAGGGGAGTTGATAAACTCATCTTATCCTGCAATACCTTTCTAGACTGTGCATGTATGCCACAACACTAAGCACTGGCAAGCACTGGGATGGGCTATAAGAAGATCAACAAACTGAGATCACATACCAGTGGCTTCCTTAAACGTAAAGGGACCCCTGACCATTAGATCCAGTTGTGACCGACTCTGATGTTGCAGCGCTCATCTCGCTTTATTGGCTGAGGGAGCCAGCATACAGCTTCCGGGTCATGTGGCCAGCATGACTAAGCCGCTTCTGGCGAACCAGAGCAGCGCACAGAAACACCGATTAGCTTCCCGCCGGAGCAGCTTCCTTAATGAACCTTAAATGAAGCCACCATTCACAATCTATCTTAGGTGGCATAAGTAATGTTCACACTCACAAAGTGTTAAAAATAAAATCATCTCATATATAAATGCAGTTACTTTAATTTTGACTCTGTTCACCAACTGGCAAAACAGATGCAGGAATGGAATTTAGTCATTGGGTCCAACAGCATTGTAAATAAAGTGGAAATTAAACTACAGCAGAAAATAGCACTTCAAATGATTCAGACACAATTTTTATCAACCCTGACCCAAATACATCAATGGCAACCACTTAAGTACTTACCACTCCATCTATTGCCATGTAGAGAAGCCGCCTCGGTCTCACAATATTAAAAAGCCTGTCAATATACTCAAATATGGCCACCATCATTTCATCTTCATTTTTGGGGGCTGGTCTGCAATGTAAGACATTGTGTCAATATCCAAACAATGTTTAATACAAGCTACCAATTTAATGTACAAATGTGACTCACTTGTCCTCAGGATGTGTACAAGGGTGGATGATGCCATTCATATCCAAATACAGATTATCAAATTCCACTTCATTGGGGTTTGGTTTGCTGGAGTCAATGGGAATTTTGATACCATTACATTCTTTAGGCTGCAAACAATGAATAGCAAAAGATTTTTAGATGTATGCATCACATTCAAATCTGAAAGAAAAATACAATCAAGGAAACATGGTGGAAATGGAAAGGAAATTCGAAAGGCAGGCTATGATTTATGAAAGGTAGCTAAGCTATCTCACCACATGCCTATGGGAATCTTTTCTCTCTTACTCTTCTTCTCTCTTACAAGTACTTTTAGCCAGCGTTAGAAACTCAGATACATAAGCTAGGTGCAAAATGGCTCCTTAAACCAAGGTTACAGTCACAAAAATGGAATGTCATTTTTTGCAAGATGGCTCTAAAGTCTTATTTTTCAAATGATGAAGTCACTGTGGTCGATTATCAGTTAAACATCTGGCTGGTTCAGATGACAACCTTGAGCTAGGTTAAGAACTTTGAAGTCCGGTTAGACTGGCAAAAATTTATTAAAACTGTAGTGATATCTGTTGGAGATGCAAAAACGGGGCAGGAACCTTTCTACACATGTGGTGGGAGTGCAAAGCGATAGTGGGATTCTGGGAAAATATTTATAACAAATTGAAAAAGATGTTTAGATTATCATTTGGGGGGAAAAACCAGAAACCTTTCTCCGAGGTATCATGTCAGAGGAAATAAAAAGAATGGTCAGACCAATATTTATGTATGCGACTATGGCGGCAAGGTTATTAATTGCCAAAAATTGGAAAAGCAGCAGCATCCCAACTAACACAGGCTGGCTATCTAAAATGATGGAATACTTCCATTCTGCCGAATTAACAGGGAGGATAAGAGGAGATATGCTACAAAAAGTGACTAAGGAGTGGGCTATCTTTAAGGAATACATCAAAAAAATACATGGAAAAAGTAGAATTTTTGACAGATACTGAGTGAATCCAGAAAATGATTAGAGTGAAAGGAGAGTAAAGTTAAGATAGAAGAAGAGATCAAAGAAACAATGAAATGTCTTTAAGCTAGTTGGAAAAATAAAGTAGCGTAACAAGAATGGCTGGAAGTCATGTCGGGAAATTCAAGCCCTTCTCAGGAGAAAGTGACAACAATCCCAGGCACCCGGCTTGATTCCCTGTTGACCTCCCTGGCTGCATTCCCCAGCAAGCGCAGGCAAGGTCTCAATAGGTGATTCTTCTCAAACGTGAGAAGAACACACCCCTCTTTCCTGCCCCCCCCCCAGGCAGGGGAAAGAGATAGACAGAAACGTATTTACATGCCTTTATTTCTGTCTTTGCAGCGTTACAAAAAACATGACTGCTCTCTTCAAACTCCAGCAGTGTTGTGACAAACACTTCCTGTACATCCCAGACAGGAATAAACGGAAGAGCTCATATTTCACTCTGAGCTAATTCCGGTGCTTCGCACTGTGAATTGACTGTCCCTCTTTTTCCCACAGGCAGTCTCAACATTCCCATCATGTTTACTTTTCAAGCTAGGACTTTGCAGCAGCATTGCTTCATTATATTAACAACTTTGTGGGTGTCCGTGTGGGGTAGGTGTGTAGGTATGTTGATATGTATAGCATAAGTAGGTATTATACAGAGTATTGTAGGTATGTTTTATGCTATGAAAATAAGGTAGTGTATTGCATATATGTATTGTGTAAATGTAAATGTAAGCGTTTTATATGTTATAATAAATTAAACAAAAAAAAAAAGGTTAAGAACTTTGAGAACTTAAAGAAGAAAAGTCATTTGATTCAGGGACAGTTCACGTATATATTGGCCTATTCCTACCTCTTTTTCTTAATGGTGACACGGACCATTCACAACATAAGTATATTCTTCCTAACTGTGAGCAGCGCAGTGGGGTGGGGTAAGTGAAGACAAGCTACAGCAATTAACTATAATGTCATTCAGTGCTCCTGCTCAGGCTGCACAGAAAAAGCATTTTGGTTCTTGAAATTCATTCTGATAGTGCAGATAAAATATAACTGAGAGAATTCTACAGAATGTGGTCTTAGTGTGTGAAAACAGTCAAGATCCAAGGATCCCGATGATGCCAGGCACCTAAATCAAATTTCACTATCTATGCAACTAAGCACCTGAACTGTTCTTGTCAAGAACGCCAATTTGCCAGAGGCCAATTTAAATGTAGGCAATATTTTAAAAGGCTGAAGGTGTAAAAAGTCTTCAGGGGATTGTGCTGTGGGAGTCGAGTTAAGAGGACATAACTGAGTGTAAGAAAAGCCCTCATGTGTCATAAGGCCAACTGAGTATTAGGATAGACTCCCTCTACCATTTCTATGAAACTGAGCACATATGCTATGATCAGATTGTAAAGGAACACTACAGGCATAGTTTAGAGAGCCGTTCAAACATCATATTCTGCTTGCCCCTACAATTTAAAACTCTCAAGCTTGTTTTCTCCTGCTCCGGTGGATAGGACTCTAACAAATGGCTTCAAGTTACAAGGAAGTAGATTCTGACTAAAACCTCAGGAATAACTTTCAAACAGTAAGAGCTGTTTGACAGTGGAAAAGACTCCCAAGAGTGGTGGTGGACTCTCCTTCCTTGGAGGTTCTAAAGCAGAGTTTGGATGGCTTTCTGCCATGAAATATGCTTTAGTTGAGATTCCTGCATTGCAGGGGGTGGACTTGATGACCCTCAGGGATCCCTTCCAACTCTACAATTCTATTATTTCACTACATATGTTGATGAAGATGGTCTTGGATTTGGTTTTGAGAATCCCAGAACAGCAGCATTGGGGGATCTCAATATTTATGCCAAGCTCACTTCAACTAGGGTGCTGCAAGACTTCATGGCCACCATGACAACTATAAGGCTGTCCCAAAATGTCATTGTCCCATACTTGTGGTAGGACACTCCCAATTTAAGGTCTCTCTTCTGAGCAAAAGGATGGTGCTGTGATAGTGAGAGTGGTGTTGTAAATAATGACTAGCAGTAACCAGGAATTCAGACAGGAGTATTTCTCAACTCTACTTGAAGATGCTAGACCAGGGGTTGGCAACCTAAGGCCCATGGGCCACAAGCGGCCCACAGGGGTCGTTTAACTGGCCCATGAGCTGGCCCCAAACTGAGCTGCCCACTTGGCGAGTCCCCGTAGGCTGCGCTAAACCAGCGCAGCGCGGTGCGGGGACTCGCTTCTGCGACGCCGGAAATCACGCCTGCACATGTGCAGATGCCGGAAATCGCAGGCCCTCCTGCGGAAATGGAAGGACCTCCGCTAGAGTGAACTGGCCCAGGTGAGGTAAACCTTGCCAACCCCTGTGCTAGAGGCTGAATCTGGGATCTTTCATATGCAAAGCAGACACTCTATCACAGGAACGCGCCCCCCCCCCCACCAAAAAGTCATCTATTCACTTGAAACTGTGGAATCAGATTCTTAAGGTGAAAACCCAGATCTACAGACGTATTATGCCTGCAGCCATCCAAGGCCCTGAAGCTCTTCTGGAGACATCTGGCAGAGGGTGTATCTTAGCCACTTAGCAATGCTAGAGAGCCAAGCTCTGGGTAAGGTAATGCCTCTTTAAGTTCTTCTTCTAACTCTCAGCTATGCAATGGCTATTTAGGTGTTCAGACCTTTGTTCTTCTCTCCTAGGGATTCACACTGGAAGCTGTTCCCATTCTTCTGCATATGACTCAGCCTTAGCAACCTGGATATCTGCTACTTATTGCTTAGCGACTTTAATATTTATTACTTATTGCTTAAGACTCCCACCACAAATCAGTTTCCTCCAGACTTTGTTCAGAATCCCAAATGCTCACATTTTCCCCCAAAGGAGCTTACGTGCATCTTAAATTACTGGTATTACATCTGCAATAAGCAACAAACAGAATGTGCAGGAACTAAATACTTGATCAAGAACAGAACAACCTTAAAAGTTAGCTAGCAAATAAAATTATACCAGATATTACTCTGGCCATTTTCTTGAACATTTGCAAGTCCTTGTAGAAGAACTCTGTCAAATCATGCAACTGGAAACTTTTCACAAGCAAAAGGAATTGTTCTTAAAAATAAAACACTTTGCAGGGGGCAGAGGCAATAATATATAGTACGAACAATATAGTTTATGTTTGCGGAATGTCCCCCAATTTTATAAAGCAGATAAGTAACTACCTGTCATTTTGTAAGTCTTTCATCTCTCAAGGATTGCAATCCCAGATGCATTTATTGGAAGTAATGCAACAGAAAGACCTATTCCAATGTATGTACAGTGGTATCTTGGGTTACATACGCTTCAGGTTATAGACTCCACTAACCCAGAAATATTACCTTGGGTTAAGAACTTTGCTTCAGGATGAGAACAGAAATCGTGGAGTCACACGGGATAGCATTTTGACTGATGTGCTGCCCACAGCGCTACCCAGGTGACTTGTGATGCAGCGTGTGGGGCAGTTTCATTCAGCACCAGCAATTTTACCTGTGGGTCAGGCAGGGCGGCACTTTGAGTCTTGCACTACCTGCAGCACCATTTTTACTTGTGCTGTGGCGCAGGCAGGGGCAGTTTCACTCAGTGGAAGCAATTATACTTGTAAGTTGCGCAGGGCGGCATTTTTACTCTCACACTACCCAGGTGATTCACATTGCGGCACATGGGAGGCAGGTGTTTTACTCTTGAGTCTTAGGCACCATACATCGCCTCCATAGATCTAAAACTGGTCACAACTGGACCATGCCAAGTTGCAAAACGCACCTAGTACATGGAGAGTTTCAGACACTGCCTAGGACCACAAAGTTATTCACCACATGCAGGACACATATCATTATAGCTGATAGATACTAAGCATGTTCTGGCATAAATCCAGCATGGCAAAGACACTCAAACTGCTTTCAGCAAAGAACTCAACAGAACAGCAGGGGGGGAAATCAACAAGGAAAAGTTAGAAACTCTAAGCAAAAGATTAAAGTTACTAAGACCAACATAGCTCCAGTCTCAAGTTCTCCAGAGAGCAAAGTACAAGATGTGTTGATTACTCTATTTATATCCCACCTTTCTCCCAATTGTCTTATAGCAAAAATTAAAACAGATACAACTAAAGCCATGCAATATAAACATTTTAAAAAGTAAAATAAGTAATCCTATTAAAAACAGTGCTGAAAACACTTAAAACCATTTAGGAGTGTGCATGTACACACACAAATGCAACACACAAACAAGTAGGGTTCAGAATTTCCTGGTCACCAGGCACATTTCGCAACTGGGGATGGTTTGCTTACAACCAATTTGAGATGTCTTGTTGCAGGTAATGGATCTGACATCTCCACCATCTAGGTGCGTGCCACAGTGCGAGTCAGCTGGCTGGCACTGCTGCACAACTTGAGAATAAAATTGCCACCGTATGTGCCAGCTGGCTGGCAAGTACAACATCCACCCTCAGAAGACCCTGCCACAATAGCCTGTTAGTGGCCAAAGACCGGGGGTGGGGGGAGCACTTGCCTGCCAGCAAAAGGAAGATTCTCTCTTTGATCCTCCTCAATCGTGTCTGTGGAGGTGGTGGGACCAAGAGAAAGACCTCCCCAAAAGACGTCAAAGTCTTAGCAGGCTCATATAGGAAGATATCATCCTTCAGATAGCCGGAACCCAAACCACATAGGGCTTTGTGGGTCATAACCAGCACTTTTGATTTGTGCCCAGAAATAGATAGAAAGCCAGTAAGCTGGTGTATCAAGGAATTTCCATTCCCCCTGTAACATTGCCTGGCTGTGAGTCATGAAGGCCACTCCCACCTGGCTTAGGGGGCGGAGCCCAGACTCACCCAGGTCTACTAAAGAGGATGTTGGTGAGACCGGAGGGACATCGCTATGCCTGACAACAAATCCTAATTATTGGATTCTTTTGCCCCATCTTTTTGTGCCTGTCAAACAGCCATGTCATGCTTATTGTAATATTTTATTCTCTTGTTAATTATGCTGTTTTAAATGTGCATTTTATAATTGACTTCACTTCGCACCTTTTTTTAATGTTTAAGATTGTTTGTTTTTTTGTTAACTTACTTTGTGTTAAATATGTATTCTGTAGTTGGCCACCTTTGTAGTGTTTTATTTTGAAATCTCTGAGATGGTATTTTGGTTTATTTTCTTCAGAAATGTTTGATTCTGGATTGTTTTATTGATGTTTAATATGCTGTGAACCGCTTTGAGATTTTTCTTAAAAATATAAAGCTGTATAGAAATTTATAAATTAAATTAATTAACTGAATCCAGTGAGCAATCTGGCCATGTGAACAGACAGCTCCAGAGATGGATGCAGCTGATGCACTAGTTTTGAATGTGCTAATGCACTTCTGGCTACTGCTAAAACCTGGGACCCTAGGCTCAGGGCTATTGTTGTTGTTAATTAAATCTGTATACCATCCTTTATACAAAGATCATAGAGCAGTAACAACATAAAAATATAAAATGAGAACACAAAATACATTTATAAACCCAATAACCCCCCTCCCACAAACATTTAAAGGACCACAGAATGCTCAAAGGCCTGACTAAATGAAACATTTTCACCTGCCAGCTTGCCCAGGTCCTCAAGTCTTACCAAATGAAGCTCATCCAACACAACAGGACTAGACGAGGCACATCCAACTTCCAAGAGGCTGTGATCTACTCACATTATAAAAATACTGGCTGTGATCTACCCATTGTTATTGACGAGATCTACCATCTATCTACCACAGACATCCAGTGATCTACCAGTAACTCACAATCTACCTGTTGGACAATGCTCTGGACCAGTGTTGGAAATTCAGGTATATAAGCTAGGTGCCAAATGGCTACTTAAACCAAGGTCACAGTCACCAAAATGAAACTTCCAGTTGCCATTTTTGGGCAAGACAGCTCTAAAGTCTTTTTTTCAAATGATGAACTGACTGTGATCGATTATCAGTTAAACATCTGGCTGGTTCAGATGACAACCTTGAGCTAGGTTAAGAACTTTGAGAACTTAAAGCAGAAAAGTCATTTGATTCAGGGACAGTTCACGTATATATTGGCCTATTCCTACCTCTTTTTCTTAATGGTGACACGGACCATTCATAACGTAAGTATATTCTTCCTAACTGTGAGCAGTGCAGTGGGGTGGGGTAAGTGAAGACAAGTTACAATAATTAGCTATAATGTCATTAGGTGTTCCTGCTCAGGCTGCACAGAAAAAGCATTTTGGTTCTTGAAATTCATTCTGATAGTGCAGATAAAATATAAGCGAGAGAATTCTACAGAATGTGGTTTCAGTGTGTGAAAACAGTCAAGATCCAAGGATCCCCTGGCACACATTTCCAGATGGAGATGATGCCAGGCGCCATTTTCACTTGGTTGCAAGTGGCAGATAGTCAGGTGTAAAATGTGCCTGGCTAATTTCGAACACTGCTCTGGACACGAATCGTGCTTCATCTGTTGTGACAGATGAGTCAAGATCCTGGTAAATGAAAGTGATTTTTTCCTCAAAGCGCTCCACAAACAAGTCTCGGTGAGATACCACTTCCTTCAGGTCAGACCGTGAAAGGCCCCAAACTACCTGAAAAACTCTGCTGATGACACAATGAGGATGTAATGGAGGCAGCAAAGTATGCCTTTTTTGCTGCCTTCCGTCCCACTAGATATGCTTCATAATGAGCCCTCACAGTTTTCGATTGCATTTGACTGGAGTTTTCCTCCACTCCCATTCAAGCAACCTTCCAGCTTGTTGCCTCGCCCTAAGTTCTGGAGTATACCAAGGAGCCAATTGGGCTCCACAAAGTGGGAGAGAGGGCACGGGGTGATCATGTATGGTACAAAAACCAAAAAAACTTATGTATTCAGTGCAGGGGGAACATTCAAAGCAACACAGGCTTGTTGGCCAGGATTGCCGTAATATGCTCAAACTATCTTGCCCCAGTGAGCAAGCTGGCCGCTGAATTCTGCACCAGCTGAAGTTTCCAAACCGTCTTCAGAGGCAGCCCCACATACAATGCATTGAAGTAACCGAAGCTAGAGGTTACCAGGGCACAGATGACAGCAGTTAGGTATCCCTGCCCAGATAGGGGCGAAGGTGGGCCGCCAGCAGAAGCTGAGGGAAGGCCCTCCTGAGCCTCAAGCAGCAGCCGAGGATCGGGAAGCCTCACAAGCTACGTACCCGCTACTTCGGAGGGAGTGTAAGCCCATAGAGGCCGCCACCTCGCCCCATCCCTTCTAGGGCCCCGGGGGGGGGCATAGGGCAAGGCATCACGCACGACGCATCTTCAGGCTCAAAAGGGCTGCATCGCCCCCGAGCTCCCAAGCGCGCTCCCGCCTGCGGAAGGGGCTGATCTCGGGCTAAGTTCTGAGCATCTGCGCCGCGGACCAGGAGAAGCCCGAGGGGGGGGGGTTGCGGGAGGCCTGGCCAGATGCTCCGCGGCCCCTGGCGCCCGGCCCTCCCCGCCGCCCTCAGCCGGGGCCTGGGGTCTGAGAAGGCCGCACAGCCAGGGCCCCGCCCGCCTCACCTTCTCCTCGACGCAGGACACGATGATGGCCGGGTACTTGCGGCTGAGCCAGCGGAAAAAAGCCGGAACCCCCATCGGACGCCTCTCGCGCTGCGCGCAGCCCGGCAGCACCGCGAGGCAGGAAACCGGCGCAGGCTGAGGAGCGCTTCCGGGTCACCGGGTCAGAGCTGCCGTGATGCGGGGGGAGGGGGGAGGGGGGCCTTGAAATTTCTGCCCACGTGACCGGCGACCTCGCTTGGCGCCTCCATCTTGGAACCTGGAGGGAACATGCGCACAAAGAGAAAGCGAAGGTTCGGGGCGCGCGGCCGCGGGAGCATGCGCGCTTCGAAGGGCTCGGGCGCCTGAATGCTTTGCCTGGCGCGCGGCTTCCCGGGAGCCGCGTGAGAGAGACTCTGGAGCGCAGGGGAAGGCGCGGAGCTGGAATTCACATTCACTCCTATTTATTTGTATAACAATATCAGGATAGTTGTGGGCTTAACAGACATGCAAAAAATCAGTTTATAATTTTAACATTATATATTTTATCAAATATAGAAATTATAGAAATTCGGATTTCCGTTGGAATTAGTAACATGGATTAAGGTATTGCAGTATATTATTCACCCTTGCTTTTGAATATTTGCTTGGAACCCTTTAGCTTGTGCTATTGGACAACACAGGGAGATCTACGGAGCAATCTATAATTCAGCTGACTGTTCCCTGTGGCTAGCTCACTTGCATAGAGGGTGGTGCTGATAACACCAAGGTTTGAGCCCCACACCTTCATGGCAGGGGGTTGGACTAGATGACCCTCAGAATCCCTTCCAACTCTACAGTTCTGTTCTATTATTCCTGTGTGTATGCAAATGATAGATGCCTTTGATAAAATATCAAGTTATTCCATTTGTTGTTGTTTAGTTGTGTCCGACTCTTCGTGACCCCCTGGACCAGAGCACGCCAGGCACTCCTGTCTTCCACTGCCTCCCGCAGTTTGGTCAAACTCATGCTGGTCGCTTTGAGAACACTGTCCCACCATCTCGTCCTCTGTCATCCCCTTCTCCTTGTGCCCTCCATCTTTCCCAACATCGGGGTCTTTTCCAGGGAGTCTTCTCTTCTCACAAGGTGGCCAAAGTATTGAAGCCTCAGCTTCAGGATCTGTCCTTCCAGTGAGCACTCAGGGCTGATTTCCTTCAGAATGGAGAGGTTTGATCTTCTTGCAGTCCATGGGACTCTCAAGAGTCTCCTCCAGCACCATAATTCAAAAGCATCAATTCTTAGGCGATCAGCCTTCTTTATGGTCCAGCTCTCACTTCCATACAACACTACCGGGAAACCCATGGCTTTTACTATACGACCTTTGTTGCTTTTTAAGATGTTGTCTAGGTTTGCCATCGCCTTTCTCTCAGGGAGCAGGCGTCTTTTAATTTCGTGACTGCTGTCACCATCTGCAGTGATCATGGAGCCAAGGAAAGTAAAATCTCTCACTGCCTCCATTTCTTCCCCTTCTATTTGCCAGGAGGTGATGGGACCAGTGGCCATGATCTTAGCTTTTTTGATGTTGAGCTTCAGACCATATTTTGTGCTCCATTAGCCGGTACAAAAAGGAAATTGAAGCCAATAGGTGAAAATTTGCATACAGTGGTGCCTCGCAAGACGAAATTAATTCGTTCCGCAAGTCTTTTCGTCTTGCGAGTTTTTCGTCTTGCGAAGCACGGTTTCCCATAGGAATGCATTGAAAATCAATCAATGCGTTCCTATGGAAACCGCCTTCAGACCAGGTCCGGGGACAGTCTGTCCCCCGACCTCTTCTGAAGGCCGGCGGGGGGGGGGGGCGAAAGTCTTTGCTTCCCCCCCACCTGCCTTCTCCGCTGTCCGGGGCGATCTTAAAATGCTGGCGGGCGGCAGCGCTGCCGCCCGCCAGCATTTTAAAATCCCCCGGGAAGGCAGGCAGGGGGGACAAAGACTTTTGCCCCCCACCCGCCTTCAGAAGAGGTCCAGAGGGCTCTCCAAGCTGCGGATAGCAGCCTGCTGCCCCGCGCGAGGGGCGCTCTTAAGCAGAGCGCCCCTCGCGCGGCGCAGACATTCGCAGCTTGGGGAACCCTGCAGGACTTCCCCGCAGGGCTCTCCAAGCAGCGAATGTCGGCCCCGCGCGAGGGGCGCTCTGCTTAAGAGCGCCCCTCACGCGGGGCAGCAAGCTGCGCACCTTCCCCTCTGTTCCCGGACCTGTCCTGAAGGCTTGCAGTGGGAGGAGGGCTTTCCTCCCCACCGCCAACATTCAGAATGCTGTTCTGAATGTTGGCGGTGGGGAGGAAAAACCCTCCTCCCACCGCAAGCCCCGGGAACAGAGGAGAAGCGCTGCGCACCTTCCCCTCTGTTCCCGGACCTGTCCTGAAGGCTTGCAGTGGGAGGAGGGCTTTCCTCCCCACCGCCAACATTCAGAATGCTGTTCTGAATGTTGGCGGTGGGGAGGAAAAACCCTCCTCCCACCGCAAGCCCCGGGAACAGAGGAGAAGCGCTGCGCACCTTCCCCTCTGTTCCCGGACCTGTCCTGAAGGCTTGCAGTGGGAGGAGGGCTTTCCTCCCCACCGCCAACATTCAGAATGCTGTTCTGAATGTTGGCGGTGGGGAGGAAAAACCCTCCTCCCACCACAAGCCCCGGGAACAGAGGAGAAGCCCTTTGCGCCTTCCCCTCTGTTCCCGGACCTCCCACCGCAAGCCTTAGGACAGGTCCGGGAACAGAGGAGAAGGCGCGCTGCGCTTCCCCACTGTCCCCGGAGATTTCCCTATGGGCTTTCGTCTCGCGAAGCAAGCCCATAGGGAAATTCGTCTTGCGAAGCCGCTAAAAAATCGGAAAACCCTTTCGTCTTGCGGGTTTTTCGTTTAGCGAGGCATTCGTCTTGCGGGGCACCACTGTACCTACATATTTAAAGGTAAAGGGACCCCTGACCATTAGGTCCAGTCGTGGCCGCCTCTGGAGTTGCAGCGCTCATCTCGCTCTACTGGCTGAGGGAGCCGGCGTACAGCTTCCAGGTCATGTGACCAGCATGACTAAGCCACTTCTGGCGAACCAGAGCAGCGCACGGAAACACTGTTTACCTTCCCACCAGAGCAGTGCCTATTTATCTACTTGCACTTTGAGGTGCTTTCAAACTGCTAGATTGCCAGGAGCAGGGACCGAGCAACGGGAGCTCACCCCGTCGCGGGGATTTGAACCGCTGACCTTCTGATCGGCAAGTCCTAGGCTCTGTGGTTTAACCCACAGCGCCACCTGCGTCCCTCACCCATACATTTAAGGAATATCAATTCCACATTTGTTCCAAATCTGTTAAATATTTAGGTATGTCAATACCAAGAGCTATAACTCAGTTAATAACATATCTATTTAATTCATGACGTTTTTAAAATTAAAAACAACGCTCAAATAGATTCAGGTATATTATGTGAAATGGCTGTCAGTGCCTCATATTTGTTCGTGATCAGTTTTTATACCAAGAACTAAATTATTGCTTCCTTCATACTTTCAAATTTGACATATTTTGCATTTGATACTAAAATGTGAAGTGCTATCTAGTCTGGAACAAGGTAAAATAACATTACACATAGTGGGTTGCCTGTATTTAAGATCTGATCCTTCTGCACAAGAAAACAAAGGCTGCAATCCAGTACATACCAACTTGGGCGTAAGCCCCATTGACACAAGGAGACTTCTGAGTATATATGTAGGCCTTTGCATGGTAAGTTAACTATACAATGAATTTTTTTAATGACTGCTTGGGTGTCAGCTACTTATTGTGTATTTTCAGCATTTGCAGAAAATAACATTGAGGTTGGAGGAAAGAAAAGCCAAAGCAGAAATCCAGCAGGTCTTCAGAACTATGGTTGTTCCAAGGACTAGAAGCAAGAAAGAAATGTGCACTATAAAGGAGGCCAAAACAGCCCCTCTTCAGCACCCCAGTCCAAAGAATTCACTCATCCTTCACAGTTCTGACCTCATTCATTTGCTAAAAATATTGAACTTTGGGAGCAGCCAGGCTGACTTCAAGGAAATCATTTAGTGGGGTGCCTGCACATTTTACTTTATAAATTTCCACCTGCGCCTTTATAAATCTGTTGATACCTGGGGGGGGGGGCGGAACACTACAGCTGGAGAAGCCATCTGCCATTATCTCTGCTTCCCTCCCTTGCACTTCTGTTCCTTCCTATGGAACAGTTTTATAATCTTTTTAACCATCTGCTTCTTGCCACACTTGGCCCATTTCCCAAGTGGAAAAGGACTACCTCTAGCAGAGCAGATGCAACTAGGGGGGAAGCTGGAAGGAGCGTGGAGGGAAACATCAGCAGAAAGTACCATGAGCTGTCATCACAGCCTACTGATATTCTGCCTGTCTGACTGAGGGGCCCCAGGGCCATGGGACTCACTAGATGCCATTGGGATGCTGGGGCTGCACAGAGGGCGCTGCATCACAGCCCAAGTAACTCCATGGCAACACAGTCATGTGCCTTCATGCAGAGGTCACCTTCATCCCATCCTTGGTCCCAGGGGCCTCTGCCCAGCTTGACATTAATGGCAGCTGCCACACCAACTTGGCTCAGGACAGCACCACATTAGCAGTGCAGCAGAACCACAATGGTGCCAAGTACAGGTGTTGAGTGGCATGCTGCAAGGCTCTGTAGAAGAGAATCTGCACTGGGTGTGCTCTTGGCCCCACGCCCAGGCTGCCTGCTGCTGCTGCTGTCAACTCAGTGAGCACCAAGCCTGGGCCAGTGTTCAACCTTCAGCATGTTGGACAGTTCCCTGCCTTGACAAGGTGCCATGGGAGCTCTCCAGCATTTGAGAGTCAAGGCTGCTGGATGCTGTTGATGTCTGTAGCGATCTTCATTCCTCCCCCCTCCCTCCCAAAGCCTTTTATTCTTGCTTTACAGCCCAGACCTACAATGGGGAAATGTGCTGGCTATTTGAGAGGATTTACTGTTCAGCTTGGCTGGCTGGCAGTGAGAAGCAGCATTCCTTACTACCCCATACCAGTTGTGAGAACAGTGTGGCCTTGCACTCAAGGTATCGCTTGTTTGCTAAGACCTGCAGGTGAAAGGCAAAGGACAAGGGACTGGGCATATTGCTTCTAAAGTGGGGGGGGGGGACGCAGAAGTGTGATGGGTTGGACTCTTTACGAAGCTTTATAGAGTGGTACCTCGGTTTTTGAACAGCTTGGTTCTCAAACTACTTGGAACCCAAACACTTCAAACCCAGAAATGAGTGTTCCGGTTTCCGAACTTTTTTCGGAAGCCGAATCTGCTCTGATTTGCGTGCACATTTCTGTTCTGAGCGAGTGGCTTGGCTCCAGCAATGACTGCCGCCACTTCCTTCCCTTCCCTTCCCTCTGCTGGGAAGTGCCTATTTCCTGGGTATGAAGTGGAGTTGGGCGGCTCCTCGGAATGTAAGTGACTGGAGTAGGGAGACTTGGAAGTTGGCAACTCTCCCCCAGCGTGCAGAGACAATGTTTGGGGGGGGAGGAGTGTATGGTGGGGGAACTATGCTGGGCAGGTTGACATTCCTGCCCCCTCGCCTTCCCCCCCTCCCGTTCTAAGCCCGACCCCAAGCGAGGTCCAGGCGAGGCAGTGTGGGCACCACATTCTAAGCGGGGGATTGGGGTGCTCACACTGCGGGCAGGCTCCAGCCCTCCCGGCTCAGCGTCCAGCAGCTAGGAGCACAGCCAAGAGCAGCCGCCACTGCCTCCCTCCTCTTCATGCTCCAGTGCTGCAGTGTGTCTGGGTGCCGCCATGCCAGGGAGGCACAAGCAGTGCCCAAAGTCATGCTGCCCATAGTGGGGAACGTGGAAGATGCAGGAAAACATGCAGGGAGGGAGGGCTGACTTGGGTGTGGGAGAAAACTTTTGCCTCCCTTTCCTTCCTCCCCACTTAAACTCCCCCTCCCGCATCCAGTTGGCCACCTCCTTCCCCACACGCACCCCATGCTCTCGTCCCCTCTTAAACTCCTCCCTCCACCTCGTCCCTCCAATGGCAATGGGTAGATCACTGCCAGTTTTTGATACTGGGTAGTAGATTGCAAGGTCCGTATGGTTCAAGCTCTGGTTTCCCCAGTAGTGATGTATGGAAATGAGAGCTGGACCATAAAGAAGGCCGATCGCCAAAGAATTGATGCTTTTGCATTATGGTGCTGGAGGAGACTCTTGAGAGTCCCATGGATTGCAAGAAGATCAAACCTCTCCATTCTGAAGGAAATCAGCCCTGAGGGCTCACTGGAAGGACCGATCGTGAAGCTGAGGCTCCAAGACTGTGGCCTCCTCATGAGAAGAGAAGACTCCCTGGAAAAGACCCTGATGTTGGGAAAGATGGAGGGCACAAGGAGAAGGGGGCGACAGAGGACGAGATGGCTGGACAGTGTTCTCGAAGCTACCAACATGAGTCTGACCAAACCGCGGGAGGCAATGGAAGACAGGATTGCCTGGTGTGCTCTGATCCAGGGGGTCAAGAAGAGTCGGAAACGACTAAACAACAACAAAAAGTAGATTGCAGCCTGATTTATGGCTTTCATTTTATGGTCTCAATAGATAGTAAAATTCATATTAAACTGCTGTTTTAGGGGTTGTTTTTAATTGTCTGGAACGGATTAATACATTTTGCATTACTTTCCATGGGAAAGCACGCCTTGGTTTTGGAACGCTTTGGTTTTGGAACAGACTTCCGGAACAGATTAGGTTTGAGAACCAAGGTAGCACTGTAATTATTTAATGTCCACAGGAGGTCCTTCGGACCCATCCTGACTGCCATGGCTGCAGCTGATGAGCAGGCTACAGCCTCTCCTGATCCATATAAGTGGAGTAAGCCACAGAGTAAGCCATATGTGACCAAAGAATACTACTAACTAGAATCCTAGGGTGGTTATTTGCATTCATTGCAGCGGCAGGGTGGGGGGAGCTGTTGAGGAGCAGCATCAGAAGTGGTTTGTTGATCACCTTACCCAAGAAGAAAATATTAGTGATGGGCAACAGTTCTGGATCCCATTATGTATTCTTGAGGAGGAGGTGTGACATCATCATGTTCAGGGTAGTTGCAAGCAGCCCAATATTCCATTGAACAATACTTAACTATAGTCTTTATAGATTTCAGTATATGAAACAAAAATCACACAGGTCAATACGTTAAATGCACAACAGTAATAAGAGTTTATTTAAGTACATTGTCAAGAGTGCATTTTATTAGAACAAGACAAAGTAAATACAAAAGAAAACATTATGTGGCTGAGTCACACATCTGAAACTTTGATTTCTGAAATAATATGGTTTATTCCTACATCCCAATGGAAAAAGACAAAATTGCAGGGGGGCATTAGGACAGAAATGAATAGAAATCTGGATCAGTACTGCAGCAGGGCATGGTTTCGGTCTGGATCACATACACCTTCCCATGACTGCTAATCACTTAAACATCACACAATTAGTAATTTTGTGAATAACAACAAATATATTTCCCCCCTAAATTTGGCCCAACTGCACATTATAGGTATGTGCATATAACTGTAGTCTGTTAGACTTTTTTTTAAGAAAACACCCCCTGCTTTTAGTGGAGCAATCAGCAACAAAGAAGGAAGGAAAACAGTACCCTGCCCTCAGTTTTCCTGTTTCAAATTGATTTGTGCGCCCCCTGCCCAAGTTTTGTGAATTTCAAACAAGGAAAAGCATTACATTCACCTTGGTTCTAAATCACCCCCTAGGAAAAACTTCCTTTGAGCTTTTTAGAACATGTATGTGGGGGAAATGTTGGTCCTCAATCATAGAAGTCATCAAATTCATCTTTTTGTGAGGAATGCACTTGAGGACGCAGTGCTTCTTCAATCTCAGAGTTACTGTCATCAGAATCACCCCAGAAGGCTGCATTAGGAAAACAAAATATAGCATATAACAAACAAAAATGGCAATATCCAGTTTTCAACAGGCAACTGTCATGACACAGAGGAATGAGAACCACCACCTGGGGAACCCCCAAGGGAAGAAGGTGGTGATGGGACAGAAGAAGAAGAAGAAAGTGGTGGTGGGACAACGATAAGTGGTCAGAGTGAGAAGAGTAGGAAGAGGTGGTGTTGGAAGCTGAGGAGGTAACAGGGTTTAGTGAGATGGGCGAGTCTGTGGCAGAGAGAAGTCCAGAATCAGGCTGAAGCAGGAGAGTGAGATGAGGGAGGCCAAGGCACAGAGATGAGTCAGGCGGGTGTTTCCCCCTCCTGCTGCAACAAGCTCCCTGCTGGTCTTCCAGAACCAGGAGAAGCATGAAAAGTGCAGAGGAGAGGTTGGCTTCACACAGGCACAGTCTCAGATTTCTTGGGGGAAACCCTGGTAATAATAACTGGTTTCATGAAACAGATTTTTTGGTGCAGAAACTGTGGGAAGGGGAGCTGCTTATAATCAATTGAAGAATAAATTATTTCATTTTCATTAACATTTTTCCAGTTGGGATCTGCTGGTATGGATGGCTTACACTCACAGAACTCTACCCTAACTCTAAATTCTTACTCCTATATGGTCTATTAAGGACTTTAAGTTATCTGTTAGCTTCTCAACATAGCTGTTGTTGGGTGACCGACAAAGATGCCATGCATACTTCTTGCCTTTCCAGCACGTTATGACTACTGGGGCAAAGAATATCCTACTATTCAGGTGCTGGTGTATCGTGTGTGTATCTGTCCTATAGAACAAGAATGATCTTGGGCTGATGGGAAAGGGATATTGCTGTCATGGTGGAAATTTCTTCTGATGCCTGGTCAAATATCCCAGTAAACTAGCCTTTCCCCAACCTGCTGCCCTCCAGATGTTTTCAACTACAGTTGTCATCAGCTTCAGCAAAAGTGGCCCATGATCAAGGATGACAGGAGTTTTAATCTTATAGAATTAACTGCTACAAGTGATGATTGCCACTGGCTGCATTCAAAAGTGGGGGGTTTATATGCAGCTATTATCTATGATTTCTGTATACCAACCGCTCTGGGCAAACAAATGTTGGAGGGCTGTTGCCTTCAGGTCCTGCTTATAAACTTCTCAGATCACTGGCTGACTACTGTTAGAAACAAGTTGCTGGATGGACTAGATGAAGCATTTGTTAAACCGTCTTGAATCTTCCCATGTTCTTACAAACCAAGGTGGAAGGCAACCCCAATTGTTTATGTTATTACAAACTCTATACTTACCTTTGGATTTTATTGTTGATACCATTCCCCTTTGGTTTTCATCCCTATAAAAGATATTTTAAATGGGTTAGGAAATACATTGACATCAGTGCTTCTGTGACTATACCCAAACATACTTGGATACAGTTGTGAAACTGAACACGAACAGGGCAAGAACACATGGATCCTTTTAAGAGGAGTGGCCACCTTGAAAGCATCTTCATCATGTTCTGTACATATTTACATTTTTCTATACAAGCATTAGCTCTGAAAAACTATTTCTGCAAGTTTTCAGCATGGTTCACTTTCAATGAAGGACAGAAACCATGAAGGATGTTTATTGGCTGCAGCTTGTAACATTAGCAACACATCTTCCTTCTTCAAACCCAGAATAGTTTTGCAATTGTTTGTGATTTAATAATATATAGATATCTAAACATATATTTGCCATAAATATATATAAAACAATAAATTACAAACACACCATGTGACACAAGCTGATAAATGCTAAGGCAAATTGAGAAGTCAGCTTCAAAGATCAGAAACAGGACCCACTAGTGGCAATATTAAAATGTTATGCATCTTCACTCTAATATCAATGGGAAGCCCAAACCTGTAAATAAGTTTTAAAACATATATTACACAGAAACTGCCTTCATTTTGTAGGAAACAGATTTTCTCTGAAGGCTAGCTCCACTGTAAGTATAAAAAGGCTTCAAAATTTATTCACAGTTGCCAATTTATTATACTGAATGTCCTTGGCTAAAGATACCTGAGCTTTTAAAAAGTCAACAATCTGGATTCTAAAAGGTATTAGAATAAAATTTAATTTATCCACTATATTCTTATTCGCCAGCTTGAATATGTATTGCTAGGACTCAACAGTTGGGTTCTCATAGTCTCACCCCGTTCCTATGTAAATGATGTAGGCTTTCAGCTGCTTTTGATCTACCTTGATGCAAATACAGTCACCATTCTGTTCTGCTAAATGAATGCTCTCATATCTTGAGCATCACAGACCCTTTTGAATCTGCCAAACAAGCTGGAATCATTTTGATCTTTTGTGTGTTGCATGCATATTGTGCTGCTGTTGCTGTGAAATAATCTCATAAGGGGCAATGATGTTAGAGAATTAACTATTCTATTAAGAGTCTTGTGATAAAGGACCAAAAAAATGGACCTCCAATCTATTTTACTGTGGGAGATCTAATAGAGGAAAGATGGCGTTTTCTGACAAAACCTCCTTAAACTGGGAATACAAACATTATACATTTTCACTGCAGTCTAGTCACCAAACCTGCATCAAAAAATTATTAATCTGTAAATATCAAGTTTCAAATTCAAATTGCTTTGAATTGGAGGACAAACAAATTTGATCTTTCTCAGTAGCACTTCTTCACAGCATGTTCTAAGAAATTTTGTTTTAAAAGCTGAACTGGAGAATTCTCCTGACCTTCATGCATGACCCTCTCAAGCTGCTTCCCCTGATCAGTAGTGATTCACTCTTCCTACTGCAGCCCCCAGTGCAACACACTAGGCCTTCTCTGTGGAAAAGCTTTAATTAATAATGGAAGAGACAGACTGCAATGAAGGGAGAGGTGAGAATTAACAAAATTAAATTTAAAATTGGGAATTCTGTAAAGCCATATACGCTGATCTGACAAAGCCCCCCCCCCCCGGGTGTCAGCACAATGTAAAACCCCTGAATCTATGACTGGCAATCCACGCACAGACTCCTGGACCTCTATGCTCACTGCCAAATGGATGGATAACATTGTCAACTCCACCACCAGCAGTTGGGGGAATCTAGTTCCAGCTATTCTCTTCCCTGCTGCTTTCCTTCCACAAGGGATCAGTGCTGTGTTGACGTTTCCAGGACTACTTATCCTTTTGGTAGAGAGAGATCTTCCATGCATAGCTGTGTGTACTGAGCCTGTGGCTGAGGATGTCCGCAGAGGGTGGGGCATATAGGTTTTTCCAAAATGTACAAGCACATTAAAAGTACAGTGGTACCTCAGGTTAAGTACTTAATTCGTTCCGGAGGTCTGTACTTAGCCTGAAACTGTTCTTAACCTGAAGCACCACTTTAGCTAATGGGGCCTCCTGCTGCCGCCGCGCTGCCAGAGCACAATTTCTGTTCTCAACCTGAAGCAAAGCTCTTAACCTGAAGCACTATTTCTGGGTTAGCAGAGTCTGTAACCTGAAGCGTATGTAACCCGAGCGCAGCGCGAGTTCCCACCAAAGGAAGCTGAACTCGCGCTGCGCTCCGAAGGCTTCAGGGATAGCCGCTTGAAGCCTCTGGAGCGCAGCAGGAGGTCCCGCTGTGCTCCGGAGGCTTCGGCTTCCTTTTGCTGAAGCCGGGAGAGCAAGACTCTCCTGGCTTCTGCAGAGAGGGAGAGCTGCGCAGCACCCCTTCAGCCAAGCGGGAGGAGAAATGGAAGGGGCTCCATTTCTCCTGCTGCTTCGTTGAAGGGGCGCTGAGCAGAGAGGGGGAGAATTTTTTTCTTGTTTTCCCCCTCTAAAACAAGGTGCGTCCCATGGTCGGGTGTGTCCTTTAGAGCGAAAAATACGGTAGTTGATGGAGAAAACAGGTGAGAAGCCTGCTAACAGCTAATGCTTACATTTAGAAACTAGCAAATACAATCAAGAACATCACAATCTGACACTGTGCTTGTTTCATAATTAAAGACAAATAATTTCTCCACAGAAAGAAGATGGGAAAAGGCAAATTAAAATTGAGAGAATAATATTGCAGAACAATATCTTCTAGGTGAGTTTACTCCAGATTTAATACAAAACGTATTTGTGAAGCACAATTCAAAGATTTTCTTTTTCACACATCTATCTTCAACTTTGATGAACCTAAGTCCAATTCCTCAGGGCTAAGTTGTTGCATAAGTCTTCTCCCTGCCTCCCACCCCCCAAAAAGCACTTCCAGGAAATTGAAATCTTGAAGGGAAAAGTGATGGGAGAAGCGGCTGCTTCACAAATAACCAGCAGGGAAAGAGTTAGGCAACTATTCTTATAGGTTCTCTGATCATAATTCTAATCTCCTGTGTGTTCTCTTTTTGTGGTGGGTGGAGAGAACCAGTGAGGAAAAGAAGCATGCAACTGCACATCATGTGTACTTTATGTACCACCCTCCCCAATCTGCCTTTCATGCTGCAAACTGTATCCCAGCTTTTTCAAAGCAGTGTCTGAAGTAGTGCACCCATTTTGTGTAGCTTACACATCATTTCCTGCTCCCATGATCATTTCTATTGTGAGGTTGATTAATAGCCCCCCCCCCTTGTTTAAGTAGGGCAACATTTCTGCATTTTTGTCACCCTTTATTGACACTCTGCCTCCCCATCAACAAAACTCCTTTTTCTTTCCAGCTTTGGTCAGATGCTGGAAGTACCGGTAAGCTGCACTGGTCAGTAATGCCTGAGGGCAAGGAACCTCAGGAAGATAAGGGAAGGAATCATTCAGTACCCCTCAGCTGCACATCCCTTTTGCCATCATATTTTATTTGGTCCTCAGTATTCCAAGCAAGCCCTCCACATACAGATACTGCAACAAAACTCAAGTGGAAGAGGTGCAGTCTTGAAATATGTGGGGGTATGTGTGTGGAATCAGGAAGGCATACAGCATGGATGACTTCAACTGCCTTCAAAGCAGCATTTTCTTCCCTGTTTTTGTTGTATGTTTTCTTCTATTGACCATGATCGGGAAGAGGAAATAAACTACAGCTGCATATAGGACTTCCCAATTTATATTCTATCTTTTTGTACAACAGCCTGTACAGAAGAATCAGTGGAGGACTGGGGGAGAGAGGCACAGAGGCCAAGAGAGGAGTGGGAGAAAGGGACTCGATTAGGGATAGGAATCTGTGCTTCTCCAGATGTTGCTGGAATACAACTCCCATAAACCCTGTCCACTGACCATGCCAGCTGAGGCTGATGAGAACTGTAGTCCAACAGTTTTCCTGTCTCCCTGTCCTTGGACAAGACAGATGAAGGAACTTCAAGAGATATGGTCAAAGAGATGAAACAGGAAGATACCCAAAGTAATTATTTGCATTAGTTAGCCAACAAAACAACAAACTTGGGGGGTAGGGGTGGAACCTCAGACATAACGCCTATTAACTTCCGGGGGAGGATCATGGCAGATTAAGCATCTTTTGTCGGCAAGCTGCTGACGGAGATGATTACATGCTGATTGATGATAGCCAGACATAAGTCTTGGCTATCAAATTCATTTTAGAGAAAAGAGTTAGCAGGGAAATAACTTCTGATGCTCTGAAAAAGCAGTTTTCTGTGTCAAGAGACCAAGAAACTGTCAGCTCCTGGAAACAGAGTTAAGCAACTTACGAGCTGAAGAATCAACATCTCACCCAACACCCACGAGATGGGCATGGGATCTGCAAAGGTTTCCTTTCTTAATTATTTCTGAGACAGTTATAATTTATAACTGAGAGAGATTTATCTGTCTGCCAGTGGAAATTTACATTTGGAGCATGAGCTACTTTCTGACTTCAATAAGAAGGGAAGTTGATCATAAAAGGGCTGAAAGCAGAAGAAAGGCCTGCTTTAATGGTTTGAGTCAAGAAAGTTTTAAATGAATAGAAGGGTTCTGCATGTAATGATTTTTTTTATTGATGAAAATGTTGCTTAGAAATCGAAAGTAACTCTGCCACTTGATACTTCCTCCATGGGAAAGGAATGTGTTTATTTTAGTAAGAGATAAGACTGTGAAAATCTTAAGGTGGAGACAGGTGATGTAATGAGACTGAATTATTAATAAGATCAAAAACAATCAGTATGGCAAATATACCTTTGGACATTCTGCTGACTGTTAGCATCCTTTAGCAAATGTTTGATGAGCAAATAAAATTGATTAGAACTAAGAATGATTAAATGGAAAATGGAATGGGGAATGCAAGTAAACCAGAGACAAATGAAATGGAAAGCAAAATCACACAGACACAGAGACTTTGGAGAATAATATGAATAAAAGATTGGCAGATCAGGAGGGTGAAATGGTGGAGTTGGAGGGAACAGATGGTGAAATGGAATAGTCCTTCACAGAGGTGTTTGGAGGAATGAAACAGCCAAATGGTGGAGTTGTGATTCTGGAGGAGCGGAATGAGCCCTGGATTGAGAGATGGAGATGTGGAGAGACATCTTGATTTGGCATTGATAGAGCTGAGAGTGAAAGGGCTGGAAAGGGGTGGAGTGAACTCAGAGGGGAAAAACTACAAAATTTCTGGTGCTTTTCTTGGAAAAAGAATGGAAGAAGCATAAATGGAAGAGATAATTTTTAGATATGGATGGAAAACCACGGTAAACACAACTAGAAATGGGAATGGAAGATACAGAACTGGGTGCAAATTAATGGATACATAACAAGAAAAAACTATGGAATATCATTTTAATATATGAGCACAGTGAGACTCTTACATGGACAAAATAAGAAAGATTTATTTTTTTTTAGTATAGAGGAATGGTTGTTGAAGTTATTGTAGGCAAAGCTGATATGCTTGATTAGAGAAAAACCATTGCTGACATTTGTTTTACTACTAATAATTAGAGAACCACTTTTTTACTTTTTCTGTGAAAACGGAAAATAAACAAATCTGAGACATCTGGGCCTGGAGATTGGGAAATTATTGCTTAACAGAAAGCAGAACAGTTGGATGTTATCCCAGAGTGAATGTTTTGAATAATTTATTTTATGTAGCTAACTGACAGAAAATCAGAAGTCCTTTTATTTATCTTTCTCCTTTCCCCCCCTCTTCGTTTCTTTTTTTCTTTAGTCTCCTCCCTTGGGGACCAAGGATTATACTCCCATGAAGGTGATGGTTGGGTGGTAGAAGGACCCTGAGTGAGAGGCAAGGAAGAGAAGATCTCCCAGGTGAGAGCTGGGAGGGTCCACCACTTTCTGTGGGTGACAAGGGTTCAGAGCTACCTTTGGGAGTAAGTTCTGTGTTTTCTTCTCTCTCTCTCTCTCTCTCTCTCTCTCTCTTTCTTTCTCTGTTTTTGTTTTTTTATTTAGATGAGTTTATTTTATCTTATTGTATTATGAAAAAGCTTTAATAAAATTGTATTTAAAAAAAGAAAGACATGCCTAATGGGCATCATATATAAAATTAAACACAATATTTCAATAGGCACATTCCTAAGTTTTGGTGATATATCTGTGCACAAAATACTCCTTCCCCTAGCCAAACAATTACAATAGGGAAGAATGAAATAAAGTGCCACAATGATTATACTGAACAATTTACATCTGGTTTAGAAAGAGACTAAGAATTAAAGCTGTTGAAATTTAGCAAAGAAAGAGTGACCCCCAATGGCCATTATGGTTGTCTGCAAAGAATGAGCCAAGGCGCTTATTAGAGGCACATTCATTGCATAGATGTCTTAAACATTACAATTTGAAGTCATTAACGCAAACAACCATCACTGATAACCAGTGATTTAGTCAAGAGAAAAACGTTTTTAAAATTAGCTTCTGTTTAAGGAGTAAATTTGAAAACCAACTTAATGGCTTACTTCTGGAATCCAACTTAAAGTCAACAGTGCACATTATTTTACAAGTGTAATATATCAGCATTTGGGTCCCTAATTTAGCTCTTTAACTATCAAATGTTGCAAAGCGAAGAAGCCAAAGGAAAAAGGCATTGCATCTAGCTTAAAACTGCAACAATAGAATGCTACTGACCTCCGCTGGCTGACTATATTGCTACAGAACTACAAAATGCCACACACATTGCACTGCAGCCATTTGGTTTAGAGATTAAAACACTAAGAAAACCCATTCTGCAAAATAATTATTTTGATTCCTTTGAGAATATATAATCCATCAATTAACAAATTCACACCTCAGTTTAAACGTATTTGTATCAAGCTGCAGAAATCTTGTGAGAAAGCGATTTTAAGCTAGGATACAAGGGGTAATATTTGCTGGAGAAGAGGAAGCTGCGGCATGCACCTCCAGACAAAAGGGAACAAGTGGCCTTCAATCGGAGAGCAGCTTCCTATTAAGACTCACTCCTTCGTACATTATGCCTTTCATCCCCACTCAACCACAAAATGATTTTGCTGTAGGGCACACAATGGTGGAAAAAGATTTACATTGAAAGAATCTTTAATAATAAACTGTTGCAGGTCTGCCTACTTCCCCCATGATTTATAATACAATAAACATTGGATTCTATTAAGTCTCATGCACCGAAGTTGCACTGAAAAAAGAAAAGCGAATATGAAAGCACTCAATTCTTCCCATCTCCAGTGCCATAATAGTGAGATGAGCATGGATAAATGTGCTAAGAGTATCTCTTTGCATCTTTTATAGCTTGTGTGTATTAATCTGTAAAGCTTATTAAGAAAGTCATTGCTATGCAAAGCAGCACCCAATCTCTTTCTCTTGCTTTTCAACAGAGTGCAGTCTTTAGCCAATAGGGCTCGCCCGCTGCCCCTCATTCTGCATTCATAACATGCAACATTTGCACAATGTATCTCTCAAAGACTACTGAATAGAAAGCCTTAATACTCATGTAAACAACTGCAAACCAATTACTTAATGAATCAGGCCCACGCATAATGAGGTGCCAGACAAAGAGCTATAAATGCATTTTTGCGCCCAAGCCTCTGCTTTAAAGTAAAATCCCTCAGCTGTAGTTTGGGCTTAACTAGCACATCATAATTATTGTCTGTAGGACATCAGAGGAAACCTTTTTTATTATTATTTAGGTCCATCAGGGTATTTTTCGAGGCCACTCATCAGCTCAGTGACTAAACACTGCGAGGGGGGGGCGGAGTACCACAGTGGTACTAGACTGTTATGTTTATTTTCAAGTACTGAGTTTCGAGACCACTTGTAAAAGCAATAAAGCGCAAGAAGTGAGTACAATAAGTGGAATCCTTAGACATCAGCCTCTAAGAAATTTCATTGTGTCCCAACTGCAAATAAGCACCTGAGCAATTTCCCATTCTTTCACGCTTTATTCCTACATTGTGTTTGTAAACATATTTCTAAGATAGATGTCAAGTGTGAAGCTATAAGTGTTACTAACTGATTTGGTTTTGAAAAGTATTTTATTACCAAGTTATTGAGGAGGCTAAAATGCACACTATTCATTAAAAGAAACCCTAATAATTCAAACCGTACTAGAAATGGTATTTTCTCCTGAGATCAAAGATATAAAATCATATGATGCCATAAATGCTTCCCAAAAATCTTTCTGCCGTGCATACAAATTTACAGAAATAATACTGATACTCCAGAGTCTGCACTGTATGAGCAGCATTTCAGAAATGCTAGAAACTGCTGACATATATCATAATGCAAAACATCCCTTCTTGAAAACGTTCGTGTTGTTTACGCATTTGCTTGTTCTTTCTACACAAGAAATATTAATTGAAAACTATTTTAATTTTTTGGGCAACAGATATTACTTTTGCAGAATATCATTACCTCAAATAACAATTACCTTAGGAAAAGAAAATGTTAACAAATATACCTGAACAAATATATTTTAAAGGTACTACTTTCCAACCCCAACTCCTGAAAATCAGACATAAAATACATTTTCTATTACATTTTGTAATGAATTATAATGCTATTTATACATTATACTGGCCAACTACTTTTGTTCCAAGGCCAATTCTTCTCAAATTCTAGGAACCTTAAAAGATAAAACAAAATATATCTTCAAGGATATTTTAAAGCAGTTAAAAGCATTCTCACCCTATGTCTGCAAACATACACATATATATAAGGTATTATAAACGGGTGTTTCCAAGAAGGGAGAAACAAAGAGAACCAAGCAATGGAAGTGCTTTAACAAATAATCATGTAACAATCTAAAGCCAATGTAAAATTCCACAATTGTTTACCATACTTCATTTGCTATTATCGCTTGAATGCTAGGCATTTGAGTCATGCTAACAGAAAAAAGTAACAAAACATTACTTAAAGAACTGAAAAAAGATAAATTGCATTTCTTTAGAAAAAAACCCAAGGACATTAATTAAATGTTCTCAATTTGGAAATACAAAAGAAGAAAGTAACAAATAATGTAGTATCAAATACTTTTTTTACAAAGATACAAAAATATGTTTTGAGCTGAAGCTCATTTACATCTCTGCAACACCCAGAAGATGACACACCACTTCAAGACTTTATGTTTTATGTCTGCCCTTTTCCTGACAACTTCCATTGTTTGGTCTCTAAGTAGTCCTACTGAGAGCAGCTGTACACGCTAATTTGTGGTTCACTGAGATGTCAATTGAGTCTTAAAATGAGAAAACAACAGCTGCAAAACAATACCTGGCTTTAATGCAAATATTTTGCAAGGTATACAAAATTTTAAGTTGTTGTAGTGAAACACAAATCTGAAACATAGGCCATCCATCAAAACATTCTTGCCAGTGCATCATTAACTTTCTAGAGGCATTTATCACTAGGTTGAAACTATTCAGGAAGGAAAGCCTTTAATGACTTTACCTTGACAAAGGGCTTCTTCTTTCCGGAGATGAAGCACTGGGTTCTGAACTGGTTCCATTGCTTTTCTGTTCCTTTAAACTACTGCTGTCAATTTTCAAAGCTATAAGGGGGATAAATAGCAAAAAACTTTAATTAGTTTCTAGCAGAAGCTAGTGGAAACAGATACTATATAGGCAACAGAGGGAAATGTATTTTGTGTTATATATTTTGCAAAATAAGTAATAATTTTCCATGAACAACAAAAACATCTCTTTCATCAACTCATATCTCGAAACACCTTATAGGACATTTTTGGCTTCAGTTCCATCAAATTATTGCTACAAAACTACTGTATCAGAATTTCAAACATCTGACAAGTTATACTGCCCTTGCACTGTATGCTTCCTGTCCTTCTGTTCAGTGCAGTTTGCTCTATCCATACTGTTTGTAGTTCACAATTGTCTCCACCTCCTGGTCTTAATATGAACTTCCTTTCTTTTTACAATTCTGTGAATTTCTCAAGCTCACAATCACTCTCTTTAAAATAACTTTCAGGTGACAAGGCTAGGCACAAATATGCTACTAATCTGGCATGTAAAAATGCACAGTCATTTGCTGAACTGCAACTCCCATCGCTGACCACCGAGTCCAACAACATCTGGAGGGTCAAAGGTTTCTCATTCCTATCTGGATCAGCACACAGGCAATAAGTGTTTGGGCCATCCTGAACCTGTTTCTGGATATAATTTTCGGGGGGGGGGGGGAATTATAAATAATATCATTTATACAGAATTTTTCATACAGCAGACGGATAATTAGGGGCCATCATGATGTTGTTGTTCCAACTATTGTAATATTAAACACTATTAAGCATCCAATGAGAAGACACCTGAAGATCATAAAGCTAGGCAAATATCCCAGGAAGCAAGTCTCGCGCTACTCACTATGGAACAAACATTCAGAGAATCAGTTTATAGTAAACAAAATTTACCAAAATAATCAAAACACACACACACACAAATCAAAATACAAATTAATGGAACAATGGGTTGGATCCAGAGTTGCAGTGAGTGGGAGTCCATGAACTCCATGGGTGGAAGCGGGGAAGCAGGTTTTCCAGATTCATCTGTTGGCAAAACCTATTTGGTGTTTCACAACTTTCTGACGAGTTGCAGGACCTTAGCCAGACCTAGCAAACGCAGAATCCACGGAAGCAATTGGCGACTTGGCTGCAGACAGGATAGATGAAGCAGGAATCAGGAACTTGTAGTTAGGTGTTTATTATATACTGTTGACTATTTACAGGAACAGAACACAAATCTTTAACTGGCTCTCTCTGACACGACTCACAACTCACAACTCCTACACTGACACACAGAACTCTGAACCTCTGAACTCTGAAATACTGAACTAACACATCCCAGTTAGTAGGCCATTAATTATCATTCCCTTGAGAGAGCTTGACCAATCAGGGAGCTGCCTCCATGTCTCTGTTATCACCAGGCAGACTTACTCCTTCACATGAACTTCTGGCTGTCTGCCAAACCTTAACTGACTCTGTGTGAGTAGCTGCATGTACACAGTTTCCCAACATCATCTTCTCCCTCACCCTGCAGTCTTTACAAACCTCCTCTGGGGTGTTGGGAGACCCTTCAGAACAGAGGGGGGAGTGGTGTTGCAGTGTTAAATTTGAAAAGTGGGAGTCTCCAATGGATCAAACTCATTTCCATTCATAGAAGGACTCTTCCATTCATGAACTGGCAAGTCTAGATTCAACCCAATGGACAGAATAAATTTAAAATACTTTTTTCCACCCTTTTATTGTTTTGGTCTAATGCAAACATCTATACTCACATGGAAGTCTAGCTTTGCTTGTTCCATACAGCACAGCACAGCACCCCCCCACCCCACCCTGTATACATAAAATCATGTGTGGAATGGATTAATTTGTCATTGTCTGCTTGAGACCTTGAGATCCATTTCCAGGTTGATAAATACTGAGCTAGATGAAGCAGCTGGATTGATTCAGTATAGGGCAGCTTCACAGGTTTACCTAAATTTCTTCCCCACCTTTTTCCAAGGGCTCAAACAGTTAAGAAGAGTTTAAGGCTGCAATCCTAAATACAATTGTTAAGGTGCCAACTGTGTGGAACCTACTTCTGATTCAACAAGCATAGCATTGAGCTTCATAAAAAACAACCCTACAATGCCAGAAGTACAGCCAAATAACGGTATATATAACGGTTGATACCCTACATTAGTTGATACCCACTGAGAACTTAACTGAGGGCCACTGCCATCCATTGTAGAAAGGTGGGGCCTGCCTTCATGGGCGTAGCCAGGATTTATTTGGGGGGGGGGCAGGCCCAAGTTACCTGTGACGCAACTGGTCAGTTAGAAGGATTTCTATTTATTTACTCATTTTAGGGGGGCAGCTGTCCCCACTGCACCCCCCTGGCCATGGACGCAGCCAGGATTTTTGTTGGGGGGGGAGGACTTTTGTTGGGGGGCAGAATCAACGTCTTTGGTCAGTTAGTTAAGTATTTCTATAGTTTTACTTGATGGGAGGCAGCTGCCTCCCTGTCCCCCTTGGCTACGCCCATGCCTGCCTTGAACAAATTCTCATCCTCTTCCGAAGGCTGGTCTCAAGGAGGCTATCAGGAACATGTCAGCAATAACTCACAAGGTATCACTGAAGTTAACTCTTTATTCAAAGAAGCAAAACAGCTCAGGTCCAGTGAGCACAGCAACTTGTCCAGAGGCTAAAGGTCCCCACCTTCCCACCACTTTCTAAGGTTCCTCCTCCCCTGGTTCCTTCCCAAGCAACCAGATGCACCTTCATCTTGCCTGTCTTTCCTCTGCCCTCTTCATACCTCTTTGGGTTCTGGGAGACCGGGGGCGGGGGGGGGGACGGACGGGGGACTGGCTGCAGCAGGACAGGAAGGCTTCTTCAGCAGCTTGCCTCATTTCTGCCTCTTGACCCCCCTCCTCTCCAGCCTCTGCTTCTGCCTGTGATTCTTGACTGCTCATTGCCAGAAATTCTTCCTGCTCACTAATTCCTGTGACCTCTTCAGCTTCCAACACCTCCTCCCTCCAGTCTGCTCCCTCTGATCACTCATCATCATCCCACCCCCACTCCCCGGGCTCTGAGCCTTCTTTCCTTGGGGGTTCCCTAGCTGATGCCTCCCCTCACTCCTCTGCATCAAGCCAGTCCATGGTGGCTGGGCTTGCTTATACATATGTTCTGGGCTCAGCCAGGCAGAATTAGAAGTATAAGCTCTGGCGCAAGTTTGGCCTGGTTTACAGTTTAAAATGCACAAGCGCTTTTGCAGCCCCTGCTCCTGACGGTGCCACATGGAGGAAGGCATAAGGCAGCAACAAGCCAGACCAGGGGTCAGCAAACTTTTTCAGGGGCCGGTCTACTGTCCCTCAGACCTTGTGGGGGGCCAGACTATATTTTGAAAGGGGGGGGGGACAAATTCCTATCCCCCACAAATAACCCAGAGATGCATTTTAAATAAAAGCACACATTCTACTCATGTAAAAACACGCTGATTCCTGGACCATCCGCGGGCCGGATTTAGAATGTGATTGGGCCAGATCCGGCTCCCGGGCCTTAGTTTGCCTACCCATGAGCCAGACCTTGTCACTACATGGGAAACCACAAGCCGTAACCAACGTTCCTTATGGCTTACTGCTCCTGGTTTGGTTGGAAAGAAACAAATCGGGTCCTATGTGACCCTGGGTTCACACATAACAATAAATCAGATTCAGGCTTGTTCCTAGCTTTATTCTCCTGTGCCACACAACCAGAGACAGAGAAGGAGCAGGGCACTCATGCTTCAAATGTGGTTTAATATTACTTGTGAACCAGCTCAATAACTGAACAAGAGCTCTAGAGAGTGGAATTTGGTCCTGCCAATAAAAGATTGCAACCGTTAGCCACCAGAACATCTCTAAACATAGTCTCAGAAGCTCATGGCTCTCCTGTTGCTCTAACATGATAAGCAGGGAGGCAGCCCCCAAAATGTTTCTCCTTTCATATTGAAATGTGTCCTTCATGCCTTCAGATGCCTCTCATCCTTGGCATTGAGATGCCAATATATATAATGGTATGGTGAGGACTGGAGTGTTCAATGTGGAACTCAGGCAATGACTGGTTTTAGTTGTTTAACACTGCAGTTTCATTAGTACTGGAATTTGCAGTTGAACAAGATTAATGTTCAGGGGTGGTGCATCTCGTTCCGCTGCTTGAGAGTAAACAGGAAGTGCAACCTTGTCCTCCCACTGCCACCGCTCCCACCACCACCTACCTGTTCCTGCAACCACCACCTGCCTTGACACATCTGCTGCTGGCAAAGAGACGCCACAAGCGGTGCCTATTACAGGCAAGTTCATGCCAATTTTGGGTGAAATCTTGCTTAAATTTGTGTGAGATCTTGTACGCTCCAAAAGATCTCACACAATTTCAGGTGAAATGTGATCTTGCTGAAAATTGGTGCCGCTGGCAGAAGTGGCAAGACACCCAATGCGTGTGCCATCTGCAGGGGCTTCTGTCACCTGAGGCAGCAGCCTCACCCTGCCTAATGACTGGGCCAGCTCTGCTAATGTCATCTCATCAAGAAGATTCAGCTTATAATATCATAGTCATATGGATGGAAGAGATTTCATAAGCTAGAGATCTGATGAGGGTGGAAGGAGGAGCTCCATGTATCACTCTGAAGGTGATGTCTAGCAGGAGGCTGATGGAGGCCTGTAGGGCTGGGCAGATGCAACCTCCACTCAATTCATTTCCTCAGCAAAGGAGGTTTGGGTTGTTCTGCCATTATAATGTCTTACTGCTCATTTTAGTATGCTGCTCTAGGAACCTTTTGGCTAAAAAGGGGGTTAAAGTGTTTCAAATCAATACAAGAACATAAGTCCAAATGCCATAAAGTGTTTGAGTAGAAATGTTAGGACTAAAATTTAGTCAAAGCTAAAGCCCCATTGATTTCAGTGGTGACAGCTAACTACATGCTTAGCTCCACTGGAATTGGGGGATCTAAAAATGCTGAACTTAGGCTAAATTCTGCCCCAGTTCAACAATATATTCTGAAGATAAGATTACCTCATTCATCCAAGGGCAATTAATATCTCTAGAACATATAGTACAGCATCCAAGATAACCCTATGGTACTAAGGGCTACGTCTGAACGTAGATTTTATTCCACTGAACCTAACATCTGAACCACTGTTACCTATCTTAACAGGCTCAAATGTGTGTTTGCTTTGCATATGGTCACAGTTTAACTATCCCAGTGTCTGTAATGTTTCCACTATTTTAAATTCATTTTTACGCCAGTTTTCTAAAGGAAAAGCAACAAAGGAACTGCAAAAATGTTAATGCAACAGGTGTGCCCCTGAGTCAGCCAGGCCTATGACTCACTTTCAGCTCAACAAACCACACTTAAAAAAGATCAGTTCAGCTTATCTTTACAATCATATAAATCTCCATCCCAGTTACTGCTTTGAGCAAACATTTCCCCAAACCCACTATCATTACTGATTTGACATATCTCATACAAGAAAGCATTTTACATCGTCCTAAGCATTAATCATTTGGTTATGTGTTGCTTCACTAATGAATAGGAAAGTAAAGTTATATGTTACTTTTCTGGGCAAAACCATGTGATTATTCTTTGTACCATGCAAAGACAGCCAACCTCCAATCATTACTTATATAGGCATTTGATGTTAAGAAATGCAAGCCTATGTTCTACTGCTAAAAATTAGTATTTCAATCATTTGAATGCTCATGATCAAGAAGTCTCCTTGAAAACAGAGTTAATCAGCCTGAGCTCCCATAGAGCTCTAAAGTCTAAACTTTGGCATAAATAGTTTGAGAGCAAACAGAGTAGTGAACCTTAAAAGAGGCAGACTATAAAAGTGGAGAAACCATGCGTTCTGCACAAAGTTCCTCAAAGCCATCCATGCAGGATTTTAATGGTACTTATTAAAGATTCTTACGGTAGTTCTATTTTTTAAAGGACATTTCTCTATCCAAAACAGTTGTTTAGGAACAGTTGGCTGCATTGGTTTTCTTTCCTTTTCTAAAAAATAATTTTTATTAAAGATTTCTTCGTTTTCTACATATTAGTTTCATCTGTTGCGAGACATTAGTGCTGGAAAGAAAAAAGGGGGAGGGGGAATGGTGAGTGGGGTGGCAATGCTTCTACTCTTCTACTGTATGTGTGGGGTTTTGTGTCAGCGTCACTTGTGTGGGTTCTCTTTCTGTTCGCTTGTTATATTCCCTTGGTGGGGAGAGAGGTTGGCGGTGGCCTAGCGTTTGGTTGGTTGTCTTTAGTGAGATTTGTTTGGGGGGGGCATAGCTGTCAACGCTTCCCATTTTTTAAAGGGAAATTCCCTTATTCTGAATAGGATTTTCCCTTTAAAAATGGGAAAAGTTGACAGCTATGGTGAGGAGGTGGATTCTTGGATCAGGCTGCATTGGTTTTCTGATCCAGTGTTTCTAGATATTGCACTTTGTGGCATGTATGACTGATGAGCTTACTAATGTTTTATTATTCTGTCTCTTTTATAAGGCAGAAACCAATAT
Source organism: Podarcis gaigeae (assembly GCF_964106915.1). Lineage (NCBI taxonomy): Eukaryota > Metazoa > Chordata > Lepidosauria > Squamata > Lacertidae > Podarcis > Podarcis gaigeae. Next base: position 89,767,118 of record NC_139683.1, on the reverse strand, counting down.
TTGTATATTATTTGATTGGTCATGATATGTATTTTAGTAGACGTTTATATACCACCATCTTACAGCCCGATGTTCATCCAGCTGTACTTGGTAGTTTAGAATGTAAGCTAGTAAATACACTAATACACAAGGAACAAGCTCCAATCCTAGACGCATACTTTCCTGGGAGTAAGCCCAAGTTAATTAGGTGGGGCTTACTTCTGAGCAGACACAGCATTTGTGCCACATGAACTGCAGCAGTGTGTCATTTTCCTTTTTTAAACTCAAGATTATGACTTACCATGTCAGTATTTATGTAAGAACCCTTAGAAGAAAATAAAGGGGGAAATAGTGAAGCAGTAGATAGAAGGGATGGGCAAAGGTCAAGGAAAAGAGGGCAAATACCCCAAGTAGTCATATGGAATTTCACTGGAATAATTAAGATCTTTAAATATTGTCAACTCAAAAGGTATTCAGATCCTTAACAGACATATTCATATCTGTGCTTTGACCCATGTTTTATTAAGACTTCTTCATTAAGCATTACTTGGGGCTGAAAGCTGTTCATTTAATTCACCCATTAGTGAACTAGGGGTGGATGCAGCCTTATACTTCTAGTTATGTATAAGTTTCAGAATGAACTGGATCACCTTTATACATATGCTCGTTAGATAGAATTGTAGAGCTTGAAAGGATTCTGAGAGTCCAGCTCCCTTCAATGAAGGAATCTCAACTAGATCATCCCTGGCAGATGACCATCCAACTTTTGCTTTAAAACCTCCAAGGAAGAAGAGTCCACCTTCTCTCATGGGAGACTTTTCCACTGTTGAACAGCTCTCAATATCTTCATAAATGTTTTGCAGTGAATGGCTTGGGTCCAGGCTATTTAAAAGACTACCTTCTTTCAATAAGACCATCACTAGAAAGCTGGGTCGGGAAGCCTTAACATCATTACCACTCCCCAACATTTCCCCTTGGCTGCTACCAGGGCCTCCTTGGAGGAGAGATTAGGGAGGCAGCTATGCATATTCTAGCCTGGTATGTGAAGTTGCCTTATAGAGTCACAGCGTTGACTGGCAGGAGCTCTCCAGGGTTTCAGACAGGAGAGTTTCTCAGATATATTTGGAGCTTTTGGATGCAAAGCATGTGCTCAGCCACTAAGCTATAGGGACCTTTCCCTATTTAAATTTAGGCTGCTGTGGTGTCTTGGTGCAAGGAGACCAGGAATAGCTGTGTGGGTTGGGTTAGGTTAATGCTGTTTTTGCATTTCATATGATTTTACTGTGAAACTGAATTTATGCTAAAATTTGTTTATTGAAGACATTTTTGTTTCTGTTATGTTGTGGGACAAATTGGTTTTTCAGATAAGATGTTGCATTTTAGCTTTATTGTGTGTCACTCTGGGCATGGGCAACTGTGGGAAAGTTAGATGCGTGTTCATTTAAATATGTATATACTACTTCCCAGCAAATGTTTCCATAGCAGTGTACAACAGGAATATAAAAAAATGTACATGCAGGCAATTCTTAACTTACACTAGGGTTATGTTCTGGGAATAGTGCCCAAGCCAAGACTGCATATAGTCAATACACATTGGGTTCAATGGCAGGTAGGACTGCCACAGTCTTTTTCCTCAGACACACACACCCTTTCTATTTTTTAATTTTTTAGGCAAGTGCATAAAACTGAATGTGCAAGCTAAATGCACTTATCTTGTGAGTTGCCAGGCCATAACTATCTAAAAAATAGATCTTAAAAACATCAAATTATGCAGATTCCTTATAGTATGTAATATAAAATGGCTGAGTTAATCTTGAAGGAAAGTACTCTTTAAAAGATGTATTCAACAGCTACCAAATAACAAAAATGCTAGGCACTTGCCTAAGTTCAATCTAGGCCTGATTCCACAAAGCTGCATCCACAACACTAAAAGCTGTCAGGCATAAAAACAAAACCCAGCTCCAATACCAGCCTGCTCACTACCTAAGATCTGTTGCAAAGGCTCTTCTTTAACTCTCAACAATGTCCCAGGCAAGATGCTGTGTATAAGAGAACTTTATATCTAGTTAAAGAACTTCCTACCTCAGGAAATACATTTGGGTCCTTCTTTTTCTGTCTTCCATCAAGACCAAGATTTTTATTATTCAGGAAGGCCATCCTGATTGTTTTAGCAGTAGTAGTGCTTGTTTTTAGAATGCTTGTGTTGTTATTTCTGTACTGCTTTAGGATTCTGGTTTTTATATTTTTGTAAGCCACCTCATGAGAAGAGAAGACTCCCTGGAAAAGACCCTGATGCTGGGAAAGATTGAGGGCACTAGGAGAAGGGGATGACAGAGGACGAGATGGTTAGAAAGTGTTCTCGAAGCTACCAGCATGAGGGAGGCAGTGGAAGACTGGAGTGCCTGGCGTGCTCTGGTCCATGGGGTTACGAAGAGTCGGACACGACTAAACAACAACAACAAAGCCACCTCAAGCACTGTGCACAGAGTGGGAGGATGGGATATTAATAATCTAATTTAAAATAATACAAAAATTAACATTTGTTAATATAGATGCAACACCAAGCAAGCTGAGTTAGAACCAAAACAACACACATATTTAAATAAGCATAATGCAGAACAGGGGAGGGGAGGGGAAAATCAGGCCCAGGAACCAAATGTGGCTCTTCAGGCCTCTCTGTCTAACCTATGGGACCTCCCCCAAGCCAAACCCACTCCTCTCCCTCTTTCTCCAGACATCCTTCCCTGGGACTTGCTCACATACCCCCTCAGTGTTTTTGCCTGGCTGGAATATATCCCTGAATTCTGATGATGACACTGGCTTGAGAGGGCGGAGCATAGAGAGGGGTGTGCGAGTATGTTTAGAATTTAGCCTACTGGACAAAGGGCAAAAATTACATTCAGTGCTCTGCCCAATAGCTCCTTCCACCACTGGCATGTGCCCCCACCCCACGGGATTGCCCATAAAAAAATATGGGCTGAAAAAATGTTCCCCCAGGAATCAAAAACAAAACCAAAAACTATGCAAAAGATTATGAAAGCTATATATAGAATTAAAAAGATGAGGAATGGTTAATTCTGTACTAGTCACTGACATCAAAATTCTTCACTTTCCAAAGTGTAGGACTCTTCTAGCTACAGACCAGCCAAAGAATGTGCTAGGCTCGGAAGTAGAAGGTGCCATCCAAAATATGCAACTAGGCAAGTCTCCAGGACTGGATGGGCTGACTTCCAGATACTATAGATCTTTGAAGGAGTGGTTATTACAACCCTTGAAGGAAGTCTGCAATGAAATTTTGGAAGGGAAAAGGGCACCAGAGTCGTGGAAAGAGGCGTATATCACACTTATACCGAAAACAGAGACTGAAAAGACTCAACTTAAGAACTACCGCCCCATAGCGTTATTAAATGTGGATTACAAAATTTTTGCTGACATTTTGGCCAAGAGACTGAAAAAAGTATTGATGGAAGAGATTCACAAGGACCAAGCGGGCTTTCTCCCGGGAAGACATTTGTCTGACAACTTGAGGAACATAATTGACATTTTGGAAAAGCTAGAAGTGAATATAAACACTAAAGCAGTTCTGATATTTGTAGATGCGGAGAAAGCTTTTGACAACATCTCTTGGAGTTTTATGAAAAAGAACCTACAGGGGATGGGGGTAGGCCAAGGTTTTGAAAATGGTATAGGTGCAATATACTCTGAACAAAAGGCCAAACTAATTGTAAATAATGTGGTTACGGAAGAATTCAAGATAGAAAAAGGAACACGACAGGGGTGCCCAATTTCCCCATTGCTTTTTATTTCGGTCCTGGAGGTTTTGCTGAACATGATTAGAAGGGACCGGCTGGTTGAAAGAAGAAGAAGACATAATAGAAATAGGAAAATATCTAGAAAATAACAGAATAACATCTATAACGGAGGAAGAGAAAATCCAACTGAATAAGTGCATAACAGTAGATGAAGTTCAGGAAGCAATAAAGAGAACGAAACTGGGGAAAGCACCAGGTCCAGATGGATTATCGGCCAAATACTATAAAGTCCTCGAAGAATACTTAGCCCCGGTGTTATGTGAGGTAATGAATAATATTCTACAAGGAGGGAAGATACCGGACTCCTGGAAAGATGCTCACATAATGCTGATACCTAAAGTGGACTCAGACAAATTAAACATAAAAAATTACAGACCGATATCACTTCTTAACAACGATTGCAAAATATTCGCTGAGATAATGGCAAACAGACTTAAGAATTACCTAAAAAATGCAATACATACGGATCAAGCTGGATTCCTTCCTAATAGACAATTAAAAGACAATGTTAGGCATATAATAAATATCATTGAATACTTGGAAAAGAAGAACGAAATTCCTGCAGCATTGATTTTTATCGATGCAGAAAAAGCATTTGATAATGTATCATGGCGATTTCTATTAAAGTGTTGGGAGACAGCAGGGATAGAAGGTGCTTTCATGGAGGGAATCAAAGCAATTTATTCAAATCAAAGAGCCAAACTGATTATTAATAACAACTTATCTGACACATTCGAAATTTCAAAGGGTACGAGACAAGGATGCCCCTTGTCACCGCTTCTTTTCATAATGGTGTTGGAAGTAATTGCAAATAAGATAAGGAAAAATCTGAGATACGAGGAATTAGAATTGGGGTGAAAGAATTCAAACTGAAAGCATACGCGGATGACCTGGTAATATCAGTTGAGGACCCGATACAGAGTACTGACAAAGTTTTGGCACTTCTAGAGGAATTTGGGAAAGTAGCGGGCTTCAAGTTGAATAAAATCAAAACTAAAATGATGGTTAAGAATATGGGAGAAGATCTAAGGAGGCAGCTAGAACTCCAATCGGGAATCAAAGAAGCAAAAAAGATAAAATAACTAGTAGTGTGGCTAACGATGAAAAATATAAACTTAATGGCTGATAACTATACAAACACCTGGAAGGAAATCCAAAAGGAACTAGATACTTGGAATAGGATAAAACTCTCCTGGTCAGGCAGAATGGCTGCAACCAAGATGTGTATATTACCGAAACTTCTATTTTTATTCCAAAATGTCCCAGTGATTAGAGGAAGTGCAATATTTAAAAATTGTCAAAAAAATCTCTCTAAATTTATATGGCAAGGTAAAAGACCGAGAATTAGATTTAAACTGCTAATGGACAGAAAAGACAGAGGAGGATTCTCGGTCCCAAATCTGAGACTGTATTATGAAGCCTCGTGCCTTTGTTGGCTTAGAGAATGGGTCACTTTAAAAAACACAGATCTGCTAGATTTAGAAGGCTTAGATTTAAGATTTGGTTGGCATGCTTATCTCTGGCAGAATAAGGAAAAGGTGCATAAAGGCTTCTCAAACCACATTATCAGAGGAACATTGTTAGAAGCGTGGGAAAAGAACAAAAAACTACTGGAAAAAAATACCCCCTGGTGGCTATCCCCTATTGACATATTAACTACCAAAAAAACAAATATGGAAGGTGAGAGATTGACCTATGAAGACCTCCTGGAAAGATCAGAAAGAGGATGTAAAATTAGATCTTATGAAGAGTTAAAAAGCAAATTAACAGGTTGGCTGCAGTATCATCAAATTAATGCCTTATGGAAGGAAGATAAAAAGATTGGAATGAATGAGAAAAAATCAAAGTTCCAGGTAGAGATAATAGAAAGTAAAACTAAACTGCTATCTAAAATGTATAATCAGCTATTAGAGTGGGACACCAAGGACAAAGAGGTTAAGGAGGTTATGGTAAAATAGGCAATAGACATTGGATATAATTTGGATTTTGAAAAATGGACGAAGTTGTGGAATAAAGGAATGAAATTTACAGCCTGTACTGCTCTCAGAGAAAATATGGAAAAGATGATGTATCGTTGGTGCATCACCCCTGTGAAATTGCAAAAAATGTATAAGACTGGCGACAAAAGGTGTTGGAAGTGTAAATCTAAAGAGGGAAGCTTCTACCACATGTGGTGGAAATGTGCAGAAGTTAAAAAATTTTGGGATTCCATCTACAACGAACTAAAGAAAATACTTAAATACACCTTTGTCAAAAAGCCCGAAGCCTTCCTTCTGGGAATGATCGGAGAGGAGATTAAGAAAGAAGATTATATAATGTTTCAATATGCAACTGTAGCTGCCAGGATTCTGTTAGCACAAAATTGGAAAACCCCAAATACCCCGACCGTTAAAGATTGGCAAATTAAATTATTTGAGTATATGGTTCTGGCAAAAATGACGCAGAACATTAGACAGCAAAAAGGTTCAAGGTTTATCGACAATTGGTCTAAATTCATAACATATATGGAAACAAATTCTAGAGATATAAAAATCACAGTAGGTTTAATATAACCTTTGCGATGTGTTTACGCTAAAAAATGAAAAACTGCAGAATGGATTTAAAATTCACATAACCCAAAACCGAGATGGAGGGAAGTCAAACGTTATTTATTGTTAATTAATGTTTGTTTTTTGGTTGGTTTAGGTGTTTTGATTTGGTTGATGTTTTCTTTTCTTTTCTTTTTTCTTTTTTGGTATGTGTTGGCTATTTTTCTTTTTCTTTCTTTGCTGTTGTTTGGTTATAGAAAACGAATAAAAAGAAGTTTGAAAAGAAGGGACCAGCTGGTTAAAGGTATACAGGTCAGAGCTAAACAGTACAAATTAAGAGCATTTGCAGATGACTTAGTATTGACGTTACAGGAGCCAGAATCTAGTACTAAAAGGGTTTTAGAACTAATTCATGAATTTGGTCAAGTGGCATGATTTAAATTGAACAAGTTAAAAACTAAGGTTTTAGAGAAAAAATTAACATCAATTGAAAGAGAGAGGTTTCAGAATGAGACGGGTTTGACCGTGGTTAAGAAAGTGAAATACCTGGGGATAAATATGACAGCTAAAAATGGGAACTTATTTAAAGATAACTATGAAAAATGCTGGATGGAAGTGAAAAAAGCTTTAGAAATCTGGTCAAATTTAAAGCTTTCCTTGTTGGGTCGAATTGCAGCTATAAAAATGAATGTAGTGCCTAGAATGTTGTTTTTGTTTCAAACGTTACAAATTGTGGACAAGATGGATTGTTTCAAGAAGTGGCAGAAAGATATTTCTAAATTTGTCTGGCAGGGCAAGAAGCCCAGAATAAAATTCAAGATATTAACTGATGTAAAGGAAAGGGGTGGATTTGCCCTGCCAGACTTTAAACTTTATTAAGAATCAGCAGCATTCTGCTGGTTGAAAGACTGGCTGCTTCTTGAGAACACAGACATTTTGGACTTAGAAGGTTTTAACAATGTTTTTGGATGGCATGCATATTTGTGGTACGACAAGGTTAAAGCACATAAAGCATTTAAAAACCATATTGTCAGGAAAGCATTGTTTAATGTTTGGATAAGATATAAGGATTTATTGGAAAATAAATAAATTGGAAAAAGATATAAGGGACACGGGTGGCGCAAGGGACACGGGTGGCGCTGTGAGTAAAACCTCAGCGCCTAGGACTTGCCGATCGCATGGTCGGCGGTTCGAATCCCCGTGGCAGGGTGCGCTCCAGGCGTTCAGTCCCAGCGCCTGCCAACCTAGCAGTTCGAAAGCACCCCCGGGTGCAAGTAGATAAATAGGGACCGCTTACTAGCGGGAAGGTAAACGGTGTTTCCGTGTGCTGCGCTGGCTCGCCAGATGCAGCTTGTCACGCTGGCCACGTGACCCGGAAGTGTCTTCGGACAGCGCTGGCCCCCGGCCTCTTAAGTGAGATGGGCGCACAACCCTAGAGTCGGACACGACTGGCCCGTATGGGCAGGGGTACCTTTACCTTTACCTTAAAACCCCCAAGGTGGTTGTCACCAATGGAAGCAAAAGCTCAGAAAAAGCTCAATATGGAGGCCAAATGGCCAAAATATTGGTAAATTTTGGAACAAGAAGGAGATAGATTGAAACTGCAGAGTTTTGAGAAATTAAAAAACAAAGTGCGAGATTGGCTTCATTATTACCAGATAATGGAGGCATATAATTTGGACAAGAAAATTGGCTTCCAGGTGGAAAAATCAAAATTAGAAACAAAGCTGTTAGAACCTAAAACTAAGATTTTGTCAAAGATATATAACTTGCTGTTGAAATGGAACACTCAGGATGAAATGGTGAGATCTATGATTAAATGGGCACAAGATGTTGGACATAACATTATGTTTGCTGACTGGGAACAGTTATGGACCACAGGTATGAAGTTTACAGCATGTAATGCCTTAAGAGAGAATATTATGAAAATGATATACAGGTGGTACATGACCCCAGTCAAGCTTGCAAAAATTTATCATTTGCCCGATAATAAATGTTGGAAATGCAAAGAAAATGAAGGTACATTCTTTCACCTTTGGTGGACGTGCCCAAGGATTAAGGCTTTCTGGGAAATGATTTATAATGAAATGAAAAATGTATTTAAATATACCTTCCTGAAGAAACCAGAGGCCTTTCTCCTGGGCATGGTCGGCCAATTGGTGCCAAAGAAGGATAGAACTTTCTTTATGTATGCTACAACAGCAGCAAGAATACTCATTGCAAAGTACTGGAAGACACAGGATCTACCCACTCTGGAAGAATGGCAGATGAAGGTGATGGACTATATGGGATTGGCAGAAATGACTGGCAGAATCCGAGACCAGGGAGAAGAGTCGGCGGAAGAAGATTGGATGAAATTTAAAGACTATTTACAGAAATATTGCAAAATTAATGAATGTTAGAATGATGTCGGATAGAAACTAAGTGGTTTCCAGCTGTAATGCTTTAAGAGAATATGGAAAAAAAGGTTTAGAAATAGGTTAAAATTTATTGATAAGGATTTGCTGAACTAACAATTTGAATTGGAATACAAAAAAGGGAGGTATGAGGAGGTCTGGGAAATAAGTTAATGGAAAATAAGTAATGGAAACTCTGTGTGTTTTTAATTATTTTCATTTTTGTATTTTTGTTATTTTTCCTTTTTTCTTTTTGATTTTTATTGTATTACTATTGAAAACTTTAATAAATATTCTTTAAAAAAAAAGAATGTGCTAGGCTCTGCTATCGTCTTCTGAAGGTTGATTTGTGAACACCATCTCTACAAGAATCTGTAAGCCAAACATGCAGAAACCAAAGCAGGGACATATTAGCTAGCAGTGAATCTCATTTTCTTACCCACGGTTCCCCTACTCCAGAGCTTTCCAAACTTTTCATGTTAGTGACACACTGTTTAGACATGCACCATTTCGCGGCACAGTAATTCAGTTTTACTAGTAAACCAAAAGTTAAACTAACCCCTTTCCAGCTTCAGGAGGAGTGTGCGAGACACAGTTTGGAAAGCTCTGCCCTACACCGTTCCCATCAAAATCTAGTTACACACATTTCATTCCAAAACAGTGAAGCACAGTTATTGGACACTAGGTGGTGCTGCAGTTGAAGTGGATGCAAGCTTCTTGGCTTCCTAAAACAATCTAAAGGAAATCCCTACTCATCACCCCCTTAAAAGCTACACTCAGCTACCAGAAGCCCAGCATCCTATTCTTGTTAACATCTAAAATGCTCAAATACCATAAGGTCTCCCTTACCGCTATAGTTTCCCCCCAGATAATTACAAGCAACCTAAGTTTCCGGCAAATTCTTGTGCTAGAAGACAAACTGAGTCAAACCTAAAGCTCTAGCCACATGGCAGTAAGCTATGTCACATGCACATTTGGACACATACAGACAAATAATGCCTTGTGTTAACCCTCTCCAGCCTCTGAAGTTTTAAATCACTAGCACAGATCAGAATTGGAGCTTTACCAATAATAAGCATGCATGGAAAAGAATTAAACCACTTCTTAACCACACTGATTTCAAGTACTATGTTGCCTGGGCGGAGATGAAGAGAAGGGTATCATTAAGGGGCAGCTGGTCTGCATTAAGTGATTGCTCCCTTAAATGGCAGGAGAAATATCAAGCCATCAGATCTTTCAAATACTTTACATTGCAAAAGACAACTTAAGCCACCTTGCTGAATAATAATCAAATGGTAAAGAGAGATGAAAAATTCTACTTTCCCTACGTGGAAAATAATTTGAAAACATGCACTTAATGATATCAGTGCACATTCAAGAGTGGCAGACCCTCACTTCCCTAAAAAGCCTCCTTGAAGGTCAGGAGCCTTCCAAAGTAGTAGCACCCTATGACACAAGAGGGGAGGACACTGGAAAGAAAAGTCAGTCTAGGTCTCGGTCTTTGTTTCAGACTCTCTCTCTCTCTCTCTCTCTCTTTTTTTTTTCTCAAAATGATTTTTATTTAGTTTTCCATCCATAACAAAGAAGACAAGACAATAGAGAAAACATACAACACGTATAGTTTCAATCTCTTAATTTCATGGTCCTTACTCTCCCGACTTCCTCATACCTCCCCTTTCTGCATTCTCATGTCAAAATAGTTAATTAGCAAGTCCCTCCCTTTTTTTCAAATTGATTATACAAATTGTTCAGATTCTTCCACTTAACCATTATCGCTATTAACCCCTATTTTTCTCATTCAACATCAATCTAGCATTCACTGATTTTAGAATATTTCTTTAAATAGTCTTTAAATTTTTTCCAATCTTCTTCCGCCGTTGCTCTTCCCTGGTCTCGAATTCTGCTCGTCATCTCTGCCAAGCCCATGTAGTCCATCACTTTCATCTGCCACTCTTCCACGGTGGGTAAATCTGGTGTCTTCCAGTACTTTGCTATAAGAATTCTTGCTGCTGTTGTGGCATACATAAAAAAGGTTCTATCCTTCTTTGCAACCAATTGGCCGACTATGCCCAGGAGAAAGGCCTCTGGTTTCTTAGGGAAAGTGTACCTAAGTATTTTTTTCAGTTCATTATAGATCAGTTCCCAGAAAGCCTTAATCCTTGGGCACGTCCACCAAAGGTGGAAGAATGTTCCCTCCCTTTCTTTACACTTCCAACATTTGTTCTCGGGCGAATGATAAATTTTTGCAAGCTTGACTGGGGTTATGTACCACCTATAAATCATTTTCATAATATTTTCTCTCAAGGCACTACATGCCGTAAATTTCATCCCGGTGGTCCATAACTTTTCCCAATCAGCAAACATTATGTCATGACCGATATCCTGCGCCCATTTAATCATTGCAGATTTAACCATTTCATCTTGTGTATTCCATTTCAACAACAAGTTATACATTTTTGACAAGTTCTTAGTACTAGGTTCTAGCAATTCAGTTTCTAGTTTTGATTTTTCCACCTGGAAGCCAACTTTCCTGTCTAATTTAAAAACTTCTATTATCTGATAATAATGCAGCCAATCTCTCACTTTCCCTTTTAACTTCTCAAAACTTTGCAATTTCAGTCTGTCTCCTTCTTGTTCCAAAATTTCCCAATATCTCGGCCAGTTAACCTCCATGTTTAGTTTTTTAATAGCTTTTGCCTCCATTGGCGACAACCACCTTGGAGTTTTACTTTCCAGCAAATCTTTATATCTAATCCAGACATTAAATAATGCTTTTCTGACAATATGATTTTTAAAACCTTTATGAACTTTTACCTTGTCGTACCACAGGTATGCATGCCATCCAAAAAGATTGTCATAACCTTCTAAATCCAAAACATCAGAATTTTCTAGAAGTAGCCATTCTTTCAACCAGCAAAAAGCTGCTGATTCATAATACAATTTAAGGTCTGGCAGGGCAAATCCGCCCCTTTCTTTCGAATCAGTTAATATCTTAAATTTTATTCTAGGCTTCTTGCCCTGCCAGACAAACTTAGAAATATCTTTCTGCCATTTCTTAAAACAATCCATCTTATCCACTATTTGCAATGTTTGGAACAAAAACAACATTCTAGGCAATACATTCATTTTTATAACTGAAATTCGACCCAACAAGGAAAGCTTCATATTTGACCAAATTTCTAAGTCTTTTTTTACTTCCGCCCAGGTTTTCTCATAATTATCTTTAAATAAATTCAGGTTTTTAGATGACATATTTATCCCCAAATATTTCACTTTCTTAACCACCGTTAACCCTGTCTCACTCTGAAACTTTACTTTCTCCAATGTTGTTAAATTTTTCTCCAAAACCTTCGTTTTAAACTTATTTAATTTAAATCCTGCTACTTGACCAAACTCTTGAATTAGTTCTAATACTCTTTTGGTACTAGATTCCGGCTCTTGCAATGTAAGTACTAAATCATCTGCAAAGGCTCTCAGTTTATATTGTTTGGCTCCGACCTGTATTCCTTTAACCAGCTGGTCCTTTCTGATCATGTTCAACAGGACCTCCAGGACCGATATAAAAAGTAATGGAGAGATTGGGCATCCCTGACGTGTCCCTTTTTCAATAGGAATTTCTTCTGTAACCACATTATTCACAATTAATTTTGCTTTTTGTTCAGAGTATATCGCACTTATACCATTTTCAAACTCTTGGCCTACCCCCCTCCCCCGAAGGTTTTTTGTCATAAAACTCCATGAAATATTATCGAAGGCTTTCTCAGCATCCACAAATATCAAAACAGCTTTAGTGTTAGTATTCACTTCCAATTTTTCCAATATATCAACTATATTTCTTACATTATCTGACAAATGTCTTCTCGGAAGAAAGCCTGCTTGGTCCCTATGTATCTCCTCCATCAAAACTACTTTCAGTCTTTTCGCTAAAATATCAGCAAAAATTTTGTAATCCACATTTAATAAGGAGATTGGGCGGTAGTTTTTGAGTTGGGTCTTTTCTGTCTCAGTCTTTGGTATAAGAGTGATAAAAGCCTCTTTCCACGTATCTGGTGCCTTCTTTCCCTCCAAAATTTCGTTACACACTTCTTTCAAAGGTTGTATTAGCCATTCTTTCAAGATCTTATAATATTTAGAAGTCAATCCGTCCGGTCCTGGAGATTTGCCCAGTGCCATATTTTGGATGGCACCTTCTATTTCTTGCTCTGTTATTTTCTGGTTCAAAATCCTTTTACTTTCCTGAGAGATCTTTTTCAGTCCATTTTTCTCCAAAAACTGTTCTATATCCGTATCGCTTTGAGGACCTCTCTCTCTCTCTCTCTCTCTCACACACACACACACACATGTACCTACATGCATATGCAGAGATGTACACACAGAAGCACTTTGCACACACGAACCTCCCTGAATCCTATATGTTGGGAATATGGTATGAAAACAAAGCTATTAATATCCCAAATTTCTATTTCAACATGCAAGTTTTTTCTGTTGTTGCACGTAAGTTTAGATTCCCTAATTTAAAATCTTATCATCATTATGAAATCAAGATTATGAAAAATGAGAACTCTATTATGTGGTTAACTGAAAATTGCCCCTTCATCCTTTTTCAATATTGCTGTACGATCTAATCTCAAAAAAGAGGAATGACAATATATCAAACTTAAGCACACCATTCTCTTCTCAGTGCCTGTTATCTCAAATCTCCTAAATTCCAAGTATTCCTTCAAATAGCTGTTTCCACAAGACACTTAAATCAGTTTTTGCATGCCCAGCACCTGTAATTCAGAAGAAATGTAGTCTACACCACAATATAGAAGTGGCTTGCCAGGTGACTATCTTCCTGGCAGGTGAGTCACTGTTGCTTACCAAGAGGGCGAAGATGAGAGGAAGCAATGCAAACATATTAACAGGAGCACTGGGCTGGCTCTGCTGGCACATCTGCATTAGACTGACCTCCCCACCCCTCCCTCTCTTGGTAGTAAAAGTGACCCATCTGCTAGGAAGCTAAGGCAACAACTCTGCCATTAGAGAGAGAAACACAATTGCAGAATTCTCCAGTGCAAAGCAGCCCTGAATACTGATGCAGCTGGCAGGAGAGAAGATAACAAGGTGACATGGTTGATGATGCCCTTCCTTTCGGTATTGCTTGTCCTGGGTTTCCTGCCTCATCTACCACTTCTCCCCCTTCACCCCCAGACCAGAAAGGGGAAAATGGTAGCAGACCCAGGGGGAAGCCCAGGGGGCACAAGAGTTCACATTTGTCTGCCAGGAGACTTTCTTCTCAGCTGTCTCCTAAAGAGGGTCTCTCAGGAGAAGGGAAAAGGTTCAGCTGAGAACAGCAAGCCAGCAGGTGGAAAGGAAGGGCCTGGCAGTGAGAACAGAAGCCTCTCAGATTCTTCTGGGCTCTTGTTGGGACAATAGCTCCCTACTGAACTCCAAGTCCTGCTCCAGCTGCTCCTCCAGCCCTGGGTGCTGGCCACAGGTAGGCATAAGCGGGGCTGAATCAGACCCATGGTCTACAGGTTTTTTCTTGCACTGAAGTAGTTTATGCAAACAAAACACACAACATTTGAAGTAATCCCAACAATATGAGCCTACACCAATGGTTGCTGTCTGCAATTATCATTTTTGGTTGTCCCTCTTTCTTTGAAGCTAGTCTCTACAGGCCCTCTGTCGGCACAGACCATTTTTAAAACAAGGAAAAAACACACAGAGAGAGTCAGCACTGGATATATTTGGAGTTAATTAAAAAAAGGAGGTGAAAGGAGCTGCCATCTCATCATGTCACTTCCCTGCTTAATGTAATAGTGTGCTAAGCATTTCCCTCTTTTAATTTTAGGCAATAATTATTATAATTATTATTAATTATTATTATAATTAATTGAGGGTGGGGGAAATATATCATAATTCAACAATTTTTAAATTCCACTGTTATCCTATCTATTGCTGGTTTGGAGTTAGGGCTAGTTTCTCCTCCCTAGAATACTGACTGATATGCAGAAAGCAGCCCATCTGAATTACTGAGGGCAAAAGAAGTAAGGGCAACACTTCTTAAATAAAAATACTTTCAACCCAACTGCAGAGAAGCTTCAACAACAGTGAACAGATGTACCTGGAAGTGAGATCCACAGGTACAGGGTGGTATACTACTACTACTTCTAGTAATAGGGAAGTTACAGAAGCCCTAATTTCCCCCATGGAAAAACCCAGCAGCAAGGAAGCATAAGGCAGAGCTGGGGTTTCTGTGCTGAGTTAAGCCTCCAGAGGGTCCCAGCCCATGTGTGTGCACAAATGTGCATGAGCGTGTGTGCCAACCTGGATCTTTGACCCGGGTGAAATAAAACCTACACTAGTGACCAAAACTGTGGAAACCTTTTGGGGGGGGAGTGTATTTCCAAGGTTTGATGGCACATAACACCACCTTTTTTTTTTTTAGTAATACCTTAAAATTATATATTAATGGAAAGATAATTTAATGAAGAATGTAATGTAGTGACTTTTATGAAGGATTATTTATTACAACAGCAGTCATTAAGAAGAAATGTGAAACACATAGAAAAAATGAGATATACAAAAATTCTTGTGCCAGTTAATACTAGTTGGGTAACCTTTAGCTTTAATTAAGGTCTTACAACTCCTTCCCATGGAGTAAATAAAGTTGTTTTAAAGTTCTACAGCTGTAATAATGTGAAACCAAGATTGAATTATTGTCTCTATTAATTGGGCTTTACTGCTGGGTTGCTTCTGACTAACAAGTTTCTTTAGTCAGCGCCATAGATTTTTGATTGGGTTAAGGTCTGGGCTATGTATTTTTAGGCATTTATATTCCCATTGGGATGCGGGTGGCGCTGTGGTTTAAACCACTGTGCCGCTTGGACTTGCAGATCGGAAGGTCACGGTTCGTGGCCCTGCAACAGGGTGAGCTCCTGCTCTTGCCAACCTAGCAGTTCAAAAGCACGCAGTGAAAGTAGATAAATAGGTACTGCTCTGGCAGGAAGGTAAACGGCATTTCCGTGCGCTGCTCTGGTTTCGCCTGAAGCGGCTGAGTCATGCTGGTCACACGACCCAGAAAAACTGTCTGCGGAAGTGGACAAATGCCGGCTCCCTCAGCGAGATGAGCGCCACAACCCCAGAGTCGTTCGTGACTGGACTTAACTGTCAGGGGTCCATTTACCTTTTATTCCCATCAATGACACAAATTCTGCCCACACCTTTTGCTGTCATACAACCCCAGATCATAACACTAACTAGGTGTTTCACAGTAGGTGTAATGCAAGTAGCATGTAAATCTTCTCTGATTCTTCTCCTCACGTATTTCCTGCCATATATAGATCAGTGTAAGCGCTTTCACATTAAAAATCCAAAACAGCTATTTAACGTAGCATGCTTCTTTTATGTTGTATGCACATGCACGCGCGCACCCCCCCCCAGTATCTATATTTTCAATTAAGGTCTTTATTCTTTGTATAAGAGAGGAAGTTCTACATTTATTTACAAGAAATGGATATCTGTCAAGGATGCTAATATGCACACTATCCACAAACCAAAACTGCCACGATATCTTGGATATTCTTTATAAACAAACATAATTAGCTGCCAAAAAAAGAGGTCCTAACAGGTCCTGATGAGACCTTATTGCAAAATATTTTTAAATTATCAGTATGCCTTTGTAACTGAGGCACAAACCCAGCTTTTTGTCTGGCACAATTTTTCCTCCCTTCTCTTATTCTAATGATACACATTCAATTACTACAGAAAAGAAAAGAGTCAAATCAGAAACATCTGTAGTTTGCCATCTAATTACTGATTCTTCCCCATGGAGACTGACCTTTGTAACACCGATACCAAGACCTGAAAGGCTAAAATAACAGGATATTCACAAGGTTTAAACGTATAACATGATTACAAGGAATTAAAATAGGCACTGTTATTTTCCATCTTGGTTTATGTTAACATAAGCGTGGACTTTATGATCTTGCGTTTAATCTCTGTGCTCAGTATGTAGTAGCTGAATTTACTCACTATTAGGGGAATTCACAAGCTGCTGAAATGCAATGTTTTGATTATATAATAAAGTCAAACCCCGCATTTGAGGCTATTATGCAGCCATGACTTTTACCTGTAATAGGAATCTTTTCCACCAGGCTTTCTTCCTTGCTCTCATCTTCACACCAGCTTGTGCCTTCTGTATGGGAACACACACAATAATGAAGCACATTTCAAAGTCACAGTGATCAGACCAGTTTGTTTTCTTTTTAAGCCCTATTCCCTTTCTTTTAAGCCCCACTTTTGTTATGTCTTGTTTATTGATCTAAAATGTCTATTACAGTTCTTTACAAAAGGACCCTACTGTGAACTTTAGCCAAATATGCTGTTGCTGTATCTCTGTGCAACTGCCAAAGAAAACAGTAAACTGGCAAAATACCTTGAATAGTTTAGGTCATGAGACTTTTTTTCTTTTTAATTGTGATTACTTCACCATTTTGGCTATTAACCCATTTTCAATATTTGATATACATAAAACAAATGTACCCAGAAAATTAGTTTGAATCATAGCTCCTCTCTTTTATCAATAAAAATCTAGGAAGGGCAACCTAAACAGCATTGCTTATGTTTGCCGTGTAAAGGCATCTGGGTCCTAATTGCTCATCTTTTCTGGGCTTTGATGCAAGGACACACTGAGTCACCATCTCCCGCTCCTAAATCAAATTACTTCCTTTAGCAAAACAAATTCATCTAACATTCATTTATTATTTTTTTAAGCCAATACATGTTTTTCTCAGTATGAAGGGGGGGGGGGAGGGATCTGCCTATGCTTCCTTTGCACTAATAAGCATGTTCCTAATACTGTATATATGTTCTGCAATGTTTTGTAGAGAAATGCATTTTACAATCTATAGGTGTTTCCTTTTCATAACATGTTTTAACGAGTTTATACATGATTCCATTTCTAATTTACACCAGAAACAGAACACATGATTTTCCGAAACACAGAAATTACTACTGTAGATAAGCCACAAACAAAAACACCTTACTCAAAGATAAGTTCAAATATACTTCTCTATTCACGTCATACAGCTTCAGAGGAACTGGAGCTGCCTTGGTTTAGCTTCATACACCTAATCCTGCATTTATGAGCAGGGTAGCACACGAGGACTCTTCTACGTCCACAGTGGGGAGTGGGGAAAATATATCCTGCAGTTTTCACTACTGCATATCCTGAGGTATTATATTATGATATAATGTGTTGTGTTATATTATGTTAGACTAAGAATGAGCCTTAACAAAAATTACCCTTTTCCCTTTCAACATTATTACCAAGCCGTTGTTCATATCTTCCTTGCTTTATTGTGTTATTGTTTGTTTGCAAATCACAAGATGTTTTATCGCTACAAGCAAGTGAGCTGTCTTCATATTCTACTGAAAAGCTTTCTTTCAATAATGATGTAGCCTACAGAAACAGAAATAAAACTGTATGATTATAACAATAACAATAAGTACATTACTATTCCTTTTTGTAACCCGTTAGACAGGAAAATGTTTAAAAACTGCTGTTGTCACAATATTTAGCAGCATTATAACAGTAAATAGAACAAGAAATAACATGTTTAAAAGAAAAAGAACAGCTTAATCTCATTCAGGTTTTGCGTTAATATATACACTAGTTAATGCGTCTCATACACAATTTATTGTATTGTTGCTTCATAGGCATTCTGGAAAACCAAACTTCTACTGTCACCAATCTGTTTCTTCAAGGTATATTTTGGAAAGAACAAAAGAAAATGAAACAAGAACTGACCAGGTCACGTTGCTCGTGGCTCTCCAAAGTCAATATGGTACTAAGCATGTCTTTCACTTCTTGTTCGAATAAAACATTGTACTTCTTCAACAATAAAATATGTTCACTTAAACGTTTCCATGTCTTAGCAAAATAAGATGTCAATTCAGACCTAGGGAAAGAAAAAAGCAAATATGGCAGACAAAACAGCACATACCAATAAAGATGTAAGACTGTCAATCTTCACTGTTAGCCAAATAATGAAATACAAATTTATTTAATAAAAACACCATTAACTTATTTTCTGAAATTCTTATTTGCTCAAATAAACACTAAGAGAAAAATTGAAATTACATGTATTTTAACTCATCCCAAGCAAAACTTAAAATTAAGGTCTGTATAATTAGTATCTAAATTTTAGTGGTCAGTATAGCATAGGTAGTAGCAGAGATTGTAGAGTTGGACCAAGGAGACTATAGTCCATATTCACATGTCCATGTAGCTCACATCCTAAGCTATCTCACCCATATGCTCAAATGTGGGCGAGATAGCTTAGGTTGTCTGAAGTGTGGGGGCAGGACCAGTGATTCAGCCCCCCGCCCTGCAACTGGTGTGAGGGATAATGCCTGAATATGGCTTACACATCATTGTTTAAGACTCAAGATTATGAATTGCTTGAGTAACTGTTTCTAGATCCCTATCTCAGAGTTACAGCCCTGTCATCTACAAGCATTGGTGAAAAGCAGACCTCTTCAACTTGAATAAAAATTAAAAGATAAAAAGCAAGAATAACATGGAACTGCAAACAAGACTAAAACAAGCAAGCAACACAAGAGGAGTCCTGCTTTCCCATCCCTCTGCAGCACTCCTCTGAGGATCCAGAGCCATTCACCCCTCTGGGCCTGGCACATAGCATCAGTTTGCTTCATGAACCCTAAGCAATTATAGACAAGGCATAAGCTTTACATATAAAACACAAACAATTGTTCAGTATGTCCTTCAAAGCTGCAACCCTACACACACTTACCTGGATGTAAGTTCCACTGAACACAAGAGTAGACACGCTTCGGATTATGCTGCAAAACAGGGGGGGCTAACCTGCGGCCCTTCGTGTCTTGTCACCTGATCTACAGCAGGGCTAACTCGTGGCCTCTTAGATGCTGTTGGACTCCAACTCTCACCAGCCCGTCCCCATGGCTGATAGGCAGGGATGATGGGAGCAGAAGTCTAGGAATATCTGGAGAGCCACAGGTTAGCCATCTCAGCTGTAAAATCTTTAAACACTACATTTTGAATGGTTAAATCATACACATGATATTTCAGGTAAATGAAGTTCCTCCCTATAAATTCTCTGATTTCAATAGCATGACCAAAAATAATGTGAATTGTGTAAGTCTTAACAATGATCATACCTATCATGCTTTTCATCCAGCGACCCACTTTTGTATTTAAGCGTTTTCTCTGGTAGAAGGCATCTATCAATTGTGAATTTCAATAATCTCTCAAGATGATGAAGGACAAGTGCTTCACATACCTCAAGGGCTTCTGGTTTTAAGCTGCCAATTTCATTACAGACGCTATAAAACAATAACAGGTGCTTAATGAAGTATTTGCTTAAACCCATTAATTATAAGCACCATTCTTATCCATGTAATCTATAATAGTCCCCACAGCAAATGGCTTCAATATAGACTGTAAACAGCAAAGTTAGAAGATATTGAATATCATCTAGAACAGGGGTGCCCAAACATTTTTCAAAGAGGGCCAGATTTGACGGAAGTGAACATGCATGAGGGCCGACCAAAGTTGAGCTTTTTTTTAGGATTGAAGAGCTTTTTGGGGGATGTCCCCCCAAGGTTCATTGACCTTTTTAAAGGATTTGACAACAATGAATGAATGAACTGCCACAGGGGCCTGATAAAACCAGCCGGAGGGCCGAATTGGGCCCCAAAGCAGACTTTGGATATGCCTGCCTTAAGAACTAGCACAAAATAATCCATATATAAAACACAGTACTTGTTGCTTCTTGTTATGTGTTACACACACACACACACACACACACACACACAACACAGTACTTGTTGGTTCTAGCTCCTGAAAGCCCTATCTTAAAAGACCTCCAACCCCTTTGCCACCATCTATTTCCCGAATTCTTCCGTTGTCCCCCTGTTGTTGTCTTTTTATATTATAGCATTCATCAAGAATACAAACAACAAGTAACAAAGCTACAAAGCGAAATGAGGTGGAAAATAATAGCAGCATGCTAAAATTGTACTTTGGCTTCAGGATCAGTGCTACTTATCCGACACCAGCCCCATATTTTTTCCACCCTCTCTCATATCTATAATCATATAGTTGGAAGAGACCACAAGGGCCATCGAGTCCAACCCCCTGCCAAGCAGGAAACACCATCAGAGCACTCCTGACATATGGTTGTCAAGCCTCTGCTTAAAGACCTCCAAAGAAGGAGACTCCACCACACTCCTTGGCAGCAAATTCCACTGTCAAACAGCTCTTACTGTCAGGAAGTTCTTCCTAATGTTTAGGTGGAATCTTCTTTCTTGTAGTTTGGATCCATTGCTCCGTGTCTGCTTCTCTGGAGCAGGAGAAAACAACCTTTCTCCCTCCTCTATGTGACATCCTTTTATATATTTGAACATGGCTATCATATCACCCCTTAACCTCCTCTTCTCCAGGCTAAACATGCCCAGCTCCCTTAGCCGTTCCTCATAAGGCATCGTTTCCAGGCCTTTGACCATCTTGGTTGCCCTCCTCTGGACACGTTCCAGTTTGTCAGTGTCCTTCTTGAACTGTGGTTCCCAAAACTGGACACACACGGGGGGGGGGGGAACCGTGCGCTTTCCAAATATCACGAGATAAAAGCGATGGCCTCGCGGGAAACTGCCGAGACAACAAATCCCTAGACTGGCAGCCGGCGGTGGGTACACGGGTCACATGACGAGGTCTGGCGGGCCGGATTCGGCCCGCGGACCTTGTGTTTGACACCCGTGATCTAGAACAACCTCCTCAGTTGTGAGAGCCAGTGTGGTGTAGTGGTTAAGAGCGGTGGACTCGTAATCTGGGGAACTGGGTTCGTGTCTCCGCTCCTCCACATGCAGCTGCTGGGTGACCTTGGGCCAGTCCCACTTCTCTGAAGTCTCTCAGCCCCACTCACCTCACAGAGTGTTTGTTGTGGGGGAGGAAGGGAAAGGAGAATGCTAGCCGCTTTGAGACTCCTGAAGGAGAGTGGAAGGCGGGATATCAAGTCCAAACTCTTCTTCTTCTTCTGTGATACAGTCATACCTCGGGTTACAGATGCTTTGGGTTGCACACTGCACTGAACCCAAAAGTACCGGAATGGGTTACTTCCGGATTTCAGTGCTTGCGCATGTGCAGAAGCCCCAAATCACGATCCGCACGTGCACAGACGCATGGGTCGCGGGTTGCGAACACTGCAGGTTGCTAACGTGCCTCCCGCACGGATCACGATCGCAACCCGAGCATCCACTGTACTTTTATTACCCTAAAAGTCATTTCCCTGAAAGTTAGTGTTCTCCCCTTCTGATGCCAAAAGAATAACCACAACTAAAGTCGTGATTCTCAGTTCCTTTCCCTCAGTGCGAGAAGTGAGGTTACAGGGAACCAGACAGAGGGCCTTCTCGGCAGTGGCGTCCGCCCCATGGAATACCCTCCCATCAGATGTCAAGGAAATAAACAGCTATCTGACTTTTAGAAGACATCTGAAGGCAGTCCTGTTTAGGGAAGTTTTTAATGTTTGACCTTTTATTGTGTTTTTAATAGCCTGTTGGAAGCCGCCCAGAGTGGCTGGGGAGGCCTGGCCAGATGGGCGGGGTATAAGTAATAAATGAAAATGATGATGGTGGTGGTGATTCAGCAGAGTAACTCCCCCAGTCAAGTCTCCTTTGAGGAAGTATATGGTGGGATATTTGGAAAGGATTATTCTTTCTTTTATTTCAGGGCTTGAACCCACTGAGGGTTTTGAACTGGAGTTCAAGGGAAATTAGGAGACTAGTCAGTCATTTCCAACAGTGTACTCCTTTCAAGAGGAAAACACACATACAGTTATTGCACTTATTTTGGCATGGAATGGAGAAACACAGCCTGCAGGGGCCTGAACTGGAGTCTGCCCAATGGGACAGTGTCCAGGTATAACCATCATATCACTAACCTGAACCAGAGTCATGAATGTTTAGTTTTACTGTGCATTTCAACTAATTTTGAACATTCATGTCTCTGAAGCAACCCAATTATCTGTGCCACACATGGATTCTCTCAAGCAGACTGCTCATGTATGGTGATCACTAACACTTCTTTGTAGTGATTTGTAAGCCACTCTAGGAACCTTTTTTAGCTGAAGAGTGGGATAAACAAATAAACTCGCTGTTCCTAAAGGCAAGCAGAAGTCAAGCACAAACTACACCTACCTTAAAAAGTATATGTAACAGGATGCAACGGGCCCTGAAGTATAGGGGAAACTTTCTAAAGGGCAGGAGAGGCGGGAAAATCAGAATACAGAAATGGCAGGGTGAAGGGAGAACATACACACTTCCTGTTCTGAATCATCACGACCTCTTTGATAGCTTATTTGCAGGCAAGATTTAAAATGTGATGAGACGTGCATTAGAAACCCCAGGCAGTGGGAGAGCTACTTGGGAAGATTTGCAACATGGAAATGGCAGGTTGAAAAAGATCTAAAACCTCCTCCTATTCCTAATTCCCACAGGAAATGGTGTTTTCATATTTTAATTGGGATGCTGTTATATGCATTTAGATTAACTTTTAGTTTGGGATTCAGACACAGTACTTGAGTTTAGTTTAGTGCAGGGCAGTTCAGTGTGATAGTGAATGCAATTCACAGCCAGCAAGAGAAGTTGCCGCCGAGCTCGATCCAGAAATCTCTATAGAGGTCAGAGAGTATCACACAACCTGCTATGAACTGTTAGTGAAAAGAGGCTTCCTTACTGATATAGCTGGTCCCCTTTTCGTTCTCTCTTTAGGCTAGAAGACACATGAATCAGGGACTACATTTAGCCTTCCTTAAGTATTTTATTGAGCCAAGAGTGTTTGCAAAAGGTAGTTTCAGCTTCTAGTAATATCAGAGAATAATTTTCCCATGGGTGTCTGGGTTGTTCCTCCCACTTACTCCAGAAGGCAGAACCTATACAAATCAGACAACTGTTATCCCTGTTTGGGACACAGCATCCATCTCCCTGTTTCTGTCCAGCCTCATCAACAGGCTCAGGCAATGCTGTTCTATAGTTGATTCCCACCCCCTGTTATTTTTCTCAATTTGTTCATTTCTCCCTCATCTTATGTCCTTTCTCCTTATAGCTCTGCCCTTTTACTGTTCTCTAATCAACACATAAGCAAAGCCTGAGACTTATGGGAAGAGTCTAGTTATGAGAGTATGTCTTTGGACCCTCACACAGGAGATACCCAGTTCTCTTTCAGGACTGTTCTGAGGACCATTCAGAGAGGCATTGCTAGGGCTTAGAACTATTAGTGCCACAAACTGGGGGGCGGGGAAGTATATTCAGAGTGGCAGGACTGTTCCCCTCCTGAGGGTGCATTGCAGGCGGTGAGTGAGCTAAACTCAAAGTCATCCAAGCCAAGTGAGACTGTTTCAATGAAATCCTACATGCTGCCTAAGAAAAACCTGAAGAAAGCCCTCATGAATGCTCCTGTGGCAGTAGTAGTGTCTGGGACAGTAGTATCCAGTAGTGGAAATGAGGTTTTAAAACACCGTAAAAGTGATAAATTTTGCTTAAGTCCTATGAGGCATTTGCTCCAGCTGTCAGGACTGCAGCTTTTATTTTAATATTTGTCAGACCTTCTCTCCTTTAGATGAAGAAACTACACAGAGAGGTCCCAGAACCAATCTTAAGATCAAACAGGATATTAAGAAGCTAACTGAGACTGATGCCTTTATAGTGGATGTTGGTTTAAGACTCTTTGCAGTTTACTCCCAGGTTCCTGGCTGGATTAATCCAAGATTAATCTGCCGACCACTCCATTTAAAAGGGGGCAAGCTATTTGGCAAGGCTCTTGAGGAGGATAAAAATAAGGTGATCCAAAGAAGAAAAAAGCAGATTGGGAATAGTTCCTCTCATCTCTTTAGGCAGTGGTTTTAGGGCCAAGAAGGCAGAGAATCAGAGCAGACCCAGATCCCAGCCCAGTGAACAGTGGTCCCAACATCAGTGTGAAGCTGTATTACATCCTGAACCTGTGGGAGAGACACTCTCTCACACACAGGGCGCAACAGGTATATGTCCTGGCTTCTGGAGTAATTAGGAGGAAGAACTCAGGTAGGTCCAATGTTCCTTTTTGCTACTGACTAAGCCAGGGGTTATCAACCTGGTCCCTACTGCCCACTAGTGGGCGTTTCAAGATTCTAGGTGGGAGGTAGGGAGTTCTACGGCACAGTCCTCTTTCCATTGAGCCCTAGTGGGCAATAAGGGAATTTTACCATCAAGAAAGATGCATTAGTGCGCGGTAAGTATAAAAAGGTTGACTACCCCTGGACTAAGTCATGCATGTGGGAAAAACACAGTCCACTTTGCTGGCTAGCAGGCACATGAAGAATAAGGGTTAGAGCTGGGTGTGTCCCCTCTGCAAAAACAGTCCTGTAAATTCTTTTTTCAGATTCAGATGCATTAATGCTTGTTTTATTTTCCTCACACCCCTCAGGGAGCAAACTTCAAAAGAACTCTGCATGGACAGTGACACTGCCAGTAGCCAAAGAATCAGGAGAAGAAGAGAGGAAGAGAAAATTTAGTTGTATTGCTCATCTTAAATAGTAAAGGTCACTCAATATGCCTCAGGCCCCCCCAGCTGAGGGGCAGGGTGGGGGTGCCACACACAGTCCCCACCCCCACCCTGCTCCAGCTTAAAAACAACAACAAAGACTCTTACCCACCCCCAAACAACAAACAAAAAGAAAACCAAACAAAGCCACTTTGCATACTCTGAAACAGCTGTGTATAAAGTTCCAAGCACTTAATTCTCTTTTATATGTACCCCAACATACATGGCTGCTGCCAACTTTGTGATGGCCTCCCTTCTCCCTACAAGAGCTATGTGGCTGCTCCCCAAAAGAGCATGCTTAGCACGCAAAGCAAATATCATTGTTAAGAGTTCCACCTTTACATTCTTCTTCTCTGCAGACTTGACCAGGCTGAGAGCCACCCAAGGAAACCTTTCCCACTTATTAAATTCAACCACAGTTACCAAAACAAGCAAGCTACACAGACAACAGATCAGAGTCTCGTGGACTGAACTGAAAACTAAATCAGTGACCTTATCCTGCTCAACCCAATGCATTTGTAGTTCTGGGAGGGGACCTCAACACCAGATTGGGCCCTAATGACCACATTCTCTTGCACAGCACAAATGTCCTCCTCTCAGCCTTGAAGCCGATGGATTCCTCCTCACCCGCTGCTCAAAAGATCAGAAATCAAACTCTGCAGGGCTCTGCTTGTCTCAAACAGCATTTAGGCTAAACATCTACATTTTAAATGGTGCCCTTGAAAGCGACTACCCAGCTGAATTCACCTACCTATCTGGCTCCGGAATGAGTGCTATGGACTATATAACTGTTTCTAGGGACCTCCTTCCTTATGTTAAGACCCTAGAAGTTATGCCTAAATTTGGCAGTGATCACTTCCCAATTCTCCTTCAGCTAAAAGCCTTCACTCAAGAGATACCTGTACATACTGAGGACTGCTACCAGCCCTTCCTAATGCCAGCAGGAAGAACTTACCATCAACCCAAGTGGACTCCTCATCTAAGCCAAATGATAACTGAACTACTGTGGCCCCAGGTCGCCTGCAGTGCCCTGATATCTGCTGAGTCTCCTGATGCACTCTTGGAGAACTCTAACACCCTTATGCAAGAGCTCCACCAGCTCCTAAGCTGGAATAATAGCACATGCTTGAGACAACAACAGCACCACTCCAAGCCATGCTTTGACAAGGACTGTGCTAATGCCAAAAAAGTTATTGCTGCCACTTACAAGGCTTATGTATCCAAGAGCAAACCAACAGCTGCATTGGACCTCCTCCAGCAGAAGAGATACTATAAGCATCTGCTGGCACAAAAGAAAAGGGATGCCATGAAGAACACCTGGACACGACTTATCCCGGCAGCCAAATCCAATGTTTCAGTCACATTTTGGCATATTACATCCAGCCCACAAAGCAGTGGCCCAACCATGGTGGACTGTCACATCCCCCCAGGGACCTGCGAGGCTCACTTTCAGGAACTCTACACGGACGCCTCTGCTAAAAGTGGAGACTCTAGTCAAACTATAGAGAATCTGCCTATGGGGGCACCAGTGATGGTGACAAGAGATTAACTACCTGGTAGCTCAGCTAAGACTGGGGAAGGCCCCAGGGGAAGACCTAATTCCTCCAGAGGCCATTAAAAACAATATGGACTTCTGGGCCTCTATTCTGGCCTCACTCTTCACCTGCATTGACACCCATGGCTGAGCCCCCAAGGACTGGGGGCTTGTAATCAAGGCCCCCATATATAAAAAAGGAAAAAGGGATGATACTGCAAACTATAGACCGATTAGAAGAAGAAGAGTTTGGATTTGATATCCCGCCTTCCACTCTCCTTCAGGAGTCTCAAAGCGGCTAGCATTCTCCTTTCCCTTCCTCCCCCACAACAAACACTCTGTGAGGTGAGTGGGACTGAGAGACTTCAGAGAAGTGGGACTGGCCCAAGGTCACCCAGCAGCTGCAGGTGGAGGAGCAGAGACGCAAACCCGGTTCCCCAGATTACGAGACTACCGCTCTTAACCACTACCCCACACTGGTGTAGCAAACTTTACACAAGACACCTAACAATGGAAATTCCACAACTGGATGGAACAAGAAAATATACTTTGAGAGGAGCAAGCTGGCTTTAGGGAAGGCCGATCCACTATTGACCAATGCCTAGTACTCCATCATCTCATTGAGAAGTACGCCTCCCACAACACAACCTCCCTTTATGCTGCTTTTATAGATTTCAAAGCAGCATTTGATTCCATACCCAGAGCTAAACTGTGGAAAAAACTGGAGGCCACCTCAATAGATAGACGTCTACTCCATCTAATTTGTATGCTACATGAAGGGACCTCATTTAATGTAAAATGTAACCCCTGGGGCCATCTCACCAATGCCACTGGAACCAAGAAAGGTGTCAAGCAAGGCTGCATATGGCCCCCACTCTTATTTAATTCCTACATCAACTCAATGGTAAGCCACCTCCATAGCACAAACTTTCACTCCCCAAAACTTGCTGGAAGACACATCCCTGTTCTGCTCTATGCAGACAATGCAGCAATATTTTCAAGAAGACCTACTGGCCTCAAAAGAGCACTGAGAGCACTAACACAGTGTTGCAAGGAGGACCAGCTAGAACTCAACTATCAGAAAACTAAAATAATGGCATTTGCCAAAAGGCCTATGAGCCGCTCCTGGAGCATAGATGGCTATAAGATTGAGCAGGTCTCCGGTTTCAAATATCTGGGGGTAGTTTTTCATTCTGCTGGCAGTAGGAAAACTCATGGAGACTATGTTGCTGTTATTGCTCAGAGGAGCGCATCTTCAATCCTTAATTTTTTTAAAACAAGAGGTGGCCACTATATACCTGCAGCACTCAAATTATTTGAAGCCAAGCCAATAGCACAACTTCTCTGTACTAGCCAGTACCCCAACTAATAAGCCAATGAATCCATCAGATACTCTGCCTCCCCCATGGCACATCTAACTAAAGTCCCTAAGCATCAGAGGGCCTTTACCCTGGCACGATGTCACGCCAGGAAGATTGCTTACTCCGAGAGACAATGCCCCTGTAATTCTGGACAAACAGAAACAATAGAGCATGTATTACATGCCTGTATTACAGAGACATTTGTATTAGCCTCATCTACCCACTCATCTCCCCATAAGTACCCAGGGTGCACAGGGCAATTCTATACCTCCCTGCTGCTTTCAGATATCAACCCTGCTACAACATACAAGTTGCCACGTTCTGCATAGCAGTGCTCAAAATTTGTCGAATGATGACCTGTGCCACAAACTAGATTTAATGAACACTCATATTGGAGTGCTTTGTAAATTGATAGCCATAGTCTTTTATATACTAACCTTTTATGCTCTTCCACAGCCGATTAATGCTCCTAACCCTTCTTTTAGCTTGTTATAGTTTTAATATATATACCTTCTGTTTTAATAATTTCAGCTTTCCAAAACGTTTTACAGATTTTTAAATGATTGTACCCCACCCTACTTATGCTGGTCTATGACCGTAATAAAGATTTGATTTGATACATAGACAAACACTATTACTGTCTCCCAATTAAAAGAAAATAATATTTGAACCTTATAAGGGTCTCCAGCTCTACTGTATTCACAGCTTTCCTCTGGTATAACATCAGGTGTTCCTGATCTGCTGTGGCCACAAACTGCTCTATGAATGTCAAGACATGAGCAAATCCTTCAAATGTCAAAGATTTTCTGCAGAAATAAACAAATGCTATTACAACCTATTAAAATATTCACATATAAAACCAAAATGGGCACACAACTGTAAATGGGGAGGGAGTCATATTTGCTTATTCATGTGTATGACGTATTTGCATATAAAGAAGAAGGTGGGATCTTCCACTTAAAATCAGGTGAATCTTCCTCCTCCTCCTTTGGTATAATAAAACAGAACAGTCTCCATTTTCCACTTTATACATGAATGGGGTGTACACAAATCTGTCATATCTAATTTTTCACATAAATAAAAAGATTTTGAAAACTTCATGAAACAATATGAACACTTTAAAAAATAATAATTACAATATGCACTGTGTGCTCATGGTAATGAATGTGTTGTATAAAATGACAACAGGATAACTTATTCTATCTTCCATATATTCATATTTTTGAATGGAGCTAGCACTTTTGATAAAGAGCAGGAAAGTTGGAATGGATCACTTCATTTCTAGCACACACCCCCAATCTTCTACAGTACCTTTAGATTCATGTGTGCATGAGGACTGGCCCAGCTCTTGTTTCTAAACTATAGGGCATTATCATGTTGTGAGCTTCCAGCCCATGAAGCAGAGCACAGGCAGACACACAGTGTCAAGATGTCATCATGCACACTGGGTATCCCCACCTAAGAACATAAGGCAGCCATACGGGCTCAGACCAAAAGTAGGATCCTGTTTTCCTAGTAGGCAACAAAATGCCTGTGGGGCGCCCACAAACAGGACCTAGACATTAAAGCAGTCTTCCTGAACCTTGAGGTGATTCAGACTACAATTCCCATCAGCCCTCAGGTTTCTGTATCTGCCAGCAAACACTGTCCTGATTTTATTATTAGAAATTGTGACCCTTTTAGAATATTAGAAGTGTAGAGTTGGAAGGGACCCCAATGGTCATCTAGCCCAACCCCCTGCAATGCAGGAATCTCAATTAAAGCATACATGGCAGATGGCCATCCAACCTCTGCTTAAAAACCTCCAAGGAAGGAGAGCTCTCAGTCTCCCAAGGGAGAAGGTTACACTGTCGAACAGCTCGAACAGTTTTTCCTGAGGTTTAAGTCAGAATCTCCTTTCTTGTATCTTGAAGCCACTGATTTGAGTCCTAACCTCCAGAGCTATAATACATTAGTGTATTGCTTTGTCTTCTTTAAAAATAGAAAACTTACCTCATGTTCAGAGCAGGCACTGAATACATCTCAAATGTAAGTTTTAACAATGAGGCAGTGAGCTGCAAATGATAGCTCAAACAACTTAGCATTTAGCCCTTTCTAATTTAACAGTACCCAAGCATGATTGTACTTTTATAAATTTTACACCTATATAAATGGACAACGCTAGTGGTTCCCTACAGGTATAAAATATTACTGGAGAGATTGGAGTAAGTGATACCTCTATAAT
Organism: Podarcis gaigeae; assembly: GCF_964106915.1. Taxonomy (NCBI): domain Eukaryota; kingdom Metazoa; phylum Chordata; class Lepidosauria; order Squamata; family Lacertidae; genus Podarcis; species Podarcis gaigeae. The sequence goes on along the minus strand of NC_139683.1, from coordinate 89,736,684 downwards.
GATGCAAATTGAAGTTTAAGCTTTTTAACAATGGGGAATTGCTAATCCTTTTACAGAGGTGTAAATAGCTATTCAGGTTTTTATTTCAGACTGCCTGTTTTGTTTCCACATTCAACAGCAGAACTCCACAAAGCAAAACACACAGCTAGCCTATAAACTGTTCAACAACAGCAGCAGCAACAACATTCATTAGCCTTATCAAAGTTTTTGAAAAATCTATAACTTTAATATATATTGCAAATCACACACATGAAATTGTAAAATATTCTCCCAAATTGCTAAACTCTACTGCAATGCAATTCCACAACAGTGACTAAGAACAGTGGAAAATGAAGATGGTGCGGGAGTGACGTTTTCAAGTTTAGACTTAACACACATTGAGGCAGTGAGAACACACAGGCAGTTCAACAGGGCTTTTCATTGCACTGAAGTCTTACAAAATCTCTATTTCAACTAGCTCGCTCCCTATTGTGCTCCTCCCTCTGGGTGGTCTTTCCAGGGTGCCACTTGAAGGGAATACATTAATAAAAAGGAGGGGAAGGAAGGGACACATAAATAAAGAAAAGCAAAATGGATGACATGATGCAGCAGGCTATGGATCAGGGGTCAGCAAACAAGGGGTCTTTCTCTTTTACAGGTTGCTTCCTGGAAACAGTCTGATTAAGCTGACAGCTTGAATTATGTGTTACATTTTGTAATGCACAACCCATCTGTGCTAAGTCCTCTTGAATGCAGCTGAAGCAGCACAAGCAAAAGGTCTCTGCCTTGTTCCTTCTTAAACATGAGCTTGAAAATACTCATTATCTTCCTAAGTGCTAAATCCGAGAGGCTGAAGTTTTTAAGGCTCTAAATGAAGCACAGGTTAGTTATGGGAACTGGCAAAGTGCTGGACAAGACTTTCATTTAAGAGTTTGACAATACTGACATGTAGCAAATTTCACAACTCCCTGAACTATCAAATTTCTTTCTGATTTCCTATGGTGAATGGTGGAGATCTTAAGTATCAATAATAGAAACAGATTGATAACTACCAGACGGCACTATTTAGACATCTTGTAGGAAGCTCAGAGCACAAAACTTCAATTTGTGATTGGGGGAGGTTGGAAATCTGGATGTACTGTTATGTACTAAAACAAATGGTGAAACATAAAAGAAATGTGCTGTGAATAAAGCTTAAAATCATTTTATTTATTTTTTGGGGAAGGGGAGCTAGTCTAGGGCTCAAATACAAAGTGAATCCATTATCTGTAGCAACATACCACTTGAACTGAACACAGAATCCTCACTTACAATAAAGGCTGATTATGTCGTTTTCTTCACAAAGAGGTTATTTTCAAATAAGGTACAAATTATGCTATGTGTAAAGATGACTAATTACATTTACCATATTTTTCCATGTATTGGACGCCCCCATGTATAGGACGCCCCCTATTTTTGGGGACCCCAAATTAAGAAAATGGGAGGAAATTGCCCTGACTTGTTGAAATTTTAGGAGGGGAGAATTGCCCAGAGGCTAACAGCCCCACGCGTCTAACAGGCCGCCTATCAGCTGTTCCTTTGCTGGCAATCGCTGAGCTTTGGGGGGGGGTAGAGATATGAGCTGGGGGGGGGAGAGTGGTGAAGCTTTTTTTCCAATTACTTTTACCACTTCTCGCCTTTCCCGTGGAGCCTGCGTACAGTATTCTGCTTGCCACCTCCCACTCTGCCCGCCCTACTGCTGAGAGGGATGCTGTAGGAAGTCCGTTTTTGCCGCGTGGTGTCTTCGTGCGGTTCTATTTGTGCGCGGGCAGAGCAACGTTACACAGGAGGAGCGCAAGGCGCGATGTTTTGTTGATGTTAAAGGCGCAGACGGAGGATATTACTTCAATCACCATGCTCCTCCTGTGCAACGTTGCGCTGCCCGCGCACAAATAGAACCGCACAAAGACTATGATGCATCACAAATACAATTGGAAATTCCTCAGTTTTAGCATTTAGTCAGAAAATGAGCATTTCTGGTTGCTTAAGAAGAAACAAGACAGAGTTCAGACAGTTATATTGTGGTAACACTTGCAGGGGGACTAGGCAGGATGGAAAAGGCATGTAGAGTGACCAGAACTAAGCAAGAAAGCTTGCAGCTACTTGGAGACCCAAACCAAAAGGAGAGAATCTGTCTGTTGCCCAGAAAAGGGTAACATAATAGTTTCAGCCACATCTCTGCAACCTTGAATGACTTGCCACAAGGGGCAGTGAAACAACAGATCACTTTCTCTCAATAGTACCATGTTTGCTGGAAGAGTAAAACTGTGACATCAAGCACAGTTTTATTGCTGGAAGTGAACAAGGTTTAGGGAGAGGTTAAACAGCTTGAGGATCAGTGAGAAAGAAGGCAAAGTGGCAAAACCTTCCAATGATGTTGTGCACACCTGCGCTAAAATATCATTAGAAAAAATGTTCCAAATGGTGTTTCAACTGAAAGGAATGAAGAAATCAATGGCTTGGTTTTACCTTATTGTGAGACTAGCAGATGAGCCTCCACTTGAGCTATAATGACATAATGCTTGTGAACATGGATGTTCTTCCTCATTATATGGTGTGCTGCAGCCTAAATCCTGTAGTTTTAATGGTTTCCCTTCTTCATCCTCTTCACTGAAAGAAACAGTAAGGTCACTACTTCCACCTGAACTTTCACCTTCTTTCTCCTGTGCATTTTTGTCCAGCATCAGACTATCCTCAGGATCTGTAACAGAAACTTAACATTAAAAATAATTACAAATAAAAATAAATTACAATGAAAATATTAATTCAAATTTGATAATAGTTGTATATATCTTTCAGTTAAAAATACATCCCCAAACATAGGTCATAACTGGCTACTTAAAAAATGTTAAATCCTGTGTTTTCAAAAAAGAAAAGGTTGAAAGCAATATATAGTAAAATACATAAATATACTGTAATGTCAAAGCCATTCAAAATCTTCACCACCAACTGCAAAAGTAAATGATAAAAACAAACCATCTCAGTGTCTGTCTAAAGAAGAAAGTTTTAGAAATATATACAATTTTTAAAAACTGTACTGAAAAACTCAATCAATGGAAAAGTAGAGACCAAAGGAGATTGTCTTCTGTTTGTCTACTGGAGTCAATTCCACCAGCATATTTCACCGATTATTAGTTTTCCTATAGAACTATCAAATAAGACCACAAGGCCTCTTGTATACTTTATACTTCTTATGTTAGCCACTTTGAGTTTTTCTTTCAAAAAAGATAGGCTATAAATATGAACAAATAACGAGGAATACGTATTCAGAATTGAAGCTAGATATCTCTACCACAGAAACTAATGAAGAAGAAACTACAATCAAGAACCTACAGAGAGAGAGAGAAATCAGTTATAGCACTGAAAAGTTCAATGAAAATCCAATTTAAAATCATGGAATAAGCAGACAGACAAAAACAAGTCTGACTTCCATTCCTGAACAGCAAGATCAACAGTAGTGGAACTGGGTGTTTAGAGAGGCCAGGTAACTGTGCACTCCTGCTGAATGCCCCTTGAAAGGACTGTCAAGTTAAATTCTTTTCCACTACAGTACTGTGTTCCTCAGAAAGTAATGAAGACAACAGGACAAATATTTCCATTCAAGAACATGAAAGAGATCTAGAAAGCTGCACCCAAAAAGTAAATAAAGGACATAGGTCTCTTGCATGGACTCTCACTATAGTAGCTCAGGCAGTAAACAAAACTTAATGCAAGCAATAAATAGCCCTCAATGCGTCCCTGCCATTGTTAGTACATAAAAATGCAGTTCCTTTGCATCTGCAGATAATGCAGTGATGGATACCATTGTAAAAATCCAACTAGGCAGGAGGAGAGCTATTTCCATTACACACATCATCACTATACCTGGGAATTTTGCTCTCGAGTGTTCATTTCCAGAAACAAGCTGCTCAGGGCGACACACCAATAAGATCGGCCGTTTAGATCCTTGTTCATTTCGTACAGAGTACTCATGTGTCAGTATTTCTTCCAACGATTTGCAGGAACTGTCACTTTTTAAATCGGTGGTTCTGTTCTCTGGACTTAATCTTCCATGTAACAGGGAGTTAAGTTCAGGAGACATTTTGCTTTCCACAAAATTACTACTGCAATTATTTGTCTTGCTTTCTACTGTTAAACAGCAAGTTCTTTCATTCTCATATGATACACTGGATGTGACTGGCGTTTCCTTGCCCATCAGCAGATATGTCTTTCCATCTATTTTGTCAGACTTATTTGAGCGCTGTAGATCACTATTAGTTCGTACTACACAGCTGTCTGTCACATAACTGCTCTGTGATGGTTGTCTATGTGAATGTGGGTCAGAAATTGAAAAGCTCTTTGTGAGCTCAGAAGATTTCGGCGGCACACTGAAATCTTCAACACTTGAGACAGCTGACATTTGGCGTCCCATAAAGATTGTTGCTGTATGATACAGTCCCCTTGACATGGCTGTCCTGCTGTTAATTCCTGTCTGTCTTACTTCTGGCACCATCTGAAAAACACAGTTTGAAACCAGAGTAATTTTTGTTGTTGCGGATGGGGATTTTAAAATGAACAAGGTGTTATCCATTTAAAATATATGCGCACACCTGCAAGGCTCTCTTACAGGCACAATCAAACCAGATGGTCTCTTATGTAAACCCCGCTGAGATGAGTTGGAGAGCACAAGAAAACATCCCAGTGAATTGTATCCCACTCTTTTCTAAATGCAAGTACTTTGAATCTTGGATCTTCTGCAGGCAAAGTGGCTGCTCTACCATTTGGCTGGCAGTTTTGACCATATTCTCAACCGTGTTACAAATATTTAATTGGTCACACTAAAGTAAGAAGGAACAATGGGAGAAGGTGACAGAATATCAGAAAACTTGCACTTGTATATGCAGGTTTTTCTCTCCCCCCCCCCCCCCGAAACAGGGAAGCTGGCAATCACCTGCTCACCAAGAACAAGCATTAACTATTTCCAAGAGAGAACCAGATAGACAAAGTCAAGTATGTAAGTGTGGTGGTTATGGGCAGAGAAAACTAGAACCAACTGCAGGCATGGCTCTCTGAATCTTTTTGAACCAAAGTTGTTGTGTCTTTGAGCACATTCAGTAGATTCTGAAGTAGAGGCTTTGAGGTCAGGACAAAGGACTTATGGGCACAACTATTTAATTCAATTGAAATAAACAGAATCTGTACAGTTCTATTCATTTCAATGGGACCTATGCAGAACTTCCAGTGAATTATACCCACCATCTACCACTATACAGATAACTACAGTACTGGCAGATATATATCTGTCCCCTAGTTCTGAGTCACAAAGGCAATCAAGTAATACATGACCTTCGGCAACATTCTGAAACCAAGGTTCTGCTTTCAGGTTTACTACTGGGAGGATGGCCCTGCACAATTTAATTTATATGAAAATGCACAACATGGCATGATCCACCAACCATGGCCCAATGGCTACTAAGAAATCCATCAAGGCCCTTCCGGTAGGCAGTCCATCAAAAGGATAGGCAAAGATAGTATGATTCCCAGCCCACTGGGCTAGAGGACTGTCAGCTGTAGAGAGTTGACATCACCCTCACAGCACATGCTCCATGTGAACTGTCAGTTGTTCTCTGGGTTGTTCTGGCTATTTTGATATTGTTTGTGGAATTAATAGGGGAAATGCTGATGTTTTTACTTTCCCACATCTTTTAAAAAGTTATATTATTTGCAAGAATTTTCCAGTTAACTTGCAACCTCTGGCACCCCTAGAAAAATTGCTCCTGGGAATCAGGGAGTCTCCAGAATAGGGAAATGCAGCTTGGAAGTGGAATCACCATCTGCAGTCCAGTGCTCATTCCACTTGCACATGGGCCAGTTTGGCTCTCAGCCACTTCTATATAGAAACATCACTGTTGTTCCTTGTCATTTTTGTGCTGCTGGATTTTTTTTAATGGATTTGATACTCTTAACTCTGGGTGTATATTGGGCCTTCTTAGGGGTTATGTTTGTTTTCTGTTTTCATTACTATTTAGTAGCTGCCTTTAGTCCCTTTGGAGAAATAGGTGGGGCAGAATTTTTAAAAATAAAATAAATGAACACCTTATGACTGCAGTACTATAGTGCCCCAAATTATAAACTGTTGTTATAGTTGCCTGTTTATTTTTTAATTTACTTTCAGAAGGTAAGTAAAGAAATGAAGAGGTACCCACTGCAATAATTTATGATATGGGGTACTAAAGTACCATGGTATTATAAGGGTTCTAGTAGTTCTGATATACAGATATTCATGTAAGTAGGGCTGCAATGAAATGTAGATTTATTTAAGATCAAAAACTTCAAGGACAAATATTCTAAAAACAACACAGTAAATTAGCATTTCAGAACTCTATCACTATCGCTTCCTAAATATCTGAACATTGTAGAAGGCATACTTATATAGGTCAAGGCTGGTGAGGCTCATTGCTCCATGTATATTTTAAGAAGGGCCTAAATTCAAGGTTTTTCCATCTTTTTAATCTACTGTGAAGGAAAAACATCTATAAACTCAGATTAACGTCTGCTAACGCAATGAAGAAAGAAAAATGAAAACCTTCCTGATACTATTAAACACACACACACAAAAACACAAAATAGTGTTGCCTCTGTTTCTTTCCTGATAAGAGTCTTAAATACCAAACAGTTAAATGCATAATAACATTTACTGGCAGCAAGACAGCCTGCTTAGCTGATACATAAAGCAGGTAAAAGGAGAAAAAGTTAATTTCTTGGCTGAATGATTCCATCGGTAGCTATAGGGCAAACTAGAAAGTCTTTTAGCAAAGTAGCAGTTGATTCTTCTATCAATCTGCAGCACACATACTCTTCCAAGGAATGCATTAAATATGAAAATCATATCCTGTTATCATCTGTTTCCAGCTTTCAGCCCAGTAAGCTTTCCTTAATGAATGCTGTAGCCTAAGGGACAAGCATGCTGTTGGCTTTTCTGAATAATGGAGTGATGCTACCCATTTTGGCTTATTACAATATCGACTAGCTGAGGGGGTTTCACACATAGTCACAAGTGACTACTCTTGCCAGCATGCTCCAAGTTATTACAAGATGTTTTTAGACATTTCATCTAAAAGAGCTTTCCTGCTTTTAGGGAAGAAAAACAGCTCTGGTCTTGAACTGTATCATTTATATGGAGATAGGAGGAGGGATTAGAAGGCTGCACTACTGCAGATATATAGCAGAATATATTTGAGTATTTCTCGTCAGGCTTTGTCTGTGACTGTTGTTGTTGTTTTTCTTCTTTTTTGGCGTCTTTTGGAAGGGAAAAGTCAAAATGTACAAAATTATAAATGCTAATTTATTTTGGGGGGCTTAAATTTAAAAATTTGGCATACATGGTGTGTGTGTGTGTGTGTGTGTGTCAGTATTTTTAAATTTCACAATGAACATTTGTTTCTTTTCCAGCACTATGGCACGATTTAAACTGCATGGCGGAAGTAATTACACAAGAGGTTTGCAAAATATATATTTTACCTGAATAAAATAAAAGCCTCTAAGAGCTCCCCAATTAATAGACTACAGATCTGTTCCAGCCAGAGCTACTTCCCAGTCCCATTAATTTCAGAGGGAGAGACTTAAACATGCCTTTTTAACTCCGCCATTGAAATGAATTTAGATCACAACCCAGCTACACTGATGGCTCGTGGGGGCAGTATTTGGTTGGTGCATAGTTGCCTCTCTGCCAACGTCTGTGGAAAAGAGTGCCACCAGCTGGGTGGCTCTGCCGCAACAGAGGCCTCAGCATCTCCCAGTTGGTAGCTAGCAAAATAGCTTTCAAACAGGAAAGGGTACTGGTGGCTTTGGACTTGCTGGAGTCAAAGCATAGAAAACGCATTCAGGGGGGGAAATTATTTTAAATGGCTCCCCTTGCCTTCTGCTCTGGTCACACAAGGAGGCAATGCTTGGGATGCAGTGATGGGCCCATTGCTCTGCTCCATCCCACTTGTCCCCAGTCCCAGTTTGGATTGCTTTGCCCAAAGTGTTTAGTTCTGGTTAGATATACCTTTTAGAATATTTTTACTTACCTGGTGTTTCATAACATCACTCTTATTGCTTTTTGAAATATTTTTTCTCTCAGGAATCTGCTCTCTCTTAAATCCTCCTTCATACTCTGCCTAATATATAAAAAAGGCATCATAAATTAAGATTAAATAGTCTGCATATTGATTCAGGCTGTGATCCAGGCAAACTTAAGTATGCTCTACTGATTTCATTGAGGAAAGGTAAAACATATAGTTTTCCACTGCAATCAGATTGTAGTAAATATACAGTAGGCAGTGAAACAAATATTAAACATATATTAAGCATTCTGAACAGAATTCTCAAAACATTACTTATTTACCCTAGCAGCTTACCTGATTAAAGTTTTAATGTAGTTGAAACATTTTATCTATTTACTGTTGTATTTGTCTGATGATAAACTGCACCAATATGAAATCTGAACTGGATGAAAGGCATGTTTTAAAATGTAAAACCTTTACGTATGACACTTCATTCAATTCAAAATACAAATGAACTGACAATGCATTTGAACACATTGCAATATTACTGTATTATCTTGTAACTCATTTTGTAACATTTGTTGTTATACTATCTTTGTAGTCTACCATAGATACACAACTCAAATGTCACAAGAGTTCTGTGTTCCAGGTGTCATATATGGAAAAAGCTAGTATTGTACAGTTTGTATGACAAAAAGAAAATAATGGTAACTCTGATATCGAAATAAATCCCAACAAAAAGTAAGTGCTGATGGAAGAGAAACCAAAATGGAAAGGTAATGTGGTTAAACTCCAAAACAGCACAGTTCAATCTGTCAAACGAGCTTCTCATAAAGACCACAACAGGGTCAGCATCCACTGAAGCTATTCCGGAAAGCTTCAATAGCCAGTAAAAATAAAAATCACATACTACTCAAGAAAAAGCAACATCATAAGAAATTGTAATAAAATGCTGGGAGGTGTTTACTCTACTGTATTCTTTTGGATCCAGTTACATGGGTCAAGGAACCAAAACACCATATATTTAGCAAATAGGAACATGAGCACAAAGCCTCAATAGTATATAAAGAGTATTCAAGGTTCTCTGTGCCCTCAACCCCCCCTCATTTCCAAAGCTATAAGGCCACTTTGGTTCACCGCTTTACTTATACAGCAGGTCTGCATTTTTCACACAGCAAGCAAATTATTCTAAAAAAGGTTTTAGGGCTGATTTATATCAAAGTGTGGGTACACCCAATCTGTTTTCATCAAAATCATTTATAGTTATTAAAGTACAGTATATAATACCTTCAGCCTCTGAAGGCACTCTGATCTTGAAGCAAACTTCTGAATTTGAGCTTCAATGCAATCAAATTCCTTCAACAGGTTTTGGTTTCGGAGCAAAGACTTTTTCTGACGCTCACATATTTCTTCTAGGTATTTTTTTAACTTCCTGTATTTCATTTTAGTTCTACACAAGGAATGGGAAACAAAAAGAGAAACAGTTCCATGTCGTGTATATGAGCTTATTCTTGGAAGAGAAATATTTACCTAGGATTCTGACAGGAACCCTGCCAAAAGCCATCATGCATAGAAAAATCCACGAGGGAAGAATTCCAATACGATATTTACATTTTGCTCCTTTTCATTTTAAACACTCATATCAATTTCCTCAACAAAATGTCCAAAGCTACAATTATGAAATTAAAGTTCCTATTTTAAAAGTAAAGGACTGATCCAATCAAGTGGAGTGGCCAGAGGATTTATAAAGGGCTCCGTACAACCCTTTCCGTTCCATTCCCCTTTCCCTTCCACGTACTCATGTGCATGGGAAGTGCAAGCTGCCTTTACAGAGACTGAGAGATCCATGTATGCCTTCCATAGCCCCATGTAGTCCTCCATCTCTGTGCCATTCAAATTCTGGCTGCTCCAGGAAACTGGTACAGTGGTACCTCGGGTTAAGAACTTAATCCGTTCTGGAAGTCCGTTCTTAAACCAAGGCGTGCTTTCCCATAGAAAGTAATGGAAAACGGATTAATCCGTTCCAGACAATGAAAAGCAACCCCTAAAACAGCAAGTAGACATGAAATCTAACAAGGCCATTGATTCATAAAATGAAAGCAATAGACCTGGGGCCCGGAGCAGCGGCTGCGAGGGCGACACCCAGTACCGGGGGAGGGGTAGTTGCTGCAGCAGCACAGCCTTCGATGCTGCTGTGATGGTGGCAGCAGAGGGACAAGATGCCAACGTCGCCCTTCTGTACTTTATTGCCAGGGAGCAGCAGTGACATCCCTGCTCGGCATGGCAGGGCAACGTTCCCCTTCTCTGCTTCAACCCTTAGCCCAGATCCTTGAGGAATGGCATCTTGTTCTGGAGGACGGCAGCTCCAGAAAGGGCTGGGGGGGGGAGGGAGCCCATTCCTTGCCTGAAACCCCAGGGGGCCACTGATGGTCCACGTCAGCAACAGTGCGCTTGGTGGAGCCGCCAGGCCGACTCTTGAGGAGGTCCCTGAAGGCATCACACCTCGGGGGAGAAGGAGGCCCAAGGTGAACCGATACTCTCCACTCCTTGGGGAGGGAGGTGTGTGCAAAGCAAAAGGAAACTCAACCCGTATCAGGCTCACCGCCACGGACTCCCCTCCCTGCACCCTCCCGTCTCTATCTGCCGTGGGATCCTAAGGACAAGTGATGCCCTCCTGCCTCGCCCGAATAATCACCCTGGCCGCCGCGTGTCCCTCTCCAAGTCCCAACAGGGGTCTCTCCAAAGCACGCTTTGGCGCACAGCAGCTGGCGTCTCTTGTGCGTCTCTCTCTCCCTCTGTCTTCCCAGGCGCTGGGTCCCTCTGTTGCCGCCATCACTGCAGCATCAACATCCCCCTTCTCCGCTTCTGGGTGACGCTGCCACGGCCGGCGCTGAGTGACAGAAGGCCGTGCTGACAAAACGGAAGTGCACCCCCAAACGGAGTACATTCATATACAGTGGTGCCTTGCAAGACGAAATTAATTCCTTCCGCGAGTCTTTTCGTCTTGCGATGTTTTTCGTCTTGCGAAGCACGGTCCGTCGCAACTGTGCCTCTTCAAGCGGCTTTAGGAAAAAAGCGAACAAACTCGCAAGACGTTTTCATCTTGCGAAGCAAGCCCATAGGGAAATTCGTCTTGCGAAGCGACGCAAAAACCGAAAAACCATTTCGTCTTGCGCATTTGTCATTTTGCGAGGCATTCGTCTTGCGGGGCACCACTGTACCAAAAAATTAAATTTTTTAAAAAATACACCACCAGGCTTGAAGTGTTCATAATCCAGAAAGTTCGTTAACTAGGCTGTTCATAACCCGAGATACCACTGTACCTTGATGGTGCACAAAGGGTGTTTCAAATCACTCTTTAATTCAAATCAATTAAAGTGAAGATCCACCCTCCCCGGGGTGCATGCAAAACTATTCCTCCCAAGACCACTTTATCCCTGGGGTAATCTGTCAGCAGCAGCATACCCAAAAAGTGGGTGGGGCAGAGCCGCCTCTCTCCCTCTCCCTCCAGTTTGCATGGCACTGAAAGCCAAACGACAGTGTGGGCTCCCAGAGAGCAGCTTGCAGCTGTTTTGCTCCTCAATGCTTTCTGATTCTGTACTTCCAAGGTCTGAAACCAGGCTCATGGTTAAATTGTCTTGGCTACAGCTTGTAGCTAGCGTATATACACACATATACGTTCAGGGCGTTTTTTTCAGTCGAAACTCAGCAAAAACCCAGTTCCGACACCTCTCACGTGGGTGCCATTGCCATTATAAGAGAACAAGGGAGGCGTTCATGATGAGTTCCAGCGTCTCATTTTCTAGAAAAATAGCACTGTATATATTGAACCCAGATATCACAGCAAATCAATTTGCCCTTCCCCCAAAACTTGCCCTTTCTAGATCCTCTGGCTTCAATTAATTTATTCCTTTTTGTGCATATTTTATACCTCCTTCAGTAATTCACAAAATCACTGCAGCAACAATTCTATCAATCCCTTTTCTCTCTCTCTCTCTCTCTCTCTCTCTCTCTGTATTCATTCCAAGTAGGGAAGTGAGGGAACTGGGCAGTTGGCTGTCATTCACCATGAAAGGAAGATGGGCAGGCCCTGGGGTATGGGCAGGCAGGGTTTTCTTCTGCTGCCTCTAGCGAGGTGAGGTTCCTTTGGCACTTCCAGCATTAGAGCAGAACAAGCGAAGGCAAAAAGGAAGACAGAACAGGGAAATGCCAGCCAGAGGGCCCCAATGCGAAAAGCAAGAGGATGCAGTATCAACCCTTTGCTGACAGATGCTAATAATAATAATAATAATAATAATAATATATTATTTATACCCCGCCCATCTGGCTGAGCCTCCCCAGCCACTCTCAGTGGCTCCCAATCAAGTGTTAAAAACAATACAGCGTTAAATATTAAAAACTTCCCTGAACATTCCCTGAACAGATAGGTAGCCGTGTTGGTCTGCCATAGTCAAAACAAAAAAAATTCCTTCCAGTAGCACCTTAAAGACCAACTAAGTCAGTTCTTGGTATGAGCAGTGTGTATCTGAAGAAGTGTGCATGCACACGAAAGCTCATACCAAGAACTGACTTAGCTGGTCTTTAAGGTGCTACTGGAAGGAATTTTTTTTGTTTATTCCCTGAACAATCAGCATTGTTATGTGAGTATTAATTTTAACCAATTATAAAGTTTTTCAAATATAAAATTATAATAAATTAGAATTTCCAAAAATTGTAATTAGAAGAATTAGTTGTGAATCAACCAAGTTTTACTTGTATAAACCACTTCACAAGCTGAAGTCACCAGAAATTGAGAAAAAAATACAAGCTCTAAAAGCAATAAAACCATTTCAACAGACGTACAATTAATATTCGATAAATGACTGAGTCACACTTCAGGAAAAGCTTGCTTAAACAAAAACATCTTAGGTACCCACCCAGACATCAAGAAGCTATGTGCATGCCTTATTTCAGTTGGTAACCGATTACAGAGGGCTAGAGCTACAACACTCAAACTCTGGTTTCTGGTACAAACGAAATGCACATGTGGTCCTCTCAGCAGAGCCCCATCTGAAGAGTGCAGTTGCCAGGCAGAGAGATGGGGGGGGGGGGAGGGAACCTGGTCCCAAGCACAATCTTGAATGGGCCTGGTAGTATACTGGCAGCCAGTGCAGCTCCCTCAGCAGAGGCACGATATCGTGCCAATACTATGTAGTCACAGATCCATTAAAATAAATTAACAATAAAACAATAAAACAATGCAAAATCTGCTTAAGCAGACTTACGTGCGGGTATCACATGTGGTGTATTCAAGCATTTTTCTTTCCAACTCCAACCTCTTTGTTTCACTAAAAGTACAGAGTGATGAAGTTATTGTACAAATGGTACACTACAAAACACTTTGGAGTAAAGAAAAGGAAGATATTTTACAGGTTTCAGAAGAGCACCCAAGGAACATTATTTTTTCACTGTGAATTCCAAGCCATCAAGAATCATTATCATCATTAATCAAACTGCTTTGATCCTAATCTATCTGAGGTAGCAGCTATCACCGGAACAACTTGCCTCTTCTGGAGGTAGATACAGGATTACTAACTCTTGGAAAGCACACCTTGAAATGATGTAGGAAATCAGTCATTTGTAGCATTTGGCCACATGGTAGGAGGAATAACATCATCTACTGCTTACAAGGATGCAGAAACAGACATATGGTTAAAGTACTCCCTACTACATGGCTAAGACAACTGGCTTCGCATGCATGTACCACACATAGGATTCTAGCAGAGCCTCCATCCTATTCTCCTCCTCTTACAAAATATCATTAACACACTGAAAGTAGATACTGGCTGTGGCTCACTAACGATGTGGCATAGTGGTAAAAGTGCTTGGCTAGAACCTGGGAGACCAAGGTTCAAATCTCCACCTAGCCACAAAGGTTCACCTTGGGCCAGTCACCATCTCTCAGCCTAGCTTCCCTGACGGGGTTGTTGTGAGGATGAAATTAGGAGGGGAGAGAAGTGTGTAGTCCACCTTGACCTCCTTGGAGGAGAAGTAGGATATAAATAAATGTTAACAACAACAACGGTACACTTGGTGGTAAATCTGGGTTCATTCATGTTAATGCTGTTTTTAATTGTAATCTCCTTTGAGCTTCAGAAAAGTAGAATGTAAATATGACAACATTAGAAATACTAAGAAATAAATTAAAAACATGTTGAGGGTGTCTCCCCATCTGCTGTCATGGTTAATAGCAGTAAATATACACTTATCAAATAAAACCCACCTCAACACTTATCTTAGGACAAACACTTTTAAACAAGTATTTCACTGTTCTTAGATGTGAAGATTGGAACTAGTAGATTCCTGACAACCTTGTAGAACACTGCTTTCTATAAACCTGAAAAATCTACCTCCCTTGAATGTTTCTGTGAAGCAATTGGTTCAATTGCTTCTTTGATCTTTAAATATGGATGTATTTTCTTCGATATATTCAACCAGTGGTGCTCTCAGCATATTTAAAGGTGACCCTTCCCCAAACATCTCAAAGAAATCATACAGTAATCTATTAGAGCAATTCTGCCCATAAATTATATCCAATATGTAGGAACAGCATCACTCCAAAAAAAACCTGCATTGGCAAACTATAATGCTATGTTAGTGGAAAAATACTAAACCCATCTAGTAATACCCTTGCCCCAATTAGAAGCCACTGGTAAGATAACTTTTATATCATCAAGACAGCCAGCAAAAGAGGAAAACTAGGGAGAGTTTGGAGCATCATTAGGGATAAACAGGCCATTGCTAGAATCCTAGTTCAATCAGTGATCCTGCTGTCCCCTCCCAACACAGGTGCAATGTTATACCTGCAAAAGAGATGACATAAGTTTAAGTATTCTCAGTTACAGATAGGTAGCCGTGTTGGTCTGCCATAGTCAAAACAAAAAAAATTCCTTCCAGTAGCACCTTAAAGACCAACTAAGTCAGTTCCTGGTATGAGCTTTCGTGTGCATGCACACTTCTTCAGATACACTTGCATGCACACGAAAGCTCATACCAAGAACTGACTTAGTTGGTCTTTAAGGTGCTACTGGAAGGATTTTTTTTTGTTTTAAGTATTCTCATTAGAGTAAATGCAGAGTCCTGAATTACCTCCCACCCTTCCTCTTTGAAATCCTACAAAAGGTAGGATTTCAACGAACCCTGCAGCCAATCACAGCACACCACAAGGTTATAAAACCACCCATGGAACATAAATGCAATACAAAGGCACACAACATAGCGCTACAAATCTCTGCTCCCATATCTAGTGTGCTATGAGCACATAGTGAGGGCTCTGATAATGGGAACTTCAATGATGTGGCTTTTTGCACGCTCAACAGCTAGGGAGAACAAAAAGAAAGGACGGGAAGATTAATTTTAAAAAACCTGCCACCCAGTTTCATATCTCCCATTCTTAGGTATCTGGGATCATGCAGTCATGTTGCCATGGCAGCTGGGATGCAAACCCATCTTCTCTCATGAGAAGCCAAGAAACTCTCATGAGATTGTACTAGTTGCAGCATTACATATGGCAAGTGTGGGCAGGATGCTAAGGAGGCAGCTTAGGTCCCTATGCTGGGAAATAAGACTGAGCAGGAGGAAGAAATGACATGTTAACATTCTCTTCTCCATTTCTGAGGCCAAGGGAAGAAAACTCCCAGAGGATAGTCACTATTTAACTCATTTATCTATATTTAAAAGGGTATGTTAAACATGACAATTCCATAACTTTACAATCATTCCTCAGGAATGATTATATAATGTACATGAACAAATTTAGAGAAACAGTATTTATAAATTCTAAAATAAATCCAAACCAAAAGTCAACTTACGGTATTCCTGTGCAGGTCAAACAAAAACCAAAGCTAAAATTAGTCTCAGACTGCAAGTGAAAGCACAAACGAAACTAAAATAGTTATCAGTTTTGATTTTACTTGCAGCACACAAGGACTCTGGAATAGTCTCATTTCTTTTATGATCAGGGAAGGTGGAAGTGTTTATATATCATCATATATATATAGGATTAGGATTATATATTAGGATTATATAAAATATGTAGGATGCAATCCTAACCCCAGATCTGATGGGATAAACAAGTTAGGATGTGGCAGATCTCCAGCTCAGATGGGCTACGCAGAGGAAAATCTTCAGCTAGGGTTCAGCGGGCTGAGCCAAGACCAGGGAACTTACATCACCATAAGCTCTGAAAAGTGGGCATTCTGCAGGAGTGGCAAGGGCAGGAGTGGGCAGAGTAGAATTATGCTATATCCTAATCCTGAGAACAGTTGCTTATTCTTCTGTACAGAGCCATTTGGCTTTGCTTGTAGAGGCAATGTACCATATCCATGGAATCGAGGGAGGTGTCTGAATGTTACTTGAGTTCCTGCTTTGAGATAAGAAGCATTGACAATTTTAAGTTGGCACAGATTTAGGCTTCCCATGCTTAGGATTGTTCCCATAGTTACTATCCAAGTCACAATCATGTCTCATTGGTGGGCGGTGGGGTGGGGAAGACACCAATAACTAGTGCTTGACTGCATCATAAGGAAGCCACTGAAGGCAGGAAGAAAGATGGTAGCTGTAAATAATAGGGCTGGACGAAACCTCATTCTCAACATTGTGATATACCAGCAGCTAAATACCGTGGATATGCTGATATATCACGATGCCTGGAATGTATCTCACCTACTTCTGTTGGAGAAAGTTTATTGTTGACATAATTGGAGAACCCCCTTTCTACTTTTTGTGTGGAAAATGAATGAAATTGAGACATCTGGGTCTGAAAATTGGGAAAATATTGGTTAGCAGGAGGAAACACAGTGTCATCCTAGAGTAAAAACTGAATAATCTTTTTATATAAAGCTGACAGATGGAGAATCCTTTTTATTTCTCTTTCTTTTCCTCTTTCATTCTTTTATCTTCCCTATTCTCTTTCTTTTTTCCTTTCTTTCCTTTTTTATTGGGGGTTGTGGGGTGTCCCCTACTCTGGGTCAGTGTTGGGATTATACACACATGAAGACAATGGCTGCCTGAAGGCACAAAAGGAAGACCTGCCAGAGTGGGAGACTCGGAGAAGAAAAGGAAGCTCCTAGGTGAGAGCTGGCAAGGTCTATCTCCTCCTGTGTGAGACAAGGGTTAAGCTCTACCTTGGAGAGGGGACTTTTCATTTTCCCCCTCTTTCTTTCTTTTCATTTAGTTTGTTTCTTGTATTGTATTATGAAAATGCTTAAATATTTTTTGTATGAGTAAATATTACAGACGGTATGTAGAAATACTTAACGGCATGTCAAAAGTTTCCTGGGTATTTTTTTAAAAAACAGCAAAATAAACATGCTAAATCAGATCAATCTCCAGGCTTCAGAAAACATTCCAATGGAAACTGAAAGTTTTTCATCACAAATTAACCTAATTTGTACAGGAATATTTTCCAGAAAACTCACACCTGTACATTCTGGGCCAACCTTAGCTTCTGAAGATACTTCAAAAGGTAGCTCCATATATACAACTCTTTGTTCACTAAGATTAGGCTGGCAGCACCTGTAATGGGTTTTAGGCACCAGCGGGTGGCACTGTGGGTTAAACCACAGAGCCTAGGACTTGCCGATCAGAAGGTCTGCGGTTCGACCCGCTGCCCACCTAGCAGTTTGAAAGCATGTCAAAGTGCAAGTAGATAAAGAGGTACCGCTCTGGCAGGAAGGTAAACGGCGTTTCCGTGCGCTGCTCTGGTTCTCCAGAAGCGGCTTAGTCATGCTGGCCACAGGACCCGGAAGCTGTACGCCGGCTCCCTCAGCCAATAAAGCAAGATGAGCGCCGCAACCCCAGAGTCGTCCGCAAGGGGTCCCTTTACCTTTAAGCCTTCTCTTGAAGCTGGCCCATATATTACTCCTCTGGATTTATGCAAACATAAATGTAGTATGTTCTCTGTATTTATTTGTTTTATTTTGTATTAGTTTCACATTTTCTATACCAGATATATTTATACAGTTATGCAGCATAAAAAGATGAATGAGTAAAGAAATAAAGCATATTACTGTAATCCAATCTTGTAACTAAAGCCACGTGTTACCATAGCCAGGTCTGATTTCCTCAGGAATTAGCCCAGCGGTGTTCCAATCTAAACTGGACAAAGCCACCCCATCATTCAGATGTAAAGCTCCTAAACTACAAAGCTGATTTTTCAAGGGGAATGAAATTCCATCCAAAACTGGATCTCAATTCCAGAGTTCCCCTCCCACCTGAGGAGGAACATATCTCTCACATGTGGATTCAGCTTCCCAGCCTACTATCATCTCCAGACACTGGTTCAGAACCCCAAAGGTTTCCTAAGTATAAGAGCAGCTTGTCATATTGATCACAGCATACTTCAAACCTTGACTGACCTCTCCACGTTTATG
The DNA here is from genome assembly GCF_964106915.1 of Podarcis gaigeae. Classification (NCBI taxonomy): domain Eukaryota; kingdom Metazoa; phylum Chordata; class Lepidosauria; order Squamata; family Lacertidae; genus Podarcis; species Podarcis gaigeae. The sequence continues at coordinate 89,718,227 of NC_139683.1, read as the reverse complement.
TTTATGTTAAGTAACTCGGGGAGAGACTCAATCCAAACGACACCATACACCAACAGCTTACTCTCCTTCTATTCCAGTAGCTTATTCTCTTTTTATTCCACCCCAACTAATCAACTCAGCATTAAGAAGCATAAATTGGAAGCAGTGAGAAGACAAAGATAACTGGCGTCTTAGCAGATACTGGTAATCAACAAATGAAGAGGGTTGTGGGGTGGCTGGGCTGAAAGGGGCAGGGCAAGATGAAACATACCCTGTGGCATGAATGGATTGAACAGTTATAGTTACAGATAGGTAGCCGTGTTGGTCTGCCATAGTCAAAACAAAAAAATTCCTTCCAGTAGCACCTTAAAGACCAACTAAGTTAGTTCTTGGTATGAGCTTTCGTGTGCATGCACACTTCTTCAGATACCTTATCTGAAGTTATCTGAAGTTATCTGATACCTTCTTCAGATACCTTCTTCAGATAAGATATACTTCTTCAGATACCTTATCTGAAGTTATCTGAAGAAGTGTGCATGCACACAAAAGCTCATACCAAGAACTAACTTAGTTGGTCTTTAAGGTGCTACTGGAAGGAATTTTTTTGTTTTGAACAGTTATATCAGCTTATTTATCAGATTGGTCAAAGTGCCGGTCAGACTGACTAGAAGCCAGTCTGCAATATTTCAGATACATGGCCACGAGTGTATGGCCACACCATACATCCATACCATACCATACCAAACCAATCACCTTTAAAGCACATAGTTCCCTTCCGCAGAATCATGGGAACTGTATGTTGTTAAGAATGCTGGGAATTGTAGCTCAGGATTTGGGGGCAGGGGGCGGAGCAATGTACTTTAAATGTATGGTGTCAATATGACCTAAGTCGTATTGCCACTGAGCACAAACAGGAAAAAGAGACACTGTCCCTAACAGCAACTAATAAACTAAAAAAGTAAGTCAAGGCTATATTATAAGTTACCCATATAACTATATTAAAAACATTAATAACATATTTCAAAATCACCAAAACAATAAAAGCAAGTTGTACAAAGACTCTCTGTTCAAGAGCTAAAATTTCAAAGCCAATAGTTTGCTAAGCCTACTGCTGTTAAAGCCCTCAACATTGGCATCACTATAGACTAAAATCCAAATTGCCAAAAGCATTCTGACCTTATGGCATTCTCCAGTGGCCTGGATGCAAATTATAGCAATCTGACTCCTCCAGCATTCTCAAAGGGTTCAGGTTTGCAGTCATTCACAATGGCACTTAGATAAGAAGCTTTATAAAGGATATGTGTAAAACTTTATACCGCAGATCTTTTTATCCTTGAACTCTCTAGATACACATGGATCTGGCAGCCCCTATTCAGGTAATCTTAATTCGTGTCTGTAGCAGGACAAAGGGTCCACATGTTGAACAGGAAGGTCTGCAACTGAGCGGGGCGGGGTGGGGTAAGCAAGTTGGGCTGAACGCAATTGCAATGCTCCTCACAATCAGGAACCCTGCAATTGCCTCTCCGCCCTTGCACAAATTTAAGAATACATGAACAGGACTACAATTTATGTGATTAAGTGTACATTCTTGAAATCTCCATCTTTCACATTTATACCACCTTTGTATGCTTTCTTGTTAACTGTAAGATGATCTATTAGTAAATATTACTGTCAATTGGTAATAAGTTAAAAAAATTATTCATTTTAAAACTTTACCTTTCAAATGGAGAGTCTATGGACAACTTTTTTGCTATTTGATTTAAATTAATGTATATATGTATGCATGGATATTGTATCATAATGTTGTAGTCCAGATGTATTTTTCACATCTGCTGCTGGGCATGTATAAGCTCTCAATGACATTCCACAAACATTAGCCCTGACTGGCACAGCAGGACTGTAGGAACAGTCTGTCATTCACAAAGTGAAGAATACAGAGACCCATAATTTTTAACCTGATTGTTGATCTCTCCTACTTCAAGAGTGGAATTTCCATCTCCCAGTAATAGGCAAGAAATTACATTATTACATTGCTCAATGAAAGCATTTTAATTTTCCTTATGAGTAACCTACCTGCTTTATCTCCCTATTCATGGTGCCTGTTTGACCCTGTTAAGAATAAATTCAGTCACAGTTGATATGCATTTGCTATATTCCCATTTGCTGCAATGACAGAATGAAGTGAATCTCTTCTGACCCCCCCTTATTTTCTAATTAATTTTTAAACATACTGTACTCTTATATGAAGTAAGTTTCATATGCAGTAATGTATACGCTCAAGTGCTCATCCTCCATGCACTTAACTGCTAGTCACCTTGAGGTAGACCTAGCTAGGTTTGGACACACGTGCCCATAGAATGTGTGAATGAGTCAGTCTGAGCTTAGCCCCAAAGAGAGGGAAGGATATGGGTGGTTCAAGTCTCACTCATGTCTTCCTTGGAAAGGAAGGGGCATGGAAGTAGGAACAAGGCAACCGCTTGAGTAAGACTTGAACGTGCCCAGGCTGGATGATATAAAATATATACCCTGGTATAAGATTACCCAGGTACACTGAGGAGTTTATCCTGGTGAGTATGGTATCTCCTGGATGTTGCTGATGGAAATTGGGAATATGTTTAACAGGAGATTTACGGCACCAGAAGAAATCTTTTGCCTACTCAGAAGAAAGCTCCAGGTAAACTGGCAAGCAAGTCTAGATGCGAGTTTAAAACCATCCCTTTGACAGAATTGTCTTGCACTGTTTTTACTGTTAGACAGTGGCAGTAACTTGAATACAAGAGCATTATTTAAGAAGAGGATATTAAGAACCTCAATATTCCATAACTGTATCTATCCACTTAGCTATTAATATTCAACATTCATTGACATGAATCTGACGACCTATGTCAACAAACAGGCATCATCAAAATGGTTAAGAAAAAACTGTATGACTATATTTTTAAACACATGTGCCAATATCATGCCAGTTCAATAATTACACTTCAGCCAGCTACACTATTGTAGTGAGGGGGTCAGACCACCTCAGCGGCATTGGGGAGGGTGGGGACTGGATGAACCGGACTCAAAGCTCCCTCACACAGCACCAACCAGCTGACCTCCAGTCTTTTCATCTGAGGAGAGTTGCTACTTCCCCTCCGCCAGAGCGACTGAAGCCACTCGGGTAGTGGCGGCAGCAGTGCACTCCTTTCTTGCCCAGCCTGCCTGGCTCTGCCATCTGCATCACAGCTCCTGCTCACTTTGCTGCAAGAAGTAATGGTCCTTGGCTTGGAAAAGCTCCATTCTGGGGCAAGAGGGAAAGCATGCTGAGGGAGGGAGATGGCGCAGGTGAGTGAGGGGAGGGCTGTGAGGGGCAGGGGCTGCGCCTTGCTTCAGCCTGCCGCCAGGTTTACAGGGCACGGCAAAAGGATCTGCCTTGCTTTCCATTCCATGACCACAAACGTTGAGCGAGCCCTTCAGGTGGTGGCTAAATTCCAAGAAGAGTGATGGAAGCCCATGCACACCCAGCACAACACATCCGCTGCCTCAGGCAGTGCCTGCCTCCTTCGGCTGTTGCCACCCGTCAGGGCTCCACAAAAGCTGGGCAGGTTCCGGCAAACAAGAGGGAGAGGGAGAGCACCACTAGGTATGTGACTCCTGCCACCAGGCCCTTCTTTGAAGTTGTTTTATCCTGGAGATAAGCTGCAACCTGAGAGGCTGCAGCAAGAGACAGCCATCCAGGCTCGTCCAGAAAAATAAACAAAAGAAAGGTGGCAGGGATATGCATGCAGAGAGAGAGGGGGAGACACCAGCAATATGCTGTAGAATGCTATCCATTATATTTTATCTGCACAATTAGAATGAATTTCAAGAACCAAAAAGTTTTATAGAAAAATACAACTTTCGAGCTGTCTGGCCCCAAAATGGCAGCTAGGTATTCCATTTTTGCAACTATAATCCTGGTTTAAGGAGCCATTTGGTGCCTAGCTCATATACATGAGTTTCTAACACTGGTAGGAAACTTTTTCACATGGTGGCGCATTCAAAAATATGACTCTCACACCTGGAGTGATTCAGTCCAGAATTCTATCACTTTATTCCATCTCATTCAGCATAATGTATAGAACAGCTCTAAGACCTAGCCACCATAACTCAGGTAAGCACATGCACACGCACCCCAGAATGAGATGGCAGAATCAGTAAGTGTAAGACTTAACCTGGTGAGCTTCTGCTTTTGAGCACTCCAGAAAACACACAAAAATCACTACACGTTTAAAAAACAACTCCCCTGCACACCAGACTGTAAGACAGCCATATGTGTATGTGTGTGTGTGTGTGTGTGCGCGCGCGCGCAAGTTTTCTGCTTCCAGGGAGGATTGTTTGGGCAGCAGGAGCAGGACATTGAAATGAAGTGACCCAGGGTCACTATCATTAGGCCAACCAGGCTGCTGCCTGCAGAAGAGACCTCAGAGGACCACAGTTTCATACAATTAGTTGTTGCTATATCTTATAGATTCCTGATAATATTTTACTTTTTATATTTTGAACGCAGTTTCTTGAAGCTCAAGCTTTAAAAAACTTACAATGTTGCGGGCTTGGCAACTATGTCAATTGCACATGCCCAAGCACTAGAACTTGACCTGAAGGAAAACTTGTAAAGAGAAAATGAGATGTTGATGTGCCAGGAAATGAAACTTCTGAGAGACTTAAACTTTAACATTGCAATCTGCAAGCTTATTCAAAATGATTTGTGGATGCAAGCATTTTCTTTTGTATTTGAGAAAGGCAATAAAATACAGTTGCATTACTTAGTTTTGCCATTTAAAAGAAACTGAGCTGTTTAAAGTTTTGCGGCTTTTTGTTTTTCCTACAAAGCATCTGTTTTTGAAAACTGAAGCTAGCAATTTTATTGGGGGGGGGGGGGCGTGTGCACGCAAGTAGCTAGCTTGGCCTGTGGCACAAAATAGCCCGGCACCAGCGCTTTTGTAGCCTCTGTACACTCTGTCCTGCTGCGGATGTGGGCCAAGCAAGCCTGTACCACTTGTGGCAGCTGCCACGGACTGCTGTCCCGGTGACATTGCACAGGAAAACACATTCGAATGGTTGATATTTAAATAAAGTATTGGCATAGCCATAGGGGCAGCTGCCTGCCCCCCATCAATAAATAAAAATACTTAACTAAATGTAGAAATTGTAGAACTCTTTAGACATACTGTAGTTTTCGGAGCACTTGGGGTGAAAAGAAAGTAATTTAAAACAACGGTTGCTGAGACATTTCATTGCCACACAGAGAGGGGTGACAGGTGGGCGTCCTACGAAAATAAAGCCCGGCTGCGCCCAGGAAGTAAAGTATTTAAATAAAAAGGTCGCGCGCGATCCTGTGGGGAGCTCCGCGCAAACTCCGCCCCTTCGGCCCCAACATCCCCGACAGGAGCCCGGGACGGGGAAGGCGGCTCCGCCCGAGGGGAGCGGGAGCTCCGGCTGGACCCCCGGGGCAGCCCAGGCAAGGACCCCGCTTCCCCACGAGGGCGGGGGGCGACCTCACCTGTCCCGGAGACTCTCCCGAAGGCGGCGGAGCTGCCCTCCGCGAGCGGGCGCGGGAGGGCCGGGGGTCCCACGGAGGCGGCCGGCCATGGGGCGAGCGCGGCAAAGGGGCCCGTCAGCCGCGTTGGTTTGGGGGCGTCTCCCGCGAGACGAGGCCGCGCTCCCGAGGTGCACCGCGGCCAGCCCCGCCTCCTCCCGCAGCCAGCCAGTCGCGGCCAGGCCCAGAAGAGGCCCCGCCCCTTCTCTTCCTTCGGATTGCGCGGGGGGGAGGGGCGTCCCGGCTGGTCCGGACTCGGAAGGGAGCCCCGCCGGGGGGGGGGGGCAGGTGAGTACGGTGGTACCTCGGGTTACAGGCGCTGCAGAGTCCGCTAGCCCAGAAATACTACCTCGGGTTAAGAACTTTGCTTCAGGATGAGAACAGAAATCGCGCGGCGGCAGCAACAGGAGGTCCCATTAGCTGAAGTGGTGCTTCAGGTTAAGAACAGTTTCAGGTTAAGAACGGACCTCCGGAACGAATTAAGTACTTAACCCGAGGTACCACTGTATTTGTATTTACTTGATGGGGGCAACTGCCCCCCCCTGCTCCGCCCCTGGTTGCGGCCTGCTTCTGTGTGCAGTTACTCAGAAGTAAGCCCTGCCGAGTCCACTTGGACTACCTCCGTAGTAAGCGCAGAGCAGAGCTCCTGCGTAAGTTTCATACCGGATAAAATCACCTGGATTTCTTCTTCTTGTTTTTCAAGTGCTTCAATTGGATTGCTTAACCTTGGATTTGCAAGCGTGCTGTCGGATCACGTGCCTTGTTTCCCGCGAGCAAGTCACCTCGAAAGGGGTTTGGTCCCAGGTAGGTGTGTGTCAAGGGACATTCCTTCCTATTTGGTGTGAACAGTTTGTGCCATGAAATCTTTGCTTGGTGTATTTCAGAGCTGTTGTTTTGTGGAGGTCTCAGGATTTGCCCACAGTGCCTCCAAAATAAAATCGTGTTAGGAGAGGAACCAAATGGAGTTCAAACTCAGTGTCCAAACACCTTGGACTAAATGCCCCTCAGGGGTCCCTTCCAACTCTGCAGTTCTAATTCTGTGAAGTGGGTTGAACTAATTTATTATCACTGCAAACCTGCATTGCGTAGCAGGATTCTACTGTCAGCACACTTCTGCGGTTTGTTCTTTTTTATTACTGTGTGTTAAGGGTTTTGTCCAATGTTAGTTCCACTCAAAGTAGGCCCGCTGGAATTAATAGACATGACTAAATTTGGTTCATTAATTTTGGTGGGTCTATTCTGAGAAAACAATTAGATATAACCCTTACAATGAAGTAGTACAATAAAATAGCTTGTTGAACAATGTCCTCAATCCATCTCTCAAAACTATAGACCAGGGGTCTGCAACCTTTAAGACAAAAAGAGCCACTTGGACCCGTTTCCGAAGAAAAAACAACTGGGAGCCACAAAACTCGTCATTATAAAAATAACTTGTTTGTCACTTTTTTATTATTTCTTTGTTTGACCCCTCAGAATTACTCCTCATAGAAATAAACGTTAAATTGACAAGTTACCTTTTTGTGTGTGTGTTCTTAACTCCCCTTCAAAACAGTGACCAGCGTACATGCCCCCTTTCAATGCAGTGACCAGCGTACATGCCCCTTACAATGTAGCGGGCGGGCGGGAAGGTGACGTCGGGACGGTGCGTGACTAACGCACACACCGCCCCCATGCAACGTCACAGCCAGTACAGCGCCTGCCACAGTGGGGAGTGTCGGGACACACAATGCGCCTCCTCCCCTCGCTAGTATCCGCCCCGGAGCCGCGGCAAAGGTGTAAAAGAGCCACATGTGGCTCCGGAGCCGCGGGTTGCAGACCCCTGCTATAGACCCTTCTTGTGTGAAATCACTTTCCACTTCACCAAATCCTGCTGCACAATACAAGGCAACAGCTACTGCAGAGAGCTATCTACATAAAGGCTGAGCAAATGCACACGAGATTATATAATAAGGAGCAGTAATCAAAAAACCACAATGTATAAGAGTACTTAGTCATATTGACAATCCTTTGGATACATCCTTGGTCAGCTGTTGAGTGAAGATAACCTAAGCAGATAGGAGCAGTAGCCAACTACTGCCTGTTTGCACTACTATACCTTGATAATGTTGTTCTCTGAATTGTGGTATAATTGAGATCTAAAAATAAATTGGGATCTGTATGATTAATATTTGTGTTTGTTTTCTTTTAGTTTGGGATAAGAATGGTGATATGGAAGGAAACAGAAGTAGAACAAAATATGTTTAAGAGAACTTTATTTTGGGATAAGGGAAGTAACAGCATCATGAGAATGTTAGAAAGTATAATGCATTTAATATTTTTAGTGGATCCTTTTATTTACTTAATCCACACTCAGAATCAATACTTAGATTATGTACCCCGTGGACACAAAGATGGGTTTACCATGAAGCCACAGGACAGGAAGAAAGCTGGGAAACCAGCAAGACAATGGAGAGAATTCCCCACATTTTCCACATGTCTACTTTAGCCTAATAGATTCAGCATCAAGTTTAGTCCAGCAGGAAAGGAGAAAAAATCTAGCATTCTCTGCTTCTTCATGGGAAAATCATAACTGTCTACTGGATGTCTTTCTGCTTTTCCTTTGGAAAGGGGCACCTGTTGTAATGCCTCTGTCTTGAGAGACAGGAATGAAGTTAAATTACTGGAGCAACACAGTGACTGCAAGGACTGGTAACTCATAACTACTGCCTGCTGCATTGCTTTTTCTGCATTAGTGGCAGCAAGGTGACCTCTCCAGGGTGGAAGCTTGGTCAGTGTGTATAGAGGTCCTGGGCTACCCAGGTGACAAGAACCCCCTCGGTGCCTTGCTGGTGTCGTCCAAAGGAAAGCAGAGGAATGCATTTGGCACCAGCTTAGCTACGGGACTTGCCAGAAGGAGGCGTGCAAGACACCATCCAGCTGTTTTAGAGACTCCACTCTGGATTTGTGTATGGTTTATTCCTTGGCCTTAGCCAATGGTGTCCCACAAGGCAGTGGGTGCAGATTTTTGCTCAGAGTTTACTCCTTTCTCATAAATAAGCATAGCCGCAAGGCAGTGGGGAATTAGGATCAGAGTTTTCCTTCTCTTAGAAGGGCTCCCTTCCCAGATTGATGAGCCCCATCTGCCCCTCATTTCCCTCTACAGCACATGCAGAAACTGCCGTTTTGCTCCATTGGACCCACTATTGGTCTCATCCACTCAATCTGCAGAATCCTGTCCTTGCATGCAGGGGAAGTCCCTAATTCATTGAGGTTTTGAGACCCATCAGCTTGCCAGTCGAAGCTGTTTCCCGGGGTATGGTTGCTGTCACATGCTGACAGCCTAGGAGCCACAGGTGAGAGCTGAGTGTAGGGTGGGAACTGAAGATGGACAAACTAAGCCAGAAGGAGCACAACACGTCCCACACCAGAGGTACTACCCAACCCCAAACCTCCTGTTTGTATTCAGACAGAAAAGACCTGCTTCTGCCTTGATTTCCACAGTAAAAAATCCATTGCTCCTATGCAGGAGTTTCTTGGAGCCTACCAAACTACAGAATACAGACTTAGCTATTCTTTGAGCATTTCTTTACAAATAACAGCTTACATATGTTCTGATTGATACACTGTCTACAGAATTCCCCACAACAAGCTCCCTGTTGTTTTTTATACTTGTCTGTTTTTTCACATTGCTTGCCTTTTTTGTCCTGGCATATAATTTATTGCAGCTTCTAATTGCTTTACAAGGGAAATATAAGGTTCAGGTCTAAACAAGGAGTACAGAGTAGATAACCACGCAGTTAGATATCATTATCTTTATTCCAAAGTCCAGACTGGACTTTTAAGTATCAATGCTGATATTCAGTAACTATGATGTGCTGTTTATCCATGCTGCTGAAGCAAATTGTGGACGTGCACTTCAATCTAGTTTCTCAATGAGAAGTATTAACCTGCTTATCAATACCCAGTACTACTATCAAGTACAATATTGGTGTGGAAAACCTGCTTTGCCTTGAAATATCAATTTGATATATCTTTGTGAGAGAGAGGAATGTGATGTTCATTTCACTTATTGGTTTTGGTATTTTCATGCCACCGTTATGCCAAAGCACTCACAGTAGTTTACATTTTATAAGAACAGTTTATAATCTTAAGAGACATAATTTTAAAAGGAATCGAGATGAAACAGGAAGATCAGCAAATCCAAGTGGCAACTTTCTTACCTAACACAAGACAGTTCTGTTCCAGAAGGACCAGGTGGAAGCTTGCTGTGGGAATTATTCTAGGAGGGGAGGAGCTAAATGACAGTTTGTCCCAGCCAAGAACATGAAGGGGGTCTCAGTGTCTCCCTTCTCTTTTAAGGCTCAGCCAGCTTCCCCAGCGGAACTTGCTGATGGATTAACAGACTCAGTTTCTCCAGTCTGTTTGTCTTCTGCTCTCCTGCTGTCTGCTGCCTTGGAAATAGATCCCTTGAGGCAACCACCTCTCCTTGCCTTGCTTTGGGGTCGCATCAATGCAAAATGAACTTTTAAAAGTAGGAGCAGTAAAACAACAGACTATATGCAAGTGGCAGGGAAGGGGGGGAAATCTGAAAATGATGTTCTCTGTTGTATCAAGACTCCTTTGCTTCTGGTAAATTGCACCAATTCTGTTACTCTGCAGTTTTGCAAATCATGGATTTGCATAAATTCAACTGTAATCTATATATTTTAAAATTAAATTGTGTTTCTTTATTCGATTTAACTGTGCAGTCTTATGCACCATTTGGCATACATATAAATGCATTTTATTTACCATCCCCCTTTAAACTGGTAGCACTTGTCCTGATGTAAAAGACATACAGCAAATTTACATAATGCCCATATAAGACCTTTTTTTAATGAAAAGTCTTAAATTAAGAGTGCTATAAATATATTAGTAATCAAAGAGCAAATAATACCAGTGAACATATCTCTGCAGAGCAGTTGTTGAGATCCATTTCTTACTGTCAGTGTCAGTGCATGGCACACACTCCTAATTAACATGTTGAATTTAATGTTTAAATTTTAATAAATTTATATGCAATGAAACGCTTTCATTCAGGCCTACAGTTCCTTGAAATGAATAATTGCTTTTCTCTGATGTACAAATATATTGTTTTGTTGAAAAAAATAGGCATTTTGCATACTGCAGTATCAGTCAAATGAGCTCTGACAGTTCTCAGTTCAGAAGAAGCTTGTGCTAAAAGTGTTAAAACTTGAATAACAAGATTGTATTGGTTTAAATCTTCAGATGTTTTGTAAGAATCTTAGGGCTGGGCCAAAGGAATCTCTCAATGAAGAGGTCATCATCCATTTTAGAATAAGTTTGCACATGCTGCTTAGGAACCAAATATGGTTCATGTTCAGGAACTCTTACTGAAGTGTGTAGAACCTAGATATAATCAAGCTACAAACAGCTGCTCAAATACCTATGTTTTCAGAGTCATTTCTTCACTGCACATGGAGGCCTGGATCCTTCGTGTTGCTAGAATAATTCTATCCATTGTATTTGTACCTTGCTCTTCCTCCAAGGAGATTAGGAACATAAAGTCATCACATTTTATCTTCAGAACCACCTTGTTTTGAGGGACAGTAATTTGCCCAAGATCTCCAGATTGGCTAGGGATTTGAATCCAGATTGCACAGGCCACATTTCAACATGCTAGCCAATACACCACATTGACTGTTCTTGGGTCTGTAGGCAGATGAGAACTTACTTATATGTTGCTACCACAGTTGCACTGCATTGCTTGCAAGGCAACATTTTAAGAAAATTTGGTGGTTCCTGCCCAACAAAAAGATTTGAGTAAGTAGAGAAAGCTAATATTGCCTGAGATGAGAGCTGTGATTGACTTTGTCCCACGTAAATTTGGAGAATTTGTCCAGGAGAAACAACTCAGAATTTTTGTGGGAAGGAAGGTGGTTATATAAGATTAGTGAAATTTCTCAGGGCATTTCAAGTTGGTGTGTGTGTGAATTTAATTGACTGCCTTGGTCTTTTTTGTGCCTTGGAGAATACCAAACATAACTGTTTGGGGAAGAATCTAAAGCCAAAGGAAACATTTCTGTCACCTGAAGGTGGCCTGAATTTTGAGGGTTATATGGAGAACTCAAAAGCTTGTTCCCTATATTTGACATTTTGATTGCTCCTAATAGGTATATTTGCCAAACTCCGGATTTCGAAGCTTTTTCTTATGGACCAACATATCTTTCTTTGTTTTTATTCTTTCAGTATCTTCAAATCCAACACTTCTTAACAATGGCAAGCAAGATGAGTAAGAACTTATTAAATTCAGTTTTCATAGTTTAAAGAAAAAGGCAGTTTCTAGATCACATACTACTTGGGAGAGATTGCACTAGAATTAAGTCCTATATTAAGTCCTATACAGTGGTACCTCAGGTTAAGTACTTAATTCGTTCCGGAGGTCCGTACTTAACCTGAAACTGTTCTTAACCTGAAGCACCACTTTAGCTAATGGACCTCTTCCTGCTGCCGCGCCGCTGGAGCCCGATTTCTGTTCTTATCCTGAAGCAAAGTTCTTAACCTGAAGCACTATTTCTGGGTTAGCGGAGTCTGTAATCTGAAGCATATGTAACCTGAGGTACCACTGTACAGTGCAATCCTTTGTAGGCCTACGCAGAAATACATACCACTTTGTTTCCTCAGACTCAGTCCCAGGAAAGTGTGTATACAGTTGCAATCTTACCACTCTTCCCCAGAAGTAATCCCCACTGAGCTGGTGGAACTTACTTCTGGGTAAACCTGCAGAGGATTGTGCTGTAAACAATCTAAGACAATGGAGGGGGAGTTCTACACTTCATGTCTCACCATCTCAAAGCAGTATTTTCTTTGCATCACAATGGCACCTAATACCTTGGAAGTTAAACAGTATTAATGGAATGATTGAACACAGCTGTTAGTACTGTAATGAGATTTCATGCATCTGTGGAGAGAATATAAAAGCTAAGAAGTCTGTGGGAAATATCCTTGAAATCATCAGAGCAATACTAGGATTTTTATTCCAAAGATTCTTCTGGCCTGTTATTACACGAAGGATTGTGTAGTCAGGGAGGGGAGTGAGAATCAAGATGTAGTCTTAAATCTCTAGCAGCAGTCAAGCTACTATATACAAAATATTGAAATGCAAGCATAATACAATTAGAAATTGTTAAAACTACTATTAATTGGTAAAATTAACTTTATGTAAAGGACAGGAGATTCCTGGAAAAGTAAAATAGTGAGTGTCTCCTTGTAGATAATATGAAACGGAGATGTATGAGAGCAGAATATATAAAGAATTTGTGACTTCATATTGTTACGGAAGGGGGGGGGCATGTCTTCTTCACCTTCTTCGCTACAATATATTTGTTCAATTTCTCTAGGACTCCATCACCCCTCCCCTGTCCTCCATCACCCCTCAAGTAAGGTGTCAAGACCCTAATCCTGTCAAAATCACTCTGCCAAACCTTTCCTCCGGCAACGCCAGGTGACAGACTATGCATACATGGACCATTGTCTTCCCATCACCGGCACTCAGGAAGCGCTTATCTGCGCATATCTCCAGCTCTGCATATTCCCCCCTCCCTCCTCCATATGTTAATCCGGTGTAACCCAACCTTTCCTTAATGTATTCATGATGTAATCTGTGTAACCCAACCTTTCCTTAATGTATTCATGATGTAACTGGGATGTATTTTGCACTGTATTCTGGGACATGGAGGGAGTTTCAAAAGTTCATGTCACCCCTTTCTCGCTGTTCAATCTCGTCTTGAACCTGTTGCGCAATAAACCTTGGATTTCCGCATTTTGCTCCTGTCCGGCTGAGCTCATTTTCTTCTGCAGGGACCCGCGGACACTTAGTCCGACGAGCTGGGTGGCAGTGTAGCCCCGCACCCAGATTTTAGCCGTAACAATATGAATTATGATGCCACATATTCTGTACTTTAAATATTATAAATCGTTAATTTTTAATATATTTATGATATTGCTATACAGACAGGCAGATAGATACTAGATATAGGAAGGGCACTTCTAGATCAGACCAAAAGCCTACACAGTCCAGCTCTGTTCTCACACTGGCTATCCAAATGCCTGTGGAAGTCCACAAGCAAGGCACAGATGCAGTAGCGCACTCGCACTCATGTTCTCAGCAACAGGTATTCTGAGGCATATTATGAGAAGGAATCCCCTGTATGAAGCAAATGGAATAGGAGCAAGCAGTTAAAACCTCTTGTGCACGATCCCTTCCTCAGTTCAGTTCTTCCTCCTGTGGCTGCTTTTAGCTCCTAGAAAACCTTGATTTTGGATCTCCTGTTTTATTTCTAGTTTGACTCAGTATTCAGATCCAGTGGGCTGAATTGGTGCATAACAAGTTATATGAATGAAAAAAGCTGCTTCAGGTGACAAATTGTGCACATCACAAAGTGGAGGCAAACAGTCAGTCCTTTCACACTCTGATAAGTCATTTCCTAGTTTGTTGCTGAGAAACCATAATTTACTGTTCATCCAAATCCGCAAACTTATGTTTGCCCTCCAAACCAGAATTTCAGACCAGTTTAATAGTTTAGAGGGAGAATGTAAACCATAGTTTGCTTCCCCCCCCCCCAAATGTCACAGCAAACTATGGTTTTCCACAAACTACAGTATAACTAATCAAAGCACATGAGCACAAGGCTTGTTCTCATAACACCAAACCATGGTTTAGCATTACATAAACTGACCTTCTACTTGAATTATGTCCTATATCTACATATAGCTACACAAAACTTAATATATTTTAATCTACTTCTGAGTAAGAAAGTTACATGGCATTTTGTTTGATTCCACCATCACCCTGCCCCCAAAATTAATTTCTCTGCTGACAGAAATGAGCTATTATAGGAAAGGTTGATTTACAAAAGGAAAAAAAGAAAGAAACCCCACCCTCAAACTCCCGCCCACACATAAAAAAAAAAATCAGATTTGACTTTTCTGATTAATGGATCCTTTCTATAGTAGGATAATACATTTTCTATGGAATGCTCTAGTACAATAAGACCAAGAGGGCTATGAATAATAGTCAATATGATAACAGCATCGATAAATTACCGCACATAGGACAGGATTATCCTGTAAAATGTGAAGTGTTTCAAGTTAAATTTGTTTATGATATCTATAATTATCTGCCACTTGGATACCCTTCTCAGCAGGTTGAACAAGTACACAAAGCTTAACAGAGTTTGAAATAAAAGAAGCGTTTGGTCTCCCCTTGGGTTGTTCCATTGTTGATGTAAAAGAGAGCAGCTGCTAGCCAGCCAGGAAGTGGAGTGACGGTGTGTAGAGTAACTGATAGCTTCCTGCTACCAGCCAGTTGAATTGCCACCTTGTTTTTCCCCACCCCACCCCATTCCACTTTCTGGCTGGAACCCAAAAGCCTATTCAGTTTCCCAACTGTAGCTTTCAGGTTGACACTACTGCATCATGGGCTTCTACCTTGTTTAAAGCTGCTGCAAACATTCCCCACAAGAGGTAGGCCAACAGAGGGTGGTGGGTAAATGATTGAAACATCTGCTGACCATTGTTTTGAGCTTTGCCAAAGACAAAGAAGACCTCAGTCCCGAATGCCCCACTTCCAGAGTGCAGAAAATTGGCAGTGCTTACTAGAAGATGCAGAATTAAAGGTCTGCAGAGACACTTCCTCCTCTGTGCATTACATCATTAAATATATCTTTGATCAATCTTGATCAGTTGCAATGCTTTTTACTCACCTTGCCTTCTGATCAGAGGCAAAGTGGTAACAATCTGTTGGTGAATCAATTTATGTTTTCAACTTGATAACCCAACAAACAGCTAACATGAGGTGCAATCTAATAAAAAGGTAAGGATTTTTAGGTTAAACTGATCTTGTGGGAAGAGCTAAGCATCAATGAAGGCACAATATTAGGCTAACTAATGTTACCAGTTAAGCAGCTGTTCCTATTGAAATCAATCTAAAACTGATTTAATTTTGGCTGGATTATGTTCCAGGTGTACCATTTTTAAAAGTATGTGAATTATGCTGCTCAGCACTCCCACTCCAGTGTTTTAGACTTATGCCAACACTGAAACATAAACTTCCTGATCTACCTTATGCATGAAAATTATAACTGCTTTTTTAGAAAGTTACTTAAGTTCAACATTAAATTATAAGCATCTACTGATAGCAGACATTGCATAGTACGGGGGGGGGGGCAGCTTAATAATGTATTTTTCCTTTATATGGGTGTAATCCCATTGATGGCCTTGTGTTCATGGAGTGATCCAGTAGGTGCTTCCACTAATGGAAAAGGAGGGAAGAAGTATTTGCCAGCTTCATCGCCTCCCAGAAATGAACTCCAGAGAATTGAGGGACCTTCCAGAACAAGGTTGAAAGCAGTGGGAGAGGGCTACAATGGGGAGGGTAAATTCACAAATATTGGTTCCATCCTATAGTAGGTGTTCATAATTTGCATTTCCTTGTCTAGGGAAAAGGAAGGTGTGGATTCAGTAACAGCTGTATCATACTTTCTTGGTCTTTCCTAGTTTGACCTTGTGTACTCTTCAGCAGTCAGGAGCCCCTTGGCTGATTTTCCAGAGGATGATCCAAAACAGAGTTAGAAAAGTAATCCCTTGGAGGGCTGCTAAAAGTGAGAAAAGTCTCTCGTATCAAGGTATCTAATAGAACTTCCCAGCTGCAAAAGCCTTTGGAAGTGGGATTCAGCAGCTCTCGTTTAAGCTCTGATCAACTTTATTTTGGATTATTGTAACATGTTATGGTTGCCTTTTAAAATGGTCTAAATGCTTCTACCAGTGCAGAATGCCGAGACCCAGCTGTTATCAGGAGCTCCAATAGGGAGATCATGTTGCCCCATTTTGACTGTTAGCTTCTAGGCCCAATTAAAGTTCCAGTATTGACCCTACACAGCTTCCTTGAAGAAGAGGCCTGCTCCATTAACTGTTTCTCCTTCCGTCTTCCAGGCAATCTAAATGGCACTATTCTGTATGAGTTCCTTCCTTTTGTGAATCAAGGCTTGCATGTCACAACATTTACAGTTAACTCACCATCCTTGGAAACTGCCAGTCACAATGACTGACTAGCAATGCTTCTCCCCACCAGACATGCATGAAAAGCACCAACAGTGCCAAAATAAACCTGCAACATCAGGAACACTGGCTGACAATGTTACCCAACCTATTAACTCTATTTCACACAGAACGGACAAGTAGGCTGCCTGGAAAAACAAATGTGCACATGAATAGGAAGAATTTAGTTGAGGAAGAAAGCCCCAAGTTACCTAAGTCAACAGAAGGAAATTTCATGCAGTGGAGGAGATGACTGAGAACCAGATTTGATAGAGTGGGTATTTTAGATTGTATCAGGAGAGCCAAACCTGGTGAGGCTGAAGTCTTAAAGTTATGGGAGGAGCAAGATAAATTAGCAGTGTCTATTATCTAGGAAAATCCCACAGATGCCCAAATGATTCACGCAAGGGAAAGAAAAACAGCTGCTCAGATGGTTCAGAACTTGGAAAAGGCATTTGGATTTACAAGCAAGCACTCACATCATGAGAGATTCGTTTAGGGCATGAATACAAGAAGGACTGTAAAAATCATGAAACACAGTTCCTGACCATTATTGAAAAGATATAAATTTCCTAATACAAAATGGATGAGGAATGCAAAATTGGTTATTTCCTGGGGTCACTAGGACGCATGGCTATAACATTCCAGACTTACCACTTGGTGATGCAGTTCGACACCTAAGAGGAAAACGTGAAGAGGAGCGAACACTCTTGAATCAGGAATGGAAGTGACACAATTTATGTGTCCCAATCCCAGAAGAGAGTTAAGGCCATATCCAGAAAAGTTATTTGCTACAGTTTCTACAAAGAGGGATACCTAGCCAAATTTTATAAAGCACAAAAGTCAAAGAAATTCCCTGAAAACAAGCAACCAAGACAAAATAAGGGGAACAAGAGATGAATCTAACTGCAATCAGTAGATGGTAATATCCAAATTGCAGAGCACAAAACCATAAAGGTATGTGGCACAGGTTCATGAACCTTAAATTGCAAGCTAAGCAATGAACTGAGAGAGAATACTGTGCAGCAGGTCCTGTATGTCCCACAATTGAAATATGTCATGCTTAGTGTGTCTGCTTTGGACTGAAAAGGTTTTGATAGGCTGTTTAAATATGGGAAGTGCCAAGTGACCAGAGATGAGGGCACACTTAACTATTGGTGTATATGAGACCAATCTTTCAGGACCCCAGTCTGCAAATGTGGCACACTAATGCCAGAAGGATGAAGCAGATCCAGAAATTTGGCACAGAACCTCCCCTTTCCATCAATGCTGAGGCAGCCAGCTGTCTCCTGAGCAGGCCTAAGGCAGGCAGGGCCCCCTACATGGCTGGATGGGAAGTGAAGGCTCACCTCTCTTGGCTGCTCTTGCTGCCGCCCTGCAGCTCCTGTGTGGGCAGCTGACTCGGCCCAGTCCAACCTTCTGAGCTGGGGGGGAAGGTTCACCTGGCGGAGGGAGGGAGAATAGGAGGAAGAGAAGGTGGAGGCAGCAGGAGCAGTCCTGCTGCTGTCTTATGTGGCAATAAGGTCGTAGGGTTGTTTGGGTCTGCAGGGTGACATGAAGGAAATTAAATCCAAAGTGAACACTGAAGTGCAGAAGCTGTGGGAGCTGCTGAAGAAGCTGGAAAAGCAGAAGGAGCAGTTCCACATTTGCAATGCTGGCGGGGCTTCGGGCAGCAGCCCCAAACAGCTCTTTGGCAGCATCCAGAGGAGTGAGGGGTTGGTCACCTGCATGCATCCAGCTATGCCTCTTGCCGCGGCCGTTGACAGCCCGCTGTTCCCTTTGACCTTCCCCTGCCACCGCCAGGAGCAGCCCTCTGCTCCTGGAATTCAAGAGTCACTGTCTCAGCCCCAGCAAAGCTGGGCCCAGCTGGCCTCCGCCTAGCAAGAAAAAAGGAGGAGGAAGTGGCCTGGCACCGGCAGATGTTTTGGCAGCAGGGAGAGCCGGGGAGAAGTCAGCCTCATGGAGGAAGTGGAGCCGCTGAAGCCCAACAAGCTGGAGTGACTGGCCAGCTGTGGCAAATCACCTGTCCCACGCAGCACCAAAATACATTTTTATTTCAGTGCTGCGTGAGCCAGGAAATCCACAGGGCACTGCGGCACCAAAGGACGTGCATCTTCTGGTGCCACGCTACCTTGTTGTCCAGGGTATTTGTGCAGCAGCAAAACAGGCATATCTTTTTTGTGCCCTGCTGCCCCAAAGTCCAGCTGAATGGTGCAGCATTGCAGCCACGTCAGCCAGCCAGATGGAGATGTTAGGCACCAAACATGGCACTGGAACCATACAACACTGGTCCTAAAGGCTCCCAGTATGTTTCCGAGCACAATTCAAAGTGTTGGTGCTGACCTTTAAAGTCCTAAACAACCCTGGCCCAGTACGCCTGAAGGGGGTATATAGTCTCCACCCCCATCATTCAGTTTGGACACTGAGATCCACCTACAAAGGCCTTCTGGTAGTTCCCTCCCTGCGGGAAGTACAGAGAACCAGGCAGAGGGCCTTCTCAGCAGTGGCGCCCTCCCTGTGGAATGCCCTCCCATCAGATGTTGAGATAAAGAACTGCACAACTTTTAGAAGATATCTGAAGGCAACTCTGTTTTTAATGTTTAACGTTTTATTATGTTTCAAAATTCAATAAATTATTATTAATATTATTAATAATATTAAGCTGGAAGCCACCCGGAGTGGCTGGGGAATCATCATCATCATCCTTTCCCCTGCTTTTCAAAAGGCCAGTTGCTTGTCACAAAATGCTACTGGCGCCTGGTTAATTTCAAACACTGAACAGAACTCAGATGCAGAGAGAAGGTTTAGGTCTCTTTGGAAATGACAAGGTGCATGCAGACTGACGTGGGTGGCGCTGTGGGTAAAACCTCAGTGCCTAGGACTTGCTGATCGCAAGGTCAGCGGTTCGAATCCCCGCGGCGGGGTGAGCTCCCTTCGTTCGGTCCCAGCTCCTGCCCACCTAGCAGTTCGAAAGCACCCCTAAGTGCAAGTAGATAAATAGGTACCGCTTTATAGCGGGAAGGTAAACGGCGTTTCTGTGTGCGGCGCTGGTGCTGGCTCACGAGATGCCGCTTAGTCACGCTGGCCACGTGACCCAGAAGTGTCTTCGGACAGCGCTGGCTCCCAGCCTCTTGAGCGAGATGAGCACGCAACCCTAGAGTCGATGGCGCCCCCAGGTTTCTCCGTCCTCCACCAGTCACGGACTGTGGGCCGGGGGGGGGAGGGGTGGCATTATTAATCCAGGAAGATTGTTCTTTCAGGGCTCTACCATCGCCATCGATCCCCGGCATTGAATGTGTTGGCCTAGTGTGGGGCTCCGAGGTGAGCTTGGCTGTCTGGCTGGTGTACCAGCCACCTAGCGCACCAGCAGCCACCCTGTCAGGCCTGCTGGAGGTGGTGGCCGGCTGGGCCTTGGAGTTCCCTAACCTATTGGTATTGGGGGACTTCAACATCCATGCTGATGCCACTCCCTCCTCACAGGCTCTGGACCTGGTGTCTTCCATGGCAACACTAGGGCTCTCCCAGTTTGTTTCGGGCCCCACACATCAAGCAGGCCACACGCTGGATTTGATCTTTGGCACCGGTATAGATGTGATCATGTCTCCTTTGATGAAGGTGCCGTGGTCTGATCACTATGCTCTGAAAGCCAGGATTGACTTTCCACCCCCACCCTGCTTAGGTGGCGAGCCAATTTGGGCTCGCCCGCAGAGGCTGATGGACCCTGATAGATTCCGTCAAGCCTTGCGGGACCTTGCTCCCCCTGGCGACTCATTGACTGAGCTTGTTGAGGGCTGGAATACCCAGCTCCTGGTAGCCATCGATGAGATCGCACCTAAGCGCCCTCTGCGACCTCGCAGAAACCGGGCTCCCTGGTTCACCGAGGAGCTTCGGAAAATGAAGCGGGACCTCAGACGGCTAGAGCGAGTATGGCAGGGTGCCCGTGACAGAGCCTCAAGAACATCTTATAGGGTTTTTATGAAAACCTATGAGATGGCAGTGAAGGCCGCTAAGAAGTCTTACTTCTCAGCCTCCATTGCATCCGCTAGCTCTTGCCCAGCACCATTATTTAGTATAATTAGGTCTTTAACGTCCCTTGAAGGACAGCCAAATTTAAATAACAATCTGACACACAGCTGTGAGGCATTTGCGAGCTTTTTTGCAGAGAAGGTCCTGTTGCTCCGCCATGACCTCCCTGCCAATTTGGATACAATAAAGGAACTGGAGGCCCCTCGACTGTCCTCGGGTCCAGTATTGGACCACTTTGATCGGATATCCCCAGCCGATGTGGACAGACTCCTCCGAGCTGGAAAGCCCACCACCTTTCCTCTTGACCCGTGCCCGTCTTGGCTGATTAGAGCGTGTCCAGATGAGGTGCGGGCCCCCCTGGGGGATATCATCAATTTGTCCCTTGGCACCAGGATATTCCCAGGGGAACTGAAGGAGGCGCCCGCTCTTAAAGAAAACATCATTAGATCCCTTAGATCTATCCAATTACCGCCTGGTTTCGAATCTTCCATTCCTGGGTAAGGTGATTGAGGGAGTGGTTGCTGAATAGCTTGGTAAGTTTCTGGATGAAACATTGGCTCTGGATCCATTCCAGTCCGGCTTCCGCGCTGGTCATGGGACCGAGACGGCTCTGGTTGCCCTAACGGATGATCTCCGCAGGCAGCTGGATTGAGGTGGGCTGGGGCTGCTGATTCTTCTAGACCTGTCAGCAGCCTTTGACATGGTCGATCACAAACTCCTGGACCACCGCCTTGCCGACGTGGGGATCCAGGGCACAGTCCTTCAATGGCTGTGCTCGTTTCTCTCTGGTCAGGGACAGAGGGTGGCGCTTGGGGGGGGGGGAATTGTCATCGCGCCACTCCTTGGTGTGTGGAGTACCTCAGGGTGCTTTTTAACATCCTTATGCGCCCCCTCGCCCAGCTTGTCCGGAGTTTTGGGCTGGGTTGCCATCAGTATGCCGATGACACCCAACTCTGTTGAAGGATGGCCATTCTGACTCGGCCCCAGACACACTGACCAGATGTTTGGAAGCTGTGGCTGGATGGTTACGTGGGAGCCGGTTGAAGTTAAATCCTTCGAAGACAGAGGTCCTCTGGCAGGGACGGGACAATATGGGATTGAGGGGGCAACTCCCATCTCTTGCGGGGGTGCAATTAGTGCTAGCACCGTCCGTTAAGAGTTTGGGTGTAATCTTCGATACCTCCCTCTCTATGGAGGCGCAGATTACAGCTATAACAAAGGCGGCATTTTTTCATCTCCGCCAAGCTAAACAGTTGGCCCCTTATCTCTCTCGCCCTGACCTAGCCACTGTGATCCATGCAACGGTCACCTCCAGACTGGATTATTGTAACTCGCTCTACGTGGGGCTGCCCTTGAGACTGACCCAGAAACTCCAGCGGGTGCAGAATGCTGCGGCGAGACTCCTTATGGGCTCTTCGCTGCGAGATCACATTCATCCGGTACTATACCAGCTGCACTGGCTCCCGGTGGAGTACAGGATCAGGTTTAAGGTGCTGGTTTTAACCTTTAAAGCCCTATACGGCCTAAGACCCTCGTACCTACGCTACCGCCTCTCCTGGTATGCCCCACAGAGGAACCTACAGTCTGCAAATAAAAACATCCTGACGGTCCCAGGCCACAGAGAGGTAAGGCTGGCCTCAACTAGAGCCAGGGCTTTCTCGGCTGCGGCTCCAATCGGCTCTGTCACAAGAGACTAGGGCCCTGCGGGACCTGACATCTTTCCGCAGGCCCTGCAAGACAGAGTTGTTCCACCAGGCCTTTGGTCAGGGCGCAGCCTGATTCCCTCCTCTGGCAACCTGCATAGAATTTTGCTTAACGGTTGCCATTAATTTGATTTTAATTAATTTTTATAATGAAATGTTTTTAGGATGTTGGATTATTTGATTGTTTGATTATTTGATTGTTGTTAGCCGCCCTGAGCCCGGCTTCGGCTGGGGAGGGCGGGATATAAATAGAAATTATTATTATTATTATTATTATTATTATTATTATTATTATTATTTTAAGGGAAATCTCATGAAAATGCAGTTCAGGTGGTATTTTACGCTGTCAAAGCTATCTAAGATGTATAAAAATATCCTGAGCACATGCTAGCGGTATGGAGATACAGAAGGAAATATGTACCACATGTGGTGGCTCTGTATAAAAATTAAAGAATTCTGGAATATCGTAAATGATGAACTGAAAAGAATGATGCAAGTATCTTTTCCAAAAAAGCCGGAGGCCTTCCTTCTAGGTATCTTAGATAAAGAAATACCAAAAGGGCTTAAGGAAATTTTTCTATATGGCACTGCGGCTGCAAGGACCCTGGTTGCAATGAATTGGAAGGGGGAAAGGGTTCCTTCCAAATCAGAGTGTTTAAACAAACTTCTAGAATATGTTGAGATGGCACAGATGGCAAGAGAGGCAATTCAAATCAATGATTTATTCAGAAATGGGACATGTTTAAAAAATATTTACAGAACTATAATCAGGGTGTGGCAACTATGGCAGAATTTGAATGATCTCTGTAAACAATACAGTGTTTGAAGTAAAATTAGAGAAAAGGATTAGTGAAAAAGATGTAAGGTGTATGATAAATTTGATTGAATTATGAAATCTACAAATGTTTTGCAGAAAAGGTAAACGCATTGGGTGTTGACGGGAAGTCATGTATAAAGATAAAAAATACAGAATAACAGAATAGAAGATGATTGCTATTTTGGCCTATTTAAAAGCTTTTACTGTTTTTTCTTGTGTTTTTTTCTGTTCTTTTTTTCTCAAGTTGTAATGCACACTTTATGTTATGTTTATTTTTGAGCTTAATCAATAAAGCACATTTATTCCCAAAAATTCAAACATTGAACAGAACTCAGATGCAAAGAGAAGGTTTAGGTCTCTTTGGAAATGTCAAGATGCATCCTGGATGATGCCTTCCCAAGTACATGTGGGGAGATGCAGTAGCCACTGCTGTGTATCTGCAAAACTGACTGCCAATCAAGGGAGTTACACACACCTTTTGAACTTTGGCATGGAAGAATACCTAACTTATCACATATAAGTATATTTGGCAGTATTGCTTATGTTTTTGTACACAAAGAGAGCAGGCAGAACCCAGACTCCAGGGCAGAACAAGGAATTATGGTAGGATATGCTTCTGGGGGCAAAAATGATAAAAGTTATGGACTTAAAAAGAGGAAAGGTCAGCGTAAGACGTGGTTCATTTTGATGAGCACAGCAGAGCTGATAAAAGAGGAACTGTGATAGATTATTCTCAGCAGTCAGTGAAAGAAACACAAGACCCTTTGTACTTTTCACAATATGTAGCAGTCCAGATCTAGCTTTTACTTTCATACCTTCTAGCACAGATGATGAACAGAAAGAAGCAGCAGAAGACCAGACTCCAAATAGCACCACCAGAGGGGATGAGGTACTACCACTGGAGGGTGAATATGAGGATGTTGATGCAGTTCCAGAACCAGAGGTCTGACAGACTCAACTGAAGTGTTCCACCTCTGCGACTATCCTGCATTGCAGGCTTGGTGCAGCCCCTAGAACCTTCCACCTGGGAAGAGATAGAGCAAATGCCCGTCGCTGAAGCTCCTCTGTGGAAAGATCCTATGCCGGAGGAGTTTGATGCACTGCACCAGAACTAGACCTGGACCCTCGCCACGCTGCCTCCTGGGAAGAAGGCAATTGGAAGTAAGTCGGCACTCCAGATAAAGCAGGGGGCAGAAGGCAAAGTTCAGTGCTGCAAAGCAAGGCTTGTGGGGAAAGACTTCCTTCCAAAGTATGGAAAGGACTGATGAAACTTTTGCTCCAGTATTCAGATACACTACTTTAGAACACCTTTAGAGATTTACATGAAGCAGCCGAATGGTTTTGTCAAACCAAATAAATCTAATTTAGCAGCTATTGGATGAGAAGTTGCATAGCATGTTCATACAGTCCGCACAGTTCACACACAAGGTCACACAGACAAGTGTTTGTACACAAAACACAAAAATGGACAATGTCCTTATGTTCTATCATTTGTGGATGACCTGATCATTGCAACTAAGAGTGACTGAGATTAAGTAGTAAAGGATGTGGCAAAGGATGTGTCAATCAGAGAATCAGGAAAAGTCTCCTACTACCTAGGGGCGCAGGTGGCGCTGTGGGTTAAAGCCTCAGTGCCTAGGACTTGCCGATCGAAAGGTCGGCGGTTCGAATCCCTGCGGCGGGGTGCGCTCCCGCTGCTCGGTCCCAGCGCCTGCCAACCTAGCAGTTCGAAAGCACCTCTGGGTGCAAGTAGATAAATAGGGACCGCTTACCAGCGGGAAGGTAAACGGCGTTTCCGTGTGCGGCTCTGGCTCGCCAGAGCAGCGATGTCACGCTGGCCACGTGACCCGGAAGTGTCTCCGGACAGCGCTGGCTGGCCCCTGGCCTCTTGAGTGAGATGGGCGCACAACCCCAGAGTCTGTCAAGACTGGCCCGTACGGGCAGGGGTACCTTTACCTTTACCTTTACCTAGGGGTCTAAATTGAAAGAGGAGGATCAGAGGGTGGATCCGATCTTCCAAGCCAAAAACAACAAGTTGTTGAATTGCTTGGCAGCCTGAAGCTGTAACCATACCTATGGCCTCTGATTTTCTAAAGAGCCAATATGAATCTAAACTCTTAACTGACAGCAATCAGTACAGGTCAGTGATAGGAAAACTTTTGTACAGTGGTACCTTGGTTTCCTAACATCTTAGTTCCTGAACAACTCAGAACCCGAACGCTGCAATCCCGGAAGAAGGTGTTCCAGCTTTCGAACTTTGCCCAGGTAGCCGAATGTGCTCCTGAGCTTCCATTTTTACTGTTGCACAGCAAATTTGAGTCCCCCACATAGTAATTAAGGCTTTCCCACTCTCGTTTTGCCCTTAAGCAGCAAAATTAAGTACGCCCCATCATAAATAAGACTTTTTCCGTCCTGTTTTTACCCTTAAGCAGCAAATTTATGCCCCCCCCCATTGTAAATAAGGCTTTCCCCCTAATACGATTACGGAGGAAATAGGGATATCCAAAGGTACGCAACAGGGATGTCCACTCTCACCATTGTTATTCATCATGGTACTGGAGGTTTTTCTAAAATCACTAAGAGAAAATGAGACAATAAACGGGGTTACAGTAGGCCGGAATGAATATAAGGTGAAAGCCTATGCTGATGACCTGGTCATAACGGTGGAAGAGCCTTTGGAAAGCATGAAAAATATACTTATGGAGGTAGAAAGATTTGGCCAAGTGGCAGGATTTATATTGAATAAGAAAAAGACTAAAATAATTGTCAAGAACATGGATCAAGATAAGATAGAGAACATACAGCAACAAATTGGCATAGAGGTGGTGAAAAAGGTGAAATATTTAGGTATTTGGATAACCCCCAAGAATATATATCTATACCAGAATAACTACATACCAGTGTGGAATGGGATAAAGAAAGATCTGGAGGTGTGGGGACGAATGAAATTGTCACTTTGGGGAAGGATTTCAATGATAAAGATGAGTGTGCTACCAAAACTATTGTTTCTGTATCAAACGATTCCAATAATCAAGGGGACTGGGGTCTTTAAAGAATGGCAAAGAGCTATTTCAAGGTATATCTGGCAGGGAAAGAAGCCAAGAATTCAATTTAAGTTACTAACTGATGCAAAAGAAAGAGGAGGCTTCGCCTTGCCAGACTTGAAACTGTACTACGAAGCCTCATGTCTCTGTTGGTTAAAGGAATGGATAAAATTAGAAAACACAGAATTGTTAGATTTGGAAGGATTTGATAATAGATTTGGATGGCACACCTATTTATGGGTGGGAAAGAAGAAAATCCATAGAGGCTTTGAGAACCACATTTTCCGAGGATCGTTAATAGAAATATGGGAGAGGTATAAAAACCTGCTTGAACCAAAAACTCCACACTGGTTGTCTCCGTTAGAGGTTATGACTGTTAAAAAAAACTAACATAAGAAAGAATTGGATTACATATGGAAATTTGATTATGAAAGAAGGGGGGAAATGGAAAATGAAACCATATGAAGAAGTGAAAGAGTTTGTGTATGATTGGTTGCACTATTTTCAGATAAATGAAATGTTCAAAAAAGATTTTAAAGAATCTGGGTATGCAGAGAAGGATTCTAAATTTCAAATAGAAATAATAAATAATGAACATAAAATCCTATCCAAAATGTATAAGATATTGTTGGAATGGCATACAAAAGATGAAGAAGTTAAATCAGTTATGATAAAATGGGCCAGAGATATTGGACATAATATACAATTTAACAATTGGATAAAACTATGGAATGAAAGTATTAAATTTACTGCATGTACTGCATTAAAGGAAAATGTTATGAAAATGATATATAGATGGTACATTACACCAGTAAAACTTGCAAAAATGTACAAAACATGTAAGAAGTGTTGGAAATGTAAAGAAATAGATGGTACATTTTTTCATATGTGGTGGGAATGTAAGAAAGTGAAAAGCTTCTGGGAGTTGATATACAATGAATTGAAAAAAAATGTTGAAATATACATTTGTTAAGAAACCAGAGGCCTTTCTCTTAGGAATTGTTGGCAATGAATTAAATAGAAAGGATCATAAATTTTTTCAATATGCAGTAACAGCGGCAAGAATATTACTGGCTCAGAAATGGAAACAAGAACAATTACCAACGTTGGAAGAATGGAGAACGAAGCTGATGGACTATGCAGAACTTGATAAACTGACTGGGAAGATTAGATATCAACGTGATCAAAAATTCATCGAGGACTGGGGAAAATTAACAGATTACTGGGAATGTATAAGTGATAACGAAATAACGTTAGTGGCATTTAGAGAAGCTCTGTGATAAAATAAGAAATATTGTAAAAAAGTAAAATATAAGAGGGGGGAGGTATAAAGCAATATCAAAATTTGGAAATGTGTATTTAAAGAAATTAAATTTCGAATGATTGGCAGAGAAGCCAAAGGAAGTCAAAAAATCGAAAAGTTTAACAGAAATTGTAATGTGGTATGATTGTATGGAAAAATTAATAAAATATAATTATAGATAGGAAATAAGGCTTTCCCCCTCTCATTTTACCCTTGCACAACAATTTTTTTTAAAAAAGCATCATAATGAAGGCTTTCCCCCTCTCTTTATACCCTTAAGCAGCAAATTTAAGTCTCTCCCCCCCCCATCATAATTAAAGCCTTCCGTTTCTGATTGTAGTGTTCTGAGGTGATATTTGGTCTTTTGTTTTTGCTAATTTTTATGTTTTTGTGTGCCTTTTTTATTTTTGTGTCTGTGGCTTGTTTTTCGTTTTATGATTGATTGATTGATTGATTGATTGTGTGACTGTAGAAATGGATAAAAGCCCCCTATCCAAACAGTTACTATCGGTGCAGGTAAGAAAAAATTATTTTAATTTTTATCATCTACAATACTGTCTTATTTATTTTATAGTGCAGAACATTGATTATTGCTTTCATTTTGTGGACCAATGGTCTTGTTAGTAAAATTCATGTTGCTGTTTTAGGGGTTGTTTTTAAAAGTATGGAACAGATTAATCCGTTTTGCATTACTTTCTATGGGAATGTGTTCCTTGGTTTTGGAACGCTTTGGTTTTGGAACGGACTTCCAGAACGAATTAAGTTTGAGAACCAAGGGACCACTGTAATTGACCACAACAAGTAGATCAGATATTGCAAATCGCAGTGGAGTAAGCTATCAAAAGAGTTGTGCAGATATCTGATGGGAACAAAGAACTGCAAACTTAAGCTGCCAGCAGGCAGTAATCTTGAACTGGTAGGTTACTTGGACGCTGATGGACTGGGGACACTAAAGACTATAAGTAAATAGGTAAATATGTTATTTGGAAATGGTTCCATTTCTTGGGACGTTATAAACAAAATTGTGTAGCTTTATCTTCTACAGAATCTGAGTATGTAGCTGCTACTGAGGCATGCAAAGAGCTAGCCTAGCTCAACCAGCTGGTGTAGGAGAAGCCCATTCAGCTGATGGGGGATAACCAGAACTGTTTGAAGCTAACACAGATCAAGAAGTTCCATACAACAACCAAGCATATTGGAGTGAAGTACCACTTTGTGTCTGAGGGGATGCAAGATGGACTTGTCGAGTTGACCTATTTGCCATACCAAAGAGATGACAGATGATATTCTCAGCAAACCTCTACACAGAGATAGCTTTGAGAACCTTCAAATCACGATGGGACTCTGGGTGGCTTAATAAAAAATTGTACATTCAATTGTTCTATTTGTCTGAGAAGGGCTTTGTGGGAGATTTGCATCCAAAACTAACAGTGCATACTTTTGGTGATAACTGCATCTAGGGTCTAACAACAACAGAGCTACAAATTTAATAATAATAATAATAATAATTATTATTATTATTATTATTATTATTATTATTATTATTTATACCCCGGCCGAGACCGGGCTCAGGGTGGCTAACACCAAATATATAATACATTAAAAACACAAAATCAAACGATTAATTCAAAATACAATTTGAGTCACATTTAAAATCAAATTAAAATCAAATTAAAATTAAGTGGGAACCCACAAATCATAACTGTAGGGGTAAGGAATTAAAAGTTCAAATTTCTAGACAATTGGATTCAGACCATAGAATGTAATTGGTAGAAAGGGGTCTGTGTGATGTCTTTTCCCATGGTGGGAAGGGTTAAAGGTATATTAGCCTCCCTTCTCATTCTTCCCAGGATGTGAGACAGGCCAGACATATGTCTGTGCTCCATCTGAGCCTGGACTCCATTTTAGAAGCTAATTTTGTATTTTGTAACTTAGAAGTAGTTTTTAACTGCCTTATTTTGGTTGCTGCTACAGCTCAAATCAAGTGAAGTACTTTATGCAAGTAAATACTTTTAATGTTTGTTTTACAGTCTGTTGCCTGATTTATTAAGAGGGTAAGAATGCTAAACAGCCTAGCTCCCAGAGTTTCCACTTAATGCTGCAAAGGATGGTGATCTAAACTCTGCTAGCCAAGTGTTTTAATTCTGAACACTAAGCCAATCGCTTTGAATGTTTCACTCACAGACATGAGTAACAGGAAGGATTGTTGGAGTTTGCCCCTGGGGGTGAAGCCAAACCACTGTGTTAGCAGCACCAAAGTGACCTCACCAGAGTATAAGCCTGAGCAGTGCGTGTGGAGGTCCTGGGTGACCAGACAAGACCTCCCCTTTTTTGGCCTTGCTGATATGGTCCAAAGAAAAGCAGAGCAATAAGTTTGGCACCAGCTACAGGAGTTGCTATGGGACGCAGGTGGCGCTGTGGGTTAAACCACAGATCCTAGGACTTGCCAATCAGAAGGTCAGCGGTTCGAATCCCCGCAACGGGGTGAGCTCCTGTTGCTCGGTCCCTGCTCCTGCCAACCTAGCAGTTTGAAAGCATGCCAAAGTGCAAGTAGATAAATAGGTACCGCTGTGGCGGGAAGGTAAATGGTGTTTCTGTGCACTGTTCTGGTTCGCCAGAGGTGGCTTAGTCATGCTGGCCACGTGACCCGGAAGCTGTACGCCGGCTCCCTCGGCCAATAAAGCGAGATGAGCACCGCAAGCCCAGAGTCGGCCACGACTGGACCTAATGGTCAGGGGTCCCTTTACCTTACAGGAGTTGCTGGAAGGAGGTTCCACTCCAGATTTGTATAGGGTTTTACTCCTTAGCCTTTTCTTTTCCAGAAGATATCCTGCAGGGCAGTGGAGGATTAGGATCAGAGTTTTCTTCTAGATGGGCTACCTTTCCCTCTACAGCATGGGCAGAAACCTCCTTCATAGCTGTTGGACCCACTACATGAAACTATAGGTCAATGGAACCTGACTGGCTCAGCATACAAGAAATGGCAGGTTTGATGCTGACTACTGGTTCCTAGGGGGAAGGGTTGGGAAGGAGCCACACACATCCTTACCAGTCATAGAACATGGAATGGCTGGCAAATGGACTACAGTGGTACCTCGAGTTACATACACTTCAGGTTACATATGCTTCAAGTTACAGACTCCACTAACCCAAAAATAGTACCTCAGGTTAAAAACTTTGCTTCAGGATGAGAACAGAAATCGTGCTCTGGCGGTGCGGCAGCAGCGAGAGGCCCCATTAGCTAAAGTGGTGCTTCAGGTTAAGAACAGTTTCAGGTTAAGAACGGACCTCCGGAATGAATTACGGTAAGTACTTAACCCGAAGTACCACTGTAATGACCTCACTCCAGTAATTTCCTACTTTATTTAGGTAAATTCCTCCTCCATCCAAAAACCTGTGTTTTCTTTCACCTTAAAAATCAGCAACACCTAACCAATGTTTTTGATTCCAGCAACAGCTCACTGGTGAATCTGCCGTCATGCCTTGAGCATCATTGTGTTATTGCATAGCAACATTATTGCTTGGTTGATCATTCCCTCCCTCATTTAAAATAAAAATCCTGCTCGTTTTCTTTCTCCCATATTTAATTCATTTTTTTCTGTGATCATTATTTTCACCTTTTCAGAGTTTCAGTTCAGATTTATCATGACAACAGTTACCATGAGGGGAGTCAAAAGGAGTGTGAGCTCTTGGGGCCTAACCAGTCACCTTTTCCAGTGTTCATGGCTTGCAGTAGGCAAAAAGAAATTCCGACCTTCCATCCTAAGGCTGGTGGATTGGTAGTGTCATGGTAGAATGCCCATTGCCTGCTGCTCACATTGTGCGTCCAATGTGTTGGTCACATCTGAGTTGAGATAGAAGATGGATAGCCTGTCTGCTAACTTGACAGGAACAGAGATAATATGGAAACAGAGCTTTTATTGAATATCATTGGTTGTAGAGTGAATTCTGGCAGCATCACGTAAGTATAGGGTTAACAATCCTGCATCTTTTGAAAGCTACTTGATTGACAGAGGAGATACAGCTTCTGCTGTCACTGCATCCCCATGCTGAGAACACCTGCACCTGTTTCTTTTCTGTCTGCACTTTTGAACAGCACTTGAGCTCTATTAAGGGGAAAGGTGGCAACCCTATAGAAACGACTAGCTTCCCATTGGTTACTGCTTGTCAGTATCTTTTGTGACCTTCAAAGCAACAAGTGGGGAACATCCTGGAAGTACTGGATGGCTGTCTGTGGAGAGATAAGGGATAATAGAGCACAACAGTCAGCAGCTACTACAAGTGGTACCTATGACTGGGTGTGCATTAGAGGTGTAAGTGAATCACTGAGAAAGAGTGTGGCCACCTTCATAAGCAGAGTGCATTACAAAAAAAAAGAAAAAAGGATTGAAATCTTCAGCCTAAATTCAGCAGATGTTTTGATTCTCCCTAAAATATCACTGGGACATTTGAATGCTTATTTTTGGCTGTTCATTTTCACCTACCTACCCATAACTTTAATTGGCATGTGTTAGTCTGCAAGATAAATGATACTTTCCAAGAACAAACTTGGAGACTCGCTTACAGGTTGGAAGAGCCCAACTGAATATTGTTGAATAAACATCATTAATGCCTCCCTCTTTTGAATTGAAAGTAAGTTTTCCAAAATTCTAATCTAACACTAGTGCAGTAGGAATAGGAAGAAGATATATAAGAAATTATTAATATTTTTCATTTTGATAGAGATGCATTTCAGGTTTTAAGCAATAGGCTGGTCTCATAGCAATCCTCCTAATGGGTGGGACTCTGAGAAGAGGGTACAGAATTGCCTAAGGGGGCCTAAGGAGGGCATGGCTGAAATGGGATTGGTTTTGACTGTTTTTAGATATGTTGCTCACTACATTTAGCGACTGCACAATTTTGTTTGGATGTTTCACTGTGTCCAGACTTGTCATGGATGTCCTGCAGTCATTACAATTCCAAGGAAAGGGTTGCTGTTGCCTGCACAGCCTATTCTCCAACAACCCTCCTCTGGTGAACCTTGTTCACATCAAATTCCAAACAGGCATTATAGGAAGTGTTGTACACTGTTTCTGCAATTTTAATAGAGGAAAGATTAATTAAATATTAATTCAGTTTTTAAAAGGAAATGAACAAACTAAGTATCAACTTCAAGCTTTGCACCACCACTTTCTCCAAGCGCAGATGTATCTGCAATGTGGGATAACAATCCCATTTACATGTCAAAGTTGTTCAAGGACCTCTGGAATGTGTGTGAACTGTTTTGGACTTACACAAGAGCTCTAAATAAATGTCTAGTATTGTTATTGTTACTAGGGCTATAATTGAAACATTTATACAAATCCATACACTGGATAGAGTTCGTGGTGGTGTTCCCCTGCCCCCACAAAAATATCAACAAATTCAAAGGCGCCTGTGAGGAAAGTGGCAAATAGAGGATCCCTAATTTACTAGTTGTAAAGGATGTCACTCTTAAGTTCTTAAGAAGTCAACAATAATTTCAGTATGGGACACTGAAGAAGAACGGGAAGGAGCCCACCCTGTTTTGTGTATTAAAATTTAACAACGATATGATTAACTCGCTGATAATTTTAACTCCAATCATAATTCAGTTGCAAGCAGATGGAGATCTTGGATCTGTCCTTTTTGGAAAGCGAGAAACTCCCGTGTCTTCCAGAGGGGCACATCTGGACTGGGTGGGGGGCACTCTGCATGGATTATGCTTTGGGGTACCTTCTGGACCTTCTGGTTGGTGAGACCCCCTTAGCCAATCTTGCCTGCCAGTGCAAAGAGTGGGGGAATCTGGGGCTGTAGCCTTCGAGAGGTTGTGCATGGGCACGAAAGGGAGGAAGGCAGGCAGCGTTGCGACCGAGCCTGAGGCTATTCTGGGCATCTCCGAGTTTTCCACCCAAGGGTTGCACTGAGACATCCAGCCCCTGAAATGCACCGTCTGAACATCCCTGGAAAAGCAGCGCCAGGACTCCTAGAAGAGTTCCGAAGTACGTGTCTGCGTCTGTGAAGAGGAGAGAAGAGGTTCAAGATTACGATTGGTTGTGGGGAAGGATGAGCTATTTCAAATATTTATTGTTGCTGTTTTTGTTTCACGGCTGGGCCTTTTGCGGTGTAATATGTGGAGAGAAGACAGGTCCCTGCTCCCAGCAGCTTACAATCTAACTTTCGGCAGACTTGAGAGGGCGGCGAGGCAAAGATAACAGCGGGTGGTTATGCGCAAACGCGAGCTCTCTTTGGTTCTCTTTGGACTAAGGAGTTAAGCCAAAGACTCCACAAGAGAGGTAGGTACGCGGCCTCTCCCTCTTTTTGCATGCTGTCACCGGCGGAGATTGTCCCCGGAGAGGGGACATAGACTTTTGCCCCCTCCCTCTCCTTCCCGGTCTCCGCTCCCGCCGGGG
Organism: Podarcis gaigeae; assembly: GCF_964106915.1. NCBI lineage: Eukaryota > Metazoa > Chordata > Lepidosauria > Squamata > Lacertidae > Podarcis > Podarcis gaigeae. Next base: position 89,684,312 of record NC_139683.1, on the reverse strand, counting down.
TCGCCCTAGAGGGCCGCTATCGTGTTCCCAAAGAGATCGCCAGAGTGGTCTCCAATATCAGGTCAATCTCTGGCTGACTTTCTGCGGAGATCTTTCCTATACAGACCTCGTATCTGTATATTAACGAGTGCATGCGTACTCCAGTGAATCGTTGTTAATTCCTTTTCCTTTCTCCTTTTCTTAAATATGTCAGTAAATATACATTTTCTTTAAAAGCGGAAGAAAGCTGCTCCGGGGCAGAAACGTGGAAAGTTAAATTTGCAGCTTTTGCCTTCCGCAGGTAAAGCCGACTCCATCTTTTCCCGCTTTGGTGCCCATTCTTTTCAGGCACTATTGGACACGGAAAAAGGCTCACGGTTTAATCCTTCCTGTCAAAATTATGTTTACTGTGGAGGGCGGGGAGTGAAAGCTAGCCTTTAGTCCGTTGATAGTGCTGGGTTTCTGTTAAACGGGTGACTAAATTGCTTAGAGTGCCAGATCTCTCCGTCTCCATCACACCTTAAAATCTACTTTGCTGGGCTGAGGTTACTCGTTCAGGTGTTAGTGGATTCAGGTAGGTCTCCTTTGCTTTTTGGAGCTTCTCTGTATTGGTTTGTTTGCTTCTCTCTGGACTGCTGCTTCTTTTTTTAAGTATAGTAATACCATGACGGCGACTTAAGCCCTGTTAAAAGCGCCGCGCACATTGGCAGGAGAATAAGAAGGAATAAGGAAATCAGCCAATCCAGTGAAACAAAGCACCTCGGGAGTAAACCGATACGTACCAATCCTAAACCACTTCGTGGAATTTAAGCCCATTTTATTTAGTGTGACGATATGCTCCCATGTAAACAAGCGTGTGCTTCGGCTCCAAGCCTTCTTTCAATTGCAGCAGTATTTCCATTTTCTGCGTGCTGCTTTTAATGCAGGCGGTCAGCGCTGTGGATCGGTCTGAGAGCGAGCAGTTCGCCTCCATTTGGAAGAGCTGCGTTTAAGAAATTAATATCCTGCGGGCAAAGGCATTACCCACCTTTTCATTACGCACATACTCCACACTTTGCACTTTCTTTCCCTTTTATTGGTATCGAAAATCCCAGTGAAAATCAATTAAAAACTAATTTCAAGTTCCTTTGTTTGCGATCAGGTATTAAAAAATAAAAAGGTAGAACAATAAGCAACAAGCAATTCTTTGTCGAATGATGCTCAGGAGGACAAAATAATTTATTCCAGCGGGCTTTGTGCTTATGCACTGTAAGTAAATTCCGTTAAAATCAGAGGAGGGGGTTGCTTCCAAGTATTGGGGGGAAAGTATGAAACCTGAGACAAGAGAACAATTAGTGTTGCACTTGTACCAGAAAGCTGCCATTCCTGAACCTAAAGAGATATAAAAAACGGGGGGGGGGCATCCCAGCGCCCTTAAAGGAAAGGCGAATCGGTGGTGGGATCGTGCCACTAGATGCAGTCCTTTACTTTTCAGTTGTTAGCATCCTGTTGTGGAATTCTAATAGGAAAATAGACAGAAGTGACGCAAAAATATATGCACGTAAATCTAAGGCCAGCACCCGGCGGGAATGTCTCTTGCACAACCCCCAATGGAACTAATGACCTGTAAAATGCAAAAGCAGCTCCCATTTGTTTGAATGGAGCTGGCACAGGAAGACTTCCCCTGCTTAGACAGTTCACCAACTTATTACACTGATCACTGGGATTTTGAAAAGCATAATTTATTTAGCGAATTTATGTACCCACCCACATAACGCCCTTAAGGATATTAAGAATATATTGTATATCAGGGGTTTTGTTTTGGTTAAAAAAACACAAACCAAACACCCTGATATTACTTGGAAGAGAGCAATTATGTTACACTGAATGTCAGAAATGCAGGGTCCCTTGACCACATGGGAACGCCGACAATTTTGGTGGTCCCTTTTTGTACATTTCGAAAAGGAGGACACAGACACAGATTAATGCTCTCCTTCAACTAACGTAACTGTCAGCAGTCACCGGTGTTGCGCTTAAAAACCGAGATTTGGATGTAAGGATTTTCGGACATTTACAAACAAAGAGGAAGAGCATCAACACTGCAATATAAATAGTGTAAAATACACACGCGATCCACAAACATAGATACTCATAAAGAGAAACATTGTGCATATTTTCCCAAACATGCGTGCACATTCAGATCACTCAAAATATTCCGAAGTATGCCGGAACTACTACAATGAAGTGGTTTCCATGGGGGAAAAGAAACGGGCAATTCTGCCCAAAGAAGAGGAAAGTCCTCAAAAGTTCAGACTTTTTAAAAGCAAAACAAAATCCAATTGTTCTGTAATTCGCCCTGTTAAGTATACTGACAGGATGTATGAGCAGCTTTAGGAAAAAATTGCGAATTAAGAGTAGTAATAAAAACTAGCGGGTCGCTGAAATAGTGGACAGCTCCTCGCCAATCGCCTTGGTCCGCTGCTCTCCATAGTCCAGATTTTAAAGTGCCGCCTGCAGGAGAAAATAATTAGAACAGTCTGATCTATACTGTATTCTAATCAAAGCGGAAAAGATGCGTCTACAGACCACGATGCAACCGGATTGTCACTGAAGTTGTAAATAAATATACCGCCCCAAAAAAGGAAGGCAAAAGTGAAAGAAATAACCACTGGTAAAGTATGTGCCAAGTATCTCTACTTGCGAAAGCCCTGGCCCGAGTAATGTTACTTTAATAGTTTACTTGTAATACATTTAGAATTATTGAATTATTTAACTGCACTTTATAAATTCATCTGAGTGTTGTGCGCGCCTCTTGGGAGGAGGAGGAGGGGGGCCTGCATTATCAGGAGAGTAAAACGAAATAAATGAGATGTCGGCTACAGGAGCATTTATTTTCTAGTGCAAGATAATAAAAAGGGTGGAGTAGTGTGTGAAGCAAATAATATAAAAGTAATCTACCTTCAACTTTCTCCAACCCGGAAGCACCAATTATGTACTGCTTTAAGAAAGGCCGCTAAAGAGTATCAGGATGAGGCCGGTTGGCGGCGTCCTAAGGCGGCTGCCGCCCGGCCAGCGCCTTCTCTTCGCCGGCTGCGGAGCCAAGCGGCCTCCGAGGCGGGCAGGGGAAGCGGGCACCAAGGAGCCCCGGGGGCGCCCGGCGGGGACAGAGAAGGCCGGCACTCCCGCGCCGCCGCGGCCCAGAGTGGGGCGAAGGGCAAGAGCGTCGGGAGACCAGGACCCCTCCAGGCCTCACTTCTCCTCGCAGACACGCTGATTTCAGAAAGAGGACCATTTGAGTTCCTACTGCACGAAATCACCCCCAGCCGCCTCCAATTGCCGGCTTCTCCCCAGCCGCCGCCCTCCGAAAGGCGGCCCGGCGCCGGCGGGAGAGCGGGCGGGCGGGCGGGCGGGCGGCGAGGGGAAGGGGCGCGGGGCCGGGCTGGGGCCGGGCGGCTTCGCGGCCAGGAAAGCGCCGTCCGGCTGCCGCGCGCGCGCGCTCCCCTCTCCCTTGTTCCCTCGCCCCGCGCCTCGTCTTGCTCTCAGCCCCGGACTCCCCGGCGAGCTCGGCTCGGAAAGCCGCCCGGGGCGCCCGAGACCCCGTCCTGGGCCCGACCCGGCGGAGGCTGGGCAGCCCGAAGGTGGGAGGGAAATCTGGGGGGGACGGGACGCCCGTGAGGGGGCGCCCCCCCCCCCGGAATGCCCACCGACGAGGGAGGACCCCTCGAAGATGTTCCTGGGGGGCCGAGAGTTGGCTCCTCTGGGCAGAGCGGCCCCCTGGTGGCAGCCAGAAGACGATCCCGCGGAAGCTGCTGCCGAGATGCTTTGCTTCGGTTTCAGGGGCCACAAGACCCTTTGCTGTGTTTGTCCTGAACATAAGAAAAACCCATGGAATGAAATCTATTTCTTAATTGGCAGGTTTGGGATTACCGCCTTCGGAGTACTTAGATTTGATCACGCACGTTTCTTACATCCACTGGGCTGGATCCAGCCAAAAATAAGGATTTTTAAATCAGTTAGACTTATTTCTTAGAAAAACTACAATTCCATGCGCACTTGAATCCAACTGAGTCCAAGAGGACTTGCTTTTGTGTAAGCATGCGCAGGATTGTGCTGCACTTATGTTCAGGATCGCAGTTGTTTAACCCCCCGCCCCAGTTAATTAACAACTGTCTAACCAAAGGCGAAAATCTGTAAGTACTTTATTTCTGCTACGCCAAGCTTGCCTTTGGAAGCAGTCGCAGCTCAGCTTGGATGGGAATAAATCTCAACTATCCAGAGAGAAACTGGATTGACTTTCTCTTCCTCCCTGGCTTTCTTCCTTTCCCCTCTTTTCGTCACCTGCCGCAGCAGGCCTGTTCCCACCCAGCCTCCTCCTCTTCTTTGGCAGGCGCTCGGAGCCTAGGAAGAGTGTCTGTCTTCCACAAAGTGTGTCCGTAGGAGACTGCGGAGGCCGGTTCTGGATCCCCACGTCCTTCCACAGTGGGAAGAGAGGTTTCTGGGCGAGAGTTGCTGGTGGCGAGCGGGCCTTCTTCCTCTGAGCACGTTTCTTCCTTTCAACCTGAGTGGGAGCAGCTTCCAGCGGCACCGTCGTCACTGACTATTCAAGGGAGAGGTTAAGAATATGCGGACGAGGACCAAGGCTGAAGAGTTCACAAAGCACAAATTAACCGCCCCTTGATCACCCAATTGTCGAATTAGTAAAAGAAGTGCATTTCTAAAACATAGCTTTTAATGAAAAGTTTTCCAGGTACAACAAACGCATAAAGGAAGTACGATGCATGGACAGCCTGAGAAGGGGAGATGGATGGCTTACAGCAGTGGCACCCTGGGGTGCCTTGAAGGATGGTCGGGGTGCCGTGGGCAACACTGGCCTCTCTGCGCCTCTTTCCTCCCTCCCTCGAAAAAGGGGGAGAGGCTGCCAGCTCTGCAGGCAAGGGGAGACATAACTGGGCCCCTGGGCCCCACAGAAAGAATGTACTTGGGTCAAGGGAGCCGTGGACTCAAAAAGGTTGAAAACCTCTCGCTTACAGGATGTGACTGTGGAGACGAGGCATTTGAGAAATGACGAAAAAGTGGCGCCCCCAGCCCTACCTGTTAACTCCCGCTCTCCTCCTTTGTTTTGAACCATCTCGCTGGTCCATCCTAGACTAGTTGTCTTCTTGCACTTCAACCCGCCACCACTAAAATAATCAACTCTCTTGCAGAAAACCACATGATTTTCCTACTTCCCCTTCATCAGTGCCCAAGCCGGAGAACCCCATAGCTATTGTGATGAATGAGGATATCTGGTTTGCAGTGCCAGCCCATTCACGTGTGGAGCTTACTCCACAAGAAGTGTCTTGAGGACTACAGCCTTGCTTTCCTCGTAGTTTGTAAACAGCTGTGATTTGATGAACAGCGGTATTGACTTTATTTATGGTAGTTATAAGCTGCCCAAGGCGGCTTACAATAAAAGTTAAAAACAAGTAAAACGTGTTATTAACTATTTTAGGGTATTCTGTTTTACACCTTTGGTGTGAAGCTGGTCCTCTGGAGTGCATGGTCTCCCATAATACGTGAAGCTTTCCCGCCTAATGAACCGTGTGAACTGCGGAAAAGTCCGGAGTCAATACGCGCCTGAGGGAGCGAGTTGTGTACAAGATGGGCGTCTCCACTCTCATCCTCCGCGCTTGCGGTGGGTTCCAAGACAAATATGGAAGCACGTAGAAAATGCTGTGCGTCCGATCCAACGCTGAATTATCGGGATCCAGCCTCAGCGTAATTTGAGACGCAGCAAAACAATAGTCGTGCACAATTCCCCATATTTCGCGCTCAATACGGAATGCCATTTCCTGCTCCTGTGCAGGTCCCACTCACTGCAGTGGGTCACGCGCAGGATAACTTCAGCCAGGATAGTGCCCGCTAAAAAATATATCCCGCGGATGGGTAGTTAACTCGGTTTCTCAGTTCTTGAAGCAACTATTTTTCATCAGCTTTGTGTTTTCGAATAATTTACCGAAGACTACATTTTACATTGCTTATAAATTATTGTCATTAAATATCATTATGATATTACTGTTTTTATCATTATATGTACCCAAACACCATTTTGAAGACTGGAAATTTTAATAGGGTGTTGTTGTTTTCAGATATTAAACGTAGTGATAAATTTTACTTTAAAGAAACAAAAACAATACAATGGCACAGCAAAATAACCACGTAGAACTAATATATATTCTTTATCCGGGATACAACCCCCTTAGGTGGTTCAGGCTCCAAGACAATGACTGATGGCCCAGGGAGCTCCGTGGCGAGTGAGGTTTTGAACCTAGGCGACTCCGGGCCGAGGCTTGCGCGAAGTCCGCACCCGAGCACAGCGCTGCTCTCTGCCTTAAGGGCGCCAGCGCCTTGCCAAGTGAGAACCAAGAACCGCCGGAGCCACTTGGCCAGAGCAGGGGGGCCAAGAATAGGTAAGCCCCGCCCCACACAATCGATCACATGACGCGGCGCACGCACGACATTTGAATGGCAATGTCCATCAAAATGTTTTATTTGGGCCACGAAGCCCCCTCGGCCCCTAGGAGCTGGCTCCTATGGGTCTGAAAGCCCTTCTGCCCTGCGCAGAGCCCACTGAGGAATGGCCGATGCCGTGACTCTCCCACCCGAGCTCCCCTGTCTGCAGTGGACAAAGAAACCCCCGCGGGAGCGAGGATGCAAGGGGCTGACTGCGCCTGCCCAGCACACCGGCTCTGCTTCAGATCAAGAAAGCGTGTGATCAGAACTCCCTTGCAGCCTAGTGTTTGACCGATCCGCTTCTGAAAATAAATAAAGAAACATATTTTAAAAAACAAAACCCAGCACATGGAAAGTGAACAAAGGCAAGCCGAACCCGTTATACTGTTTGTGCATTGTTTGCTCGGAACGGTCCCACTGAACTTAACAGTAAATTATACTAAGGACGGTAGCCTAAGGCTAAATCACGAGTGCAGGTTTCCGGTCTCCCATAACTTCTCCGCCTCCCGGCTATAGATCTTACTGTCCAAGGCGTTATCTTCTTGTAATTCCTATAATATAGCTACGTATGTAACAAAGGTACGTTAGGGTTATTCTCTCCATGTTGCAGATGGAGGACGAGGCTGAGAGAATAAGGCCCTTCCGAAGGTGAGTTTCTTGACGAGCGGAGATGCTAACCGGAGTTTTCAGGACTTTTTAGGTTTGTTTCTCTCGCCGCTAAGTGACACCAATCTCTTCAGGGTGGGGTAAACATAGATTTTTATGATCTGGGTCGGCAGGAAGCAGATACTCCGGCTGAAGGGCAGTTCTTATTTCTCTGGAGACAGTTATGCAAGCCGCATCGTGTTCCTTGCTTTTAATTTGAAAAGCCAGGTTGAGAGCCAGAATTCTTCACAGACAGAAGCGCGAGATCATTCCGTTCTTTGACCAAAGGCCACGCTTCTTTAAGCCTCCTGGAAGAACAAAGGCGATCCTTGTAGCACTGAAACAATCTAAAGGAAAAGGAAATACCGAATTACCATTGAGGTTTGTGGACGACTTGAGATGTTGATTTTGTTTTTCGAGATAGCTGTTCATGGCAGGTGACGAGCCATTTATTCCATTCACAGCTTTCCCCCGGATAAGGACCTCTAAGATCCTTTGCAACGTGCTCAGGCTTTGCGATGACTACAATAGGCGTCTTTACAGAGGCCAGACGTCGCCTCTTTACTACCACCCACGACCAGGTTACACCTGTGTCTCCAAGAAAAGCAGAGCGAGCTTCTGCCAAACCATAATGTAAAGAAACGTTTTTTGCTTCGATCTTCCTGAAAGCGAAATCAACAGATCCGATACCTGTTAACATGGGATAAAGAGCCGGCTCCCACGTGCCCTGATTATCTTATTTTCTCTGCACACGGGATGACTTCCAGTTGAATATGTAAATTGGTTGCAGTTGAAAAGCACTGAGTTTGAGCTGACTGGGAGAGCTATGCACTTTATGGCTGTATTATTAGGTCTGTGATAACTTATTCACAAATGCAAGTTGAAGCAATCTGGTACCGTGTTGCTTTTCATAGGTCTGCTTCTAACTATGCCTATTTTGGATTTCAGCCACGCAGTCCGATGTTATGTATGTTTATCAGGAAATATCCCACTCTGCTCAGTGGGAGTATATTTCAGGAAAGGCCTCCTGAATAGGATTGCACTTCCATTATTCTAGGAGTTTTTAAAAGTCGCGTTTCCGAATTCTAATGGAGAACGGAATATTTGAAGATTTCCCAATGCTCCCGCCCAATGGGATCCTCTCCGCGTGTTGAAAAGTAACACTTCAGGGAGAAAGCTAGACTGGGCGCCTTTGCACAGGGTCCTATGTCTCTAAACTCCAAAAGCAAAACACAGGAGAGACCCAGCATCAGAGACACTGCAGAAGCAGCTCGCTGCTCTGGCTGAATCGGGAAACACTTGATATTGCCAAAGTTTGGATGGGTTTGCCCATTTCCATTGGCTTTGCCAAGCAGTAGTTTAAAATGCACATCCATAGTCATGATCTTTGGCTCTGCTGCAGCCCTTATCGTTGAAAGCATGCCTACAGGATGAGCAGGCTAGGACCTGGAAATAGTTTCCACTGAAATCCATAGGATATGCTTTGATGCCGTGGACATTCTTCACCCAGATGACATAGCTGGTTGGATTTCAAGATTTCGGATACAGGTGCTTGTGAAATGCATCCGTTATAATCCAGAATAGTTTGGTTACTATAAGATGCAGCCAAGAAGAAGTCACATTTCATATATGTTACCTAGAAAGATATACGAAATAAATCAAATTATCTTCATGTAAAGGGGTGTAATACAGAAAAGGAGGAGACTTGTTCCCTGTTTGCTCCAGAAACGGGTGGAAGCGCTCGGCCAAAACACAGCGAGGAACCTTCCAACGGCAACAGCTGCGGCCCCTGGAACGCGCAGCCTCTGGAGGTGGTTGGGGTCTCCATCGCTGGGGACTTGAAAGCAGACGCTATAGCGCCACCTGTGAGCGAAGCTGCAGCTGCACGATCCTTCCTTGTAGATCTTGTGGGATCTCCAGTGTAGAGCCAACGTCCCTTCTATAGTGATGTGATTCTCTGCACAGAGAGAAAGCGATATTCCCCGCATATAAGAGAAACCCAGCATATTTAGTACCGTAACTTGCCTACTGCTCTCTTTTGCATCGCTCAAACTTTTGGTTTCGCTCTCTCTCTCTCTCTTTCTCTCCCTCTCTGGCCTCCAGGTACCCACTTCTGCTTCCACAGAAACAGAACCTTCGGCCTCCCTTTTGGGACAGATGACTTGGCTCCCCTCTTATGCTCTTTTTTCTCGGGACTGCAGCGCCTGACGTGCTTTTGGCACAGACTATGCAGCGGTTTAGGAAGGAGGCCTCGGAAGGCCGGTCCCCATCTAATTCCAGGAAAAGTGGCGTGTGATTCTTACAGCTAATAAAAAGAGAGAGGTTGGCGGTAACGTCGAATTAACTTTTATCCCACCCTATCGACCTGAAGTGTGTGGATTCAAAGCCGCCATTGTCTCATTGGCTACGCTAAAGGACACGGTGAAGCCAAAACTGCCGTCCAGTCCATGTTTACTCAAGTATACATATATAGCAGCCTTACAACGCAATCCTATGCATATTTGCTCGTTAGGAGATCACACCGTATCCAACGGGGCCGCTTCCAGGTGAGAGGAATGAAATCCTCTGTTGAATTGACACTGCTGTCCTTTCTATGTCTGCTGCCTTCTGCACCCGCGCGATTTAAGCAAGTGCTTAAATCTCTCCCGTTGAAATGAAGTGCATTAAATGATGTTTAACTCTGCCAGGATCGTGTCCAACACTCTGACCCACTGTATACGCTTACTTGGGAGTAATTGCCTTTTAAATGAACGCAGATATTTAGAACTGCTCCCGCGCACTCGCTTATTTGGGAGCAAGTCCCACTGAAACCCAGAATTCAGGTCAGCGTTTAGGACGCGCAGGCTCCGGCTTCCCAGCAGAACAAGGTGCCATTTCTTCCGTGTGATTTCTGGCTCCTTCAGACGGAGCGACAAAAAACCCAAAACAGATCTTGCCATTCGACTCTACAGCGTTATATTGTTAGAACGCTCCGGACGTGCCAGGTGCGGACAAAAAAGCAAGCAAGCGGCCGAAAGGTCTGCCCCGAGGAGCGCCCAGGGCTCTCGCCGCCTCCGTTTCCTCGGCCGCAGCGTTTTGATCCGCGCCTCTCCGGCTTGGCGACTGCGGGGCTCTTTCTGCGCGATCCTTTTCCAACAGACGCTAATCAAGTAATTTCCCCATCCCAGCCCCATCAAATTGCTCTTTAGCTGTTGAACTGTGGAGTTTTGCTCGGCTTTTCTCATGCTAATCACCTCCATTCAGCAGCTCTCTTTGAGGCTATTTGTAGTGGAATAAATCTCCTTGTTTGCCTGCCGCATGATTAATTGATATTGTGCTCGAGCGGGGGCCGGAGGAGGGGGGGGGGCTGAAAAGGCAGCGCAGCGCAGCAGCCCCAGCCCAGAGACCGCCTTGGCGCCGCCGAGGTCCCGCAAAGGTCGTCCCGGGGGGAGGAGGGGCGAGACGCATCGCGCTTATTTGCCCCTATTTATTTACCTCTTAATAGAAAAAGCGAGGAAAGCGGGCGGAAGCCAGGAGCCTTTTGCTGAAGAAATGCCGCTGCGGAGCGCGCCGGGGGGGCAGCCCCCTCCCTGCCCTATTTCTCTCCCCTTCCCCTTTGCTTATTAGAAAAATAGCCCTTTGCCAAAGACAATTTGTCATGACATCACAACATGTAAGAAGAGGTCTGCTTTGTTTTTCTTCTTTTGAAAAAGGGCCAAGCAAATATTCGCGGGACGGAAACCTTCCCGGCGCGCTCCCCGGCCGCCTCCTGCCGCCGCCCTTCGCGGAATAAGGCGGGGAGAACAGGGAGAGGCGCCCAAAGGCCCGCAACTCGCAGCGAGCAACTCGAGTGCAAAAAATGGGCTTGCTCCAGCAGGACGTTCTCCTCCGCAAGGAGCTGGAGCTGTGCAAGAGCGCGTCCTCCTTCACTCAGCTGTGTGGCTTCAGAAGGAGGTCGACAACGAACTCTTTTGGGGTTTGGGATTTCCCCCCTCCAGTAAATCAAATACACGCGTCTTGGTCATTCAGACATACACAAAAAACCCGGTGGTTACCCGAAAGCTTGTATTTTCTGTTTAAGGATGCGAGATACCAGCCCGGTTTCCTTTATCGCAGCACTAAGACTGTCCCCCTCCTTTATTAAAAAATAGTCCTCGCAGATGCGTAGCTATTTCAGAAGATTCTCGCCTCGGCTCGCCTCCCTTCTCCCCAGACCCCCCCCCCCCGCCGCCGCCTCTAGACTACCGAGTCAACCTTGCTTCCCACACCCCGTAATTGCAACGCGGCGCTTCAATTAAACAATCCCAGTCTTTGCTTCGGGCTTCATTGCAAATATTTCCCTTCAAAAAAAAGGGAGGAGAAGACGACGCGAGAAGAAACTGTTTTCCCTTCTTTCTTCTTCCTCTGTGTAGGGTAATTGATAGGCTCTAGGAGAGGTCAGGATTAGCATAAGAATTAAGAGCAGTAAATTAATTTAATATTCCATGCACATCTTCAATTATTCCTCCAGACCTTTGTCTCCGCGGCTGGCAGTGAGCAGGTTCAGCTGCTCTTCAGCCAAACAACATCTGTGCAGTTAATAATTTGATAAATAGCTCATACAAATAGTTTCTGAATTATCTGCCAAGCCGGGACTATTCAGGGTTGAAACGTTTGGCAGGGCCTCCCCGCCAAGGCTCGCCTCGCCGCCGCTGGGCAGCCTCCCATCCGGGGGCGCCCGAGTTGCCCGGGCGGTGTCCTCCGCCCGCCCGCCCGCCCCCTCCGCTGCAGAACCAGCGCCTTTCAATAAAGGCCGCGCCGGGGGGCGGCCGGGCGGGGGGGACACACGACCAGCAATTCACGACAAGGGCCGGGCTGTGAGGCTGCTTGGGAGAGCTGATTCAAGATGCTTCCAGCCAACTTGAAAAAATATTGTGGGAGCCCAGGTAAGCCCTGCCCCGCATAATCGATCACATGACTCAGTGCACACACAACATTTGAATGTCCATCAACTTTGGGGAGCCTAACGCCTTCAAATATTTTAGGGGGGAGAAGGCCCCTCGCCCCTAGGAGTTGGCCCCTATGCTTCCAGGGGAAGGTGGGGTGCATGGGCAGGGGCCTAGCCCCTGGAGGGCAGCTGCCCCCCAAATCACGTAAATAAATAAAAATACTTAACTAACTCAACTAACTGACCGATTGTGTCACAGATAACTCAGTTCTGCTCCCCCCAAAATAAATCCTGGCTGCACCCATGGTGGGGTGGGGTAGGGTAGGCAGGTCAACCTGGGCAGGAGAAGGAGCTGGGGGTCTAAAATGCTCCTCAGACAAGTAGGGGAAGTATCCTCTGGACAAGCGCTGAACTGAATGCAAACATCCTGGTCTGCAGCAGCCCCTGTTGCTGGAAGGGGTCCTTGCACTAACTAGCTCATGTGTTCATCAGCTGCTGAACATCTGGTGATGGCTTGAAGGTGTGAGGGAGAGGCCCTCACAAGTACTTAATGTCCTTGCCCAGTGCAATGGAGGGCTGCCACTGCACTGGGGGACCTGCAGCATGGGTCCTATCAACCCCAAAAGCCATGGACAATGATGATGGGAATTGGAGGAGCCCAACATTCAGTCCTTGGCATCCTGGGCTGCCTATCAGTCTCCTCAGGGTTGCCTCTGGTGGAATTCATCAGGGAGGATGGGGACAAAACTAGAATGAGTTGGCTCTTAGGTTCCCCAGTCCTGCTGTAGGTATACAAGAGCAGGAAGGCTCTAGCCCAGGCATCCCCAACCTTCGGCCCTCCAGATGTTTTGGACTATAATTCCCATCATCCCTGACCACTGGAACTGTTAGCTAGGGATCATGGGAGTTGTAGGCCAAAACATCTGGAGGGCTGCAGGTTGGGGATGCCTGTTCTACCCTGAAATAGGTTAAATGGGCTTTATCAGCAAGTACAAGTCTATTCTGTTATGCTTTGCATGATAGGGCCTATTGGACCGACTTCTTGGACTCACTTTTTAACAGCCTTTCCCCGTTCTGTTGCCTTGTATCTATTTCAATGAATTTGTTCCATCAGTGCAAGGACTGTGGGCTGTGCCATTGGAGCTTCCTCTCCTTGCATACAACCCACACGCTAAATCTGTTCTGGGGTTTTCCTAAACCCTTCAGTGGTTTTGGAAGGGTGAGGGGTGTGCACAGGGAAGGAGGGTGGAGGGAGTGCAATGGATCCCATGCCATATCTATTTCAGCTAATATTAGATATTATCTTCCAGCAGTGGATAGTGGTTCAACCATTTGATAAAGTGGACTTCAGTACCACAGAATCTTATACCACAACAGCACCTTTTGTTTTTAAGGTGCCCCAATGATTCTTGCTACTGCTTTGATTTTTTTTTTACAATCAAGCAGAATATAAATTTTATGAAATATATAAATAAGCAAAGGGCTAACATGACTATTATTCTGGAAATTGCATGCGCGGAGGAGCCACAGGCAGAATTTGGCTATCACTTCCGAAACCAGACATCGAAAAGGACAGAATTAGCATTCAGTTGTGAGCCATTAAGAGATGAGTAATCAAGTGAACAGAAATGAACTCATGTGTGAACTGGTCCCACTTAGATGAAGCAGGCGCTGTCCCCAATAAGCTGCCTCATGCAGAGCTTAAATATTTTTCAAGGTTGATAATACAGGGAAGCAGCAGCTCTCAGTTCAGTTTCTTCACTTTCCTTCCATGCCTTGTTCATCAAAAAACTGTAATGAAGTTTAGCAGAGGAACTCATGACTGTTTCACACATACATGCTCATTGCTTGATGACTGCAGCATCATGGTGAAGATCTCTGTGTGTGAATGTGTTATCACAGGTCTAACAACACAGATGGGACTTTAACCAGGTGTTCACCTCAGATACAGTGCATTCCACTGGAGTCAGTTCACACATTACTATATGCATGTGAATATTCTCAGTTTAATCAAGTGATGTACATGCCTGTGTGAATGGGTCCTATTATAATAGTAAACTTAATATATTGCTACAGAGATTATTTTTCATAGTAAGCACAGCACAGTCTTGCAGCAATTTTAAAGATGGAGTTATTTGGCATAAGCTTTTGTGAACCAGAGCCCAATTAGTTACACATTGAAGAAATCTGGAATCTGGCTCAAATTCATGAAAACTTGTGCCACAATAAATCAACTATCTGATTGCCACAAAACTATCCACTTTTTTGTTGAAACTAATACTGCTACCTTCTCAAATCTTCACATAATAAAGGCATCCTTTAAAGTATGTTTTCATAGTAAATTGTGAGCAATCCAGCTAAGATTCAGCTACTTTTAAACCCTATCATTGTAATAAGAGAAAGTTAAGCATGTGCTTAACTCTTTCATGAAACCAGCAAAGTTCAAAGTGTTTAACTTGGCAAGATCATCACTTAAGTTTGCCTTTTTAATATTTGTTTGTTTAACTCTGTAGCTGAGTCAGCTGTACATAAGAGAACAGTGTCCTTTCCCTCTTAAATATGGCATTGGCTGGATGGACACTTGAAGTCATTGAAAACTACACCCAACAGTTCAGAGGAGTTCTGAATAAGAAGTAAATACACTGGATGTCCTTGCACTTTAATGAGAACATGGCACTGCTGATCCTTAAATACCGGCAAACAATCTTCAAGACCCTAATAACAATCCACTTCCCAGACCTCTTTTAAAAGATCATACTGCCAGGCATGTGGCTGAATGAGAGAAACCTCGCTTATTAGAGCTGGGTGAATATCACAAAACAAAAAAATTGCCAGGAGTGTTCACTTGAATACAGGATGATGTCCTCCATCTCTTTTGTATTTTCTCACTGCAGACACAGGGGAAATAAAGTTCTCATCATGCAACTCTTGTGGAAAGCAAAATTTGAGCTCTTTAGCTTAAGTGCTGTATTTGGGCTGGATGCAACAGATTGTATAGAGAATGGGACCCAGCATGACCCAGCAGTGGGATCCATTTCCCAAAAGTCCTTTTCCAAAGGCTCAGTACACAGGCAATTAAAAAAGGAGTGGAAAGGCCTTGACCCACCTTCTGACGGTTTTAATTCAGTTGCTTTGTCTGAATGTAACAAGTGGTAGGTAACTAGTTCTATGTGAGATCTGAACTGATATAGCAGATATTACAATGGGCCTTCTCTAGTAATAACAAAGTTCTCATAAGAACTTTTTTGTTTTGCTCTAGGAGTCAGTCAGATAATACTAGCACTCCATGTTTTATAGTTAACTACTTCCAGACCACAAAGTGGAACTGGATTACAGTATCTTGAGGATACTCACCCTTCTCTTGTGTCATCTTATTTGGAAGTTTCTGTATTAAAAAAGAAACCATATGAAACAGATGAAACAGACAAGCTAGGAATTAAACATAGCAATTTCAGCTCATGAGTATGTGATTATCTCCATAAAAATTTAAGAACCACTTTTGGATTTCTGGATTGGAAAAAGATGGGTAGGTGATGCCTGAGAAAAATTATGCCTGGCAGAATGATAAGCAGCTATATAATATGATATACCTAGATCATAGAATCATAGAATTATAGAATTGTGTAGTTGGAATGGACCCTGAGGGTCATCTAGTCCAACCCCCTGCAATGCAGGAATCTCAACTAGTCCATACATAACAGACGGCCATCCAGCCTCTGTTTAGAAATCTCCAAGGCAGGAGAGTCCACAACCTCCGATGGAGACCATTCTACTGTCAAGCAGCTCTTACTGTCAGAAACTTCTTCCTGATGTTAGTCAGAATCTCCTTTCTTGTAATTTGAAGCCATTGTTTTGAAGCTTGCCCTCTGGGACAGGAAAAAGCAAGCTTGCTTCATCTCCCATGTGACAGCCCTTTAGATATCTGAAGATGGCTATCATATCTACTCTGTCTCCATTTTTTGCAGGCTAACTATACCCAGCTCCTTCAACCTTTCCTCATAAGGCCTGGTTTCCACCCCCCTGATCATTTTGGTTGCCCTCCTCTGTACAAGTTCCAGCTTGTCAATACTGTATGCTTCTTAAACTGTGGTGCCCAGATTTGGTTACAGTATTCCAGATGTGTTCTGACCAAGGCAGAATAGAGTGGTACTATTACTTCCCTTGATCTGGACACTATACTGCTGTTGATGCAGCCTAGAATAGCATTAGCTTTTTTTTGCTGCTGCTGCAGCACCACAATGTCAGCTTATCTTAGTCTTGCATTCTACTAAGACCCCATGATCCTTTTCACATGTACTGCTAGCAAACCAGGTGTCCCCCGTCTTATATTTGTGCAGCTTGGTCTTCCTGCCTAAGTGCAGAACCTTACATTTGTCCCTGTTGAAATTCATTTTGTGAGTTTCAGCCCAAGTCTCCAATCAGTTTAGGTCATTTTGAATCCTGATAGATGTTATCCTATAGTATAGGTTTTGAATAATTTGAATGATCACTATAAATACAATTGGCAGATACTGAATTGGAAGCCCACTCTTTTTTATTTTCCATTCCCTCCTTAACTTAGCTGTTTTTAAATTTTAGGTCCTCTATCCTGGATTAATGAGGAGATACCCATGAAGGTGGCTGGTGGACGATGAGGGGCTCCAGGTGGGGGAGAGAGAGCATACAGGAGCAGAGCGGAAAGAGGTGAAATACAGGACAAGCTGCATTCTGTATTGAATAAACACAGGACACAACATTTTACATTGAAATAAGGGACATTCTTGTATTATACAGGACAGGTGGCAACCCTACCTAGTTTCCAGGCAATGCTTTTTTTCTCTGTAAACAGGAGACTTTCCACATGGAGATTCTCCATCCTGAATCCCTCTGACTAGCCTTTTGGCCACCTTTTGGTTCTGTGGGAATGTCTCTTTTTTTGGGTGGTGATGCAGGATTCACAGATCTGCCCAGTTATGGAGCAGGCACAGACAAAAAAAATTGTTCTTTAAAAAAAATAAATTGTATTTATTGATACCTATTCAGAGATATACCAAAAATACTTACCAATTACAAAGTATATTTTATAATATACTAATATAAAACAGCTACTTAGTCTAAAAAAGAATGAAGGCAGAAAGAAGAAAACACAAGAAAAAGGAAAATCTAAAGAAAGAGAAGCGAGAGAAGAGAAAGAGAGAGAAAAGATTACAGAAAGATAAAAAAGAATAAAGGGATTTCTGACTCTTTGTTCTGCAGCTAAATATAGTATTCACTCCATAAGAGCCAAACATTCTATCTTCTATAAATCAGTATTTTTTTTCAGTCTTCAAAATCCAGCTATTCAAGTCCATTTGCTCTTTAACGGAAAAAATTCATAAGAAACTTCCAATCCCTAATCAATGTCAGTAATGTTTTTTCTCTAATTAAGCATGTTA
The DNA here is from genome assembly GCF_964106915.1 of Podarcis gaigeae. Lineage (NCBI taxonomy): Eukaryota > Metazoa > Chordata > Lepidosauria > Squamata > Lacertidae > Podarcis > Podarcis gaigeae. Next base: position 89,666,897 of record NC_139683.1, on the reverse strand, counting down.
ACTTTGCCATATCAGCCAAGTCCAATAGTTTTATCAGCATTCTTCTATAGTGGGTAAGGCTGTATCTTTTGATCTTGGTGCATATAGCAATCTCACCACTGTAATCACATTTTGGAGTAAACTTCCACAATCCTTTTCCAGCTGTTTATATTTAACCCTGAAGGAAAGAGTTATGGCTTCAACTGAATATTAAGCTGTCAGGAGTGCTCTGATGGTGTTTCCTGCTTGGCAGGGGGTTGGACTCGATGGCCCTTGTGGTCTCTTCCAACTCTATGATTCTATGATTCTAAGCTTTAAAATCTGCTGTATTAATGCATGTATTTGTGTCCAATATTCTTTAGCCTTTTTACAAGTCCACCAAGCATGATAGAACGTCCCTTCATGTTCTTGGCATTTCCAGCAGTGGCAGAGCTTCATGCTCCTGCACCGGGGGGGGGGGGGCGGAGAGCAGGCAGGGTGGCTGGCGCATGTCCTGGGGGCGTGGGACACTGCCTGCGGGGGCATGGCGCCCTGGCACCCCACCAGGACCGTGCTGCCAGGGGCGGTGCGCTCCCCCTCACTCCTCTTCCTCTGCCACTGATTTCCAGCAAACATTTGAAACATCTTTATACATTCTGAATAGTTTCTCAAGAGTTAAATACAAGCAAAACATCATTTTATTTTTAAAAAATCTCTTTAAGATCATAACACAATGTCAAATTTAACCCCTTAGTCCACATATGTTCCCACTGTTCTATATGTATATTGTGTTTTAATTTATTGGAAGCTGCCCAAATGGCTGGGGTCACCCAATCCGTTGGGTGGCTATGTATGTATGTATGTATGTATGTGAATGAATGAATGAATGAATTTCCCCTCCCCATTTAATCATGTATTCTTTAACCTGTTCTTCTGTTTCAAATTTCTGCAAAATTTAAGGTTATCCTCTGTGCACAGTTGATTTTCAAAGTCTGTCTTTTCTTGCTCTACGGCAAAATTATTTAGAGATTGAATCTCTCAACTAACTGCATATAAGGGAGCCAATGGAGATTGTAACCTTCCATTATTAATTGCTCCCTTGTTTTAATTTTGTAATCTCCTTGATGCGGTTCTATTAATTCTTGGTATGTTATCCATTTCCCTTTGCCTGTCATCTATTTTTTGGCAAAAGCTTCTTGTGGTGAAATTCATAAAGGTGTCTTTTGCCACAACCTGGGCTTGTATTTATTCCTAATTTTTAATATGGCACTTCTAATACAGTGATTTTTAAAATCTTATAATCCACATTAACTTTATCATACCACCAATATTATGTGCACAATTGAAAAGTCAAAGCATTTATTTCTTAAAACTTGAAAATGTGGTTTTTTTCCTTATGAGTTACAACCGTGGGAATTTTCTTTTTACATACATTTTCTCAAATTTGGTAGGCCCAGCAGATTAGAATGTCCTTGGGCAAACAGTTGGACAGACCTGCTCTATTTAAAGTGTTTTTGTGAATTTATCACTTAAAGATGTATATTCACAGGCTGGTGATGAAAATACCGAAACAATTCAAATGGTGGCAACCTTGGCAAAAACAACAAAACACTAGAGCATAATGGCATCAAAAAGACCCGTGAAGTTTTGAGCCTGGACTGATTATGCAAGTGGTGGCTGCAAAGGTGGAATATTGTTATGACTGGATTTCTGAAAAGCTCTCCATGAGGTTTTCTGTTGTTGTTGAAAGTGGGTCTATTTAAAAAAAAAAAACCCCACACAATCTGAGGCCACTAAACAACCAAAGTAATACGTATTATATCCCATTTTTTAAAAATGTGAAATTTATTTTTATTTTTAATGCAAGATGTCCAGCATATGCTTGAGTCTCCAGTTGAAATTTCTCGGCCCTAAAATGCAGGATCATGCTGTTACCATAAGATAACAAATTAATACCAGCAATGACTTGTTCCCTGTCGTATCTGGCTTAAGTGTCAAGAAGGAGAAACAGTTCACCCTCTTCTCTTTAGCACAATCTGTTTAACATGGGTGGAGCCAGGATTTGTTGGGGAGACAGGCTTTTGTTGGGGGGGGGCAGAACCTCAGATTTGTATTGATTTGTATTGATTTTTACTTATTTAGGGGGGCAGCTGCCCCCATGTCGCCGCCCATGCTGTATAAGATCACTGACTTAATAAAATAAAATAATATTTGCCACCACCCACCCTCTGGGTAGGTGACAACAATTTCAAATACATTGTTTAAAACCATTCAAAATGTTATTATGTTCTTTTAATTCTATAGATAGTTCAATTACTTTGTAACCATAAACTTTTACAGACTTTCCTTAGGATGTCCCTATTTTCATTGGAGAAATGTTGGAGGGTATGGTGTTACCCAACCCCCAAGTCGTCTGAAGGCAATCCTGTATAGGGAAGGTTTTTTAGCATTTAATGTTTTATTATGTTTTTATATACGTTGGAAGCTGCCCAGAGTGGCTGGGGCAGCCCAGTAAGATGTGCAGGGTATAAATTGTAAAATTATCATTATGAAATGGGACGTCCCTATTCTCATCGGAGAAATGTTGGAGAGTATGCTTTTATATGTTTGTTTTAATTTTTGTGAGATACCTTGAATTCCAGTTCTGGGAGAAAGGCAGTATATTGATGATGATGATGATGATGATGATGATGATGATGATGATGATGATTTAAAAGCAGTTCCTGTGTTATCTTTCCATCTGCCTCAAGGTCTCATACTTTCACCATAGCATCCCAAATCTGCTTCCTCACTGCATCTCACGCTGCTCCTTCTTAGATTTCCTCCTCTTCCCAGTCTCTGCCCTATTGTGTTTTGAAGAGGTGTGCCTGATTAAGTATCCTTCATACTTCACGTTTTGTACACACCCAGTATTGTACTTAGCAACATTTTCTTTTGCGAAAACAGGTGCTCCTTCTCTTACTTGCCTTTGTCAGCTTCCAGGACTGGCACCCTTACCCAAAGCTTTGCTGAACAATTTATTATATTATATTACTATAATATTATTATATTATATAATATTATTATTATAATGGTATTATAAAACTAGATCTCAAGGTTTCTGAAGCTATTCTAGGGGTTAATGTCATTCTAGCTAAGCTTAAAAGGCATATGTTCCATTGTTTTGTTATTCAATTGTCCTTAGTAACTATTGTTCCTAGAAATATGAATTTTCCCCAAGGCCACCAAGCTTTGGCACAGCAGATGTACAGCAGCACCTCCAATGCTCTGAGAGGCCTGGAAGTGGCTTTGGAGAATTTATGATGCAAACCAAAGCTTCCTTACATGGAAGTGTCCCACCCAGAAATGAATCAGATTTCTATATAGCCTTGATTAGAACTGGGCTGAAAGGAAATATTTATATCACAAACACTGTTTCACAATAGTCACTATCTCTTTCAAAAGAATGCCAGGAACCACAGTATATAGTTTGATGAGAAAGTTGATAACTCTTTGTATGTGAGTCCTAGCTCTCCTGATGGAACTTATAGGAGAGGGAAGAATTGGTGAACCATTTTAAGCCTGTTACACCATAATGGAATCTATCCAGTGCTTCCAGCAACAGTTATTACCAGGACTCAGCCTCTGAGATCAGCACTACCACTACTGAATCCTAATCCTTATACCAGGGGTTTTCAACCTTTCTGAGTCCACGGTTCCCTTGGCCAATCACATTCTTTCTGCGGCTCCCCCATGGAAGCCACTTACACTGGGGTTCTGTTACAAGACATTCCTAAGTGGGGATTTGCCCATTCTGCCCTGCCCCTTTTCGGCAACATTTTTGACGCACATGCAAGGGGGAATGCTCCGCATGTGCTGACAGGAACTGAAGCAATGCCACTGATCTGCAGGGCTGAGCTGCCACAACGCCACATGGCAACCCCAGCCTGCGTTTCCTGCAACTAGTGTGCACATGATGGGGGGGGGGGGCTGGAGAGGGCAAAATGAGATTAAGATCAAAAGTAGAAAGAATGCAAGAAGATACTGTAGGAATGTATATGAACATAGGAAAGGAAATATTTAGATAAGGTTCATCCTCACTCACATTAGTGGGCATAGAGCAGAGCACATTCCTTTGCAGCAAATAGCAGGAAGCTGTGGACAGCTGGTTTCAGCCTTTTAATGAAGCAACCCGGGATGCCTTAGTGCAGACTGGATTCTTCCTAGTATTTTCCCTTTACGTAATTTCCCTCTTAAAAAAAATAACAAACAAAACAGTCTTCTTAAATAAGAATAAAGTTTACTCACAAGCTTCTTCTTCTTTTGCGATCACTCGTAGCTGAGTAAGATTGTCTTCCATAAACACGGTTTTAATAATTAGTCCGTAAGTGACTGTGGAGGCCAATTCTGGATCCACACGTCCTTTCACAGTGGGGACATTGGTTCCCGGGCGGGAGTTGATCACGGTAAGGGTTTGCCAAGCATGTCTTCCTCTTAGCACATTTCTCCCTTGCGTCCTGAGTTCGAGTGTCTTCAAAGCCCATGACACCTTTGGTCAAGGCTGTTCTCCAACTGGAGCGCTCGCAGGCCAGTGTTTCCTAGTTGTCGGTGTTTCTACCACATTTTTTAAGATTTGCCTTGAGACAGTCTTTAAACCTCTTTTGTTGACCACCAGCATTATGCTTTCCATTTTTAAGTTTGGAATAGTGTAGTTGCTTTGGAAGACAATAATTAGGCATCTGTGCAACATGACCAGTCCAATGAAGCTGATGTTGAAGAATCATTGCTTCAACACTGGTGATCTTTGCTTCATCCAGTACATTGATATAAGTTCTCCTGTCTTCCCAAGTGATGTGTAAGATTTTTTTGAGACACAGTTGATGGAATCATTCGAGAAGTTGGAGATGGCGTTTGTAAGTGGTCCATGTTTCACAAGCATACAGTAAGGTTGGTAGTACAATAGCTTTGTAAACAAGCATTTTGGTTTCCCTGCGAATGTCCTGGTCCTCAAACACTCTGCACTTCAATCAGGAGAAAGCCACAATCACAGAGCTCAGGCAATGCTGGATTTTGACTTAAGGCACGCTTAAGTTGTAGTTACAGGACCATTTGTAGTTTAAAATCAAGAAGCGAAGTGAAGAGAAGTCTGAGCTTAGTCTCAGACTTACAAATGGGCCTACATCCTTTGTTATGGATGAGGCATCTCAGGAAGGAGGTGAGCAGGAGCTCAGGAGAAGGTCAAAAGAGAGGAGCCAAGAGAGAGATGGCTGTGAGCCCAGCCCTTCTATTTGGGCCACACCCACCTACCTGGCTACACCCAGAAGGGAGATGGCTCCCACAGGTTTGGCAGGAAGTCTTCCCTGTTGGAGTCACATTCCTCTGTGCGCCCATTCTAGCAAATAGGAAATGTTGGATTTAACTGCTCTATCTATACACTCCACAGATATGGGCTGCAGGTTAATGGAAGGATGGCCCCTGGGGCTCCCCTGAGCATTCCTCACGTCACCCAAGGGTGCCACAGCACACTAGTGGAAACCCAGAGTACCAGACCCTCCAAGTGTCTCCATTTTCCAGGGAGAGTTCCAGATTTACAGAAGCCATCTCAGTTTCACATTTGTCCTGCTTTTCCTTACAATGTCCCTATTTTCTTCAGAGAAATGTTGGAGGGTATGGTAAGGTAAAGGTAAAGGGACCCCTGACCATCAGGTCCAGTCATGGCAGACTCTGGGGTTGCGGCGCTCATCTCGCTTTATTGGCCGAGGAAGCCGGCGTGCAGCTTCCGGGTCAGGTGGCCAGCATGACTAAGCCGCTTCTGGCGAACCAGAGCAGCACATGGAAACACCGTTTACCTTCCAGAGCGCCAGAGCTACTTGCACTTTGACGTGCTTTCGAACTGCTAGGTTGGGAGGAGCAGGGACTGAGCAATGGGAGCTCACCCCGTCACGGGGATTCGAACCGCCGACCTTCTGATCGGAAAGTCCTAGGCTCTGTAGTTTAACCCACAGTATCACCCGTGTCCCGGAGGGTATGATAAAAAGGTAAAGGACGTCCCTATTTTCATCAGAGAGTACAGAGTTATGTAACCTCTGAGCCACAGAAATAAGGAACTATACAACCTTTAGAAGACATCTGTGTGGTTGGGGCAACCCAGGAAGATAGGCATGGTATAAATAATTATTATTATTATTATTATTATTATTATTATTATTATTATTCCTATTTCCACAGGAGAAATGTTGGAGGGTGTGCAATGCTTTATACCAACAGAAAACACATTCTCTGAATAGTGATCCTTATGAAAACAATGTGACACCAAACCCACAGAAGAAGACATATCAGTTGGCTTGAGGGAACTCCAAGGTTTGCAGAAGTACAAAAATTTTAAGGGTGCAAACACCTTTTCAAAAACAAAACAAAAAACCCCCAATTAGAACAGACTGCTCAATGGCGACACAGCAGGGGTGGAAATCCTGAGGAAATAAGAAAATCCTGGAAAGAGTACTGGAATGGAGTGTCCTGTAGAAGGTCCTAGCTGTTCCACATTATGGAAGCAAATTGCAGGAGTCTCTACAGATTTTAGAAGACAGATTCATAGATGGCAGATCCCACTCCAGCCCCCCTAATATGTGCCCAGTGTTATTCCACCAGTGTCCTAACTCAGCTTTACGTAAGTTACATGCAATATATAGCATCTTGGCTTCAATAATTTGTATTAAATTCTGTCATATAGTGTCATAATATTATTTAGTTTGTTTCAGTAGAAATTTCAGTGCAGTTTTCATATCCTAAACACAAGGAACCAATCCGTATATGAAATACAATGTCAATCCCACATTCAAAAGCTACAGCTCAGGAGTGCAGGTGAAGAGTGGATATTAAGCCATGGTTTCCTGATTAGCAACCCCTGAGCCAGCTCTCAGCACTTTCTTGGAAGAAGACTGGCTGGCATTTAGGTCAGGGATAAAAAAAGATGCCACTGTGGGCAGCAGAGCAGCCCCCGCAGGGGGCACCACCCAAGAATACAGATCCCCATATCAGGGTGAAAGTATTTCATTTTATGTGTACTGAAATTTGTGGTGTCTGTGAATGTCAAGGAACAAGTCAGCAGTAAATCACACCACTCCAAGTTGGAGTTAACTATTTATTAGCAAAAATACAGAGTTACAGGTGCAGCAGCTCATCCCTGGGAGGTCTTCTCCCCATGAATTAGTTGCCAAGACAAAAGGTCCCCACCTCCCCACAGTTGTCTGAGTCTCCTCCTCTCCAGGGCGTTCCCCAAGGAATCAGAGAGTGTGCCTGCTCACAGCCTGTCCCTGCTCTGTCCATTTCAGCTCTCTTCTGGTTCTGGGAGACAAGGGAGGAGGGGTGTTTGTTGCAGCAGGAGGGGGAGACACTGATGACTCTTCATCAGCTGGACTCATCTCTGTCTCTTGGTCTCACCCACTCACCTGCTTGAATTACTACATCTGATTCTGGACTTCTCTCTGCCACAGACTCTTCCAGCTCACTCAGCCTTGTCACCCCTTCAGCTTCTAACACCTCCTCTCCCTAGTCTTCTTCCTTGGCCCACTCATTGTTGTCCCACTCCCACTCCCTGGGCTCTGAGCCTTCTTCTCTTGGTGGCTCCCCAGCTGGTTCCTCCCACCATTTCTCTGCATCCAGCCAGTCCATGACAGTGAAGTTCTTTCCATATTCTAAATATTTAAATGGTTTGTGTGAATTTTTTTATGAAGCATAAAACCTGTTGTGTTATCAAATATCAAAGTTCTTTCCATGTTCCAAGGCCTCTAGATGCAGCAGTAAGATCCATTACAGGTGCGAGAAAGAAGAGCCAAAGGACCAAGCACAGAGGGCTGTTACTGGAGAAGTGATTGCAGTTGGTTGGCCCCAGGAGGGGAGTGAGACACGCTTTGGGTGGCAGCCCAGAAAGCTTCCCTTGACCTGGCGTGAGGTCTCCTCGTGAGCCTGCTCAAGACTTAATACCTCTACTCAGTTAATGAGCATAGCTAGATAGCCATATTTTAATAAGAGCAAGAAGAAGGGACAAGGTTTGTAATAGCCTCTTAGACCCAAGAGGTAGTCTCAGAGCCAACTAGTGCAATGTCAGAGATGCATTTTTTAAAATAACTGCAGAGGTTGACCATGGCTAATTCTTCCATACTCCCACCCCTACATGCCCAGATAGAAACTCTGCCTCTGTTGCTGCTCTTTGCTTCTCAGTGGAATACAAACTGGAAACGCTTACTTAATCAAAGGGACGCTGCAGAGCACAGGATTTCCCAAGTGAGGTATTTGTAATTGTTTACATAGCGGGAAACATCTAATCACAACCAAATTTTTGACAAAGCCCAATGTATACTCCGTCCATTACACAAATATGAAAACTTTTAATTACATCCATATAATTTCCCCAATGGAATAATGACTACAGTGAATGTTTCCCAGGATGGGTTAAGTTTCCATGGATACAGCTGAGCATTTCCTTAGTTTGTGGTGCTGGCAGATGTATTCAAAAACACTTGACAGTACAATCATGATTAGGTTCTTTCTGGTGAGTGAATATCTTACTTTTTCTAATTTTTATGCATTGGATGTTAAAGTTGACAGAGGAAGAAAAATATGCCACTAATAACTACAGTACTGCGGTGTAGTTTAAGGATATGTTTCACAGTAAGGTGCTTTTTAAACAAAAATATAGTCACAATATTTTTAAGGCTCTAAATTCTTCAAAATACTAAATGGCATTATAGTCGTTAAAATAAGCTATCAAAGATGGGTTAGAAATGAAAAATTTATAAAACAGGATGGGAGGTGGGACAAGTATAATGAGCAAGCCAGCAGAGTGATTAAACAGAATATAAATGAGAGTTTAATTACTCAGGGTTCAATTTTTAGTTTAAGGTCATGGGGAAGGACAAACCAAGAAAGTGATATAACAGTGATAGATCTTAAAGTAGCAATATCTCAATTAAAAGGTAGTGAAAGTGGTAGTATAACACAGTGGGTGGGGGGGGGGAGTTATGGACCAGGCAGTCCATAACTATGAGCCCAGTATGGATACAGCCATTGGAGACACTAAAGGCATTTCTCAAAAGAATGAATTACATGCTGGATTTACATCACTCTTCAATTTATTAATTGTAGCACGAGAGCCAGTTGGGACCCCAAAGCATGACATGCACCAGGTGAAATAATTTCATATGAAGATTTTTGGGTCTTTACTTGCTCACTAACTCATAGATGTTATCTATATTTCGCAACAGTAGAAAGCTAAAATTAGGTTTTCTAGCAGGTGTTACAGTTACAGTGATTTTTCAATGTTGCTTTATAGAATCTGAAGCTTAGTCCAATGTTGGTAGATTCATAAAGACTTTTAAAAGACTTGAAACATAATTTGAATTCTACATTGTGTTTGCTAGCTCCACCAAACATACTAAATATTAGGTCCTATTATGGGAGTTGCAGCGATTTTTCAAGTCTTTTATGTGGGATATTTTTCATACAGTCAAACCAACAATGTGTGTTTGCTAGTGTTATTAGAATTATAAGGTCTCAAATATGGAATAAATGTTGATAATTGCACAAGGTAAACATACATAAGTATATAAACCACATGTCTAAAATCAGGGGAAGTTCCTGAAGGGGATTCCTCTCCCTTATCTATGAACCTCCTTTGTATTAATTGTCACTGTTTGCCCAGATGCTCTGCACTGAGGGATGTCTGACGGGCATCCTGAGTGTCTTGTCATATGCTAATGTTTTGTGTAAACTGTGTCTGGAACTATAAAACTTGCTAAATCCTTGGGAATATCACACCTTGGCCTGTTTGAGCCACAGTAACCTCACCATATGTGTGATGTAATTCTGACTCCACACCGAAATGCAAACGCTTAAAAGAGGTGTTTTTTCTTGGTTTTGGGTCTCTCTTCCCTCCTTGCTAGGAGGGAGGGAACTCTGTTGCAACAGAAAAATAAATATCTGCATTGCTTTCACTGCATCCTTTCTCCATCCAGTCATCTCTGACCAGTCATAGACTTGGGAGACTCGGTCCCTTGAGGAGTTGGGCAGCAAAAGCCAGCCATTCCTATTTTTCTATATCACTCTAAAGGCACACACAAGATTAAAATTTAATTTAATTAAGATTTAATAAAATAAATAAATAATTTTATTTACAAACAATAAGAAACATAATAATATGACAATATGGAAGTATATACAAATAGCAGATTGTAATATGAGATGTAATAAACCAGGGACGGAAGTTGAGGGAAGTCAGTAGAAAAGGGGGAAACCAAAATTTGAATGTAATGTAATGATTAGAGATCATAGAATCATAGAGTTGGAAGAGACCACAAGGGCCATCGAGTCCAACCCCCTGCCAAGCCTCTGCTTAAAGACCTCCAAAGAAGGAGACTCCACCACACTCCTTGGCAGCAAATTCCACTGTCGAACAGCTCTTACTGTCAGGAAGTTCTTCCTAATGTTTAGGTGGAATCTTCTTTCTTGTAGTTTGGATCCATTGCTCCGTGTCCGCTTCTCTGGAGCAGCAGAAAACAACCTTTCTCCCTCCTCTATGTGACATCCTTTTATATATTTGAACATGGCTATCATATCACCCCTTAACTTCCTCTTCTCCAGGCTAAACATGCCCAGCTCCCTTAGCCGTTCCTCATAAGGCATCGTTTCCAGGCCTTTGACCATTTTGGTTGCCCTCCTCTGGACACATTCCAGTTTGTCAGTGTCCTTCTTGAACTGTGGTGCCCAGAACTGGACACAGTACTCCAGGTGAGGTCTGACCAGAGCAGAATACAGTGGCACTATTACTTCCCTTGATCTAGATGCTATACTCCTATTGATGCAGCCCAGAATTGCATTGGCTTTTTTAGCTGCCGCGTCACACTGTTGGCTCATGTCAAGTTTGTGGTCAACCAAGACTCCTAGATCCTTTTCACATGTACTGCTCTCAAGCCAGGTGTCACCCATCTTGTATTTGTGCCTCTCATTTTTTTTTGCCCAAGTGCAATACTTTACATTTCTCCCTGTTAAAATTCATCTTGTTTGTTTTAGCCCAGTTCTCTAATCTGTCAAGGTCGTTTTGAAGTGTGATCCTGTCCTCTGGGGTGTTAACCACCCCTCCCAGTTTGGTGTCATCTGCAAATTTGATCAGGATGCCCTTGAGTCCATCAACCAAGTCGTTGATAAAGATGTTGAATAAGACCAGGCCCAAGACAGAACCCTGTGGCACCCCACTAGTCACTCTTCTCCAGGATGAAGAGGAACCATTGATGAGCACTCTTTGGGTTCGGTCAGCCAGCCAGTTACATATCCACTGAGTGGTAGCATAGTCAAGACCACCCTGGCTTCTTTAGGCACCTTCCATGTTTCCGTCTCATTGGTATTGCCTGAAGTTGTGCTTTTACTATCTATCTCTTAACAAACTCCCAGCCATCATGAACTCCCTTTCCTTTTAGTATTACTGTCCATGGGATCTCACCCAGCACTTCCCTAAGTTTTATGAAGTCGGCTTTCTTAAAGTCAAGAAATTGAGTCCTAGTATGCTTGGCTGCTCCTTTCCGCTGTATAGTAAACTTCAGAAGAGCATGATCACTCGCGCCTAATGATCCTTCCACTTCTACCCCACTAACCAGGTCATCAACATTGGTTAGGACCAGATCTAAAATGGCTGTTCTTCTTGTTGCTTCTCCCACTTTCTGGACAATGAAGTTGTCTGCAAGGCCAGTGAGGAATCTGTTTGACCTTGGCTGAGTTTGACATCCAACAAATATCCGGGTAATTGAAGTCCCCCATTACTACTATCTCTCTTCCTTTTGCATGCTTGGCCATCTGTTCCAGGAAGGCATCATCTATGTCCTCCGTTTGGCTTGGGGATCTATAGTAAACTCCCACAATGAGGTCACTGTTATTCTTCTCTCCCTTAATTTTGACCCAAATGCTCTCACTTTGGCTTTGAGGTTCTACACCTTGGATCTCTTCACAGGTATACACATCCCTGAAATATAACGCCACTCCTCCTCCTTTCTTGTCTGGTTTGTTTCTCTGAAATAGATTGTATCCCTCCATTATTACATTCCAATCGTGGGGCTTATCCCACCAGGTTTCAGTGATGCCTATTATGTCATATTTAGTTTGCTGTACCAAGAGCTCAAGCTCATCTTGTTTATTTCCCATGCTTTGCGCATTAGTGTACAGACATTGAAGTCCATTAATCATTCCCCCGTGTCTCTTATTTAAGGATTTTTTCCTCCCACCACTAGGTCTGCGTGCTGTTTGCTCCATTTGGTCTATGACATTTGGATGGTCATCTTCATCAATTGATAGACTCCTACCTTCAGGATCACTGTCTCCCTCCCCCACATTAGTCAGTTAAAGCCCTCCTGATGAGGTTTCTGAGATTTTTGGCAAAAACATTCCTCCCAACCATTGTGAGGTGCAGCCCATCGCTTGCCAGAAGTCCATCTTCAAGAAACTGCAATCCGTGATCTAAGAATCCAAACCGTTCCTGTTTACACCATTTGTGAAGCCAGCTGTTCACTTCCACTATTTTTCCCTCTCTCCCTGGGCCACGTCGTTCAACTGGGAGGACAGATGAGATGACAATTTGTGCATTTAATTGCTTCAATTTCCTGCCCAGAGCCTCGTAGTCTCTTTTGATCTTCTGGAGGCTATTGCTTGCAGTGTCATTGGTTCCCACATGAACCAAGAGGAAGGGGTATTTGTCAGTGGGTTTTATGATTCCTTGCAGTCGTTCAGTTACATCTTGGATCTTAGCCCCGGGGAGACAGCACACTTCCCAAGACATCTTGTCAGGCCCACAGATCACTGCTTCTGTTCCCCTCAGTAGGGAATCCCCTATCACCACTACACGCCTCCTCTTAGGTTTGGTCGGGGTTCTTCCGTGAGCTGTCCGTTCCAAGGTCTCCTGCACATTCCCTGAGGACTGACTTTGCTGCTCGTCTTCATATACCTGATCGACTGTAATGAGGGAGATCCTCAAATGAAGTCTGCTCTTCGTCTTCCATGCTAGGGGAGAGGACCTCAAAGCGATTGTGTATTTCTAAACAATCAGAGCGAACCCTGGGCCTCCTACTTCTTTGAGTCACGTTCCTCCATATATCTGGCACCTGTGTTGATGAACTAGCCTCCTTCTCAGGGGTGTCCCGTCTCCTCCTTGGTGGAGACGGTGTTCTCTGTTGCTCCCAAGAAGAGCTCCAGCTCTCTAATTCTTTGGAGCATAGCTACACGTTCCTCCAGTTGCTGGACTTTGTCTTCTAAAAGGGCAATCAACATGCAATTGCTGCAGGTAAAGCTGCCTGCAACCTTTGGCAAGATGGCAAACATTGCACAGGAACCGCAGGCGACTGCAGCTGTTCCCTCATCCTCCATCTTGAAAACGTGTCGTTGGGGGTGTCTACAGTGGTCCTCCATCTTAAAAAGCGTGAAGACAGGACAAATAACCCCCCCAAAAAAACCTAGGTCTCCCCCAACAAATGTTTGAGACTAGCTCCCTTAAATCTAAAAGATGGATCAAACTGCCCTGCAAGCTCTGATAAGCTCAACAGTAACCCTGCCCCCTCTGACCTTTGCACAGGGAGAGCAGCTAATCAGCCACAAAGAAACACACACACAAGAAAACCCTTTTTGCTCCTTGTTATAAGAGGAAAAAAACCTAATAAAAAGGATTTAAAAAAGAAAGGCACACACAAGGAAAGTTGGATCTCAGATCTACAGGAAATCCTCCCTGTGAGAGCCACTCCTACTTTGTCCAGCCAACCAGGTAAAGGGACACAGCCTATAAAGCTGGTCACATCCCTGGTGCTCTTCCTGATTCCTGATCTCTCTCATCTCTTCTATGCCTCATCAGTGATGTAGCCATGTGCTGAGTCTGAGTCACAGCTCAGACTCCAGTTCTGATCTAAACTACAATATATGTCTGTAACTACATTTTAAGCCTGCCTCAAGATTGCTATTGTGAAACTGAGTGAGTAAATCTTTATGTTTGGGGGGTTTGTTGTTTTTAAGGAAGAAAAGGGGGAAATACCAGAAAATCCAGTCTGCAATAAAGCCTCTGGATTACTTAAAGGCTAATATTAGCTTATCAGCAGCTTCCTTATTTTTGCTGACAAAGGGGTGTACTCTGCTGAACTCACAAACATGAGTAAGGAAGAATAATATCTAACAAATATATTGTCTCCTAATTTCTATACTCCTGCCAACCTAGCAGATCGAAAGCACGTCAAAGTGCTAGTAGATAAATAGGTACCACGCTGGCGGGAAGGTAAACGGTGTTTCCGTGCGCTGCTCTGGTTCGCCAGAAGCGGCTTAGTCATGCTGGCCACATGACTGTACGCCGGCTCCCTTAGCCAATAAAGTGAGATGAGCGCCGCAACCCCAGAGTCAGTCACCATTGGACCTAATGGTCAGGGGTCCCTTTACCTTTACCATAACTGTAGATACTCTAAGATCAGATTTTCATTTATGATCCTTCAATAAGAAACATGGAAAATTAAATGCAACCATTTTCAGCTTTATGTTTATGAACTCCTCTATTTCCTGTGGGAATGCTGTGGATAGTAGGAGAGGATATATTGATTAAATATAATCCTTCCACATGCATACTAGTGAGTCAGAAGCAAAGTACATTCCCCAGAATATAGCAGGAAGCTAGTTGGTAGATTCGTTTGAATCTTTTTACTTAAGCTATCCAATCTGGCTTTGTCTCGATTGGGTTTGATCCTGGTAAATCCCCTTTGTTTCCCTTTTAAAAAGAATAAAGGCACAACAGTATTTTCTTAAAAGTAAAGAGAAGTTTACTCACATTCAGTTCACAGTAGGTTCCCTGAAGGCAGGCTTTAGCTTGTAGTTACAGAAGACAGTTTGAGTTCATCCCATATGGAGACTGAGCCCATGTGCTGCTGGCTGAGAGCCAGCAGACAGCAAAAGCATCAGTATTCGAAGAGAGCAGCAAAAGAGAAGGGAAGATGGCTGCATGACCAGCCCTTTTATGGGGTCTCATAGGGTCATGCCCACCTACCTGGTCACATGCAGGGGGAGGATGCTCCAGACCTGGTGTGACAGGAAGTCCTCCTGGCTGGAGTAACAGCCCCCTGCATGTCCACTCCGGGCAAACAGGAAATGTTGTACTTGACTGCTTATGTTACACCCCACATTTCCTTGTACCATCAGGCTGTGCACCTAACAATTATTACTCTTATGGCCCAATCAAACTTTCTATCATGACCTTAGCAGCTTTGCTTTGGAGTATAAGGCATAGATAATTAGTGTTTTATTTAGCCTGGATGACCCAAGAATCTCTTTGGCTCATCCAAACCCCAAAATTTTATCTGAAAAGAATAACAACCTGCAGATCTTCAAATTGATAGTAATCTTCAATTCCATTCCAGCTGATCTTTTAACATTTGTTCAACTTGGGCTGGGAACCTGAAGTGATAAGGTGATCTCTGCTTCCCTCTGACAAGTTTATAGGTTGAAAGATGCTTTCAGCCTGAGATCAGGACCTAGACACCCCCTTACCAGTGGTGTGTGGTCAGTGGACTAGGGGGACTAGGCTAGCCCCCCAGATGTTCCCAGTAAATTAAACTATTAAAGTATTAAAGCTTGGTGTCTCCTTCCCAAAGCCCAGGAAGCTTCTGCCCAGCCTAGGGAGGGAGGCATGTTGGTCACACAAACGACATCGCCCCTCCCATCACACTTGCAAGCTGGTGCCTCTGACCCTCAGTTTACCAGCACTATATCCAATAATTGTTATAAGAGAAAGAGTTGTCAATAGCTTTTCATACTATCAAAATCTCAACAGAGTTTTTGAGATAACAGAAGGAAGTACTGGGGAATGTACCAGGATAATAAAGTTATGGAGAGGAAATGTGCTGAGCTGTGTCATAGGTGGGTGAAAGTTTAAAGGCATGTATTTATTTTCCTCTGGCAAGGTTTCGGGGACCAAACTCAGGAAAACTACATGCTTCTGTGTGTAGCTTGGTTTCGTAAGAGTAGCAGCAAAAGAACCATCATTTTGATAGGTAGGATTTGTGTGGAGGAGGGTGGGTTTGTATACTGCAGATCTCTGGGGATTTCAATATGTCTCTGTGCTCTCTTTAGCCACTGAGTGAATGGCAGATATTCATTTATATGGAGAAAAGTAACAAAGTGCACTTGAGGATATACTGGAGTGAGGCTAAAGGAAACCCACCCTACATCCTGATGATGTGCATGGCTGGGCTTAGAGCCAAGCAATCCCCATCTCATTAATAGCATCCTAGAGTCCAACCTGTTTACTTTGTCCCATAGACCTTAATGGGATCCTGGGGGAAAGGCCAGATCTCAGGGGCGCTGCACATACTGTGTATGGAAAAGCTCCCAGGGTCAATTCCAACATGTGCAGCGCTGATCTCAAGGGACCAATGTTCTGACGTAAGGGAGTTTCCTGTATAGCTCCAATTCACAAAAGCCCCACCCATACTATCTGCATATATTCTAATGCATATATGGAGAAAGACAGCAACCAGCAGTCAGTTTTCTTGTATATGTGGTGTTCAGCACCACACGTACAAACGTGTACAAAATTCACACTCCCGGGGGGGGGGGGGGTTGATGACAGGATGAACACACCTCCAGAAGTCCTGACTTGCATTACCAACAAGGCTGCGGCAGCCAGGTTTGTGGAAGCCTCTCAGGCTCTGCCACATGGAATGTTTCCCCCACAAGGGTTTAGAGAGGAAAACAACAGAGGATGCAGTCACATGCAAAGAGGATTCTTATGCCTATTCACTGCATGCATTCTTAACTCTGGCTTTCCAAGATGTGAGCACAATGAAATAATGATGCATTGCAAAGAATTATGTAGCACTTTTCAATGCTGGTAGCTTACCTTCCAGGGGTGTTGTAAAAATTACAGAAATATTGTGCATGGAGCAGGTTGAACATATCCCAGGTAAGCATCATTATCTCCATGTCGCCGTAGAAGAAGGGCTGGAAGTGAAGGGGAGTAGCTTGCCTGAGGCCCCATTAAATTAATGATTTGGGGACATTCTCATCCAACCATTTCCCAGCTCACTAGACACATTACACATAGCCACTAGGCTACCCCAGATTTTAGATACAGCATTCCCAAACATATGTGTTGTTTCTGTCAAACAGTACGCCGAAAAGGGCTTAAACCTTTAGTATTCACAAAACCCTACAAACAGGTTACTGTGATTGTGCACAGGTCTACAGGACTGGGTGTGCTGTTTCCTGCTGCAGCGGGACCTGTGCTCCCCCCACCTCTCTTCCTCAATGGTCAGGGGTGCAGCCCCAGAGTCTCTTTGCTCTTCCCCCTGTGCTCCAGCGGTGCTTTCCCTGTCAAATGCTTTGCATGGCATTGGGGGGGAGTCACCCCACAGGCACTTTCTGCTTGGCCTGAGGCCTTTTAATGTTACCACAATCGGGGCGGATTGGGGTAATTTTTTGTAATATTGCACATTGTGCGTGCCCAAAATTTGGTGCCCCCAAATGGATCTTGTAAATTATGGATCTAATAATAAGCCCTCTCCACAGATTATTCCAGGTGAAGGGCTCCATGGCAGCAATGGGTAATGGAGCTGGACTGCTGGCCCCACCCCCAATGTTATACCAGTTTGTCTGAGTCTAATCCTGATCTCTCTGTGCTGTAAGTGGATCTGAAGTGAGGATCTGGTTATATTTGTGGGGGCTTCTCCCATGTGACTGGGAGCCCCAATCACAGAGAGCTCGGGATCACATGGAGCAGTCTTCACAAGACCAATCAGCTCCCCCCTCAGCCTTCTTGCAATATATTACTCTGTAAAGCAATGCAGGGGAACCTGTGCGCCTCCAGGTGTTATTGGACTCCCATCAGCCCCAAGGGGAAGATGTGAACTACCTTCCAGTAACACCTGGGGGGCTCCAGGTGTCCCCAGCCAGGCCCTAAAGCCTGGCTATATACCCACTATATACCCACTACTACTTCTGATAATGATAATACTAACCATAAACGATGGCTTTGAGTTGAAATAAAACCAAGCATGTATTTAGCTGATAACAATGCAAAATAGGAGTGAGGGGACACAGACATGGAACGGGGGGGGGGGGGGAGCCATTCCCTGTGTGGCAAGTTATCAAATCTTTAGAGCCAGGCAACCAGCAGTAGAAGATTGTTTCTCTGGTTTCTCCCCTGCCAGTAAATCATTGGCCTTGCATGGCTTTTCAGGAGCTGTGCCTGAATAAAATATGACAGGTCTCTCGTAGGGCCTATATGTGTGGCTCTGTAACAAGTCCCATTACTCTCGCGCCATGCATACTGACTGCAAATTGTGTAGGTTATCATGAGACGCCATAAAAAAAATCCTTTCCTCAACTGATTATGAACCTCATGCATAGCAAATGACGGCGCAATAACGCTCCTGATTTCCAGTAGCGGAGGTAAGAAAACAAATTTACACACTGACAGGCTAATGGATACTTTCCCAAAGAGCGGTTAGAAAGAAGTAGTAAATGGGACTGCGCTGATGCAGGGCAGCAGACCCGGTCAAGGATCAAGACACCCAGCAACATATCGGATAACACATAATTGGCAGGTCACATCCAAATGAGTGCAGCCGTGCATCATGTGGATGGCTTTTGCCAGCGATAAAGACACTTGTAAACAATTCAGTCACTGAACATGGCAATAATATGTTGATCCAGCATGTAATGAGGTGTTCCTGGAATCAATAAACTAGTCATGAAGAGCAGGGAGCAAGGTCAGTGTCTGCCTGTTTGATGACCTTTCCTTGCCAGTAAGGACATCATATACTCTGAAGAGGCCTTTTTCTCATATTGCAGGGAAAGCGCCAGAGTGTCAGAACTTTCATTCGCAGCAAGCAAATGAACAAGCAAGCTCTGCATGCTAATGAAGTCCAGGCTATTTCCCACCTTTTCATCTGCACATTATGCTCTTGACTTTGGAGAAGGTGGGAATTAGGTTGGGCCCTGATGTCAGGCTGCCTGATGGCTCGGCTCCGGGAAAACTGGTAATTGAAGCTGATGACTGATGCGGAGGAGGCCTGAATTTGGAAATAAACAGTTTCAAGCACTGCATGTCATTTCTAGAGAGACTGCTGAGTGAATGGAAATGAGCTGTGTCCCTTGAATCTAATGCAGTTTCTCAGCAGGAAAATCGCCATCTTTTAGGCAACAATGCCTGTCATTAAGATTTAAATGTTCGGGTGATAATGCAAGGAATAGCTTCTGCTTTTACAAACAGCACTTATGTAAATTCCCTTCAATTCCAAGATCTGCATTTAATCCACACCCAAGAAGAGAGCACTGTTTTAGAAGAAGAGAGACCTCTAAATATCCTTTCTTGGAAGCAAAAGAAAACAGGATGTTTTTTGCCATTTCATCAACAGAGAATGTGGTCTTTGTACCCCAGAAAACAGTCAAAGCATAGTTTTTTGTGTGTGAGAGAGATAACACTTCTTCAGTTGGGCCACATTTTATATTACAATTCTTAATGCTTCTTTTTAAATCTATGCTCCGTACACACTCCACGCACTGATTTATGGGCAGGACTGCCTATCTGGGGCCAGATCTACCATGTAGCTGCTTGGACTTGCATGAGCTGAGGATCAGGCCATTGAACCTAAAGGCTACAGCAGAACACTAATCTCTGAAGACTGTTTCTTGATCCTCAAAACCTAGTGCTCTCTGACTAGGGAATGGATTATATTATCTGTCAGCTGTCTCAAAATGCACACTGGAAATGTCATAAACTGTTTTTAAATCTTATCTGATCATGTGAAACTAAATCTAATGACTTGCTCCTTTATGCAGAAAAAGAGAGTGTGTAATCCTAGCCCAATTTATATTAGTGATTTGGATATTCTCCTTCCAAGGTAACTATTATTCATGAGTGATTTTTCCCCCCTCTGTAAGAATAAGAACTTACTAGTATGAAAGCATTTATCTACTTGAATAATTGCCAATTAGCTGTTTTTTGGCAGCCTCCAGAGAAGTGCGAGGCTTCCCTTGACAGAGGAAATTGCATGATCGGAACCTGTTAAAAGCCAGCTCCTGATAACACAGCTGACACGCGGGTCCAGGGTTGGCATTGTGCAATTCTTGTTTTACAAGAGAGTGACACCACAGATTTCTATAGAATCTAACGGGCATGAAATTAGAGTGATTACATGGTGAATTAGGCCTATAGTTGCCTGGCTAAGAGGCATCATTTAAGAAACTGCACACCCAGCCAGTAAAGTCAGTAAAAGTAAATAAATTGTAATGCCAGTGAAATACTTATAGAGTGAAAGATGGATTGGGCACAAATGTATTGCTCCCATGTACTGGAGGTTTAAGAAATAGGAATTTAATTTAAGAGGAAAGTTTGGAGGATAGCATTGTCATTTACTCCATTGTATCCTTCTTTAAATTTTGGGAATTTCATAATTATAAATATTTTGGCCAAGATCCAGCACTGTTCGGTCACATAAACCCGCTGAAAAACAACATGGCACTTGTATTTAGTCCTCTTAGAACAGAGCCCGGTTTGCTGCACATTGTGCTGAATGGTAGCTTTATTCTATGGGAAGTTCCACAGAAAAGAATGGGGAAAATCTCTGTGGTTTGCAAAGCACTAATAAGAGATTGCTGGATGAAGACATCCTAACACAAGTGTGGTTATTCCCTAACCACCAATTTGCCCAACTTGCCAACTTTGCAAATTCTACTCCATGGTAAACTATATTATTCTAATTTAAAATCCTTTTTTTGTTGTTGTTGCTGCTTGTGATCGGGCTAGTGAAGATTCCAGGTTCTGTCAGCATACAATTTTCAAGCACTATATTGAGAGGAACCACAAAGGTCACAGCACTTTCTCTGTGGTCTTGCAGTAACAGAGTAAGCTGCTATCTGGCAGCATATGAACATTGTAAATACAGTGGTACCTCGGGTTAAGTACTTAATTCGTTCCGGAGGTCCGTTCTTAACCTGAAACTGTTCTTAACCTGAAGCACCACTTTAGCTAATGGGCCTCCTGCTGCTGCCGCGTGATTTCTGTTCTCATTCTGAAGCAAAGTTCTTAACCCGAGGTACTATTTCTGGGTTAGCGGAGTCTGGAACCTGAAGCATCTGTAACCCGAGGTACCACTGTAAAACTAATTTCTCAAAATTAGTATTGAAACTTTACTTTGAATTTATATTGATACATGCACTGCCATTAATGACACTGTCTACTTTTAAAAAAGAAATGATACAGTCCTCTGTCCGAAGGAGCTTACGATCTAAGGTTTGACAGTGGAGCAAGTAGAGAGCAATGGAAAAGGCAAAGATTACAAGGCATAACGATGAGCAAGACAAAAAGAACAAGGGATTAATTGTTATATGTACTTTTACTGCTACATCTATGCGTACCCACTGGTGTCGTCAGCCTGCTTCTTAAAACACATTAAGTGCTTGCTAGCCCAGTCAGGGTTTAGAATGCAATGATTCTCTCAGGGCATAGTTCAGCCTAAGACTTTGCACCTGAGCTCATTCTCTCCTGCAGTCCCCCTTTCGGCAGCAGTACTGAGGCAGGGCTGACTTTCTCTGGGTTGACCCAATGTATTTAGGGTCAAGATGCAATGTTTCCATTCTTAACACATTTAGGGGCAGATTTGGTCCAGATCTTCAGAACCTGCTTCACTGAGATAAGGGTGCCAGTATGGAATGATGTAAGTATGATGGGATGTCTGTGAGCTATAATGGGAAGCATGCTGGACTTCACGGGGGAGATCTGGGTTCAACTTCTCACTCCGCCATAGCACCCATTGGCTGATCTCAGTTGTTCATTTATTTTATCTGTGCATCACTGCCCACACAAAGTCCCAAAGTGACAAACAGCTATAATATTTGTGTGGGGTGTTTTGTGGATCGACTTTGGTGCATTTGTCCATCTAAAAAAATTAACAACACTCTCCTGCCCAATAGGATGCCAGAAAGGCCACCAAAAAGCTACACAATTTGTCTTGTCACATTTGCTATAATCTACCTTACAGGATTGAGATGGCGAGGGGGACCCATGCGTGCTTTTCTGAGATACCTGGAAGGATGGTACAGAAATGTAATAAATAATTTGGAATGATCAGGATGTTAACTGGCAGTTTAAACACATCACATAGATATCAAAAGAAAATCAATGGGAGTTGCTTCTAAGTAATATTCTAAGAATTAAAGGATGTTCATCCAATTGAACAAAACACATTGCGTTTAATACTTGCATGTTATGACAGTTCAATGTTATGGGCATTGAAAAAGAGGTTTGTAGACCAAGGTTTTACATCTTAGTAGTCCATAAATATTTATCTGGAAGTAAGCAAATACCAGGCCTTATGAAGGCAGCCTTTTTTATCTTGTTAAGATGTTGCTCCAATAGCTGAATGTTCAAATTACTTCCTTCTTTCCTGAATTCTGTTTGAACTTGAGCTGTCTCATTATCTCCTTACCCCCAAAGTGTTCTTATTACACATTGGTGGCTCTATATATACCGTTCAGAGAATGCAGCGGTGAATGGTTCTTCAAAAGGCCACATATTCTTGATCTTTCTTGTTAGTAGTAGAGTAATCAAATGACTTTTTTATTAAAAAGAAAAACAAATTGACAAGAATTGAAACAATCTCATTTCAGTGGTTTCTTATTGTTTAAAGGGTGCTCTGTTATAACTTTAATTCTTCTGCTAAACTGGAGTTACTGTCCTATAGCTTTTAATATGCAAATTTGCTTCTAAGTTCTAAAAATAATTACTACTAACACAGCATCTCCAGGAAAAGTTCCCTGCCTGAAAACTTGCTTTTAGTCAATGTAGAACACACAATACTGTGAGTTAGAAGGACCAGTAGTTTGATTTGGTACACATCGGATTCCTATGTTCCGACATATTAGTTAAAATAGTTCCTTAATACAGTGGTACCTCTGTTTATGAACAACCCTGTTAATGAACTATTCAGTTTACGAACTCTGCAAAACCAGAAGTAATGTCCCAGTTTGCAAACTTTACCTCAGCCTAAGAACGGAAGCCGAATGGTGGAAGGGCACCAGCGGCGGGAGGCCTCATTAGGGAAAGCGCGCCTCGGTTTAAGAATGGTTTCGGTTTAAGAACAGACTTCCAAAATGGATTAAGTTCGTAAACCAAGGTACCACTGTACTCAAGAAAGAAAATGTTGATCTCAACTTAATTTAGTAACCCCATCCCCACATTTTCTCTGAAATACTGATTGTGAAATACTTTCATTGAACTAGCTTTCTTTGTTTACCATGAATTCAGACATTTCTAGAGTATGAATGGAGCCCTAGTTTCTCTAAATGGAAATCACTGGTCCAAAATAGCATTCTCCCCTCTTGCATAGAAAATATATTTACCCAATTTTTGAGGATTTTTATTATTTAATTGAATATCATGCAGTGAAATGAACATCAATCCATTCATGAAGACGGTGATTTATTAAAGAGGAAGCAGTGACAGGGAAATAGTTGACAAGGATTGTAAACCTGATCTATTAAAATCAATGGGAGTTTGCTACTGATTTCTGTAGGACTAGAACTGCATTTGAGATAGAATTTAAAAATCACTTTACTTTCCTATTAAGCATCATGAGTGACCCCCCCCTTCCAGAATAGTTCTCGTAAAACATTAAATTTAACTTATTGCAAAAAAAGATGTAAAATGATGTTCCATTTATTTTAATAATAATGATTTCAGGAGCTGATTTTGTTCCAAAATCCAGTAATCTCTTTACTAACCCCAACAAGAATTTTGAGGACATTTCAACACATTTCTGGCTAAAATAGTGTATCTTCAGTGCTTACGAATTATTCATATGAATATGAGTTTGCAGCCTCTGGAGTATACCTACACTTGCCACATCCTGCAGTTTGAAATAATGCACATAAGTGATTCTCAGTTTATTTTGGTGTTCCTATTGTGATTGTAGAGCAGCTGTAATAGATATATTTATTATATACATAAAGGGTACACACACACACACACACACACACACACACACACACGCCCCGCCATTCAGGAGTGAGCCTGGTGCCCTGAGGCGCTTGGCTACGCATCCTGGCTGTGATCCTTTGCACACACAAAGTAGCAAGTGCTAGCGAGCTTGTGGGGACTTCCTTCTGAGTAAACACACTGAGGATTGCATAGTAGAAGTTATAGGTTAAAGGACAAAAATACTTTTAAAAACAGAATAGACTCATATTTTATAGTTCCTCATTCAGATTTGCTTAAAGGCCACAGTTTACAAGTGATTAAATGGAGTCACTGTTAACAAGATTTGTTCTGTTATTTATTTTCCTTAAAACTAGGCGTTGTATAATTCCCCACTTCCCCCTGTAATTTTATACTGTTTAGGTTATCAGCTTCCTGTTGTTGTTTTTTTGCCATATGCATATTGTAGGTGGAGGCCAAATACATTTGAGATCTGCAGCAGAAAAAAAGTATATGAATTGGTGCGGCTTTGAGGTTTGTAATGAACGACATGCATATCAAGGAAAAATCTGTATGAGAATGAGAAGAGTCTTTTTGCTTTTGTCCCTCACATACAGGAAAACCTCTTCATGGCCCCCAAACTTCATTAATAATGTCCTTCTCTATGCTAATACAATCAGAAAATTATGCAGACTGTTTATATTTCTTTACAGGCAGAACAGGCTGATGACATGAATCAGCCATTAGCGATGCACATGGAGGAGTCGCCACTAATTGTGCAGAATGTAATTAGTGATTATGTAATATCTAAGCTCTTGCAACTGTCATTAATGTCCACTATTCACCAGAGATACTTCTTACTGAATTAGAGAATGATTACGGCATGCTAAATCTACTTAATCATAAATATGCTAATTAACACTGGGTGCACTTTAGCCAGTGGTTAAAAGCACTAGTCACCTCAAGGGAAAAAAATGCAGCCCACCACCATCTAAATTGCATGCAATGAATTTTCCTTTAAAAAGGTAAATGTAGTTAATTAAATGGTTTAGTAAACGCTAAGGCCGGACTATTGGCTACTGCAACCTAAGTAAGCCTCTTCTGTAACCGATATTGTTAGGCTCTGGTTAAACATAGAAATGTGTTCTCTCCATTCCATTTGGGTGCAGAGAGGCTTGCTTCTTCTCAGTCTCTGGTGCTACACAGCAGACATTTATTTCCCAAGCTCTCCCTCAAATGAGGCGCAGATGAGTAAGCCTCGCACGTTTGATGCCAATTGTTCTTCCTGTGCTGTATTACAAAATAGAGAGCTAATGCATAAAGATAGAATAAGCTTCTGCATAATTTGTTCTGTTTTTTTCCTTTTTCCTTTTCTTAAAAAAAAGATTAATTTATATGAGAGTCAGATTTTTAAATGCTACCAAATGAATGGAGGAAATACAACAATCATCCAGGTTTTTTTACATCTTTTCCTAGTGCCTACATTATTTAATGTATTCTGCTTTTCCATATAAAAAAGATATGGCTGTCATGAACCCCTAGGATAATACCAGCTTGTGATTTATGACAACTCTTCCTGCTTATATATTTTGTATAAATAATAAACACTCCTGCATGTATCACACGGCACTCATTCATAATCAAAAGATGCACAGGCTATAAAAAGTGTTTTCCTAATAACATATTTAAAAATCATCATACACAATTGGGCAACTCCTACAGCAGGCACAAAATAAGTCACAGTAACAAATACACTGAATGAAAATTAACAGCATAATGCAATGCCTACCATTCTTTTATCCTGGGGAAAAAATAGCAAACAAAGAACACAATCCATGGGGAAGTTCTCTTGTGCAAGCTCCATTGAAATTAAGGGAAGATATACAAACCGACTTCCACAAAATTATAATCCTTTCAGAAGATGGGGAGTGGGGTCGAGAGAGAGTGAAGGAGAAATAAGGTATGAAATAAACAAAAGCTGTAATTTATGTTGGGCAGATTTAATGTTTGCAGCTAAAGATGAGATTCCAAGGGTTCTTGGAATGTCAGGAATATATTGCAGGTGATAAGTATTCTACCAAACTGCATAAATGGATGAGAAACTGGTCATGTCAACAAAGGCCAGAGCTTTTTCTCATCAGCTCTGCTTCTACCCACCAAGTTCATCCAGCAATGCACCAAGAATGGCCTAGCGACTGCCAGGGTTCAATTTAGCACACAGGCAACATTACAAAAAATATGGATTTCTACAGTCAGTAAACAATAATAGTTTATTTCATTTTAATAATTCACCTCTGGAATTTAGTCTTTTTCATGCATCATCAGCCCATTTTTGTTAACCTCTGCATCTTTACCAAAATGCAGTTGGTATTCTTACACAAAGGGAATTCAATATTGTCCCCAATTATCTTTGCTTAGTGGCTGCTAAGTGAAAGTTGGGGCCCACACCCATGTGGATGTCACAAGATAGTGGTGGAAGCAGTGGGCAACTGGATATTCTTGGTCTCTGCCTACAGGGGATGTTGCTGGTTCTTCCCAGTCCTTACGCTTGGAGTTCATAGCTTGAAACCCAACTTAAGACCTGATGTATGGCATGACTGTGTTGTTCTGTCCAGCCACACACTCAAAATGATTCCTTTGGTACTGGGCTAAATTTCAGCAGGGAACCCTCAATTGTATGCATGACAAAGAAGTATCTGTGTCATGTTCTTCTGAATTTATGGGTATCTGGTATAAAGGACTTGGGTTCTAGACCTGTTGACACTCCTCTTTTCCACCCAAAAATGTTGTTAGCAGTAGGGCAGCCCAGACATACAATAGGGGTGCCCTACTGACAAGAGCACCTGTCAGGTATGGAAATCAAAACAAAATCTTTTGTTGCCCACTGAAAGCTTCTCTCCTACTGAGTAACCAGCCAGTACTCCCTGCTGTGACTTTGCTCTTACAGTGTCTTTTCCTCTGTGTCCATATGGTTCCATACCCTCCAACATCCAGGTGATGAAAATTTGGACACATTTTTTTTGGTCCCCCTCCCCATCAATTTTCCCCTTGAAGGGGCAGATTTGTGTGTTGTCGTCCCCAACGCACACACCCACCCTCCCCAATCTGGACCACCACTCTCAGCTCATTTTCACCCTTCTCCTCTGCACTCACCTTTGCAGGGCTGCATGCCCCCCATGTTATGTCTCCTTTGCCCACTCGCTTCCTCCCCTATCCCAGCTGCCAAGGTCCCCACTTGGCTCCAGCCCCATCTACCTCCCACATTCCTCCATTCTTCACTTCCCACCTCTGGTGAATGCTCATGGTCACCCTCCGGCCTCCCTCCCTTACCAAGCTCCCAGTCCCCCGCTTGAGCCACCTGCCTCCCTCCTAGCTGCCCTTACCAGTGGAAGATGGTTGTCACTTCCCTCCCTCCAAGCTGCAGCCTCAATCTCTCCCCCCCCCCCGCGTGCCCATTCCATCAGGCCTCTTCCCAAGCCTTCCTTATTGTGGAGGCTCCTCCGCCC
Organism: Podarcis gaigeae; assembly: GCF_964106915.1. Classification (NCBI taxonomy): domain Eukaryota; kingdom Metazoa; phylum Chordata; class Lepidosauria; order Squamata; family Lacertidae; genus Podarcis; species Podarcis gaigeae. The sequence continues at coordinate 89,639,474 of NC_139683.1, read as the reverse complement.
CCCCCCCTCACAGCCACTATCACTGTCTGCTTCAGCCGGCCGCCTGCCACCAGTACTACACATCAAGGGACTCCCCACCCACAGACCTCCATGATAACCAGAGAGAGAGGGAAAGTGGTAGGTGGAGCAGTGCACTGGCTTCAGCTCCTGGTCATGTTGTCCCAAGCCAGGGAGGGGGAAGTCTTTGTTGCTATTGACAACAGACGGGCATGACTCAAGGCATTAATGGTGGGGAGGGGGGAACACAGTGATGATATTATTAAACTTGATAAAGAATAAAGCACCCCTACCATTGCTAGATATAGTGTGAAGAGCCATGTGGAGGGCCCCTCCCCTCATATGCATCTGCCACACCAAGCATGCAAACATTGCTGCTGTCGTTCGCAAGATTATACGCTTGCTCTTCATCTGGCTCATGAAAGACCCCGGGGCAAGGCACGTCTTTGGGGTCACACAAGAGCATGGGAATGAAAGACGAGATTCCAGGATCCAGTCAGAAGCTGGGATAGCTTCTGTAATTTTGGGGTGTTCTGGTCAAATTGGGATGGTTGTGGGATACATGGTTCCTGTCCTCCCTGGTAAAATGGTGGTTCTTTTCACAAAGACACCAATATAGATGTGTTGTATGACTTTTATGAGACTTAGTTGATTGAACTTGTCCTACTGACTTCAGTAGAACATAATGCATGAACTGTTGTTGTTTAGTCGTTTAGTCGTGTCCAACTCTTCGTGACCCCATGGACCAGAACACGCCAGGCACTCCTGTCTTCCACTGCCTCCCGCAGTTTGGTCAGACTCATGTTTGTAGCTTCAAAGACACTATCAAACCTGTTAGGGTGTGAAACCTAAGACGCTGGCAAGTTAGCAATGTCATGTGACTTTAAGTAGTCAAGCTCGTTAAGTTGTTAAGTTGCTCAGTATATAAAGAGTGTTTGTTTTCTCTGCCTGCGGGGCGTGAAGCAAAAATGTCTGAAAGCTCCGGAGGTGTTTCTGTTATCTGTCTGCAATAAACCTGTCTTTGGAAAGACAGGCTTCCCTGTGTCGTTATTCCTTTGCTACTGAGACTCTGAAGCTTGTACTGCAACAAGAATCTCTGCACTGGACTTAATTAATGCTCTGCAAAGAGAACTGTTGCTGGTTGCGCAGCGGAAGCGTTTACTGGACCAGTACACAGACTCTCTTAGGTTATGGCTCTTTCTACGTTTCTACAGCTGTATTGTGTGCAGAGAAAGTGAAAGCAGCTTTCGGATGAGAGAAGACCGGCTTGGTCGTAAATCCAGCTCTTAAAGGAACTGAGAGGCTGCAGAAAGTTGAGAGAGCTGCGTAAGTGAAGATTTACAGCTTCATTAGCTGCAAAAGGCTAGCTTGACCTCCCGTTGTGTTTTTGTTTTGTTAATAAAAACAGAGGACGGTGGTAGGTTGCTAGTGAAGAGACGGAGGGAAAAAAGTTTAAAAGGCTTCAGAGGAGGCTGGAGGCGTCTGAAAAGTGAGTAAAACAAATCCCAAGGGGAAAGAGAAGCAAGGGCACACAGAGGGAGTAGCAGCAGACCCCAAGAATGGCAGTGGAAAATTTCCAGGTTCCCTTTACAAAGTTGAACTCTGCTAATTACGTGCAGTGGTCTAAGAGGGCTCAAGTCTGGTTGGAAGCCAAAGAAGTGTGGGCTGACTATGTCCAGAGGCGAAAGCCGTTTGTGGCTGTTGCAGCAGATGCCACAGCAGAGCAAGAGGCTGCTGCACATGCTCAGAACAGGGAACATGATAAAATGGACACTAAAGCTAGATGCATGTTGATGGTATCGATAGACGATTCCCAATTACCTCATGTGGAAAATTTAAGGTCTGCATTTGAAATTTGGGAAGCTCTTAGGTGAATTCACCATAGAGCCACGCCCGGAGAGAAGGTGAACATTATACGTGCTTTGTATGAGTTGAAACTGAAGCCAGGGGATAGTGTGGTTGAACACACGTCACAGATGACTGAGTATTTCAACCAACTGTCATCTCTAGGTGTGAATTTTCCTGAAAATATTAAAGTTTATACTCTGCTTAGCAGCCTGCATGCAGGGTTTGAAAACTTAGTACTAACTTTACAAGTTTTGCCAGAGGAGCAGCTGAATATGAATTATGTGACTGGTAGATTGTGTGAGCAAGAATATCAACATCATCGAAAACGTATTGATAATTCAAATACCCCAAGGGTTGGATGTTCAGATAATTCCCAGCGTGGGGGAACTAGCAGGCAGAGCTGTAAGGAAGCCTCACAAGTGTCTGCTATGGCCAGCAAGTCATGTTTTCGATGTGGCAGCAGGTTTCATTTGATAGCAAAGTGTCCTGAAAAGCAACAGGAATTTCAACAGTCCAAGGTCAGTTTCCGGAGCTACAGGGGAAGACGAAGTGAGAGCTACAAGAATCAACGATCCAGAGGGGGAGCAGGTGCTGATAAGGGACTATCTGCAATGGCAGCACAACAGAGTCCTAAAAGGAGCCAACAAACCTTGAAGTGGATAATTGACAGTGGAGCCAGTCACAGTTTAGTTCCAGCGACATCTAGTGGCAGCTTGAAGAACTGCAAGACATTGCCAGTTGCAAAAACTGTGACTATAGCAGACAATAGTAAACGAGAAATGAGCCTTAAAGGCACAATTTATGTTAATTGTTTGCAAACTAACCTTCCTGTTTTCGTTCTTCCAGGAATGAAGAATGGACTTTTGAGTGTGTCATGCCTGGTAAAAAGTGGTTTTAAGGTTGAGTTTGAAAATGATGTGTGCACCATTTCGAAACAGGGGAAGGAGCTAGTTAAAATTCCCTGTGAGGATGGGCTTTTTGTTTTGGATGAAGAGCAGTTAGCAGCAGGTAGATGTTCAACAGGTGAAGCGCAAGCTAAGTGTGTAAATAAGGCTCCTCATACAGGTTGTGCACATCTACTACACAGAAGGTTAGCTCATATATGCTTTAAGTATGTAAGCAAGATGCCAGATTTAGCTGAGGAGTGTAACATTAAACCCTGTCCAAATTTTCTGGATTGTTGTGCTTGTAAACATGCTAAGGTTAAGACATGTAACTATCCTAGATCTGACAGAGTAAGCAAGAAACCCTTTGAACTTGTGCACACAGACGTGTGTGGCCCTATGCCAGTCAAATCGCTTGGAGGTGCGAGATTTATGCAAATTTTGGTGGATGATTTTTCAAGAGCTAGTTGGGTTTTCTTTCTGAAAGAAAAATCGCAAGCAGCTTCCATCCTGATGGATTGGATTGAAGAAGTCGAATGTAAATTTGACACCAGGGTGTGTAAAATACAATCAGATCGTGGTGGGGAATATGTGAACCACACGCTGGAGACGTGGTTAAAAAGGAAAGGTATAGTTCATAGACTTACCAATCCCTATTCACCACAGGAGAATGCAGTTGCTGAAAGAAAATTTCGAACATTACAGGAAGCCATTGCTGCTTTGCTGTTTGATTCTGGACTTCCACAGCGGTTTTGGGCTGAGGCTGCACTGTATGCGAATTATACTTTTAACAGAGTGTACAATAGCACAGTAGGCAACACTCCTTACTTCATGCTATTTGGGAAAAAACCAAAAATTGATCATCTAAGAGTTTTTGGATGTCGTGCTTATGTGCTGGTGCCTAGGGCACAACGTAGGAAAGGCGATCCTAGATCTAAAGAAATGCTTTTCTGTGGTTATCAAGCAAACACAAAAGGTTGGAGATTTGTGAATGTAGAAGGCAATCAAACGAAAATCACAATCAGCAGAAGTGCAGAATTTTGCGAACAGGATGGTTGGAATAAAATTCATGGAAATCCTGACATACTATTTGACGTGGTGAACAGTAACAATGAAACTCAGGCCCCAGGGCAGGTATTAGTTCCAGAACAGGCTGAGGAATTTGAGTCTGAGGACAAGGGTGAGAAATCGTTTAGTTCACCCAAGTCTGTAAAGTCAGAATCTTCTAGCTCTTCTCGTTCACCTGTACAGCAAGAGAGATGTGTAAAGTCAGAATCTTCTAGCTCTAAAAGCTCACCTGTAGAGCAAGAGAGTGTAAAGTCAGAATCAGAAAGTTCTTCAACTACTAGTGACAAACAGGTGACGACTAGTGATTCTGGGTCAGAGGAGGAAACTGAAGGAACATCACAGGAACTGTTAAGGCGTTCCAAGCGTGCCAACAAAGGTATACCTCCTGAAAGGTACCAAGCTATTAGTGTTTGGGCTGGTTTGGCAAATTGTGAACCTGAAAGTTTTGAGGAGGTTGAGCAATTACCCCAGGAGGAGGCCAGTAGGTGGCGTGAGGCCATGCAAAAAGAGTTGAATTCTATGAAAGAACTGGGTGTGTTTTCCATCACCAAACTGCCAGAAGGTACCAAGGCAGTAAGTTGTAGGTGGGTGTACAGGATAAAGACAACAGCGATGGGGAAACCAGAGTACAAAGCAAGGCTTGTAGCTCGAGGTTTTACGCAAAGAAAGGGGTTACATTATTCCGAAGTCTATGCACCCACTTTAAGGAGTGAAACCCTACGGGCACTATTAGCAGTTGCTGCTCAGAAAGGGTTCAAAGTGAATCAATTTGATGTCTCTACAGCTTATCTTCATTCAGACTTGGCTGAAGAGCTCTATATGGAGCTTCCGCCAGGATTGAAAGTTGGTAAATCAAATCAGGTATGGAAACTACATAAATCTATTTATGGACTCAAGCAATCTGCTCATAATTGGAATGAGTGTTTGAATGACGTTTTGGTAGGCATTGGTTTTAGCAGGAGCAAGGCTGACAATTGCTTATATTTCAGAGGTTCAGGAGATGCTCAAGAATCTTTGCTTGTTTATGTAGATGACCTGATTTATACTTCAAAGACACAAGAACAAGTAAAAAAACTAGCCAAAGAGTTAAATAAACACTTCAAAGTTAAGAATCTTGGTGATGTAAAGGTCTATCTTGGTGTTCAGATAGATAGGACCAAAAATGGCAGTTTTCTACTGAATCAAAAAGGCAAGATATTGCAAATGTTGAAAAAGTTTGGCATGACAGAGTGTGCAGGTGTTAGAACACCAATGGAAATGGGTTTTGTAAAAGACAATGAGTTCAAGGATAGTGCTGAATTCAAGAGTGCTGAAATCTTTCAGTCAGCACTGGGAAGCTTACTTCATCTTTCGCAATGGAGTAGACCAGATATTGCTTACGCTGTTAACTTACTCAGCAGAGAAGCTTCAAAACCTAGTGTAAATGCATGGAAAGGAATTCAAAGAGTGTTAAGATATTTACAATACAACCAAAGATTTTTGCCTTGAATTATCTGCTGAAGGACAAGCACAGATTACTTGTTGGGCAGATAGTGATTGGGGAAATTTAAAGGATAGAAAATCAGTGTCTGGCTGTGTAATAAAATTTGGTAACTCTCTGATTGGGTGGAGATCCAAGAAACAGAACCTGATTGCTTTGTCGTCAACAGAAGCTGAGTTCTGTGCCTTATCTGAGTTATGTAGAGATCTAGAATTTTACAAATGCTTGGCACAAGAGATGTATGAAAAGGCCATCACCCCAATCACTGTATGGGGTGATAATCAACCGTGTCTTAAGTTAGCACAAAATGGGCAGTTTAAAGGTCGTACAAAACATTTGGATATCCGCTTTCAAAATGTTTGTCAAACGGTAAAAGCAGGAATTGTTAAATTAAATTACTGTCCCAGTCATGAAAATCAAGCTGATGGTTTTACAAAACCGCTTGGGTTTCAGCGGCATGAAAACTTTTGTGAAGAAATGGGTCTGAAGTAATTTTGTTTTTGTATTGCCAGCGAGAGGGGGTGTTAGGGTGTGAAACCTAAGACGCTCTCAAGTTAGCAATGTCATGTGACTTTAAGTAGTCAAGCTCGTTAAGTTGTTAAGTTGCTCAGTATATAAAGAGTGTTTGTTTTCTCTGCCTGCGGGGCGTGAAGCAAAAATGTCTGAAAGCTCCGGAGGTGTTTCTGTTATCTGTCTGCAATAAACCTGTCTTTGGAAAGACAGGCTTCCCTGTGTCATTATTCCTTTGCTACTGAGACTCTGAAGCTTGTACTGCAACAAGAATCTCTGCACTGGACTTAATTAATGCTCTGCAAAGAGAACTGTTGCTGGTTGCGCAGCGGAAGCGTTTACTGGACCAGTACACAGACTCTCTTAAAACCATCTCATCCTCTGTCGTCCCCTTCTCCTTGTGCCCTCCATCTTTCCCAACATCAGGGTCTTTTCCAGGGAGTCTTCTCTTCTCATGAGGTGGCCAAAGTATTGGAGCCTCAGCTTCACGATCTGTCCTTCCAGTGAGCACTCAGGGCTGATTTCCTTCAGAATGGAAAGGTTTGATCTTCTTGCAGTCCAAGAGTCTCCTCCAGCACCATAATTCAAAAGCATCAATTCTTCGGCAATTAACCTTCTTTATGGTCCACCTCTCATTTCCATACATCACTACTGGGAAAACCATAGCTTTTACTATACGGACCTTTGTTGGCAAGGTGATGTCTCTACTTTTTAAGATGCTGTCTAGGTTGGTCATTGCTTTCCTCCCAAGAAGCAGGCGTCTCTTAATTTCGTGGCTGCTGTCACCATCTGCAGTGATCATGGAGCCCAAGAAAGTAAAATCTCTCACTGCCTCCATTTCTTCTCCTTCTATTTGCCAGGAGGTGATGGGACCAGTGGCCATGATCTTCGTCTTTTTGATGTTGAGCTTCAGACCATATTTTGCGCTCTCCTCTTTCACCCTCAATAAAAGGTTATTTAATTCCTCCTCACTTTCTGCCATCAAGGTTGTGTCATCTGCATATCTGAGGTTGTTGATATTTCTTCCGGCAATCTTAATTCCGGCTAGGGATTCATCCAGCCCAGCCTTTTGCGTGATGAATTCTGCATATAAGTTAAATAAGCAGGGAGACAATATACAGCCTTGTCGTACTCCTTTCCCAATTTTGAACCAATCAGTTGTTCCATATCCAGTTCTAACTGTAGCTTCTTGTCCCACATAGAGATTTCTCAGGAGACAGATGAGGTGATCAGGCACTCCCATTTCTTTAAGAACTTGCCATAGTTTGCTGTGGTCGACACAGTCAAATGCTTTTGCGTAGTCAATGAAACAGAAGTAGATGTTTTTTTTGGAACTCTCTAGCTTTCTCCATAATCCAGCGCATGTTTGCAATTTGGTCTCTGGTTCCTCTGCCTCTTCTAAATCCAGCTTGCACTTCTGGGAGTTCTCGGTACACATACTGCTTAAGCCTTCCTTGTAGAATTTTAAGCATAACCTTGCTAGCGTGTGAAATGACTGCAATTGTGTGGTAGTTGGAGCATTCTTTAGCACTGCCCTTCTATGCATGACTAACTTGCTCCATTGATTTCAGTGGGACCCAAGTTCAACTAATTTAATCTAATTCCAACCCATTGTATGGCATGGAAGAATTAGTACCACAACAGGATTTGATAATGGGTTAGTGCAATCTGTGCACCTGAAAAATGTTAGCCACCCCTGTCTTAATAAGTAAAGAAGCTGATCTACTTATTGCCAATGCAGCAGTCCTTGTAAAGGAGTAATAAAATCGTGTCGTGTTCTTGAAGCTACCAGCATGAGTTTGATCAAAGTGCGGGAGGCAGTAGAAGACAGGAGTGCCTGGCGTGCTCTGGTCCATGGAGTGACGAAGAGTCAAACACGACTAAACAACTAAACAACAACAACAAAATCGTGTCATGTATTCAATTTGCCAGTAGCTGCAGAGTGAAAGACAGAGTGAGGAGTGGGTAGTGGTGGCCTGTAGCCTGCAGCAAAAGACCTGTTAAATAGGGAAGGTGGGAAAACTAGATAGGAAGATTGAGATGAGAGCAGTTGATAGCTGCAGATGAGGAGGAAATGCTAGTACTGAAAGGTATAAAAGGAGAGCACCCTGGGATTTGATTGGAAAGGGTATTTTTTGAGGTTAATTGTTCTATGAATTGTTCTATGAACAATTATGGGTGCAGCTCTTGGCTGCTTGCTGACTGGGGAGTTCCAACCATGTTTCATGCCCCTTATTTATATGGTCCATTTAAATAGTTCTAACTAATTTGCACACATTTTCTTAGTAAACCTTACAGCAACCCTGTAAGATAGGTCAGTATCTTGATATTGCAGATGGGGATTGAGATAGTGACTCGCGTAAAACAACCTGGTACCTTCTTGACTGAGGTGTGATTTGAACCAGGGACTTCTTAGGGTGGTTTTACTCAAAGCAGATCCACTTAATGGTCCTCCCTTAAGTTAGGACCATTAAGTTTACTCAGAGCAAAACTAAACACTTAGTTCTTAGCCTCTGCATTGCACGCGCCTTTCCCCCTGGGTTGTTTCATAAGGGCCTACTTGTCTACTAACACTAACTCTTAAAGCCTGACCCCTATTTCATTTCACCCCATAGAGGTATGTCCTACTGATTTTAGCAAATAAACATGATCAGGATTTATTTGCAAAAGTGTTTGTACACTTTCTGCTAACTTTATCCATGTTTGATCGATTACAAGGATGTGAATTTGCAGGGTAACAGATTTATTGGTACCCTGCAAGCTTAACAAGGTCATCTGAAATAATTTCTCTGACACCAATGGGAGCTGGGCTGGCTGAGGTCCATCAAAGGTCACATATGCAATGGAATTTGCATTCATATTCATTTTAATACAAATTTCAAAAAAGATTAATTATAAGTCAGTTCAGTATGTGTGAGTGACAACAACATAATCCTTGGATTTAACTGCCCCTATTTTATGACTTGTCAAAAAGAAGCCATTGCACTTGAAGGAACTAGATTCCTAAATAAAGACCATATCCATTCAATCAGCATTGTAAATAATCTAGAACCTGACCTTGCAAATGCATGCTCACTTGAAGAAGGGTCTCCAAGAAACATTCTGGTGTTCTACAACTACCTGCTTGGTGGAAGAGTGGAATGTTATAATTCCAGAAACGCAGATGCAACATTGCTCATTCAAGAGATCACGAAGTGGCTCACTTATCCCTGCCCCCGCATTTTATCCTATGGGCCCAACAATCCATTGCAGGCTCTCTGTGCATGTTATTAGTGTGGGAGTTACTGGTGTCTCCACCTTTGACCTGTCTTCCAAATGCTGTAGCATTAACTCCTCTACTCCATCTTTAGCACCACTCCTGGCGGAAATGACCCTTACCTCCTTTCAGGGCCTAGAGGCCATCCTTGATTTGGACATAAAGACCACCAAGGCCACACACATGCCCTTCGGAAAAGTATTCCGGACGCTCTTCCTGTTGCAATGACTTTAATTGTGAATAGGAAAGCAGGGGATGTAGGAGAGAAAAATTCGCCACTGTCATCTCACCATTCCACTAGTCACTGATAAAGAAATTCCCATTGCTACTGTAGTGAGTGAGGGAAAAGGTTCATTCCCATGCTTGGGAGAGTGTCTGGTAGCAAGTCAGACTTTCTCTGCTTCTCATCAAACTTGAAGAGTTATTAAAACTAGGGATTAAGGGCAAGGCAGGACTAAGCAGGTGTAATGGTACCATTAATACAGAAACTGGCTCAGTATTCTGAATTATTATTAATGCTTTTATATACCACAAGGAGCTCTCCCTCTCACCACATCCTCCTCCTCAGAGCAACCCTGTGAGGTAGGTTAGGCTGAGAGATGGTGACTGGGCCAAGGTCAGCCAGTGAGCTTCCTGGCTGCCGATGGCTTTGAACCCTGGTCTCCCAGGTCCTAGTCCAACACTCTAACCACTACACCATACTTGATCCCATTGCATCCAACAGAACAGGCACCCCCAAACTCAGCCCTCCAGCTAATTTGGGACTACAACTCCCATCATCCCTAGCTAACAGGACCAGTGGTCAGGGATGATGGGAGCTGTAGTCCCAAAACAGCTGGTGGGCTGAGCTTGGGGATGCCTACTATAGAACCAAATCTATAGGTTTTAGTCTGGGAAATAGCAGGTTCACAAGTGATGTCCTGAAGTGCATCTCATTCATTCTTACAGCAGTAAGAATGCACTTGCACCTGGAGACAGCTTTGTGTGCTGAGGAAACTGCTGAACACAATTGACACCAAATGGTCCAGCTACCTCAGCTGGAGATCCCACGGAAGGGGCATTATCCCTCCTTTGCATCCTGAAGGCAGCCCAGAGAAAGGATTATATTTCCAGTGCTTTCTTCCCAAACCAAAAACGAATCAGGAGCTAGCTTCAGGAGGAAAGGGGGCAGCAAATAGCATATCACAACCAACAGACAACTCACATTCATTTCTTTTCCTTTACTTTGCATGGTTCCTCTGTGAGGGTGCAGACAAAAAGAGCCAGCTTGCCAGCTAGGGCAAATTTCTGGAGTTCCACTGGAAATCTTAAAAGGTAATTTGCACCAACAGAGTGTGCAAACTCCAGTGACCTCTGATGTATATCTTGATTCAAATGTAGTACCATCTGGGTAAACATCTCCTGTTTCATCTTGTCCTAATCCACCCATGAATGAAACGCAAAGCCTGACTGGCTTAAACCAAAATAGGAGCTTCCGTTGGCCTTTTGCACCAGCTTAACTTAATATAATTCTTGATTTACCTAGAGGAAATTCCAAAGCAATGCCTGTTTTCAAAACATTTGTTTCAAAATAAATGCTTTTAAAAATGCTGAAATTAATCATCTGGGGTGCAGGGTGCGGGAACGCTGGAAAAAGAAATTGCTCCCTTTGGCTGGACAGGGAGCCTGAACTGATCAGTAAAAAGCTTTTCCATTGTCGTCTCCGCATGCCCCCAACTGGCAGATGGGCTGAAGGGATCTGGGAGGAAACCAGCATTCTCTTGTGCTGATCTAGACCTTACGCAGAATATTTGCAATCTATGCACGCACAAATTGCCCAGATAGGAAAGCCATACTGAAAATTGATTATTCATAGCAAGTCCTGATTAGGATCTACTCTTATGAACCACTAACTGCACAATGCTGGAACACCATGCTCTCCAGAAGTGCTTTGCACCATGGTACATTACACTTCAGTTCCTAAGCATATATATTTTTCAGGAAGAAGACATCATCACCAAATGTGTATTGTTTAACTAAAGATTATCTTAATGGAAAGAAGTCACATCATGCAACAGGGGGGATATGTAGATATCCAGCCAAGGCTGTGGCACAACTCCAGAGCTCTCCTTCTTTGTCGGATTTAAAATCAACAAAATCAGCAGACCCATCCTCAGCTTGGGTCAATACAAACTGGATAAACAAGGAACTCCCATCCCTAAATCTAGAGTGTGAACATGATAAAGGTGGAGACCTAGAAGATGATAGCAGCCCTCTCAGGGTGGGACTAAAACTGCAGCAGCCTCTAAATGATGCTGTAAAGTTTCTCACATAAGGAAGTGATTGCACTTCTGATGATGCACATCTACTGTTTTAGAAAAGAGTAACCTCATATTAAAATGGCACTTGCAAATCTGAATGAGATTGCAGTCACGGCCAATAAGGCAGAGATTACTAGACATTGCTGAAAAGCAGTAGCTAGACATTAGGAGGATTTAAGCAGCAAATGTAAAGCTTATGGAGAACATGCAGCACAGATTCTAGATCTAGGGATACTATGGTAGAGGGAATGGGCCCCATCTCCAACCCAGGAGCTACACATTAAAATAAAGAGACAGGTAGACAGTCAGCCCTCAATCCCAACATGGATGCTCAAATTCACACAGAGTGGCACACTCACATAGCACATCAAAACAAAAATGCTCCTGTGCATTGCAGCGCACAAGCACTTCATGCACACATCCTCAAACATGGACACTGAATCCACCTCCCCAGCCCATGACAAAGCTCTACTATTCACTTTAAAGTCAGTGTACATGGGCGCATATGCACACCCATCGACACACCCCATCTCCAGCCTCTGCCCCTTTATGTTACCCATTGCTGAGTGCTGTAGGGAAGCCTGAGGGAGAAAGCTTTTGCGTAGCTCAGTTCCTCCGTGACCCTGGAGCCCAAATGCTGAAGACAGGTTCAACTCCCAAGTTTTCTTCCATTTATTTGCAAAGAGTAATGTCATCTTCAGATTTACTGTATATCCTTAAGCCCCAACAAAATCAAGGCAGTTTCTTATTGAAGTAGTAGCGGGTCAGGATGTCCATCAACTAAGTATGTAACGAGACAAATGATGCCACACAGTTTAAAATGTAAGCAAGCTCATACCAAGAACTGACTTAGTTGGTCTTTAAGGTGCTACTGGAAGGAATGGTATCTTTTGTCTCTCTTTAAAAAATGTCCTTTATTAGTCACTATTTGCCCTCTGCAAATCTTAAACACAGTCATACACTTTCACAATTACTCAACAAAACAAGGTTCTTCACTTTATCAGAGCTGGCCTCTCACTTCACTTTGTGAATTTGGAATTCTCAGAAAGTTTGGAAGGGTCAATATTTCAAGAGTCTCACCTATAAATATATTCAAAATTAAAGTGCAAAAAAGGAGAGTGATATTTTCAGAGCAGTTCCTATCATTACTTTTTTTGCTTCACATAATAATAGGCTATGATACATTATAAATGCAGGTCCAAAATACAAAATTTACCCTGAGGCAAAAGGGCTCTGTCTTTGGTATCCATAACTAGCGTGCGCGCACAGGCACACAGAGTGAAAATTGCCATTGGCCAGCAGAGTATGCGTAAAGCAGGCCAGAATGAGCCAACATGGTAGCTCCCCATATATATTAGGACCAGGGTTGGCACATTCCATTTTGCTGCTTGAGGCAAAATGGGAAGTGCTGCTATGCCCTGCCCCTGCTGCAGCTCCCACCACCGCCTACCTGCTCCCACTGCTGCCACCTCCTCTGCTGCCGCTGACACATCTGTCACTGGCAGAGAAGCAGCACTACCATCAGCACTGATTTGGGACAAGATTGTGTTGATTTTGGGTGAGATCTGACCCCTTGGGGGCTTCTGCAGTCTGAAACAGCAGCCTCACCCACCTAATGACTGAACTGGCTCTAGGACTCCCATCTGTCTGGTTCTCCATTTCAGGCTCAGAACTCAAACTGATACCAGGACTGGAAGTTTTGAAAGCTTTATTGATGAAATGAAAACAACATTCCCACGCAGGTCTACAGGTTATAAACAGGTAAAGTTTGGCAGAGAATTGTGAAACATGGCTAGGCTTAGCTAAGATGTTGATCCAACATTTGACTATACTTTCCTGTTGAAATGCTGGAAGGCACAACTACATCAGACTGGGCTAGCAAAAGGGTTCTCCTTTGTTGAGGTTGGGCATATAGAGCTTTTGCTTGCTCTGGCTGTGTAACCACCATGTCCTTGGAGATGGAGTCAGAGGAGCCAACTCACAGTTGGGCTTCAGCAGCTGGTGACTGAGTGCTTGCAGTGTTTGGTATCACAGATGTGGCTGTTCTTCGTACAGATCACTAGGCTCTTCTCCTGGCTCCAGATCCCCACCTCTCAACCTGCTGGGACACTTCCCTGGAAACACTGGGGGAGGAAGGGGGGTGCGGTGGGTGTGGTCTGCCCCGGGTGTCATCCCTGAGCGGGGGTGATATCACCACGCCACCCCCGGGATGCTCGCTGCTCACCGTGGGTGGCACCCCCTGGGAGGCTCTTTGCTCACTGCGGGTGGCTAGCCCTGCCCCTGCAGGCAGCTAGCCCCGCCCCCAGGTGCACAGCATGTGTGCCGTTCCAGGTGCCGGAGCAGCTAGCTCTGCCTCTGTCTGGACCAGTCCCATCCTGGAGTCCTAGGCGGTCATCCCCCAACACACTAGATCCTTCCCCAAGGCCAGCCTCCTCCATCTCTCTGAGCTCCTCCCATTCTGCACCATCACCTGACCACTGTCTTGATGACATATCCACAGGGCGCTTGACACCATCAATCCCTGTTACTACAGCCAGTGATCAGGGACCATGGCAGTTGTAGTCCAACAACATCCAGAGGATGTTGGCCTCTCTACCTTATACTTTGCACTGGATGTTAGTATGGAAAATTCCAGACCAGAGGTGTTAAATAGTGGGTAGACATGGCAGACGACACAGCGATTTCTCCAAAGCAGCTCTTTATTTTGTAAGCTGCAATAGAAACTGAACAGCAAACAGCTCAGCCGGCCTGCTTTTATAGGCAGCCAGCTGTCAACATTGTAGCAACAACAACCCAGGGTTTCCCGCCTAAAATAACTGACGCGGACCTGAGTGAAAACTACCTACAGTATCCCCCTGCTGGCCCAGGGTGAGAACTTGAGTACATAACACCCCTCCCCACCGAGATAAGGCGTTAGTTACAATCGTAATGGTTTCCTTATATACAGCACTACACGTAATGGTTCAATTAGGCACAAAAGCATATCGGTTACATTTCCCATACTTAGACCAACAGTGATACATGTCCAACAACATAGTCCTTTAAATAAGTTGGGCGCTTGGAAACTCTGCCAGACCGCCGGGGACTGATAGCCAAGTCCGGGGGGCCACACAATTCTTGCTGAGGCTGTGGTGCGACCCTAGGTGGCGTTGGAACCAAATCCCCTGGATCCGCTGCTGTGGGTGGAGCCTCCGCAAGTGGAGTGGTCTGAGTCTGTGGTAAGTCTGGCAGACCCTCTTAAGCAGCTTGGTTCGGCTCCACGCTGGCATTTTGTGAGGGAGGTGTAGGTGGAGCCTCGCCATCTGTAAGTGTCTCTTCTGGAGCCACAAGCGCAGTTGGGGGCACCACGGTAGTGTCCAAGTCCCCAACCCTGCGCCTAAGCTGGTCTATGTGCCGGCGCCACAAGCGTCCGTCTTCGAGTGCCACCTGGTACGAGCGAGGTCCAGTGACTCCCACTACTGTGGCTGGCACCCACATAGTTCTGGGCAAAGACCTGGTTTCCTGGAACAAATGACCGTGGCGCGTTGGCAGAGCCTGGGGGTTCGGCCACGGCAAAGTCCGGGTGCAGCCGGTCAAGCGGTGACCTGAGGCGGCGGCCCATAAGCAGTTCAGCAGGACTCCGCCCTGTGGCTGCATGAGGGGTGATGTGTTGCACGAACAAGTATTCGGCGACCCGCTCGTGCCAGTCTCCCCGGTCCAGGCGCGCCAGTGCCTCTTTTGCCGAGTGCACCATTCTCTCCGCTTGCCCGTTGCTGGATGGATGAAAGGGTGCCGTTAGAGCATGGCGGATGCCCAGTCCCAAAAGATACCGCTCAAAAGTGCCTGACGTGAACTGCGGTCCGTTGTCGGAGACAAGGACATCAGGACACCCATGCGTCGCAAACAGGCCTCGCAGCACCCGGATGACAGCCTCGGTAGTGGTGGAGGGCATCAGGGCCACCTCCAGCCATTTGGAATAGGCATCCACCACTACCATAAAGGTCCGGCCGTGAAAGGGGCCAGCCAAATCGATGTGCACCCTCGACCAGGGTGTCTTTGGCGTCTCCCAGGTGTGTCCCTTAGCTGCCAGTGGTGCAGGCCTCGATTCTTGGCACGCTTGACAGGCGGACACCCAGGCAGTGATGGCATCATCCATGTTAGGCCACCAGACGTAACACCGAGCCAACGCCTTCATTTTGACAATTCCCGGGTGGCCAACGTGCAGAGCCTCCAGGACACGTTGACGGAGTCTTTGGGGAATCACGACGCGGTCTCCCCACAGCAGACAGCCGCGATGAGCCGAAAGTTCATGTTGTCTGGTTGCGAACGGCTGGAACTCCGATGCAAAAGGCCCTTGTGTCCACCCCCAGTTGAGCACACGGCTGATGGTGCGATCCTGGGCAGATGCGGAGGCCACAGTGGCAGCCTATACAGGCGCTGCTGGAAGATCCTCAATCAGGAGGAGCGATGAAGCTGGAGCCGGGTCTTCCACAAACGCTGGAAGAGGGCAACGGCTGAGGGAGTCGGCATGGCCCATCGATTTCCCCGGGCGATGGACGAGCCGGTAGTGGTAGGCAGCCAGGAAAACAGTCCATCGCAGCATGCACGGTGAGAGGACCGGTGGAGTTGGACGATCACCAGCGTGGAGGCCCAGGAGTGGCTTGTTGTCAGTGATGAGGTCAAAAGTCCTGCCATAGAGGTATTCATGGAACCTCTTCACTCCAGCCACAAGTGCCAGTGTCTCCTTGTCAAGCTGGCTGTAATTCCGTTCCGTTGGGGATAGTGTCCTGGAAAAGTAGGCGAGCGGTGCTTCTCTTCCGTCAGGAAAACAGTGACTAAGGACAGCGCCGATGCCAAAAGGTGAGGCATCACAGGCAAGGACCAGCGGCCTGGCTTCACTGTACTGTACCAGCACACTGTCCGATGAAAGGAGAGCCTTGACCGTGTTGAAGGCCACCATCTCCAGATGATCCCAGGACCAAGGCGTCTTTGTGCTGAGGAGTCGGTGAAGAGGCTCAGCCACCGTGGCTTTGTGGGGCAGGAACATGTTATAAAAGTTCAGCAGCCCCAGGAACCCGCAACTCCGTCTTGTTCTTTGGGATGGGGGCCTGCTGGATAGCACGGATCTTGGATGTGGTCGGGTGAAGGCTGGAGGCGTCGATAAGATAGCCCAGGAACTCTACCTGTGGAACGGTGATCTGGCACTTCTCCCTCTTTACCTTGAGCCCGGCCTCTTGGAACCTGGTCAGCACGGCATGGAGGCGCTTGAACAGCTGCTGGTGTGAGTCTGCGGACACCAAGACATCATCAAAATATGGTACCACGCCCGGAAGCCCTTGCAGGAGATGCTCCATAAGGCTTTGGAAGATGCCAGGAGCCACACTCACCCCGAACTGCAACCAGCGGCAACGGAATGCCCCTCGGTGGGTGACGATCGTCTGGGCTTCAGCAGTGGCATCATCGACGGGCAGTTGTTGATAGGCTTGGGCAAGGTCCAGCTTAGCGAAGACCTTACCCTCACCCAGGGAATGCAGCAGGTGTTGGACAACAGGAACCGGATAAGCGTGCTGCTGAAGTGCCTTGTTGATCGTGCACTTGTAGTCGGCGCAGATTCTCACTGACCCGTCTGGCCTGACAGGCGTGACGATGGGGGTTTCCCACTTGGCGTGGTCCACCGGCTCCAAAACTCCTTGGGGTATCAGCTTGTCCAGTTGTTCATCCACCTTAGCCTTGAGAGCAAAGGGAACCCGGCGTGGCTTTAGCTTGATGGGGGCGACTTGTGGATCAAGGCTAAAGGAGATGGGCGCACCTGTATATTGCCCCAAAGTGCCATCAAAAACCTCGGCAAAGTCTTTGAGCAGACCCTCAGTCTCTGCGTTAGAGATGCAGTTGATGCCGGTGACTTCCAGGCCGAGGGCATCAAACCAGTCTAGCCCTAGGAGGCTTGGCCGCTGACCTTTAACCACCACCAGTCGGAGCAGGCCCGGAAAATCCTTGAAGGCAATCCGGAACTGGCCAACGCCTACCACGGGAATGTCGTTTCCCTGGTAGTCTCTCAGGTGTACACGGTGAGAGTCGAGTTGCCTTTTGGACACTCTGGGTACCAGTCTTTTGATGGTGCTCCAAGACACGATGGACAGGGCAGACCCGGTGTCAATCTCCATGTCACATGGAGCTCCTTCAATGAGCACCGTGACGTTCAGCTTGCGTCGCGTAGGTGAGTCGGTTTGGCCAATCGTGGTTCCAGACGGGCAGCGGCAGTTGGTGAGAGCGAAACAGCTTTCCTTGGCAGACTGGAGTGAAGACTTGGATTTGCGAGTCAGTGAAGGGGGGGTATCAGACGGAGCCGATCGGCAGACCTTAGCGATGTGGCCCCTTCTGGAACACTTCCTACAGATGGCGTCTCTGAATCAACACTTGGCACGGGAATGGTTGCCTCCGCAGCCGGCACATTCCGGTTGGCCCTTGGACTTCTGTTGGAACTTCTTGCGCTCCCGCTTTGTCTGGTGCACGTCATCGTCTTCACTGGAGGATGCCTCATCACTGTGGCCTCTTCATGATGCACTGGAACTGGCTTCCTAGCAAGACACGGGCTGCTGGACTTGCGGATCTCCTGGGCGGAGCGTTCAGCAGCTTCTGAGGCCACAGCCTCCTCAATGGCTTTCTGTAGCGTGAGGTCTGGCTTGGCGAGGAGACGCCGTTGCAGATGGATGTCCCGGACCCCGCAGACAATTCGATCCATCAGGGCATCGTCTAAGTCTTGGAACTCACAGTGCATGGCAGCCTGTCTGAGGGCAGTGGTGTAGTTGCTGATTGACTCCCCCTCTGCCTGGTTCCGGTGGTAAAACGCATGGCGGGCAGCAATCTTGGACGGCTTTGGTGCGTAGTGGTTGCGGAGCTTCTCTTGGATCATGTCCCATGGTGTTGCCTGGACTGCTTCAGGCGCAACCAATGCTCAGGCCGTCTCAAACACCTCAGGCCCACAGAGGCTGAGGAATAGGCCCCGCTTCCGATCCTTTGATACTGCTGTCAGCTCGTTGGCTTGGAGGTAGCAGTCAAACCGAGCGAGGTAGGAGTCCTATGATTCAGAGGCTGGCGCAAACGGCAGTAGAGACACAAGTGAAGCCATGATTCCGATGCTGGAGAGAAGGGCGATGGATGGAACACAGTGCTCTCGCCAGAACGGTCAGCTCTGAATTGGTTCTGTCCAGTGATTTCGCTCAGTGATTCAGCTCAGTTCAGAGGATGGCCGCATCTGGCTGTGCTTTGATGTCCACCGATCCCACCTTCGTCACCAGTGTTAAATAGTGGGTAGACATGGCAGACGACACAGCAATTTCTCCAAAGCAGCTCTTTATTTTGTAAGCTGGAATAGAAACTGAACAGCAAACAGCTCAGCTGGCCTGCTTTTATAGGCAGCCAGCTGTCAACATTGTAGCAACAACAACCCAGGGTTTCCCACCTAAAATAACTGACGCGGACCTGAGTGAAAACTACCTACAGTATCCCCCTGCTGGCCCAGGGTGAGAACTTCAGTACATAACAAGAAGTGCTTGTGACTGTACTTTCTTTCCTCCAAACTTTATAATTACTTATAACAAGTCCCTGAGCCAGCCAAAGATATGGGGTTTTACCAGAAGAATAACCTGGGGTGGGGTGACACTGGTGACTCTTCACCCCGCCCTCCCTAAACAGTCTTATTTATGGGTATTTTCAGCCTTATCCTTTTTGTTTCCTCCTTTTTTTGTACTCTCATTTCCCTTTGTCTGTTTTGGGTTTGAACTTTCACCTCAGACCTTTTTAATAGTTCCATAAATCTACCACCCATTCAGAGCCCTTGGGAAAGGCAAGCGCTACACATCTAAATAGCTCCTACACCCCTTATTTGTGAGTGAGGTCCCAAGCCTATGGGGCTACTTCAGAGAGCTCAGTGAGCAGGCACCAGCAGGCAGCATAAGCCTAGAATGCCACCGAAGCACGCCTGAGATGAAATTGTGAGGAGCAAGGTCAAAGTTCAAGTGCTTCCTGCACCTGAGAAGTGTGCCTGTGACACAGTGATCACGCACCCTAAAGTGTGTCACTGTGCATATAAAAAGCTTTTTTAGGCATAATAATTATGGGTGATGCTTTCATTAATGAACTGAAACCAATGCAGGGCCAGGCTCACAATTACGCAGTTTGGGATCTTCCTTTAGCGAGTCTGATTGCAACATCAATCAAGCAATTATAAAATGTGGGGAGGAGTCTGGCTGCACACTGGCTCCCTGAGGTAGTGCACAAATATTATTAAGCCACAAAAAGCTCCTGTTCTGATCCACATCAAGACCAGGAAAGGCCCAAGACATTTTTCAGCCTGAGGTAAAGGACAAGAGAGCCCATTGCCCATTCCACATGCAGAATTTTACCTTCTGAGCTTATATATATATGCCACCGAATAATATTGTTCACCGGCCAGCTCTCAGATATGAGGAGTAAAATAAAGTCTTTTGAAAGAACGATTTCAGCATTAACACTGTCAGTTGAGACAGAGGTAAAACCAGTTTCATAGCATGGCAAAACATACACAGCATGCAAATAGTAAGTTGCAATTCAAAATATTGAAAAATTGATTTTAAAATGCCTGGGAGATTTTTTTAAAAAAGGAAATATTTCCCTAGTACTGAAATGATAAAAAGAAGGTACCAAGTGAGCCTTTCTGAGGAGGGCATGCCCAACCAGGGTGCCACCATCCAGTGGCCACATTTTGGCAGCCAACCATCTCCCCTCCCCTACAACACATAACCAAGTTCCAATTATATTGTGATGCTGGAGTGTACAGATGGGGAGAGCAGGCAGCTACCAACCGATTACCAAGACACTGAAGTGCATTACGACCAATAGGTACCTGCTAAGGTCCAAAGGGAATTGAGTTTCAAACTCCTGCTGAAGAGGACACACAGTCTTATATATGAAACAGCAGCGGCAGTTCCACTTATCACACTATTACCAACTTTTAGGTGGAACAGCTCCAATTTATGTCTACATACATCAGATTACAAGATACGTATCCCCCAAATTTGTAACTGTGCAATTCATAGAATTCAACACAAGCTGCTGTATCCACTGTCTAGCAGTAACTGGGTAGACAACTGCTAAATAATCTCCCTGTAACAGCTCCAGTCATGTATGGAATTAGGTCGCTTCTAGACTCAAGCCATAAATTTAATTCATAATTGGCATTAATGAAACGGTAGAAAGGAAAGCGGATTTATCAGACATGATCTGGCCCTGGGACCAGGCGCACACAAGAGGTAAGTAAGAAGGAACAGCTTGGTTGATTACCTGTGATACAGTTGTGTGTCAAGGTCCCCAATACACCCCAAAGGAAAACACAATTGACACTTAATTTTTGTTTAATTTTTTTGGCATAATTTTGGCCACAACTTTATTCAAATACAGCAATGTGAGTGGTTGCTTAGGCACTGGTAGCACTAACTGCCCCCGCATGGGGACAGCTCTGACATTCGCACCCCCCGCGAAGTCAGGAAGGGTAAGTCACCTGGGGAGAGACTGGACTAGGAACCATGCCTCACCTCACAAAAGCATGGGGGAGCCCCTGGGTTCCTTTAATGGTAAAACCCTTCAGCAGCAGCAGCAGCATTTTGGAGGGGCAGGCACAGCCGAATCCATACCCCCCCCAGCAACCAATTCCAGACCAATGCCTAACCGCCAACTGAGCACTGAAGCTCACTGCCAAACCACTCACAAATGCAACCCTTCCTTCAAGCCCAACGCGACCACAGCCAACCAGCTGTCGTTCCCTACAGGGGAAAGATGTACCCCATCTGCCCTAAAGAGGGCAACAGCCTTGAAGGAAATAGCAGGGTGCATGATCACAGAACCGCCTAAGGCAAGGACCTTCTTTACCGCCAGCTTGTTAACGCGCTTCCTGGCCTGCTCGGTGGCAGCCGGACTGTGACTGCCATGCCAGAAGCGGCGATGTAGCAACTGCGACCAAATTATTTTTGCATCTGGCAACATAGCAGCCAGTTTCTCCAGGTGCTTCCGTACTGCGTTACGCAAGTCACAGCAGTCGGTGGCAGGCAAATCATTCTCCCCCAGCTGGAGCACAATAGCAGAAGGGGGCCCCATAAGACTCAACTGCTTTTGTATCATTGAAAGCAATTCAGCCCACAGCACTCCACGTCTGGACACCCAGTATATGTTCACATGGGCAGGAAGACTGAGATGGCGCCCCAGTCCAGACTCGTCAGCACGCTTGCCAGCCCAGTGCACAATGCTTTATTTTTTTATTTTATTTTATTTATTTATTTTTATTTTATTTTCCACCGCCTTATTAACATGCTTTCTGGCCTGCTCGACCGACAATCCAAATGTGCACAGCTGCTCCTACGAAAAAAGGAAGTAACAGACAGGCATCAGCAGAGACATAATTGGTGACACTTCCTGATGTAACCCTTGTCAGCATCAGACTTCCAATGTCCCGTATTCACAATCCTGTCTACTGACAGGCCCCCAGTGTGCAGCCTTTGCAGCAGCCCTATTCGGAAGGAATGAGGCGTGTTCAGCGGTAGGCAAGCCACAGGCCGTAATAACTGGTGCACAATGTAAGCACATTGATGCCTGGCAACAGGAACCCATTTCCATGCACTAGGAGCGGGCCAGCCCCCAGGGGAACGAAAAGCCAAATATTTCTGGTATCCATAACCGGGCAAGGGCCCTCCTCACCTGTGAGGGGAAGCCTGATGGTGGCACTCCTGCCCACTAGGTCTGTTTTAGAGTTCCCAACTCTAATGACCAGCTCCAAAGCAGATAAGGAAAAGTCCTGAAGCAATAAGCCTCCAGACTCTCAGCACTGCACACACCCTCTGTGCAATGCAACTACACCCTCCATGCAATGCAACTACACACTCCGTGCAATGCAAATGCAATCTCTCACGCAATGCAATGCAATTGCAGCCCGTGCAGCGCCGTGCCCTGCAACGCACAGAGCAAACTGCAATGCAGGCACGCAAAGGTGCTTTCTCCCGCTTGCTTATTGCAAACGTGGCGCCCGTTACATCCATCGCAGTGAGGGAACCACTAAAAGGCCCCCGACACTGGACCTAAGTGTCCAGGTAGAGCAATGGGGGGCATGTAGCTGTCCCATACAGGGACCAATCCTGCAACCTAGGCATTACTGGCACTTTGCGCTGAGCAATCCAGGATGATCCCTAAAGACCCAGGACAGCCTCACCCTGACCCCTGTAGAGGTCCAAGGTGATGTCTGAATCATCATCCCTGCTCCTCTTTGCTCTCCTCCTGGATCGCAGCCTCCAAAGATGCATCCTTATGGAAGAAGGCACCTGGGGCGTCCGCAAGTCATCCTCTGCAGGAGAGGCAAGCTCTTTAGGCATCTGCAAAAGCCCTGTCATAGTCTGCAAAAAACTAAACAATGTAAGGAACCAGTGAAACCAATGCTTCATGCACCACATTGGGACACTATTCAGGCCGGAAACGCTTCCAGACCATCGAATTCTAGGGCAAAGCCCTAGGATCACCTGCTAGGCCAGGCATAAATGTTTCCAGTGAAATAGCAGAGTTGAGGTAGCCCACAGCTTGTCCAGGTACCCCTGCTTGCCCTTTTAGAGGGAAGCACCTCCTCAAGAAACCCAAAGTTCTTTTATCACAAATGGGCCGAACTACCCAGCAACAGAATAGCCGAAAAGGAGCAGTTTGTTTTGTTTTGTTATAGCAATGGCTAAGAGGGGGATATGAACCCTGTCTCCCAGGTCCTAGTCCTACACTTTAGCCACTAAGCCACAATGGCTCGTCTCTAAAATGGCAGTCACCACTATCAGGGCAAAACAAACTTAAAGAAAATAAACTTGTTCAGAAACAGCATAGTTCAAGAGCATACACAGAGTGCTCATAGTCATTGGAGGCACAGAGACCACGCTGTCTGCCCCAAATATACAATAGCAACTGAGCCTGCAAGCAAAAGATACATTCTTAGAGAGAGAATGAGTCACATGTTTACTGCTAACTGCACCAGGCCTAGGCCTGAATGCAGGCCTCCCTGCTTCTGCTCTTAAGAATCTTTGACTCATTGCAATGTTAAAGGAAGCTCAAAATGGTGCTCCTGCCCAAGGCTAGATCAAAATTCGGCCAACAGCGCTGCACACACCCAAAATAAAGCCACCTTTGGGGATACGATAAACCAAAGTGATTCCAGCTAAGCTGGGAACAGCCTGACTAGCCCCACAATTAACAAACAGGCAAAATGAGGGAAACCTTTTTGCAAAAGAAAGCCCCTAATGGGGGCTCTCTCCCCATTGGGAAAGGCAAGCTAAGGAGGATTATGCCCAGGCAGCGCTCACAGGTACAGGGAGAATCTTCTCAAAGGGCAGGGTAAGGGGTGGGGTGGGAAATCAAAGAGGAAAAGAAAAGGGGTGGAATTAAATTAATTAAGGGACTAGAGAGGATGAAAGAGAAGGGGGGAAATAAAGAAATATAACCAGACAATGAGAAGATCACTTCATGGTCCAAGTGCTCCTGGTGATCCGAAGCACGCAGCAAAAAAGGACGTCCGTTGCTGCGTGCCTTGTATTTAACAAATAGGACTGTCAATCACTAAATGGCAACATCTAATTTTCCCCAGTAACAGCCCGCCCCTGCTTACGAGTTGGCCAAACCATCTGCCCAGAAACAGCAAGGTGTCTTGGAATCCCCAACCGCAACACATGCTCTCCGTGTTGGAAAACACGCTTTCCCTGACAAGGGCCTCCAGATCCCTAAGCATGCAATGACTCAATCTCTCATGCTAATTTTGTCCTGCCAATATTACATGGGGGACAGATCAGCAGTCAGCACTGGGCAAGAAATGGCACTGCAAGGCCATTTGGGTGGGTAGGTGGAAACTTTGCTTCATTAATCCGTTCTAGCTTCATTTGTGAACTGTCTGGGGAGGACCTCTTGCCCTGAAGTCTGCATAAAAATATGTAAATAATGGACCAAAAATTGTTAAAGGGCTAAAATAGTAGTGTTTGGACAGTGTGGTGGTCAATATGGGATGGACCCCAAGTACCATAGGAACCCCTATCAATGACAGGCACCATAGACGTGCCCAGAACACTCCTTCCTCCCATTTCTCAACTGCTCCAAAGTAGTGTTTGCATGGTGCATGCACACTAAGCACAGCAAATATGTACATGTAGATAAATAAACAGCCATTATGCTGGTACATGTAAAAATATAAGCAAATAAAATAATGCATGGCATGGAGAAAATAGAGAAAAGATTTTCTCTCCCTCTTATAGCACAGGAACTTGTGGACATCTAGTGAACCTGAACATTGAAGAATTCAGGACAGACAAAAGAATCTACTTATTCCCACAGTGCATTCCATTTCGTTGGAGGCAGATGTGGCCACCAGCTTGGATGGCTATCAAAAGGGATTAGGCAAATTCACTGAGGCTATCAATGGTCACTAAGCTCTTCCTCCATGGTTTGGAGGCAGTATGCTTTTGAATATCTGTTGCTGGAAACTGCAGGATGGGGAAATGCAGTTGCATTCAGGTTCTGCTTGCAAACTTCCCAAAGGCATCTGGTTGGCCACTGTGAAAAAATATGGTAGACTAGGTGGACCATTGGCCTGTCCCAGTAGGCCCTTCTTATGCTCTTATTAAACACACATGTATATGAACACACAAGGACACAGACAGGACAAATGCTGTATTCTAATTGCTAATGTGGGAAATGAAATAATAGATTAGTCACACAATAAAGGCCTTAATTGCTTGCCAAAGCATTTAGGGGACATTACATCGATTTCTAACTGCTGCCAGAGAAATAAACTCCTGTATCATTAGATAACAAGAAAAGAAATGGAATATTTCCTTTTTGAAAGCATCCAATTGCCTGATGTATTTGCTCAGTAGATTATTTTCTGTCATCTCAGTTAATTGAATTTTATCCATTGCTCTTAGAATTCTTCCCTTTCATAGAAGGTTAAAAAGTTCAGAGGAGTCACATTTTTCAACTTTGTCAATTTATCGTATAAACCAACTTGAGCCGCACAAAGTGTGCTGGGTGGTGGAGAGATGGAGTAACAAAAACTATGAAATAATTGCTTTTTAGTGACTTGGTGAATCAGTGTTCAAATAATTGTTTGTAAACCATCGCTCTGTAACATGGCACCCAACTGAGATACTGTAACAAGTACATAAAAGACTTTTCATGGATATGGCTCCATCAATACATTTTTGCTGGGAAGTTCCATAAAGATTCCTGATGTTCCATCACTTTCATTTTTATTTGTTGGGGGGGGTTTGAAACCCAACATTATGTTGAAATTTCACTATAAGTTGATTTACAAAAGAATATTTACCTTGCCATGAAACACAGCCTTGGTGGAACTATTTTACAACGTGTGAACTACCACCATGCAGGTTTTTTTAAAGTTTTTTTAAAGACACACACACAAATAAACACAAATTGTACAGCTGTAGTGCAGTTATATTTTTTAAATGTACTCTTAAAACTTTAACCTGATGAATATTTTCTGGGGGAAATTTAACTAACACAGCAAACTCTTTTTCTCCCAAAATAATCCCACCATTAAAAAGGGGGGTGTTTTGGATTTCAGTCCTGGGTCCAATAAATGCCCAATGGATGTATGAATCATATTCCCCTCCCCAACACCATGGCACAGCTGACATTGACACTGAAATAACAGTGTGTCAGCTAGTCAATAAAAAGTCAAAGAAGACTGACAGATTAGTGGTTCTTATCTCTCTGAATCAGCTCATAGTGTAGACTGGACTGAAGGTCAACATCTAGTGACTCTTCTGCAGTAAACAAGTGTCTAGAGACTATGGATTTTCTGCTATGTAAGCTGCAGTGTCCCTCATTGTTGGGTAACACAGCACCAATTTCAAAACTGTCAATGTGTATTATGGAAAAAAAACCTCCCATGTACAAAACCCTACATTTGTTGACATATCTCCTCCTCAACTTTAGGTGGGGCTCACTCCTAGCCACTGTGTTCTTTCACTCTGCCACCAACCGAGCTTAATGGAGAGGATCAAAAAGTTTGAGCAGTCCAGATGCCAATTCTCCAACCATGGATGGATGCTTCAGATGGAAAGGAGCCTGTCATTCTCTGGGACAGAGTACGTGGCCCTGGCAGTGGAGTAGAGCCCCCAGCTACAAGCACATGGAGTGGCACTCTAATGAAGCACTACTGAATTGGTAAAGTCCGCATTTCGGATTGGGGGTGAGGGAGAAGCAAAATCAATCAAGTCCTCTCTTGTATATTATCACGACTAGTGCTTCCCCCCCCCCCAAGAGAAATAGGTTCCAGAACTCACTGTGAAGTTGTTACAGCAAGTCACTGCAAAAAAAGGGGAAGACCTGAACAGATGCCGGTTTGACAATAGCTGCGTTCACTGCCCACAGAAGTGCTAAAAATATGGCAAGC
Organism: Podarcis gaigeae; assembly: GCF_964106915.1. NCBI lineage: Eukaryota > Metazoa > Chordata > Lepidosauria > Squamata > Lacertidae > Podarcis > Podarcis gaigeae. Next base: position 89,612,692 of record NC_139683.1, on the reverse strand, counting down.
TGTCTCCCTAGCTGCTTTAGGGTTGCCCCTAGTTCTGGTGCAGGTCAAATAAATGCGCCCCCGCCTCCCTCCCTCTCCTCGATTCAGGCAGATGGCTAGGGCCCTTGCGCAAACGTGTGCAGGGCTGGAAACATAAAGCCTGCTTCCACTACACAGAAGACAGATAGAAGAAAAGGAAATAGGAATTGGCTCTGCCCTGTAGATCAGGGGTAGGCAACCTAAGGCCCAGGGGCCGGATGCGGCCCAATCGCCTTCTGAATCCGACCCGCAGATGGTCTGGGAATCAGCATATTTTTACATGAGTAGAATGTGTGCTTTTATTTAAAATGCATCTCTGGGTTATTTGTGGGGCATAGGAATTCACTCATTTCCCTACCCCCAGAATATAGTCCGGCCCCCCACATGGTCTGAAGGATGGTGGACTGGCCCACGGCTGAAAAAGGTTGCTGACCCCTGCTGTAGATTGACCAAGGGTGGCTAGGATTAGGTGGAGTCATAGGTCTAAAAAAAGTGTAGACACACACGCTGACTAGCTTCCATTTTGGATTTGAGGAGTTTGGATTTGATATCCTGCTTTACCACTACCCAAAGGAGTCTCAAAGCGGCTCACATTCTCCTTTCCCTTCCTCCCCTACAACAAACACTCTGTGGGGTGAGTGGGGCTGCGAGACTTCAGAGAAGTGTGACTGGCCCAAGGTCACCCAGCAGCTGCAGGTGGAGGAGCGGGAAAGCGAGGCAAGAAGCGGGCAGGGAGAGTGCCAGCCCACAATGGTGCCTACCTGAGAGGAGCTGGAAATGTGCTCTGGCTGAAAAAAGCAATGATCATAGTTAACTTTCAAAACAGGAAATAAGGTAAATTGACACAGTTCATCTCTCTCACAATAGCTGTAGTAATTTTATTAATACAGGATAGTGACCCCTCCAGTTTTTATTATTTTAAAGCAAAATGATTTATGTCTTTTGTATGAATTCATAGTGCATATGTTCACTTTATTGCTTATAAACTATAGGCACTCAGTGCATAGAACCAGTGAAGTGAGTGAGCCACAGATGTTGCTCCTGCAGATTAACCATAATATATTTTGATTCAAGGACCCGCCACCCGCTTGAGGATAAGAAAGACACATGGACACGGTATATCAGGTTAATGGGCTAGAAAAGGCCACAAATTTATTGATTACAGCATGTGAGAGGTATTGGCTTAGGCATTGGATGAAACAACAGAGCGTGACTCCACCCCCTCGGGGAGGGGTGAGTCTATCAAGGGTTAACCACCAGTGGGAGGAGCCTGTAGACGCAAATACAACTGGAAGCTCCCCCTGATGTCACCGGGGGTCGTGCCACAGCCCTAGCCACCAGCAAGGGCATCGGACAGGATCCATGACCGCCAGTTTCCTTTACCGAAATATCCATATAATGGAGGGGTAGGCGATGGCCACACCCTGCCCTCCAATACACAACCATATTCCAATGCCTAATCGCCACCCGAGCCAAAGAGGCTGCTGCCAATACCCTCACACTGAGAGCCAGTGTGGTGTAATGGTTAAGAGCAATAGATTCATAATCTGGGGAACCGGGTTCACTTCCCCGCTCCTCCACCTGCAGCTGCTGGGTGACCTTGGGCCAGTCACACTTCTCTGAAGTCTCTCAGCCCCACTCACCTCACAGAGTGTTTGTTGTGGGGGAGGAAGGGAAAGGAGAATGTTAGCCGCTTTGAGACTCCTTCAGTTAGTGATAAAGCGGGATATCAAATCCAAACTCTTCTTCTTCTTCACAGCTGCAACCAATCTCTAAGGCTTCTGATGATGTGGTCAGCCCAATATCATTGCCAAGGTCTGAAAGGTGAACTCCGTCATCACGAAATAAAGACCATTCGCTGAACCGGATGTCAGCATGCTGAATCACTTGGCCATTCATATATTGCAATTTGCGCACCACCACACGGTTTAAAGTTTTCCTGGATTTTTCAATGGCCATAGGGCTATGGGAGCCACGGCAGCAGCACAATGGCTGAGAAACGCTGCCGTGCCGCTTTTTAGCGGCTAAACCCCGCCCCAAGCCTCCAGACGATTGGCTGGCCACCTGGGGGCGTGGCACAGCAGCCGGAGCAGTTGGGCAGGGGGCGGAACACCCCCTGCCAAAGCAGGAAATGGCTCCTGCGCACAACTCCTCCCCTCCCTGAGGAGGAGAGGCTTTATTAATTTATATAGTACTTACTTGCCAAAATGGCTTCTAAGTAGTTTACTTGCATAAAATGAATTATCAAAATATAATCACACATGATTAAAAATACACAATTAAGCAATGTCATCAAAACATTAAAATAAACACCCATAATTAAAATGTTCGATAAACAAGCCCAATAAAACAGCACAACCTTTAAGACAGTTAAACAGCAAATAATACAATTTAAGCAGGAGGGTCAAGGAGGGGATCGGGAATGCGTGCCAAAAGCAGACAGAATGTCAATACCAACAGGGACCCTCATATTTCAGTGCTGAGAACATTCATACCTAAATGGTGACCCCAAAAGTTACCCAAACTTTGGCTTTTCCTATTAAGAGTAGAATTGGGGAATCGGAAGCGCACGACACTCACGCAGCTGAGACCCTCACTTTCTGAATCAGCTCTCAGGCTCTTATTCTGTGGCCACACGCCTGCTGTTATAACAGAGATTACAAAGCTGGGAACAAGTTAATGTATTAAAGGAATTATGGACGAACAAATCCTTATTTCACCTAGATGCAGGCTGAATTCTAATCATCTCAAGCTTAAATGGTCCATAAGTTCCATTAGCTGCACAACCAAAGGACTTACAAGTTTATTGATCCATGAAGCAAACAATCTCACCTACTGTGTAAAGACAGATCTGCAGGTGTCATATGGACAGAGAAGGTCGGCACAGGGATGTTTCTCTATGCTTAGCAGGGGTTTTTTATATACAAGAGAATCTTAAAAAATGTATTAAGCACATGCAGAGAATCATGAAGATGTCAATAGTTATATATTATTTTGATAATGATGATGATTAGAATTTATAAACTGCCTTTCATTTCTATATGAAATACCAAGGCAGTTCAGAAACAATTAAAAACTAGCAGTAAAATAAAAAGAATAAAAAGTTATGAAAATGCAGCTATGTGTAATTAAAATATATAATAGACAAGTGCATTAAATAAAAGTTTAAGCAACCTGTTGGAGTAGGTGACAGTCTTTCAACTCCAAGTGCTTTTGGAGTATACTGATCATTTGAATTCATTCCAGTCCAGTTTCATGACTGGATTTGGGAAGGAAGCAACTTCGGTTGCCCTGGTGGGTGACATGCTGGGGAATGGACAGAAGGAATGCAACCATATTGGCTCTCTTCATCACCTTCTGGCCTTGGTTTCCTTCTGGACAGCCCAGCTGTGTTGGGCCCAGGCGACCCAGGGACATAGTAGCTTTAATCCTTCCTGGATTAAAGGTAAACCCCAGAAAGTGGTGCTGGGGCACTTCTGTTCCAGCCCATGGCCTTTATTTTACAGCAGGTGTGGGGAGGCTTTGCTCCTCCAGATGCACATTTGTCAAGACAGTTATCCTGGATCTGGAGCTGCCTGGAAAAGCACAGGTCGTGATGGCCAGGAGTGCCTTTTACCAGCTCAGGCTTATACACCAGTGTGACCTGTCTGGAAAGGGTGGACCTTACCTTACCTCTGTTACCTGTGTAGTGATGACATCCAGATTAGACTGAGGCAATATGTTGCATGTGGAGCTGCCTTTAGAGATGATTTTGGAATGTCAACTGGTGCAAGATGCAGCTGCCCAGTTATTGAATAGAGGCAAAGTGGTTGGAACACACAATACTTGTACCAGTTGCCAGTGTGTTTATGGGCCTAATTTGGTGGTAATGATCTTTACAGCCCTAAAAAAACTCTGGCCATCTTATCTGAAGGACCACCAGGTTATCTGAAGGACCACCTACACTCTTAAGGTTAGCTGAAGTTTCTGAATTGTCCTTAAAGGCAGCTCCACATGCAGCACATTGCAGTAGTCTAGGCTGGAGGTTACTATGGTTGCTGTGTTTCTGAGCTTCCCATGAACATCTGACTGACCGCTCTTGGTCTTACCCAGCAGGGCTCAAAACAAGGGCTAAAAGGTCAGGAATATTGGCTCTTATCCTGCTCCCACTTGGTGGAGAAAGGCTCTTTATTCATTCACCCCTTCTCTCCACTGAACAGCAGCAGAGGTTTCGGCACAGTCCATTATGCCTCCTTAGTCACTCACTCTAAATATAAATAGCTCTTTAACCTATTTCCCCACATTCTAAAGAGCAACAGAGATTATGACAGAATCCTCCCCTTCCACACTTTGGCTGCCCACTCTGATGCACAGATAAAAAAAGATTATGAAATAACAAACTAAGAGATGGGTCAGTGGGACCAGCCCCCTAAGGTGCATAGTGGGAGAATTCTGACACAGCCTCTGTTCACACTGGTGGAGCAAGGGACCTATTTATGTCATGGAGTGAGCAACTAAGATGCATAGAAGGAAAAACTCGGACAATCATTTTGTTGCTATTCTCACTGGAGAGGATGGAATTAAAGAGGCTTTGCCTATGTTGGAGTTTGCACAGGGGAAAGCAGTGCAGGAAAGCGGGTGGGAATTGAGGTGACCATGCTGCAGCCTCCTGGGGGTCAGATGAGGCCGTAAGCTACCAGTTGCACATCCCAGCGGTTGAGCATCTACTGCATGGACTGTAATGCAGCTTACCTGACCACATCTTAAAGAATGTGCATTGCAATTTATTAACCAGCCAGTATGTGTGTGCATGTGCACACTCCATCTTGGTTTCTCATTACTTTGGAGAAGAGCACCACTCAATAATGAAAGCTGATTGCCTTTACCACCAAACGATTACCCAAATAATCAGCTTGTGACTTCAGAGCTGCTTGATTTTAAACACTCTCGAAAACCAGCTCCATTTTCTGCTTTAGTGAATAACAATTCTCCACACTGGCATATTAGAATAAATAAGCTCCAACTGTACTGCACTGTTATAAAAGTTTCCAACTATTATAAAATAGTTTCTATAAGATCAGTTTTTCTTATAGCTGGTCAAGTGGAATAATTCCGGAAGGCAATTGTTTGTGGCAGAAGAAGTGTGCTCAGCTTTCTGCCTTCTGTTTCCCAATCAGAACATTTCCAATTTAACAAAAGCAATTTGAGAGCCTTTGTTGTTAAATGATTTGGAGACACTGACATATACAAAGACCAAATAAGAAACTAGAATTGCCAGCTTATGGAAGAGGATAGGACAGAAAGTTAGAAAGCAAATGAAATGGAGAAATATGCAAAACAGTAGCAAAGCCCCTTGCACAGGTGATTGACAGCTGCCAAAATCCCTTGGGCAACTTTCCCCATACACCCAACAGCCAGCTAGTTGTTGGGCACTTGGGAACTGCTGTGCAAGGCCCTTCGCTGGCCATATGCTTGGTGCTCAGGAAGAGCTGAGCACAGGGCAGCAGGTTTGCAAATGACTGGCAAGGGGGCGGGGCAGGGGCGGGATAGGAATGTGGCTCTGCTGGCCAAAAAGCTTCCACACCCTCAGGATGAAGAGTTAGAGTGAGCTCTCTTCTGGTACCCATCATCCTCACACTGGCTCGCCCCAGAGGGTTTTTTGTGGCACTGCAATAAGGCAGAATGAGATGAGAGTTCACCTGCCTTATTCAGGTTTGTAACTGCAACCTGAAAAATATCCCTTCACTGCCATGTTGCGAGTTCCACCAAGAGGCGTCCCACAAGACACATGGGGCTGCTTGTGAACCTGAGCTGCTTCAGAGGCAGATTTAGGGGAGAATGACCACTTTGCCTGCACTGGGCACCAAGGCCAGAGGGCGCCACAGGGGACACGGTAACAGTGGCAAACAATGGCATGCAAGAGGCTGGGGGGCACAGGATTTTGGTGCTACACAGGGCACGCACCGCTGAAATTTTAAAGCCCAAAGTCAGCCATTGGGTGCTGGGGGAGGGGATAAAATGTGCTAGGTGGTGTTGTGCAGCATTGGCAAATGTGGTAAGTGAAAGGATTAAGCACTTTCTTCCAGAGCACCATTTCTTTGCTTCAAAATGTACTCTTCCATTACCATTTTGCAACACGGAGGAAAGAGGAGAGTTAAGAGGGTAAGCTCCATTCTGTCACTTGCTGTTCTGTGTTAGTCCCCATGTAAGCAGCAGCTCTCCAGGGTTTCCAGAAGGATCATCCCCATCCCTATTGTTATAGGAATTCCAGTTGTTATAAGAATTCTAAGGTCTCAAATATAAATTAAATGTTCTTAAATGTACAACACACATACATAAGTATATAAACCTCGTGTCTGAAATAGTACAGGAGAGCAATCCGGAAACCATTTTGACTCTCCCAATGACCCCAAATTTTCCTCTTCAGAAAGAGCAACAACAATTTATTATTTATAGCCCGCCCATCTGGTTGGGTTTCCCCAGCCACTCTGGACAGCTTCCAACAAAATATTAAAAATACAATAAAACACCAGACATAAAAAACTTCCCTAAACGTTGTCTTTTGCTTGCAAATCCTGTCTTTAGGCCACATTTGGGTATGAATAGGATGAGCCTGTGACCTGGATTCAGGAACTAACTATTAACCATCACAAAAGAATGGCCAGACTGCCTAGGTAATGCAATCAGTGACCATTATCAGGTATCCTGGCAAACAGGATTTCTGCTGTAGACCACCTCCTCTGCTGTAGACCACCTTCTTCTGTGATATATGTATGATGTTTCAGGGGGGTGGTCTTGGGCTACAGAGTGTGCAATTTCAAAAGTCTATATAAGGGCTTGCACGCCATTGTCCAGGGATTTCTCCTCCCTCCTGCGTGGGGTGAGTGGGGACCGTGTTGCAACAGTTAATAAAGATCAGGCTTGCTAGCTACTTTGCTTCTCAATATACTCTGGTTGGCCTCTGTTATTTTCTCCTACCGATAGGGGACCCACTTAAGGACTCCATACGGGCTCTTGGATACCCCACCAGGGGAAAGGAGCAGGTTTTTCTTTTCTTATAACACTACCTTGAGACAACCTGGAAGTGAACCTGGGATCTTTTGTCTGTTGTTATAATTGTTATCTCTGTTTTCTATACTAAATTATCACTGGGAGGAGTGCAGATAGAAGAAAGACCAGGTGCACCTTCCTCTGCCCCACCTGTAATAAAACATGTCTCCACAGCAGGAGCTATAACTTTCCAACAGTTTTACTTTAACCCCAAAGGCATACTCTTCCATTGTCTCCTGAGACAGACTGATGCCAACAACAAATTTATATACATTATAAAATGAAATAATAATATGAATAAGTATACGCACACAGACATTAAAAACTTGTGTATCATTCTCCTTCCACCCCCTCTGTAACTATGGGTGGTATTCATTCAGAGTAAACCCAGTGAAGTTAATAAGCATGACCAACCATTAATCTCAGTGGGTCAACTCTGAGTAGAACACCTTTCCAGACACTAATGTTTCTGAAGAGGTTCTTTAATGTGTAACTTATTTAATAATCTTAAAGCATTCCATTCTACATTCTGAAGCTAAAAGGGCTCTTTTAATGGTCAGTTTATTAACACAACTTGGTTTAGAAGCCACTGCAGGACAAACTATTGCAGAGGATATGAATACAGAATACAGCAGCCAGAAAAGAGTCTTAATGTCTAGTGGGATGGGAGAGCTCAGGCAGTGATCCTGGGTTTCAGAATAAATGTATTATAAAACACAAAAGAATGTCTCTCTGTGAAATGTCAGAGGGTATGCATTAAGAGCTACTTACTCTAAGCACTTTTCTGAAGGTTGATCTGCGATAAGCAGCCTACACCCCTGCTATAAGGGGTGGTATCTTCCAAAGCTGGCATAGCAGAATGCTAAGAGTATAAGCTGGAAAGTGCCCAGTTCAAATCTCACTTCAGCAACCAACTTGCAAGAGCTGCACTGACACACACTTATTTGGGAGTAAGTCTCAATGAACTTGAGCTGCAGGTTTCCCCAGGCAAGTCACTGTCTCTTCATCTCTGCATCACACAACATAGGGAGAATAGCAACACAGACATTGGTGAAGATTCCTGAGATATAGTATATATGGCATGCTTTGAGAGCTAAGGAAGTATTATTTGACCTGAAGATTTCCAGTTCTGTGCTCCATGTGTGCATCAGTGTAAGATCACAGACTTATCCTTGTAGAATTCTGCATATCATACTTTTGGGAAAGTAAATACACTTGTATGGACTGATATCATTGCCAGATTTCTAAACCACCAAGCTGCGGTTTAAAGGCATGATAGCAGGGTCAGTAACTGATTACACCACAAGTTGTAACAACAAAGAAATACCATGGAGTACAAAATTTGTCCTAACTGTGCCCCATGTCTGAGCTTATTACAAGAGCAGCTACCATTAAAACATCAGCAGGTTTGGATACTGTCAGCATGACCCAGGGAGAAATACTGCTGAGGAAAGCAAGTGGCATCATTGCCTGCAAAAAGCCTGCAAAATTAGTACCTTGTAATAAAAAGTGCAGAGGCATTATGCCTTTGAACACCAGCTGCTCAGAATTGCAGGTGGACAGAGGACTGTAGCAGTCATGAGCAGCTTGCAGGCTTTCTGCAGACATCAGGGTGCTGGCCTAGCTGGGCCATTGGCCTGATCCAGTAGGGTTGCCTTTTTTCTTTTTCTTTTTACCAAGTAAAGCAGAATGGAGTTCCAGTTGATACTGTACTAGCATTTAAAAGATCAACTCTAAGTTTTACCAAAATGCACTCCCAGCAAATACTAGGCAGGTTCATCAGTTTCCCCCAAGATAAAATAAATACTGTGTCACACGGAAATTTGTGTCCTCCTTTGCAGGTGGAGTGGAAGGCCCAAAAACAAATTAGTGGCCACACGTGTTATACAGTCTCTGACAGACAGAATGTGAATAGGCAAAGCTTTCCACATGATTGCATTTCCATACTAGAAACAGTTTAACTTGTTGAATTTCTGCCTCCCACATAGCTGTTAAAGGTACTGCAACCTTGCTTTCACCCAATGCCAACTATTACCTAAAGTTTAGGCTAGAATCCTGAAGGCTTGCATCCTTGTTCAGGGGGGTGGGGGAGGAAGGGAAAGCTACAGCGGCTTCAAATACTAGAAAACAAGTCAGAAGCTGGGAAAGTGTGCTACCACTGAGTGAAAAGCAGCAAGTCTAAAGGACCCCACAGATTCCTACTACAGGTGCCAAACAACTCACTTGGCAATCACAACTCTGACTTCACTCAGTGGCTAAAAAACACTGAAAGGTGGGAGCAGCCAGGCTGGCTGATCTCACAGAAATCAGTTAGCAGTGGCGTAGCGTGGGGGTGCAGGGGGGGGCCGGCCGCACCGGGCGCAACATCTGGGGGTTAGGGTTAGGGGGCGCAAATCCACGGGTTAGGGGGCGCAAATTACTTGCCTTGCTGACAACCCACGCTACGCCACTGTCAGTTAGTAGCGTACCTGTATATTCTGCTTCTGTATAAGGATTGCTTAAAGAATAGGATATTGCAGTGTGTGTAACCTTTACAGTATTTTGAAAATTAAAATAAATCAGAGGCAGAGCCTTCCTCAAACCGAACTATAATAGTTAAAACACTAGCAGTGAAGTAGGGAAAGCAAATTGTTCTGTGGCACATTAAAAAAGGTAAAGGTACCCCTGCCTGTACGGGCCAGTCGTGTCCGACTCTAGGGTTGCGTGCTCATCTCACTCAAGAGGCCGGGAGCCGGCGCCGTCCGAAGACACTTCCGGGTCATGTGGCCAGCGTAACGAAGCTGCAACTGGCGAGCCAGCACCAGTGCCGCACACAGAAACGCCGTTTACCTTCCTGCTATAAAGCGGTACCTATTTATCTACTTGCACTTAGGGGTGCTTTTGAACTGCTAGGTGGGCAGGAGCTGGGACCGAACGACGGGAGCTCACCCCTCCGCGGGGATTCGAACCGCCGACCTTACGATCAGCAAGTCCTAGGCACTGAGGTTTTATCCACAGCGCCACCCACGGCACATTAAAGGCTACCAAATTTATTATGACTTAAAGTCAGCCATGGCTCTCCTTTCTCTGCTCTCTCTTGTGCCCAGGGAAGGGAAAGGGGTTATTAGTACTGCAGAAGTTTAAAAGTCATCTAAGTCTGTAAACACCATCTGTAAAAAACAACAACAACACACACTCTCTATGAAATTTCAAATAGAGACCAGCTTCAATTCAGCACCCCAGAAAAACAGTAAAGCAATACAATTAACAAAAAAAATTAAGAAAAGAGATACTGATTTTTGAGCTTAAAAGAATGAATGAAAGAACCCATTGGACACATACAGGGATACTATTCATTAGACCAACTTCTTTTGCAGCCCAGAAGGAATGAACTGTGGCAAAAACTACTTTAACACAAGTGCGTTTTAAATCAAACCATTGTTACAATTAATTTCTATTTATTTATTTTTCTAGATGAATATGCATTATTCTCAAAGTTCTCATCTGTGTGCTTAGGAATACACACTTCTATTATCTCTTCAATAAAGGAAACAAGAAAAGGAACGGGTCAGCCAAAGATTCATGTGAACCACCAACTGCAGCAGAAACTTCATTTCCTTATGTCTCCCTCTCTTTCTCCCTTTCATTGCTTATTTGTTTTGCTTTTTTGTTTCAAAAAGAGCTGTTTTGATGAATTCCTCCAACAGCAAGACCATCCTCAAGCAGTCTGGCTTTTCACAATTAAATGGTGAGCTAGAATTGTTTTTAAGCTACAAGCAGTAGCCTGACACATAGAAATTTAAGCAGGTGAATCTTTTCTGAGCATACAGATAAATGGATGGGGGGAAATCCATCTGCTTAATTTCAGTATGTCACACAGCTGCTAAAGGCATAGTGAAGGCCACAATAATACCCCTTTAGTTGTTTCCCCCACCCACCCCATTTCCATTTTTTTTTTAAAAAAACCTATCCATCCCTTTTGTACTTTCCTCCCTTCCCTGGGGAGCAAAATATTAATAATGAAAGGTACAGATGCAAAGGCAGAATAAAAACTGGCAACTCCATTTCAAAATTAATTTATTTGGGAGGTTTCTATCTTACTCTTCAGCCTGAAGACATTCTGAGTGGCTAACATAATTTAAGAATAACAGAGCATCAGTTAGATTAATACAATAAAAACAGAAGAGCTTCAGAAACATGTCTGTTGCATTTCAGATAGAAACAGGAGCCTAGCCACCTAAAAGGGTCATCACCTGGTCCTGAAAGGACAAGCAAGCTCTTTAAGGTGAGCTTTTCAAAGCTTGGGTGCTACAACTGAAAAGACCTCTGGCTATCATCACAATCCACCTCATCATTAGCCCCATGGCAAAGGTACATGGAATGGCTTCTTTTGATGATCTGAGCATCCGGGCAAGAATTTGTGGTAGAAGTCTCAACCATGGCACATCCTGGTCCCAAACCACTTGTTAAAACCAGCACTCTGAATTATGCTTGAAACTGACTAGGAGACAGGGCAATTATTTTAAGACTGGTAGGATTTGTTTTATGAGCTCAGTCCTGCTGTATTTTGTACTAGCTGAAGTTTCTGAGTAGTCTTCAAAGGCAGCCCAGCATCTGCTATATGTTTTGGAAAGTGATTTGTCTGTCTGCCTGTCCATCTGTTCTCTATACAGTAGGTTTGGCTGCCTCTAAAGTTATCATCGCTAAGTGGCATGAGGGTTCCCAAGGTGGGGGCAGTGGTTTTTGTCAACACTGGGCCGCCATTTTGAATCAAGGTGGCAGACAGAAACATGACTTTGGTGTGACTTCACCTGATTTTGGATGTGGCAGGTCCAATCTTGCTAATTTGGATTTCTCTGAAGATAGTGTTGCCCATTTGGCAGGACAGCTCCATCCAATGCCAATTTAGATATGCGGGTATGTATGCGGGTTACCAAGGGGGAAGCAGCAATCTCCATTTATGTTTGGATGCCGGGCAGCGTGTTGAATCAAGATGGCAGAACAAACCAGATGGTCCAAACTGCACCAAATTGAATGGTTCTCAAGGGGCTGTTGCCCAGTTTGGCAAAATAGTTCCAACTTGTGCCAATTTGGATGTCTCTTGAGATATTGTTTTAAGGGTTCCCAAAGTAGAGGCAGTGTTCTTCTATGTACATTTGGTCACTTGGTGCCTCGTTGAATTAAGATGGCAGACCAAATCAACCCCAACATTAGCTCCCACAAAAACCAAATTGATTCAGGGATGGATCAGGTCTTCCCCAGGTCAGAATCCTAGGTTGGGGTGGGTGGGTGTGTGCATGCAGCCTGACAACTCACACATTGCACCATCCAATTAAAAAACCACTATATGTTTTCCTTTCCTCAAGTTCCTGGGCAGCCGCAGGACACTTCCCACTAGTATAACATATTGCAAAAATCAAAAAGGGTTATTGTTTTTCTCATGCATGGATAACTATGACTGCTCTATTTCTGTCCAGGAAGGGTGGTTATCAGCTGGTGGAATATGGAGGCTACTTGGACACCCAGTTATAAAGGAGGATCCATCAGCTTCCCAGTTATGTAGGGTTAGTTGCACTGCAGAAAACCTACAAGAGTAGTAGCTCCATCTTGTCAGGGTTGAGCTTGTTTATTGGCTCTCATTACTGATCCCTAACATAATAAATATAAATATGGTTTATACCGCCAACAACTGATTCAAGCATGTCTGAATGACAAACAGTCGCACAGGCATGCATGGCATCGAGCCTGGAAGTAGCCCCAAGACATTGTGAGGACATCCTGAAAAGGGATGGAAGAGGGAGGAACAGGTGCTGGGAGGAGTGGAGCGGGCTTACCCACGCTCCAGTCCAGAACGTAACTATAGCTGTTATCGTATAGACTTGAACTAAACGGTTTGTTATTATTTTCTTCAAGCAACATTTTGCTTTTTTAGTATCTTTTTTATTCTTAATAAACTTCCTAAAATCTGGCTGTTGGGATCTTGGGTGCTTTTCTGCCAGATGCAAAGGAAATTTTGTCCTCACACAAAATTTAACAGAGCAAGGGGTTTGACAGAGCAAGGCAAGCTATCTTGGTTCTGAGAGAGAGGGGGGTATGTTGGATGCACCCTCTGCTTCCCCTCCTAAGAAAATTATTATGAGTTGGGGGCAGTATGCAGAGACCCTCCTAACCCCTGGATCCAGCAAGTGTTAAAATATAAGCCAGGCTGGCTTCCTGTCGATGTGATGGGTCATGAAGGGCTACAAAGGAAGGTGGCCTCTGTGCGAGATGGCAAATGGGTGCCCGGCCAACGCACTATTTGTTAGAAAGCAAGAGGCCAGAGTTGGGAGTTGGGAGAGTTGCAGTGATGTAAGCTAGAAGTAAAGCAGCAAGTTGGAGAGAGAGTCAGAGCAACATTTGATTTCTGTTTGAATCCAAGGCTGCAGCTACGGGAGAAACAAGACCCTTTGGGGGTATTGATGCTGTGACCATCACAGACTCAGGCTCTCTCTGTGTGAGTGTAAATATATCATAAAGACACACCAGAGTCTCCACTATCTCTCGTTCCCAAAGGAAACACGAATCCTAGGTAAGTGCCTGGAACCCCTGGAATCTCATACCGCTCTGAGATTGGGGTGCTGTGCAACAATATGCTTTGGAGCCTCAAGAAGCTACTACTGTTACTGAGCCTCCCCAAGGGGTTGTGGCAGCCTGTGGCACCACTGGTTTGCCCAGGCTGAGAATCATGAAAGGGAGCTAAAGGGCTCCCTGCCCCTTTCGTTAACAACATAGTTGGAATTCTTTTTGAGTAATTGCACAAACACACACAGGATCAGTCTGCACAAGTGGCAAAGTAGGAGATAGTCAGGAATGCAATCTACCCTTAAGTTAGCCAGTATAAGTGCCATACTCCTGTCCACTGAAGGCTTTCACAGGAAAGAAACAAACCTCTCTGATACTTATTCGGATCACTGGTCCATCCAGCCCAGTGTTTTCATCTCCCAGGGCTTCAGGTAGGAGTCTTCTTCAGTCCAGCTGCAACCCAAGATCATTTGTCACTGGTTCTGCCACTGAGCCATGGCTTCTCTCCTCCTTACTGGATTTTGCCATGTTAATGTGAGCGCCAACTACTTTGAACTTGCCCCGCTCTGAAGACAGACCCATGCAGAAGGGCTACCATTTTGACACCCGCTCAGACCCCGATCCCTGACTGTTATTATTTTACCAGCAGTTTGGCACACTGAAATTGAGCAGATTAAGCTTTTCCTAGCAAAGAGATAGCAATGCTCTTTCTAAGCAGGAAAAGAATCCCCAAATCAATTCTGAATGCCAGGCTACGGTCACAGGGCCAGTGAAAAGAAACAAAACCAACCAACCCCCCCCCCCCCCAAAGGGAGCAATTGTCCTTAGGTCTGTCCCCTCCTCAGAAAGAAGATGCAAATGAGGTTGAAGCAAGGCCATCAAAGAAGAGGCAAACAAGTCTGAGTCTTGGAGCTCAAGCAGCTCTTGCAGCCTGGCTGAAAGTGATGGACACATCCTTATTTGTAAGTATTTAATGTTTCTTAGGAGGCACTTCTCAAAGAAATTGGTATGTAATGGCAGCACTCACTGGAAAAACAGGCCGATTAGAAAATGCACTAACTTATCTGGTATTCATTTGAAAAGTAAATGGATGCAAGCAAAGGTGAGAGTTCACTATCAATTCAAATATTTTTGCTTTAACAGGCTCTAGCACTCCTGCTTTAATTCAAGCAGAAACACAAGTATGAATAATCAAAGTGGATGATGCTCATATAAAAAAAGAAACCCCTTTGTGCTTTTGCACCATTTCCAATGGCCATTGAAGCTTAATGGCACAACATTTACATTCTTCCCTTTAATTTGTATTCCGTTCCTTCCTTCCGAGTGATGCGATTGTGATTTTTCTCTTGCCCGCCGTATTATTTTGATGCAAATGTTATGTTATGTGTTGCTCCAGTCCAATTTCCTGCCTTGCCTCAACCAGCGCCCCTCCTCTTCTCCTCTCTTGCACAGACAGGAAAATAGTGCAAAAATTGGGGTGATGGAAATAAGTTCTTCAACTCCTGCTTCTAATTAAGGGAAAAAACAAGGCAGGGATCTTGAAAAACCTCGAAAGGAATTATTATCTCCTATGTAGAGAGAGAAAGAGCAGCACCAAGCAGGCAGGCCGGCCGGCCGGGGCGGGAGTGGGCTTCCAACCTCCCCCCACCCAAGGAACCAAATCCAAATTCTGCCCCGTTTGTAATGTGCTGGTTTGCAACGCTTCCTTGCTCGCTGCCTCCTACTCGCCAGGGACGGCCCGCTTGATTGCGATGCGCCGAGGCTCCGCGCCGAAGGGAGGCCCCGAGGGGCCCGGCGCCGCCTAATGGATGCCCGGGCTAATTTAGCGTCCTGTGACTAATTTCCATTTCTTGTGCTCGGAGCTGGCTTGCTAATTACAGGGATGTTGTCTGAACTGCGGCTAATTGCGTCCGCCTGCTTTTCGAGCAGGCAGCCGAGCAAATGAAGGAGGCCTCTCGCGGCGGAGCCTCCCCGGCAGCAGGAGGGGACGAGGCGCCGCGACGAGCCCGCCAGCCTCCCTCCGCCTCCGCCGCCGCGGCCCCGATCCAGCGTCCAGGCATCTGCGCCCCGCCGGGGGGGGGGGGGGGAGGCTGCCTTTGCACCGCCTCGGCCTGAGGCTCCCCACCATGGGCGTCACCAGGCTTTCGGTTGGGGGGCGGAACCAAGATATCTGTGAGGCAAGTGATCAGGTAGTTCAGTATTTCTATTTTCTTCCTTGATTTGGAGGGGCTCCTGCCCCCTGGCGACGCCCATGCCCCCCCCCCCGGGGGAAGGGGGGATGCCTGCAGAGGGCAGAAAGGAAGCCCATCTGATGCACGTGCGATGGCCGCTCAGATGCAGGATTTCCCTTGTAGACGGATTAGGTACCAAAGATTCCAGGTTGCACCAGAACAAATGATGGTGATTATTCAGATCTTTCACAGGACTCTCGATGATTATGATTGGCTCTCGGAGACTGACCCAAAAGGATCTCTTGAATTGGAGAGTGGAGCAACACTGTGGCCCTGCGCCCACCAGACTTTCTACTGGGCTTGCTTGCTTGCTTTTATTTTTCCCTGTGCAGGTGGGGGGCGGGCATATTTTTAAATGTACCCACACATAAAGAACTTATTGCATATAATATGAGTTGGAAAGAAATTGTCGGGTGAAGCTTCTCATGGCATGGAGAGGAGTGATGGGAGTAGTTTTATCTGGTACATTTCTGCAGGCAGAACTGTTTTTAAAGGCACATGAAAGGAGCAAAACAAGCTGCGCAAATGTTTAATTATTTGAACTGTCAAGATTTTCAAGTGTCGGATGTATGAACATGCCTCTGAGCATGTGCAGAATGCCTTTTCTACAACACAAAATCCTCACAGACAACTGCCAGTCAGCTCTGATTGGGAATATGGAATTTTAGGCCTGGTTATTTTGAGCCCCAGGTTCGAGTTCCAGCATTGATTTAAAGACTGAGCACTACGCTGGAGGTGTCCATGTGGGAAATAGACGGTGGACTTTCAGGTGGAGCTACTAAAGGAAAAGAAAATATTGTACACATGGGGTGTGTGCATTTTCTGTCACAACGCCTGCTTCTAGGACGTCAGGACAATCTGAAGGGGACACTTTTATTAGTCTGCCATAATCTGCATCAGACACAACATACTCCTGCACAAAACTTGTAATGAAGTGGGTTATGTGAGGGTGGGTGGAAGAAGGGAACTGTTCACCAAATGCAGTAGAATGAGCTTTCCTGAGAATATTATGAAAATGATATACAGGTGGTACATGACACCAGTCAAGCTTGCAAAAATATACCATTTGCCCGATAATAAGTGTTGGAAGTGTAAAGAAAATGAAGGCACATTCTTTCACCTTTGGTGGACGTGCCCAAGGATTAAGGCTTTCTGGGAAATGATCTATAATGATATGAAAAAGGTATTTAAATATACCTTCCTGAAGAAACCAGAGGCCTTTCTCCTGGGCATGGTCGGCCAATTGGTGCCAAAGAAGGACAGAACTTTATGTATGCAACAGCAGCAGCAAGAATACTCATCGCGAAGTATTGGAAGACACAAGATCTACCCACCTTGGAAGAATGGCAGATGAAAGTGATAGACTATATGGAATTGGCGGAAATGACTGGCAGAATCCGAGACCAGGGAGAAGAGTTGGTGGAAGAAGATTGGAAGAAATTTAAAGACTATCTGCAGAAACACTGTAAAATTAATGAATGTTAAAATGATGTAGGATTGAAATGAGATGGCTTTAGTAACAAAGAATATGTAAAAAAGGATTGATAATTAGATGAAAATATGAAGTTCAATATGTTAAGATATATAATTAAGATAAAAATAAAGAGGGTAAGGATTTGCTGAATTAACCATGTAAACTGGAATACAAAAAAGGGAGGCGTGAGGAGGTCAGGAAAATATGTAAACGAAACTTAAGACATGAAAAGATTGATTTGTTTTTCATTGTGCTTTTTTATTTATCATTTATTTTTTATGTATTTTGTATTTCTCATTTGTATTCTTGTATTTTTTTCTATTTCTTATTTTTTTATTCTTTATTTTGTAACTTTTGTCTGTTTATAAAATCTTAATAAATATCTTATTAAAAAAAAAAAGAATGAGCTTTCCTGGTTTTCAGGAGGCCTGGCTTGAAAACGGCGCATGCACAATTGGCTCCCGCCCCCACCCCATGCACAAATAGTTTGAAATGCCAAGGACAGCAGCAGTGAGCAAAAGGACAGCAGTGAACAATGGACATGCAAACAAACTCCTTGTATTCAAGCCCTGGGCAGAGGTTTCCAGCTCCATGCTTCCTTTCACACAAAAACAAGTTGGGGGGGGGGGGAGGAGGAGAAAAAGACACTGTTGTTTTCAGACAGGGGACTGTACAGCTGTCATTAATAGGCCTAGACAACATTGTCCCAACAAGTGCTTCCGTTGTGGGGGAATCACAGTTCTTCAGCACCCCAAGCACTAAATCAATTATTTTTGCCTCAAGATGTGTAACTGTCCTTGTGCTAATATGCATGAAAATACTTCTCATGGGTAGCTATTGGATGGTACCAGTGACTTCACCCCGAGTCACACCAGAGCTTTACATCAAGAAGCACACACACACACATCACTAACCCATGCAATTTGGAATATCCCCCCATTGAAAAAACTTCCCCTGCCCTCCCCCACTGCTCCCCCATGCAATCTCTCTAGACTAGAGCAAGAACACATTTCTCTTATACCAAAATGCACATTGTCCTTACATTTAAGACTCTCTGCAGCCCTTTCTTATAAAATATATCTACCCGTGATCTTTATTCTGCTTGTTCTACCACCATATGCTGCCCTCTAAGGCTGCAATCCTATGCATACTTACCTGGGATTCAGTGGGCTTACTTCTGAGTAAACATGAATAGGCTTATGCTGTAAAACATTTTTGTTGTTGTTGCTGTCCCCTGTTCTTGGGACTCCTAGAACAACTGTGATAGCAGCTCCCTCCTTTCAAACCTTAGCTCAAAAACAGTATTTTCTATAAAGCCAGTGGATTAACTCCTTAGCCTGTATCTCCAACTGAAATGAAGCCCAAGTATGTGTACCTATATTTGCTTTCATTTATCCCTTGTTATTTCTCTCTATCTTACATATCTCTTTCCCCTATGCTATAGTCAGTATGTTTATAAAGTGAGAAGATCAGAAGTCTATCCTGATTTTATCTATGCCAACCACTTGTTCATATACATAAGATTAGTATCAAGAAGAAGAAGAGAAGAAGAGTTTGGATTTGATATCCTGCTTTACCTGAAGGAGTCTCAAAGCAGCTAACATTCTCCTTTCCCTTCCTCCCCCACAACAAAGACTCTGTGAGGTGAGTGGGGCTGAGAGACTTCAGAGAAGTGTGACTGGCCCAAGGTCACCCAGCAGCTGCAGGTGGAGGAGCAGAGATGGGAACCCAGTTCCCCAGATTACGAGTCCACCGCTCTTAACCACTACCCCACACAGGCTCTCAAGAGTGTCAGTTACCCCACACATAGTTCTAAGGTGTTCCCACTACAACTCCCATCATCTCTGACCACTGGTAGGGGCTGATGGGAAAGTGAGTCCAACAACAGCTGCCATTGGCCACCAACAAGAACTGTGGTAGGAGCAGCTTTGTCCTCCTGACCTTGTAATTGACTGGTTTGTAGTTGTATAAAACACTAAGCAATGGTTTGTTTAACCATGAGTGGTCCACAGACAAACCATGGCATGTTACTCCAAAGTGTGGTTTGTTTTCCAGCTGCCCTTGCATTTGTGCCTTGATATACATCTGGGACATGGTGACCAAACAACCTATGTTTAAGGAAGAGTGCTGGGCTAACATGCAACTGAGTGATAGTTTTTAGAAACCAAACGTTGAAAGCCAACAACAAACCATAGCTTTCAGTAAACAAAATGATAGTTAAGCTACTGTGTAGTATTCAGAGAACCAAACCATGATTTAATAAGCCATGGCTTAATGTTGTGGTTATGTGCAAGCCAGTCATTCTTTTCTGCTCCCATACCTGATTGTGAGGGGTGATATTTCCAGGGCGTGGTTCAGTGGCAGAGCGTATGCTTCCACCGCCAGGGGCATGGAGGGAGCCCACTGCGGCTCACCGTAACCCAGTGGAGCAGCGGGGGGGGGGGGCAGTGCTGCCCCTGACTCTCCTTCACTCTGCCCTGACCTGGGAGTGGAGCTGTGGCTGGGGGCAAGGAATCTTCCTTGGCAGCTCCCTCGCACACCAGAGCCAGGCTCCAGCGGGAGCTTGTGAGGGCATCTGGTTGTGCCCCTCCCAAAATGTTCCTGGGGCGAAAGCCCCCCTCTGCCCACCCACACTATGCCACTGGTGAGGTTGCTCTTTGTCAGAGCTGCCACAGGCCTCAGGAGGGGAGAAAGGGAGCTCCATCAAGTTCTCTCCTATGGGAATACCAAATGCCATCAAGTCAGCTCTCTGAGAGAAGGTGCCTTGTCCTCCTGACTTGGAACATGGTCCCTTCTCTGCTTCTGGATCTGATTGTGGGTGGTGAACAGGGAGAGGGGCTTTGGGGGGGAGGGGCTGCTCTGCTAGACAGCAGAATCTGCAAATTTAGAACTATATAACTGCGTTGTAAGAACTATAACTTTCAGAGCGGGTGCCTGTTCTTGCTTCTCACCCGCTTCCCTTTTCTTCATATGACATGCTTTCGGATTATAAACCTGAGGGCAAGGAATGGCAGAATGGCATACTACTGATTTTTGTTACAGGCTCTGGGTGCTATAAACAAGCAAACTGGAAGGCCACAGATTCCTCACCCCTGTCTGGATCCCTTGCGTCACTTTGAGTGTATTGTGGGGTGACTGCTTGAATTCAGTAATTCTGCAGTAATCATCTGGAATCAGTGTAAAAGCAAGTCCCTGCCAAAGTTAGACCTTGTCCCTGGGTGTTTTTTCCTGTTAATGGTAGGGAAAAGACCCTGCAAGGAACAGATGCAAATAGTGTGTGTGCACAAACACAGTGAGTGAAAAGTAGAATGAGAGAAATTGCATTAGAGTTGCTGTTTTGGACATCAAAACCCACAAGTATCTTGCTATTCCCCAGTGTATCATTTGGAAACTGCACTGGTACAGTCCGATAGGTGTCTACTGGGCTGGATCAGTGTACCTGGCAGCTAAAGACCCTTTGTCCTCCAATTCATTTATGTTACAAGAACCAGTCCCCTGCACGCATCCTGCAGCACTAATGAAAAGCAGGCTAGTGGGCCATAGTCTTCACTGTTTTTATGAAATCCTGATCTACAGTTAACATCAAGCTGAATTCAGTCACCAAATTAATGTGTGCCCTCAGGAGAAAATTTCAGCCTGTGTTTCTTTAAAACCATATCCAACCTCTTCCCCACTTTTGATTCCTCCCCCCTGCTATGGGAAGTGTACCATAACAGTGGTCAAGCTGTAATGGCCCATAGCTCTCCCCAGAAAAGCTAGAAAGCAGAATGTAAGGCCACCAACCCCGAAGAGTTCCTTGTGTCCAGAATGGGACTCACTTCCACACAGTGCTTTTAGGCTCCTGTCCAGGGTCGATTGCCAAAAATAGGCACTCATTTAACGGGCATCACTTTGCTTCATTAAGAAACCCCCATCTTGGCAACCTTTCAAGATTCCAATTTTGCAATAATAAAAGTCCCCACCTTCTCCCATAGCCCGCTGTGTGTGCTTGCCTGCCCCCCTCCATTAGTAATCTATTTGTCCCCTCTTGAAAGTCTGCTGTGAAAAACAAGCCACACTCTCAATGGGACCATTGACCAAACACGAGGCTCTCAATGGGGCTTTGTTGGAAAGAAGTGTGAATAGCGTCCTTTGGATCTGGGTGAACTGGCCCACACGCCCCTTGTGACTGACGATTGTTCCTGCCTATTAATAAATCTACTTTAGCCTCTCTTTAAGCGGAGAAGCCCACAGTGGCAGAGAGACTGCCTAGCTGGGCTAGCAGCAAATATTGGCTGTTTTTCCTACCAGTTATAAACATTTAAAACTAACCCTTGATTAATTTCCAGCACAAAAGATGGTGTAGGAAGAGTATGATCAGTGCATTTACATCATGAATATATAAAGGAGCCACACTCCAAAGAAACTTGCACACTGCACAAATAAAGAGTCTGGGCTAAGGGCTGCCTATGTCACACTGGTCCAACTAACTGGTTTGCAAATCACTTAAAACTCACCATTATGAGAAGCCTGGGATAGCTCAGTTAGTAGAGCTTGAGACTCTTAATCTCAGGGTTGTGGGTTCAAACCCCATGTTGGGCAAATGAGTCCTGCAGTTCAGGGGTTGGACTAGATGACTGGTCTCTTCCAACTCTGCCATTCTATGAATACCCGCTTCCAAAGAACCACAGATCTGTGCTCTTTAAAAGCAGTGGTGGATTTTTTTATTACTATTATTTGATTTGAGCCAAAGGTTGCCAAAGCACACAAACATGGGCTCCTTCCATGACATTCCTCGGTTCCCTGACCCTCTCTTATTGCCAGAAATAATTCTCTCCCAAACCACCTTTAAAAAACCCAACAACATCAACATAGCTGGATAGCTTTTCACATTTTAAACATAAGCTAAGAACATGATAGCTCAAGCTGACCTTAATGTTCATACACTGAAATAATTCATCCATTTAAAACTATTACACAGATAATTACTTCCTTGAAATCATGTCAGCACTCATCTACAAGAAAAAGAAAAAGAATTCTTTCAAAAGACTCTTAGGTAAATGGGCTCAGTGTTACTTTCTGTATGATGCAGGTCAATTTAATTCTGTTCTGTACTCCCCATACAGCTAAACAATTGCTTTTCACAAACTAGAGAGCAGAGTAAATGCAGTTTGTAATATCCATCTAGCGGTGGCCTTGAACACTCTCCTTAATAAGAAGCTTGACACCTGAAATTCCACCTCTCTATTCATCTCCTCTCAAAGAGTTAGGCAAGATTTCAGAAAATTAATGTTGTATTAATCAATGGGCATAATTAGGAAATGAATGGCGTCAGACATTAAAAATGACATGAACATTGCCTCTATTCTACATACACCTTTGTTGCATCTGCACATGGGAGGGGCAGGTTAGGCGTCTGGTCCTGCAGCAGGAACAGTAAATGCACACAAAAGAAAGAAAAACCAATAAGCAGAAACAAAGCTGCAAAACAGAGGGAAAATGACAGCATTTGTCAAGTGAAAATGATTCATTTGTTTACAAATGCCTGATCATACAGGAAGTTTAGCTGGAACTGAAAACGATCACATCCATTAGCAGAGCCTGTGACAGATCTGGGGTAACACAGTTTGGGGGTGCAGGGGCACCCACAACTGCAAAAGTCATTGAATATTAGAAACTAGCAAAGGGGTAGAAATTAGCTGATATTTGGAATATTAAAGGGAAGATGCCAGAGACATTAGATTTAAAACACAGGGTGAAGCAGTTTTCTCTTCCCGTGCCCCATTCTACATCATTGTTGCAGCCCCTCCTGCAATACCGGTGCCCAGTGTAGCTGAACCTGTCACACTACCTTATCACCACCTCTGAGGAGATCCTTGATAGCGATGCCATTAAGAACAGGCCTTGTTTCTTCTAATAAAGAGTTAACTTCCATTGACTCCTTGTCATTTATTGCTGGCTGGCTCCCTGACAGTACCTGACCATGCAGGGGCTGTCTGCGCCCGCAGCTGTGTGTGTGTTAGCAGAATAAACAGCAGAGTTGGAAGGGGGAGGTCACAGGACACATGGGGTCACACAGGAAAAATGTGTCCTTAAGAAACCCAGACCAGAGGTCTGGAGAAGTGGGGTGAAGGAGGAAGTAAGGGCAAGTCCTTGCGACGCTGGCTGGAGGAGGATGTGCTGAGAGACAGGGGGCCATGACTGGCTTCCGCTTTGGACCCCAGCTTGCTGAAGCTAGGACAGCAGCTATGAGGGATGCTCTTGAGGCATTATGTTCTGCGCCCCCTCCACTGAAGGCTTTAGTCTCCCCTGTGCCTTGATTTCCCAACAGAAACACAGCCCTGGGTGAGCACCTAGAACCCCCTGGCATCCTGGGGCGGGGCTGGTGCGCGTCCCAGGGGCGGGGCACCCTGCACGAGGGGGGGGCAGCTGCAATGGCACCCCACCGGGATTGCGCTGCCGGGCGCGGTGCGCTCCCCCCGCACTCCTCTTCCTCCGCCAGTGCTGGAATCTTGCTACCGCTTGACAGAGACTGGGGAGGTCTGCAATCTCTGTAACAAGCCTGTGCCTAAGCATCAATTTCTTTGGAGTAGTAAGTCAGACCCGGCTTGGTTCTTGGAGTCCCAGGTAGCTGCAATACCACTCTCTGGTAATGGGTGGTAGTGGTGAAGTAGTAGAGCAGAGAAGAGGTTAACAGTGCCTTCCTCTGGCAGATTACCATGATGGTACAGAGAGTACCCTGACAAACTCCCTTATTCAAAACCCTTGACATCTCAAATCTCCTTGGATCAGGTAAATAATTAGATGATATTGGATCCTCCTAACTATTGGATGCTTTAAAACATTTTTACTTTATGACGTCTGGGGTTTCATAATGCAACTAAGAAACATCTATAGCAAGCAAGCAAGCAAGCAAGCAAGCAAGCAAGCAAGCAAGATTGCATTCCATTGTGTCCCTCTACTTGGTGGAAGGCTCTTGGATCCAGCAGAGGTTTTTGTGAATGGAAACGTGGGGAGGTGATTTTTGCTGTTTCCCTTCTCTTCACCCTCCTGCCTTCTTCTTATCTGCTCTAGAGGGTTGAAGAACTCCCTGGAACAGCATGGAAAGTGGTCTTTGGGCTACAGAAGAAAGGTTTTTTTGGGTAAAAACCACCTCCTTTGCCTTTCTGCTCACAGACGCCTCCACTGGATCAAAGGACCTTCTGCGTGTGAGGCCAGGATGCAACTGGATGCAATTCATTACCGGATGAGTGTAGGGGTGATGGACTGGTTAAGGGGATGGACTCCTGGAGGCCAATAGAGCCAGTAAGTTTCATGCATATGTAATTTTTAAAATTAAATTTCTCACACATTTTCACAATACGTTTCATAAGTTGACCTCCCACCCTCCCACAGTGTTTTTGCTCAAAACTTTTCTACTGCATTATATCTTTATTACAAAAGTTTCTTTATTGCAATTATTTTGTCATGCTGCTGCTTTTATATCAAATCTTGCTCGCAATTTCATCTGACTGATGTATTTTTAAATAGGCCACAAAAGGCAAGTTTGTTGTTTTGATCTCTTAATTTGGCTGTCAGCTTTGCAATTTCTGCATATTCCATTACTTTCAAAAGCCACTCCTCCTTCAATGGAACCTCCTCTTTCCATTTCTGAGCATATAATATTCTAGCTGCTGTTGTCAAATACATAAATAGTTTGGAAATCTTCTTTAGAACACCTGTCCCTATTATACCTATAAGAAAGACTTCTGGTCTTTTGGGAATAACTGATTTTAACATTTTCTTCATTTTATTATATATATATATATATATATATATATATATATATATTCCAAAAACCTTTGGCTTTTTTACATGTCCACCACATACGTAACAATGAACCACCTATCTGCTTACATTTCCAGCATTTACTTGACACATTTTTATACACCTTGGCCAGTTTATGGGTGTTATATACTACTTTTACATCATTTTAAGATAGAGGTAGAGGTAGAGGTACCCCTGCCCGTACGGGCCAGTCTTGACAGACTCTGGGGTTGTGCACCCATCTCACTTAAGAGGCCAGGGGCCAGCGCTGTCCGGAGACACTTCCGGGTCACGTGGCCAGCGTGACAAAGCTGCATCTGGCGAGCCAGAGCCGCACACGGAAACACCGTTTACCTTCCCGCTGGTAAGCGGTCCCTATTTATCTACTTGCACCCGGAGGTGCTTTCGAACTGCTAGGTTGGCAGGCGCTGGGACCGAGCAGCGGGAGCGCACCCCGCCGCAGGGATTCGAACCGCGACCTTTCAATCGGCAAGTCCTAGGCGCTGAGGCTTTAACCCACAGCGCCACCTGCGTCCCCATTTTAAGATAGTTTTCTCTTAATGTATAACACACAGTAAATTTTGTATGCTTTTCCCATAACTTCTCCCAAGAAGCCATATCAATCTTATGACCTGGGCCTGTCTGGACCACTGTATCATTGTTGTCTTAACTAATTCATCTTCAGTGTCCCATTCTAATAACATTTTATACTGATTTTAAAAATCAGTTATTCATTACTCTTAAGCAACTCCATTTCAAAATCAGATCTTTCTTAATTAGGTCATTTACTTGATGATATGGAAACCAACCTGCTACCAGGTCTTGGATTTCTTCTAATTTTTTGTGCTTTCAGTATAACTTAATATATCTCTATAACTCCCCCAATTCTATTTTATTTCATATTTATTTCTTTTTGGGCACAAGCCTCTGTAGGGGGATAACCACAGTGGTGTTTTCCTTTCTAGTGGATTCTTATGCCCATACTCCAAATAAACTCCTTACAGTTTTAAAAGTCTTTATAGACCTTTACTTTTTCATACTACAGATATGCTTGCCATATCTAGATCCAACAATCTAGTATTTTTAAATACCATCCATTCCTTTATCTATGTCAAACATGCTGCATTATAATATAATTTTAGATTTGGAAGGGAGAATCCACCTCTTTCTTTAGCATCTGTTAATATTTTAAATTTAATCATTGGTTTCTTCTCTTGCCCGATAAACTTTTACAGCTCTTTTTGCCATTGTTTTAAACACCCAATATTACATATTATCAGTACTGTTTGGAATAAAAATGACATCTTAGGCAACACATTCCTTTTTATAGCAGAAATTCTCCCCAATAAAATTCACACACCCCAACTCAGCATATCTTGTTTTCCAGTAAGTTTCTAGCCCAGCTTGAGAAGTTTTCTATTGATTTGGCAAGCTTTCTTGTCACTATGCAATTCAATCTATACAGTACTGAATTGACCCAGACAGATTGTTTTTGTGAATTGATGTACCGGTATATCCTGTTATCTCCCATAACTCAGAGCGACATATTGGAGTTCTTCTAAATGTGAACAGTTCTGTCCCCCTAAGATGCTCCTTCACAATCTAAGGATTTGATGCTCTTGCACAATAAACTTGCTTCTATCACTTCCAGTCTTTTTGCAGTAAGAAAAGTGATGGGGAAGAGCACTGAAAAATGTGGGCAAACAATTTCTTGATGCAACATCATATAAGGTCCCTGCAGACAAATTGGAATGAATGTTCAATAAACAACTTGCTTGGGAGTGACATAAGTGACATTTCCTACAACTTTATTTTCTCTTAAGTGGAAAAAAACAACTGATAGATGGCTATCTCAAAGGGACAGTAACACATGTGACACAGGGAACACCCAATAATCAAATTAAGCTGATTATCTGGATCCATTTCAATCTGCTTTTAAGCCTGGTTTGGGTTCTGAGATCACGCTGGTTGATGAGATGCTCCAAGAGTAAAAGGTGGGGGGCATGGCCCTGTCAATTCTTCTGGAGCTGTCAGCAATCTATCATGGTACCCTTCTGATCCATTGCATTGCATTGAGAAATTAGCCGCTCCACAATTTTATGAGCAGGAGAGTGGGTCATCAGTGACAGACCTTGTGTCTCAATTTTCAGCAGTTCCTGTGTGACGCCAAAATCCAGTGCCCCCACACCGTCTCTCGCCTTCCATTGGACACCATAGTTATGAAGCCCATTGCAGTGTGACAGAAGCTCCACACCTGGTGTGACTGAACTGGTTGTGCTCCCCTAGATTCACCTGGGGGCCCCTGCCTGGTAGTCTCACATTCCCTCCTCCACTGTTTACACTTTGGGAGGCAACGTCTGTAAAGGTGAACCTGTTCTACATCCATAGACTCCTCTTGTGATGTTCAGTCAGGTTTCCACATCACAAGGGAGTCTATCTATGCAGGCTCCTCCCTACAGATTACCTACCCACCCCCAAACTCATGAATGGCAGGGTGACTAGACTGACAGGGATACAGCAGCAGGGGCTGTCCGCAATTGGGATTGCTTATATAGGACTTGGGATGCATTGCTTTGTAGAGGCTCTGATTCTTGAGATACAAGTTTCAGACTATGATATTGAGGTACTGTTACTTCTCTCCAACTGCCGCCATTCTGCATTTTTAAGGTTCGGTATTGTCCTCCACCCTATTTAACATCTACATGCTAGGAGGGTTACAGATAGGTAGCCGTGTTGGTCTGCCATAGTCAAAACAAAAAAGGAAGGAATTTTTTTTGTTATGCTAGGAGGGATCATCTGGATTTATGTAGCAAGATGGTACCGATATGCTGCCAACACCCAGCTTCTTCTTTTCATCCAGTTCAGGTGAGCCAGCTGCTTTCCGAAATAAGTATCTGCATCTAGAAGCTTGAATGAGGGTAAACATGTGGGAATGTTGTAGATACTAGGAGAGGATATAATGATTTAATAGTATCCTTCCTCACTCACACTTGTGAGTCAGCAGCAGAACGACATTCCCCAGTATATAGCAGGAAGCTAGTTGGTAGATTCGTTTGAATCTCTTTACTTAAGCAATCCAATCTGGCTTTGTCCAGATTGGGTTTTGTTCCTGGCAAGTCCCCTTTTATCCCTCCTAAAAAGAATAAAAACACAACCATCTTCTTTGAAAAGTAATAAGAAGTTTACTCACATCTAGTTCACAGTTGGATCCCTGAAGGCAGGCTTTAGCTTGTAGTTACAGAAGACAGTTTGAGTTCATCCCATATGGAGATTGAGCCCATGTGCTGCTGTCTGAGAGCCAGCAGACAGCAAAATACATCAGTATCAGCACCAAAAGAAGAAGAAAAACAACAAGGGGGGGGATATGGCTGTGTGACTAGGCGCTTTTATGGGGTCTCCCAGGGTCAAGCCCATCTACCTGGTCACATGCCGGGGGAGGAAACTCCAGACCTGGTGTGACAGGATGTCCTCCTGGCTGGAGTAACACCCTCCTGCGTGTCCACTCTGGGCAAACAGGAAGCGTTGTACTTGACTGCTTATGTTACATCCCACAAAACAAAGGTCAATCCATATAAGACAGAATTTGGGGGGGGGACAACTTAATGGAACAGTTAGTTGAGGAAATTTCCTGTTCTTCATTGGATCACATTCCCTTAAGGAAGTAGATTTATAGCCTGGAGGAATCTTATGTAGCTGACGTTACTGAATACACCTCATTAGTTAGCTTTTTATTTTTGAAATATATTTACTTCAGCAAACACTGACTATGCCTGCAGCTGCTCATCCTAACTGTCTCATCCAATTGGTGGGAATTTTAAAAGAGCATACAGTATGACAAAACAAATGTAAATATTAAAAAGCGAACAAAATAGGTAATTAAGGTGCCTTTTAAAAAGTATCTTAAGCAAACCTAGCAATACACTTTGATTTAAAGATCACCCAGAGGACCAACAACTATTTTTTTGGGGGGGGTTTGCTTCTCCTTTCCTCCTTTCCTGGAAGACCTCAGTTGCCCCATGGCTGCAGAAGGGAACAGGAAGATAATCTGGCCTCAGGCACCAGCCAGTCATCTCCAAGCGTAATAATATTTTCAATAACATTCATTAATTGTGTCATGTTATTTGTGTAGTCCTATGCAGAAAATGTAACAATGGCCTCTGTTCAATGAATTCACATTCTAATTTATGCATTAATATCCTTCTAATTCCAGATACATGTAACAGATACAAGCTACTCTCAGAATCACTGAGGGGAAAAGCTATTTTGGAGGTGTTCAGGGAAAATTAAATTTATTTGTGTCTTTTCCCCTTTTAAGAAATGTAGATGTTAAAACATGCAAGCCTCTCAGAACCTTTCAGATTGAGCAGAATATCAACCAACCAGACATCAATGAATAAATTGGTTATCTATAGGTTACAATGCATTCCCAAATTCAGACTTTGGCAGACCTTAGAGGGAAAGGCATTATAGGTCTGGGTCCGATTCATGAAAACAGAACATCTTTACTACAGAGGACTCTGTCAAGAGTGTCACTGTTGTCCCTATTACTGGGGTGTGTGCTTAACTCGTGCAGTTATATGCTGTGCTGGACGTGCCCTGCAAGTGTGCAGAGGGAAAGGGGTATGTGCATAAATGTTTGGGTGCCTGAGGTGCAGTGGGATGAAGATTTCCTCAGATGTCTGCTGGCTCTGGTGATACTGAGGGTGAATGTGAGAGAGAACAGGAGGCTGCTTGAAAGCAAAGATGAGAATTGCCTTGCTGGCCCAGACCAAGGATCATTCTCTTCCAGCATCGTGTCTCCTAGAGCAGCCAAAGAGATGCTTTCGGAAGCTGACAGACTGCAGGGCATGAGGCAACAACCAGGCCCCATTGTTTGTCACCAGTGACTAGCAGTCAGAGGTATAAAAACCTAAGAGAGCGAAAGGGAACAGCTTCTGGCTGCAGCTTTGCCCCCTGTTTCCCCGGAGAAGGCTGGCACATGTCCCCCTCACAGAGCAAAGTGCCCAGTTGCGCTCCCCATGCCAGAGCAGGCACACCCTTCCCCTAATCATTTCCCAACATGAAAATGGCTCCATTGTCATTACAGTGCTGAGATTGAATTCGCCTCATCAAAGCGGAGGGTGACAGGTGCCTCAATAGGCTAGTGCCAAGCGTGGAGGCAAGGAGATTAGCGGGCCACTGATATCATTATTTCCGCCTATCACAGATTCGGCAGGGAGGCAATTGTAATTTCTGGGTTTATTAGTCTGCATTCGGAGGGGGAAAAACTGCGATAAACCTCAGTGTGACAGCCAGGCATTTGTGCAGCAAGTGCTGTCATAGCGACACTTACAAAATGCCAATGCGGTTGTGTCCTCCTAATCCCCCCTAATGGAGGTTAAAGCACTGCACAAAAAAGCACTCCTATCAACGATCGGGGCACTAATAACATTTGCATTTTTAACTTCAACACAGGAAGTAAAGAATCTTCTCTGCAGTTTTGGCAATTAATGTTCCATTGGAATTATTCAGATATGATTCTTGTCAGAAATCAGTCAATCCATCTCCACCTTCCCCGTTGCCTACAGAAATAACAAGAGAGAGAGCTTCTGGAATGACGCCTGCCCAATCTGCAGCAACATCTCTGACTCCCCAAATATTCTGTGCCTAATGGGGAGCTGACTAAAGGGGAGAGTGCCTGGCCACACGTCTGTTTTAACAGCCTTGCTTAAATCGCATCTGAAAGCTCTGAAGAGCCATGCTAGAAATTCTCCACACCGAGAGATGGAGAGCACAGGCTTCCCTCTCTCTGCCTCGTGAGCCAGCTTGTGGCGTCTCTGGAAGCACCTTCTCTGCTGGAAGGGCAGTTGCAATCTTGGAAATGTTCAAGCACTCATGGAAGTGCTTTCTGTTTCTTTGACTTGCTGCTTCCCCTCCCCCTCATTAGCATATATTTTGCCAATACTACAGCTTTAGTAGTTAGTATGACTATTATTAACCCATGCACACAGACCTAAGGAATGTCTTGGGGGGTGAGGGGGGGGTGGAATCCAGTTGGTAAACTCTTATTACATTTACGTAATAGACCAATTAAGATGACTCTGTAATTCAGATCTTGAGTGACTGCAACTGAATTCAATTTCTTTCAGGTCAATGAATATAATGTGAAGTCATTAACTAAAAGGTCAGGGACAGTATAAAAAATGTACACACATGACACGGGCTGCAGTTATTAGTACACACATCACATGTCCCGTCGTTTTGACATATGGTGTACAAATTCTTAACAGGATTAGATAATAATAAATGTTTGGCTCTGTGTCTGACTGAAATTGTGTTGTTTTGTGTGTGTTCTTAAAAAAAGCCCCATGGCACCTTCCCAGTCCATTGATAATTCAACACAGCATGCAGTACCCGTGATATTCCGTGTGGTTCCTTAGAAGCTTATCAGGGCTTCCTCAATTAAAAGATCTGTAATAGTGGATAAGCTTCCATGAAAGACAGCTTGTCTGCCATTATCCACTTTCCCTTACAATATGTGGCCTCTGGGGAGACTTGGGTGCATACGAGGCCTGGTGTCTGCCCCCTGCAAATGGAGAGTGCACCATAGTGGGTATACCAGAATCTTCTGCAGTCTGAAATTCATGGCAGGATATACTAGCAACATGCTCCAGCAAATTAAAGCTTTGAGAAAGCTGTTTATTTGAGACTTCTCTCTCTTTAGCAGGCTGAATGGAAACATATTGTTGCATGCCACCCCGATCTCCAAGCGATGAGAGCTTCCAGGGGCTCCAGGCATTTGCCCAGGGTTTGTGTTTCCTTTGGGAATGAGGCACAGCAGACTGTGGTGTCTTTATAATATATGGCTTATTTTCACATAAATACAACCTAAGCCTACGAAGAGAGGGGTTCACAAACACCCCCAAAGCGTCTTGTTCCTCCCTGAAAGCAGCAGTGATGCACCTTCTTCCTGGTCAGGTGAGTGGCAGCACCACAACCGACTCTCTGCTACCAATGAAAAGACTTCACTTTGGGTGGCTTGTGGCCACATTTAAAAACTGGTCACAGCTTTAAAAGCTACCATCAATTGTTCCCCCAAATAGGAGAAAATAAAGTAGATCAGAGGTGGCCCTTCCGGTGCTGTTGGATGGCAACTTCCTCATCTCTGTCTCTGCTGGTGGGGGCTGAAGGAAGTTTGGAGTCAACAACGTCTGTAAGGCCATGAGTGCCTTGCCCCTGAAGTAGAGAATCAAAATTTCAGAACATGAGATTGAACACAAACCTGTAACAAATTGTGTTTGAGGAAACGTGAGCATCATCAACATTAAATTTTGGGTTCAGTGCTTACATGTGTGCGTAAAAGTGCAAAGTTTATAAGCTTTTTAGAAAGCCAAAATGAGAATTCAGATATTTTAGAGTTAGGAATCTTGTCAAATTCCAAATTTCAAGGAAATCTGTTTCAGGCAAGAGCACAGAGAAAGTAGTGGAATGCAGCTCTTGCTCTTACAATTTGCTGTCCCATTGCAAATCAACACCACCCACATTGCACAGCTAAAAACAAAGAAATAAAGACCGAGACATCCATTCAAGGAAATACAGTGCTGTCAGCGTGCCAGTAAATCAAAGCAATGGCTAGGACAATAAATTACCATCTGTTTGGCAACACTGTTCAGCCATCACTCTCTTCAGTACCAGAACCAGATGACTTGGCTGGTGTGTGCTTCAGCGAAGCTGCAGACAAATTCTTTTTGATAGAATAACAGGGTGGCATTTTAGGAGCCATTTCAGTCTCTTTTTTCGGAGATACGATTTTTCATCTTTTTTGTATAAGCACTGTGGCTACAAGATGTGCTGGGTGAACCAGAATTTTATCTGGTTCAGATCTTGTTTGTGCCATGAACTTACTAAGTAACCTTTGGCAAACTATGCTTCTAAGTCTTTCAGTCTGCATTGTGAGGGTCGTTATGCTGACCTACCTCACAGGATTGTTTGTGAGGCTTGTTGAGATAATGTGAACTAAGTGTGATGAGATTACTTAATATTATATTCAAATCCAAAGAGATTGACTACAAATATAAGCAACCACAGAAACAGGAAAACAATCTGAATGGCCACGTAGCAGGAATGAGTTAATGAGCCTAAAATTCCCTACTTTAAACATTATTGTATTTAATAAAGGCAGGAAGACATGATGAGCTGTTTGTCCAGAAAGGCTCTTGGCTGCAGAATGGCCTCATTTATGGTACAGAGCAGAGAGGCACCTCCAGCTACCATTTTGTGTGAGGACCTAGCATTCTTTGATCCCACATTTCTATTTCTGTCATAGCATGAACAGGCTGGTGTTGACACTGCCTTTCATGCAGACTTTTGACAATGATGTAGACATTTGAAAGACTGCAGCACCAGGACCAGAAGTTAGCATCACCTTTCAGGTCAAGTGCTGGTCAGAATGGGCAGTGCTACTCCTTTCTAAAGTGATGCTTCCCACGCATCTCAGCATGACCTTCACTTTCCCGCACATTGATCTTTCATGTCATCCCAGCAATACTCAGTCACTTCCTTTGATACAAGGCCTTCAGCTGGGGGAGGCAGGAGGTGCAGCTTAAGTTTAAGCTAAAAAGGATCCGTGACAGTTAAGTCCAGTCGCGAACGACTCTGGGGTTGTGGCACTCATCTCGCTTTACTGGCTGAGGGAGCTGGCGTTTGTCCGCAGACAGTTTTTCCGGGTCACGTGGCCAGCATGACTAAGCCACTTCTGGTGAACCAGAGCAGTGCACGGAAACACCATTAACCTTCCCGCCAGAGCGGTACCTATTTATCTACTTGCACTTTGACATGCTTTCGAACTGCTAGGTTGGCAGGAGCAGGGACCGAGCAACAGGAGCTCACCCCATCGTGGGGATTCGAACTGCTGACCTTCCGATAGGCAAGCCCAAGAGGCTCAGTGGTTTAGACCACTGTGCCACCAGCAGCCCTTTACACTGCTGCTACACAAACTTTTTTCTTTTTTTTAATGCAAAGAAAGTTCTAAAGATCATGTTGTGAATGATTATTCAGCCTCATCTTTCCTGACAAGAATGCAGAATGCAACCTGGGACAACCATGCCTTCCTTCTAGATGCCCTTCAATGTGGAAACTAGCTATAAACCATGTTATAACTATCCAACAGCTCATCAGGAGCAATGGTCCCAGCTGGCAGGTGTCAGATCCAGGTGAGGAAAAGTGTCAGTTTGGAAACTTTATACAGGAGGTGATATCACTCAGGCAAGAAGTTGCACCCATATGGGAGAGGGTAAAAAACAGCACCAAATCTGAAGCTGTGTACATATTACTGCCTATTGCAGCTCCAGTACACTTCCACAACTGATGTTTAAACAGAGTGTTAGCACCCATATGTATCCTGTAGCTTCTTGAGATATACTGCTGTTTGATGCATTGCTGTATGGTGCAAGAAAGAGGCCATCAAATCTTAATGAACCTTGCAACTGCCCTCACGTCATCATATCTGTGCCCTTCAGATTAACCTGCGTAATCCAGACTGCAGGATGCCATGAACAGAAAGGAGCTGCACAAGATGCGTTGCACATGAGATAACTGCAGGTGCTTCAATAAGGTGAACCAAACTATGCATTATGCCAAAAAAGGTAAAAGTGCTATGACCTGAACCATTATGAAATTTCCCCAAATATTCTACAAGAATATAAGGCAAATTTGATTGTCACATTCACTGCTTATTTGTAGCTGGAATCTACATTGGAAGAAATGCCATTCTAAAAGAGGCTGTGGATAACATGCCCACTTGCAACTAGGTCACATCAGAAAGGCAGCCCTTGCCTTTTCCCCAGAGGGTGCTAAGCAGTCTCCTGCTGCAGAGGAGTCTTGCATTTCACCTGTGGGGGGAAATGAGATGCAAGCACTCCATGCACATAAGCAGAAAGGAAGGACAGGGAGCCTCCTCACTAGTGGATAAATGTTAAATTAGTTTGGGTTTCCAATTACATACAGACTTGCAAGCATGTTTCATTGAAAGATGTCACTCCATTTCAGGAAGATAGATCCACATGTGGAAACAGGTTTCTGTGTGTATGTTCAGTGAAGATGCTGATTCAGATCTACATTGCGACAGTCATCTGGGCCTCAATGAATCTGTTTGGACGTGGCTTTTTGGTGCAAAGGAGGCTGCACAGCTCCACCTGGACTCCAGAGCCAGTCCTTGTCTGGCTTGGTTAGCTGTATGCAAAATGCACCAGATTGCGCCCACTGTCTTTCCTCCAAGTGGGGAAAGTTGAGGTGGTCCTGAGATTCACAGTAACAGCTTCCTCTGGAACAGAAACAGAACAGAAACTCATTACAGGTTGCAAGAAAGCATGGGATGACGACAACACTTACTTTTCTCAGAACATGACACAAACCAAAGGAAAAGAGGTGAAAAGGCTAGTGGGCAAAGACTCGGCAGAAGTTAAATGGTTAACACGAAAGCTACTGCAAGAATCCATGCCGTTTAAAAAGTTACATAGATATGCAGCTTCACAGATTCATTCTGAATGAGATGGAGGTTTCTATTTAAACTTCTCTATATATATATTTCTTTCTAGGATTATGGTTTGGTCTACAAGTCCAAGTGCTTTTCCTTTAAAATGTGCCTATTATGCCTCTGCTATTGCTGCTGCCCTTCCTAATACATGGCGAACAGCTACCACTAAAGCCAAACAATAGGGAGAATCAATAGCGCACAGATAAACCAGTGCAGCAAACTTTGCACACTCAACAAGTCCTCTTTACAGACAATTAGGGGCAAAAGATAAATATTGACATATTAGACTATTTTCTCAAATTTGTTTTTTTGTTGATTGCCTGAGCAATCTTTTTGTGGGTGAAATTCCACTTTTCTGATGGTGGAGATTGTGTGGTTAATAGAAACAAATAAAGTAAAAGCCTTTGTCCACAATGGGTGAGGAACATCTATTGTTAGGAGGTGCTAATCGGATTAAATTGGCTCCTGGTTCCATTGCTAGGAGGCGAACTCATTCCAAAAAAATGTTCACATCTCAAGGAGATGTCTCCTTATTGTTTTCTTACTATTTAAATCTGATAGGAAGATATAAAGGGAGGCTCAAGGTTACAAGAGTGTTTGGAACATAGTAAAATATATTGATATATACATTGCAATTAAACTAAATGTTAAAAGATAATACAAGATATGTTAATCCTATTTTCCTGTCTTGTTTTCTTCATTGTTAATAATAGAATACAAAAGGGTGGGGGACTTAAAGTAACAGTGAATATGTAAATTACATGGAAACATATTATATACAAGCAATGCTGTGCTTTCTAACCATTTAAAATTGCTAATAGAGTAAAGGTAAACAGTTTCATTTTTTCATTTTGGGTTGTTTTCTATGAGCATTTTAATATGTATCTTTTGCATTAGTTCTCCTTAAAAGAAACAAACACATTTATTCAGGGCATATTTTTTTGTTAGCCTTAATAGGCAGCAGCCTTAAATAATGTCACTCATCTCTCCATTTCGACTTGAGCCTGTGAGTCAGGAGGTGCATTTTTTTTAATTTTTTTTTTGCCTACAGTCTGATAATTTTCAAAGCTATTGGCAACCTGGGAATTTTCTTTCCTTATCACTAGGGCTCAGCTAACTTCAGTAACACTAATCAGAGCTGAAATCATTCATTCAAGGATTGCATGATCATGTTTTTCTTTAGCAGTGACAGCTGCCTGAGCTACATTAGCAATGCAGATGAGTCAGCCTAATAGGTTAATGCAGAACACGCGAAAATTAGGTTTAATCCCCAGTGAAATAATCTAACATTTTCACATTTCTTGATGTTAGGATAGAGACATCGGTGGTGACTCAATTAGGTGTAATGTAGATCAAAGCAAATTTACCTTCTGGTGGAACCTTCCCAATAGTTTAGACAGTAGCATATAAGGGTTGCATTTAATAGTAATTGGTGAAGGCTGTAGGGGAAATTATACCAAAAGGACAAGGTACAACAAGAATTGCTTTCTGGTTTCACACGGCAGTTGCTGTAATTTCTAAAGAAAATAAAATGTGTTCTGTCTGACACAGATATTTAAATCATGGCTTCTACATTAACAAATTTAGAACTATTCCCCTCTTTAAAACAACCTATTTATTTGAAATGTCCCATAGAGAAATATCACCGGTGGGGTTTGAAAAAACCCCTTAATTATATGGGACCCATAAAGGAGAGAGACAGTGTGTATCTAGCTAATGTTTTCATTCTTGGGGAATAACATATCAAACGCCCGTCTTCTTCAGCTGTAAAGGAAAAAGAAACAAAAATTACAAGCCCTTCGTTGCCTTTTTTTTTTTTTTTTTTTTTTGCCTTGACATCTTAATTCTTAATCCTTGTGTGTGGTCAAATCAGTCTACTATAGACAACCAATCAAGCTATTATTCCTAAATTATATTTGCCCAGCTCACATTGATTGGTTATTCTTTTCTTATTGGCTAAGCTCATTAATTCTGAGCAGCTTGCTTATTATGCTTTCCACATCATTTTCTTTCTGAGCCTATCTCCGCTCACCAGCCTGCTGATGTTTCAAGATGCCATACCGGGCTGGGGGAGGGAGAGAGAGCAGGGCCAGTGATCTACTGCATTGTCTCTTCCAGCAATTACAATTCACATTGCTGATTAACTTTGATGTGAAAACTAATGAGATAAGGCAAGTTATCAAGGCGGACCTGATCGTCATCTCATTTATACAGCATTTGCCATCGGTGAATGACAAAAACTAATGAAGATGTATGTGACAGCAGACAGAGCCAAGAGAGGATTTCGTTTCTCATCAGCAAGTGCTTTCCTTCTTACTCATCAGTCTATCTGAAACATGTTGAAATTAGCTTAATAATGAAAACACTTCATCTAAACGGGCAAATGTTTACATTAAAATAACTACATGACAAATAGATGTGGAAGATTTTTGTGCGTTCCTGAGTTTAAACAATAGAGTTAAAATGTTCACTTAGCATTCCTTTGACTGTTGAGGTTGGGTGGGGTTTCCTCCCCTTTCATTTGCAATTTATACCTGCTATAGCACAGGGTTCATTTAGTTATATCAAACATTGGGCCCATATTTCCCCTCATAGTTTTTGCCAGTGATACTTTAATGATTTTGCTCAACAAAAAAGTGTGGTAAGCAGAAAAACAGACATGTCTGAGAACAGTTATTTTCCTCCATGAAAAAATATGGGGACATCTTGCAACCGTATTATCTTCCAGATTGTTATTTTACCCCTTTAGTACATTTCTCAGCTTGTGCAAAAAAATAGCAATTAGCCTGTGAGAACATATGAACATGTGAATGTATGTATGTATGTATGTATATGGCATTCTACAATGCTAATTGGGTAAGTAAATGCTATAAGATCCCCAGATCTTGCTACAGAAACGTTCACTGCAATAATACACCCTAGTGAAGATTAATATATCAATAAAACATAAAATCTGCCTCTGTTATTCCCTTTTATATTTGGGGTTTGGCAACTTTATTTCTGAGAAGTTATTTTATAAAGCTGGCTCAAAAATCCTGTGTGTTTTTTTTAAAAATCCAGCTATGATTTGGCATTTTGAACAAAAAATGCTATTAATATTCTGCCAAAGGTATATTTTCTTACATTTGAGACTAGGTGTTTGTTTGTTTTGTTTTAGCAAAAGCCTTTTTTTTTTTTTTACCAAAGCCTTTCCTTGATTATTATTATTTTTTGTAAATCACTTACACTAAGGTTTTAGTTTTTAAGAGGTCATTTTCAATTGTTATGATTTTCCACTTTCATACTCATCATTTTGACCTTCTGTGCCGCCAAACTCTTACGCAAAATGTACATTTATGTTAGAGATTCATAAATATTTGATCAAGTAAGACAGTCTTGCAATTTTTTTAGCGCGAGCCAAACACTCCTCTAGATTTCAGTAGAGATTAGTAATTGTGCTTACAGATCTAGCTACAAGTCAGAGCAGACACAGGAAAGCTTAATTTTAAAAAGGTAGATACCAATCTTTACCATGTGCAAATGTGAGGGTAAAATTGTGAAAAAATATTTTAACATCTTTTTTAGACTTCTGATTTTTAGTGTTTTGATGGAGTTAAGAAAACTGTGTGTCTAAACCAATCAGAAGAATTCTTTTTTTACTTTAGAGTATCACATCTTAAACAATTATATATCATCCTTGTAACAATGTAAACCCATATTTTATGAGTTACAGAGTGAGACACAACATACCCCCCCCCCCGAAACTAACACTTCATTTTCAAACTGCCTAGACAAAAGTGTCTGCATCTTGAGAAAGTTAAAAGAAAATCTTATTTTAAAGCTGTGGCAACAAATTGCTACTCCAGTGCTGGATTAAATTTAAAAGCTCTTCACATGGCTGAAGATAAATCCTATATATTAGAGGAAACCATAAAAGCACTTGCTGAAGAGACAAGGCACAAGTGGAGAATTGACCTCTGAAGATTTTTTTAAAATAGTCTACTAAATTTATAATTTGTTCCAGCAAATAGGGCGAAGGCTGCATCCCCTGTGCTACCATCCCCCCACAATATATAGAAATAGGATGTGAGAGAGGGCTTTTTAAATAACAAAACAAAATCAGTTTGCAACAATGAAGGTGCACCATTAAATAAAACAATCCCAAAGTTTTACTTATCAAATGCACCACCACCCATAGGACCCTCTGCCTTTTTATGAGATCTTTTTATGAGCTCTAACTTTATTTTAATATTTTGGTGGAAAAGCATAAGAAAAAGGGGGCAGTGGGAACAGGGCTGTTGTAAGAGTAAGTTTTGCTTTGTTCACAAACCTCTTTGCCCAATTTTATCAGAACACTCTTTATTATACCTGTCTCACTGCTAAATCCAATGTGGATGTTACATTCTTTAGATACATATCTAATGAAAGAAATGCATATGGGTGATTTATAAAATATTTCCTTATGATGTTTTTAACAGCTTCATTAAGAGTGATTTCGCCTCCCTTCTTCTCATGCTCTGTGCGTCTGCTCAGTCTTAATAAAAAAATTACATATAACTAAATGATTTGTACATTTCAAAAGGTCTCACTCACACATATTTCCGAGGTTCTGCTCAAGTAGACACCACTATAATAAGAGTGACTTGGAATCCCCTCCCCACAAGGTCTTTAGAACCTAGCCTTTAAAAAATATGTGTACTTGTAGGGGGCAGGAGTGAAATGTACATTATACCTAAAAGCATTACAAGGTTACAGTCTCATCTCCAAGAATATGGAATGTTGATTGAGAAAAGAAGGTAATCCAAGAGAAGCTTTGGAAGGAGATTGAAAGGGGGGAATTAGACATACACTTTATATTTTAAAATGCTCATTTACATACACAATGGCCAGGATTAATCCTCTGCTAGCACAGGGCTTTCATATTATTTTTCCTAATTATCTTCTAAGTTGCCTGCCTAGTAGCTTTTGCTTTTTTCTCTACTCTATGCTTTTTAAAAAAGTATCAAGTCCTTTATCATCTGACTTTAACACTGCACAACAAGTCATTACTAACCATGCAATTTTGTTCCTCAGAAATGTGCTGAAAGGGTGGGTTGATACTCCCTTCTTTAGGCACAGGGACAGCAGCCCAACTAGCTGGGAGGCTCCAGTCTGATACCGAACTCAGACAGAATGATGAAAAAGGAAATGAGTTTGGAATAGTGGCTGGGAGTCCAATTTTATATATAAAAAACACCAGTGTAAATTAGCACAATGAGCGAATGATCATTGCTATTTCACTGTACTCACAATGGGACCTCTTGGAAAGGTCCAGAAACAGAGACATATTCAAATCCATACTCAAAACGGCACTTCACAGAAGCCTTGATTGCAGGTTCATCTTAGTTTTAGCATTCAAAAAGTACAGTATTTAATGCCAAATAAAAGCTAGCTGCCCAAATATTACTCACTATAATTTCTAAGGTGTCCTTCCAAACATATTGAGAGATAATTTTGCATGTACCCATGCATATGTCTGTGTATACATATATATTCAGATATTCAGGCAAGAGTAATGTTTTATTTAAAATAGTTACAGTATGCCTTTTGATTTAGAGTTTAAAGTAAATAATATTTATACATCTGAAACATACTCAAGACAAATGAAAAGCCTCTAGATGCTTTTGTATAAGGCGTTGAAGAGCTCTACAAACTTAAAAGCACAACCTCAATTAAGCTCATCTTCATCTGGAAAAAAAATTAGCAGCTGAAAGCTGAATATATTAGATAATGCACACTTGCAGAAGAGCATTCTCTTAGGAAAAAAAAATTCTTGATAACCAACCTAACGCCGGCCTAAGAGTTGTTCAATGCTAATTTTGTTTGAAACTGTCTAACTAACTCTGAATAGCTATCCATATTCAACAAAGGCATAATTAATGGCAACCTTTTCTTCCGCTTATAAGACATCATAACAAGTAGGAAAGTACAAAAAGATTTTTATAGTAACTAATTTAAGGACAAAGGGTTGACCTCTAGCATTTCATTAAATAAACTGAGTGAATAAAAGGAGACTGGCAGCATTCATCCTTGTTCAATTCAAGCAGTCTATTTCAAAATGCTAATCATAATCTGCAGATGTTGGGGGCTGATTCCCTCCCTTCAAATATCATTTAAGAACATCAGACATTCAGAGTTTAAATAAAAATCAAATACCAATTTTAGGCATAGGCAAAAGTTATTCATGGAACAGCAGAAGTCTCCAGGTTAGCTTTCTTCCTTTCAAGTGTTTAAAATTATTACTGTAAACCATTAATTTCTTATATTATTTCTAAAAGCTTTGAATGAAGAAATTCTATCAGAAAATACTCCCCCCCCCCCGATTATCGCACTAAGTAAGTGCCAATTCGTTCAAAACCTTGTAGTGGGGGGCAGGGAGCAGCTATATAACCCAGAGACATCCTATTCAAACATGTGGACATGCTTTGCTAGGCACTCCTGATTCAGTTACACAATTTAAGCTGTCTAAGGGTCAATTCACACATGACCTTCCTACACTGAAATGTATAACATGACTTTCCTCCTGACATACTTGTGGGTAGCATGATATTTCACAAGGGACAACATACATGCCAGGGTGCATCTCCGTGTACTGAGATTATCTCTGAAGGGAAAATAAATGAAGCAGACTGAAAACGGGTCTCATATGTCTATTAGAACAATGGCTCTCAATCTTTGCCTTCAGGGAATCTTTCCCATTTTCTCCTGCAGAACCTCTGTGCAGTGTAGGACATTCTGAATCATGTTCTAGGGAGGGTGCACATTCAGTTTATGCTGAGTACCTGCCAAAATTTGGTGTCCTCATCACTGCCCTTGATTAATTAAGCATGTGCCCTGGAACACATCCATTCATCTCCTGTATCTATGCAAAGCAGGGGAAGATCAGAGGAGGAAAGGCACTTTTGACATGCTCAAGGGATGTCCATCATTACTTACATATTTCAGAGCCATGCCCCGGTACTGAACACAAGTTCCAGAACTAGTGAGCCCAGGTATAAATGTTGGTTGTTAATTTGATTGAACTGTAAAATAATACCGGAGGCAGCAGAACAGAGGCATTTTGAGCAAGCACGCATACACCTGGGCTGCATTCAAGTTAAAGCTGTGAGCAGGAACAGAGCCAGCCTGAGCTGGAGTGGGTGGGAATGGCATATTCCCTGAATAGTCTATGAGGGGCGGAGAAGGAGATGAGCTTCTGTTATGTGCTAAGCTTGGATCCTAGAACAATAGGCAGGTAGGATCCTAGAATGCAACAACTGATTGGCCTGCAGGAGCAGACCAATCAGGCTCCA
This sequence comes from Podarcis gaigeae, assembly GCF_964106915.1. Taxonomy (NCBI): domain Eukaryota; kingdom Metazoa; phylum Chordata; class Lepidosauria; order Squamata; family Lacertidae; genus Podarcis; species Podarcis gaigeae. Next base: position 89,569,792 of record NC_139683.1, on the reverse strand, counting down.
GGAGGGAAGCAGAATCAGCCAATCAGATGGAACCCATTGTGTAAATAATGGATATAAGCCTGAGGTCTGCGGGGAAATAAGATTCACTGTTGTATGAGCTGTCATAAAGAGCATGAAATCACTACACGACTCCCTGTATATTTCAGCTTCTGTTCTTTTTGTACTTTGGAAACAAATAATTTGATGGGGGTAGGAAGCAGAGAGGAAAATTTATTTGAGGGGATTCTAGGAACAATAAATATTTGGAGGAAAATGGTTTGGGGAGGAGTCTGGGAAGGAAATGAATATGTAAGGAGTGGCCGTTGGGGTTGACTGTTATTAAAGGCCATAAGTCCATCTCTTGTCAAGCCTTCTGTTTCCAAAGCAGGCAGATGTTTCTTCCTCTCTTGATTGGTCCTGGCTTTCAAAGGCAACCGGCCTTTGCACAAGGAAGTTTCACCTGGCTAATGGTCTTTAATGGACACATTTTAATTCTTTTTAAAAGGCATTTAAACGGTGCATGATTTGTTTCCAAAGGCTGTCTTAATTTGTTTTTGTCTTTGTAAACATGGGAAGCTTTGGACTGGTTGGTACCAATTGCGAACCTGGCATATAAAAATGTAATTATAAATATGCACCTGAAATCCCATGGGGAAAGCAGGTGGGGCTGGGGGTGGACAATGAGTAGGAAAAATTGCCTGTGGAAAGAAGTCTGAGAACCCTTTCCTTCCTCTAATGACAACTGCAGCCACTCAGTTCTTAAAGCAGGGGGTGGGGGTGGGTGGCTTGAGTGCAATGTGTAGTTTATCCCGTTAGCAATATAGGTGTGTGTTTTTTATAAAAAGATCAGCATTGGCAGACTTACTTCATTGTACAGAGAACTGCTTTTCAAATAAACTCTTTCTCAAACATATTGGGAATAAAGGATGCCCTCATTTCCTTTCCACCTAATCATTGTTTTGTTTTTTACCTCTGGCCATCATGGTCAGAGAGGGAAGCGGTCATCTCGGAGGAGGCGGAGCTTGGCAAAACAACCCCCTTTTATCTGGCTGAACCCAAAGGGGCATGAGGCTCAGCCCCTCTACCCTTTCCATGGGCATAGCCAGGATTTATGTTGGGGGAGGCAGGTTTCATGTTAGGAGGGCACATCTTGCCCCAGTCAGAGACAAAAGGCAGGCAGAACTGCAGACCCTCCAAGTGCCCCTATTTTCCAGGGACAGTCCTAGATATACAGAAGCTGTCTTGGTTTCTGATTTGATCCCGGAATGTCCCGCTTTTCCTTAGGAGATCCCAATTTCCATTGGAGAAATGTTGGAGGGTATGGAGTTATGCGACCCCCTGAGCCAAGGAGATAAATAACTATACAATTTTTAGAAAACATCTGAAGGCAGCGGTGCATAGGGAAGTTCTTTACTATTTTATTATGTATTTATATATGTTGGAAGTCACCCAGAGTGGTTGGGGTAACCCAATCAGATTGGTGAGATATAAATAATAACATTATTATTATTATTATTATTATGGAATAGGGCATCCCTATTTTCATCAGAGAAATGTTGGAGGGTATGGAACTGGCACAAGCAATGGTCAGTCATCTTTCCCTTGCTCTTTGCCAGGACAAGCGCTAAGAACACCCACCCACCCAATAGTAAGGTGGTTGGTTTGCATTATGAACACACACCTTTCATACATTTACCCCAAATTAGGCTGCCCAGAGTTGGAGAACTTGAATATGGCAATTCTGGATGCAATGATAGCCACAGACTGTTTGGAACTGCAAAACAACAGAGATGAAAGTTATCATCCACCAAGCAGGCCAGAATACACTGCAGTGTGGACACAAATTGTACAGGCCCTGTTTACCTTTTTGATTCAAGTCCATTTTGACACATTCCTATTTTCCCTCCCTCCCTCCCTCCCTTTACATCAGTGCCTCTCTGCCCCTTGCAATGTCAAGTCAGGCCTGCAGAATGGCCTTCAATAGTTATGTTCATCAAATATATTCTTCTTCTTTAAAGTTATGTAGCTGACCATCAGTAAATATTCCCCAGGTGGCTTACTGCAAGAAACTATTACCAATCTAAAACAACAGCAATACTGTAAAAGCCAAGGAAAAACAACAACAACCCTTCCCTACAACAGATACCACATAAAACAATTTACTGCCCGGATATCACAGCAGGTCAACCAGTCACTGCCGGAGAGGTATTGCTACCACAAAGTCCCTTAGCCCTTTATTGTCTATATCAAAAATATATCCTACCTCACCCTTTCAGGTCAGCCCTGGAGGTCTGGCAGCCCTACTCCTCATGCAGGCCAGATGGAATATGGGGAGTCCAAGAGAGCACACTGCACAACATGATGCTAAACAGGCTGGCGTCAGGAGGCAGCATGGCTGGGAATCTGGTGGGCCCCCTCCCTCCCCCTTACAGGGACCCTGCAGGGACCCCAGGCCTCCTCCTCCTTCCTCTTCCTTAGGAAAACAAAGAAACAAGGCATCACCAAAGAGAGGACCAAAGAGGATGCACATTTACATAAAATGTGTACATGTTAATTTATATGCATAGATGCATATTTAGAAATACTTAGTATAATTTAAATAAAAATATGATACATCTCACCACAGAGTAGGAAGACGGTGACCAGGTGACCTTGGGCTTGCTGAGTGTGGTCCAGATGCTAAATGTAGGTGGGCAGGTTCAAGGGCCCTCCTCTCCCTTCTTAGGGCTTTTTGTCTGTAAACCAAACAATCCTTCAAACAGAAGATTCTCCTCTGACAGTCTGTCACCTGGAGGGCTGCCCTCTGTCAAATAGGACACCTACCCTCCTCTGCTCACATGCCTTCCCAGGAATGAGGAGATGGGGCAGCACCTTCAACTAGCCTTTTGTTCCCCTCTGGCAGTGCCACTGAGAGGGTCCAGAGAGGGAGCATCACTGAATGAACAGCAGTGACAGTGGCAAGAAGGGACAGGACCCCAGTGAGGACATCTTGCCTAAAGGCCCCTCAAAGCCTTGAAGTGGCACAGATGTTTCTTTAAACATCTCCACAGGTCTCTGGTATTCCTGCCACTGCTGCACTTAAAAGTCTGTGCTGAGATTATTTCCTTGGTAGGCTAGTGGGATATTTAAGAACAGTGCTTGTTAGGTGAGGGGAAACATTTTTTTCCTTCCTCATCCTCCACCCCCTAACTCAGACCCCACCACACACTTTATGTTTGCAGTTTAACTTTAAACTAGACTTGGACCAGACAGTCCTTCAAACAGAGAACTATCCTCTGCAAAGTAGGACACATTGCCAACAAAAACGCAGCTGATGAAAATGGAAAATGAAAGCACCAAATAGCTTTGGCTCCCTACTATGCTAGATCTTGACCTTGGCATCTGAAAGTATTGCCTCTTCTCGCATGTATCCATCTGTGTGTATTGAGATAATTGTCAGTCGCCTTCTCCAATGGCCAGTACCAACTGAGATATGGTGGGTGGTTTTAAGAGAGAGGGCTTTTTCAACAGTGGCTCCTTGGTTGTGAAATACCCTCGCAAAGAGGTCTGTCAAGCTCCTACTTTAGAATGCTCCCAAATGGGAGTTTATTGTAGAATTAGTGCTGCCTATGCAGGCATGTGGTTTTCCTCCCAGTGTCCATATACAGTCATGATCATCAATATGGATTCTCATGCTTTTTTTTTTTTAATTGACCTTTAAGCAAAAATAACCCAGTATACATTTGCTGTCACTGCTGGTGATGTGGAAGCTCATCAACACGTTTTTATGGTGGCTGGTCTGTCATGTGTGTGCTGACATTTCATTGGGAGGCCTCTAACATCACACCCAACTTCTCTTGGCTCCTCACCTGAGCACAACATAGGGCTATTTTCACCAGGTGGCACATGCTGAAAGCAAGAGCTGGTGCTGTTGAGAGAGCAGTTCTCTCAAGATCTCCATGTGAGAGGTTATTACGTATTTTGTGTTTTTAGTCTATATTTTTATGCTGTGAACTGCCCTGAGATCTTCAGATGAAAGATTGTGTACAAATTAAAAAAATAAAATGAATACTTTGGAAACTGTGCTCAGTACCTGCACTTTGTTTATTTTTAAGAAATAGGTCTCGTGCATGACCTCTTTATCATGCTGGTGCAATACTTCAGTACTATTTCTGTTGCCCTACACCACAAAAAAAGCACAAACTTCCATTTTGACCACTGTGAAACATGATAACATGAAACATTTGCTTTTGTGTACTTTCTGATTTTTTTTTATTTTAATATATGTGTGCCCAGCTATCTGCATGCATATGTGGGGGATGAGAGAGGAATGAGTGAGGGAAGGGACAAATGAAAACCTACATTAAGTTCCATCCACTGGTAAGCAGCCAAATAGCACTGAATATCCATGCTGGGGGGACATGGAAATGGGTAGAAGCTAATCACAGAAAAACCTGGGTTGAACAATAAATTTGCAATACATTGTTTATGTAATGGGAGAGGTGTGTCTCTATTTTTGTGAAATGCTTTTAAGGCATAATAGTTGCAGAATTTCAATGTTCATCTAAAAGCCTGATTCTGTGAGCTGCTGGGTTGCTCAGGTAGCCTTAGTGAGTCAACCCTGCTGGCACAGAGCAGTGCCACCAGGCTGGTAAATGCCGCGCCATCTTTTTGACAAAACAACACAACAGAGTTGAACTGAAGTGAAAGATACACTTCTACAACGCCAAGAGAAACAGCAATAATGCTTGTAAAGAAAAGCAACAAGGAAATATAAATATGTAAAATAAAGTGGTATTTGTGGGCTTTTATGTTTTTTAAGGGTATATAGTACCATACATTTAACTATAAATATTCTTTGTTGATACAATTTGGAAGAAGAAAGTTGAACTAGGCAGAAATATATCTGGATTTGTTTGAAATCAAAAGATGTCACCATGCTGTTGAGAAATAATGAGCAATTCCTGTTGTAATATCAATGCTTGCTTCCTAATGCCACAAGGTGCTCTTCAAGGAAAGGGCTTTTAATAAAGAACAACTCCAAACTATGCACAACGAATTAATTCCAATCACATCTTTATATCCTTTTGGAGCCAAAGCCGAAGTCCGCCCCTTCCGTCAGCTGTTGACTTTCTGAGTGTCTGAGACAGCTGTGCGTCTGTCTATAGTTCCCTCAAATGACTTGTCTTGCCCTGGTTTTTTTAAAAGACTGCTGACTTGTAATGGGGCTTCCTGACAAAGGCTCCGCTGTGAGTCGGATGTGTGCTGGGCTCCTAGCCAGGATGCAGGAGGAGACCAGGGTCCGGGACCAGGCCGTGCAACCCTCCCTAACTGCCTTTTTAAAACCATGTCACGCTTGTGTGACAACTGCTTCTCTGTGCTTGTTTGAACTGTCCCTCCCAATTAGTGGTAATAAGTAACTCTGTAAAGATGAGCAAACATAGTGCATTCATTAGCTCCCTGCCAACCTCAAACCTTCCTCCCCCACCCCCAGCCCCAGCCCCTTCTTCATGGTTAATCAGTGCCACAAATCTCCCAGGGGCTCTGCTCAGCTCATACTTGGAGAAAGCTAAACAAAGCTCGTTTGGCGTGAACAAGTGCTGGCAAAAGGCAAATTAATGACAAAGAGTTGATTTGAAATTATTTTATTCTGTCCTTTCACTGAAGGATTGCCTTATTCTCCAAGTGAAAATATGCCCAGATCAATAAGCTCAAGCCTTAGAGCAAGAAAGGCATGCTCCAGCCCCATTTATTTAATCCACTTTTTGGTGCAAAGGGGGCACATAATTTACAGGACAGGAACTGCAAAGCAAGAACTAATAACAAGTTCTGGGAAGCATGTGCTGCCATCCATCTCCCGGGTGAAGTTCAGGTCATCACATTACCCAACCACTATCTCGGCTGCGGTGAAAACCTCCAGGTCATTGACAACAGGCCCCCCAACAGTCTTGCCATCTTTGTCTGACAAGCAGATGTGCAGATGAGGAGCTTCACTCAGAGTTCCAATTGAGGAGACAATTTCAAACCTCTCATTTAGGTGAATGATCTAAAAAAGCAAACACACAAACACACAATACAAGGAGAAGCAGCAGAGATGAACACTGGAATAAACATGCACATATGCTGTTTTACTCAGGTTCAGAATCTAGCCCATTCTCATATTTTAAAACGCCAGCATTTTAAAATGCTGATGTTCAGAGTGTATTTGAGGACTTTGAACATTTTGTGAAGAAAAAGTCCCTGCAGTTTATTTGTTTGTGCTGCCTCAGAAGCTGATAGGCAAAGAATTGCCAGTGCTGTTATGAAGAAACAACACAGATGCATTTATGATGGGGATAGGTAACAGGAATCCAAATCGGTCATCCGGTATTCAGGGCCAGCCCTACAATTAGGTAGAGGGAGGTGGTCACCTCCAGTGGCTGATTTGGGGTGGAATGAAAGGACAGCAAGTGGTTTATTACTTAATTCGTTGTTGTGTTTGTACTGCCAGCAAGGTGAAGATGCATTTTCGAGATATCCTGCCTTGTGTACCAAAACAACAACTTGACCAATCTTGGATACTATACACCTTTACTTGGGGGCATTGAGGCACCATTTGCTGCCAAGGTTCTGGGATCAGCCCTGCCTCCTTTGCCCCCAAGAGAGTTTCTGTGGCACCAATACACAGTTAGCCGTATGATAACTGCCCCAAATTTCAGACTCTTCTTAATGACCAGTAGACAAATTTCTCCATTTAACAACGCTTCTTCTGGAAAACATCATCTGAACATTTAGTTTTGAAGGACTAGAATTTAAGAAGCTTAGCCTTTAGAATGCAGATATAATTTGTAACCAAGAATCTTTCTGGAAATTCCAACTCTACAATTCTGTGTTTCTGTGAAATATTTGCATATTACAGGGCCTCAGTCTGTGCTTGCTACCTTATTAGCATTGGAAGTGGCGGCACACTTGCCAGTCTCAGTGCAGCTTTGCAGAAGCTCCACGCACAAGTCATGAGAAAGGGAGATTTCAACTTTTTATCCCCCACAAATTTTACCAAGGATGTAAGGATTTCTTCTCTTGGTCCTAAGGGCAAAGCATAAATAGAGAGATGCCCAGGCCCAGCCTGGGTGGAAAATAAATATTTAAGGCATTAGTGCATGCTCATCAAGTAATTTCGTTGTCCCTGAGAGGGGGCAATGACAATAAAGATATTATTATTATTATTATTATTATTATTATTATTATTATTATTATCAGTCTAGTGTTCACGCAATGTCTGATTTATTGCTTGGTGGTGTATTTCAAAATACGTTGGCAAATCCATTTGAATTGTATAGTTTTGCAGCAGTCGTGTTTTGTAAGAATTATTGCTTCCAATTCTAAAGATATATCTATGCTACAGCAAACATAAATTGGTTTCAAACCAATTTACCCATCCTAGCTTCTCCCTAAAGAATCCTTGGATCAGTGGGTGTTTTTTGTGGTGTTTTGTTTTTGTTTTGTTTTTGCAGGGGTGCTAAGAATTCCCTATTGCAGTTCTCAAGACTACAAAAGATGCCAGTTTTAAAGCTGTTGATGATACGCCAACACTTTCTGGAAATATATTAATGAACAGATGTAAAGCACTACTATAGAGTTTCATTCTTCAGTCACTATAAATGCAGAATGTAGCATTTCAGCTCTGAATACATTTTGTGAAAGTACACTACAGCAACAATCATTCTTGGAGAGTTTGCACAAATGTCAACAGAACCAGTCCCGAATCAAATTTATTAGCTGGTGAAGACCTCTAACAATTTTACATAGAGACTGATAAGGCCAGCTGAGAGTTCTTTTCAATACTTTGTGATTAACACCTCCCCCCCCCCCAAGACCCCTGATTCAGTTTTTCGCATATGTAAACAGTTTCTTGGTACTAAATAACATGTTACTGAAAAAGTAACAATTTGGTCATTAAAAATGTTCAATGTATACAATTTTCTTTAATCTGGAACACTTACCAGCAATTCACAGAGAGCTATTGTAAAACAGTGAACTTCAATGAGCTACTGTCATCCCTTCCAACATTCCTTAGATGAAAATAGGGACATTTCTCACTCGCCTCCCAAATGACCCTTCTCAACCCCGCCAGAGCATTTCCACCACCACTACACCAGTGGGACACAGTGCACATAACTTCCACCGTCCTGAGAAAATCCCTTAATCCTGATTTTATTTTATTATTTTTATTATTTGACACACACCAATTAATAAATTTCAGAAAGGGGCAAAATTAGAGATGGACACATATAGTATTTTTTTGTTTAAAAAACACAAGACTCCTTGTGCTCCGCTCCAGTCCCCTCTTCTTCCTGACCGAGGCAGCCCTATTATTTTATTATTATTATTTAAAGTTTTTAAAAGTTTACATTTTTCTATAATTGGTGCTGTGAAAAGACGTATGGGTCCAGGCAGCTGCAGTGGCTATCGTATTTCCCAGTCCTTTCTACCCAGCGGCCTGGGGGCTGATCTAAGTGGCATTTCTCCTCAAAGTTGGCTGAGGGGGAGGTGCAGATCACCTGGGAGGCAGGTGTGGGTGATGGGAAGCCCCAGAGGCACCCAGAGGTTGTCCTGGGTTGCTCCGTGACTGGAACTCCCTTAAACCTGTTGCCATACCTGCTTCTCCCCAATGTAATTACATACCCCCCAAGCGTCCCAATTTTTCAAGGACAGTCCCCAAGTTATGAAAGCCATCCTGGCTTCTGATTTGATCCTGCAATGTCCCTATTTCCCCCATCAGTGCTGCTGCTGCTGCTGCTGCTGCGAAGTTTGGGGAGGAGGATGAGCCGGCACTTGTCCCTAGCGATAATGGCAGCTGTGAGGGAGCAATTCTGGCCTCTCCGTGGCCTCTCTGGTCTCTTTATGGCTGCTGCTGCTGCTGCTGCCAGCCTCCTTCCTGCTGGAGAGGGGGCCAGGAGGAGGAGGAGAGGCTGCATTTGCTGAGGTCCAGCCCCGTGTGAGGCACCGGACAGGGCGGCCCTGGCTGGGAAGAAAGGAAGAGTATAAGGAGTTGTGTGTGTGTTTTAAAAAATGCTTTGTGCATCTGTGTTAATCTTGCCCCTTTCTAAAACTTATTGGTATGTATTTCTCTTTTTGTAAATCACCTAAAGAATAAAATGTAATAAAATTGGGATGAAGGGGTTTCCTCAGGACGGTGGAGGGTGTGTGTGCTGTGTCCCGTTGGTGTCATGGTGGCGGCACTCGCCCCTCCTCTGATAGGAAATGCTCTGGGGGGGGGGGAGGAAGCAGACAAAAATGGGGAGTTGAGGAGGTCTGTTGTGGGGAGTGAGAAATGTCCCTAATTTCATCTGAGGAATGTTGGATGGTATGTAATTAACTGGTAAATGCTATTAATCCATTTAGTACTGTTTGGGACACAACATTACAGTGCAAGCATCTGGCCTCTATAGACCAGCTGAAGGGCCACAGAGTACCATGTAAGGCTCTACTTCATTCAACACATTGGGGCTTACTTCTGAGTAAACGTGCATAGGATTGTGCTGCAACTAAGTCCTCTCATGTAATGATTCTGGCAGGTTTGTGTGTCCAATTCCCCTTCCTCTGGAGAAGAGGTCAAGGAATCAAGAGTCAGAAGGGGAAGGCGCCCTTTTGAATCCCTGCTGCCTGGCTCAGCTTTTAAATAGAGAAAAGCAGTTTAACAGAAAGGTCTGGGGAAATCTGCTGTTCTTGCAGCACAGAGAGAGTGTGGGTTATGCTTTATTTAAAGGGATACCCGGGGGTCGGGTAACTCCATACCCTCCAACATTTCTCCAGTGACAATAGGGACATCCTAAGGAAAAGGGGAACATCCTGGGATCAAATAAGAAACTGGGACAGCTTCTCTGAGAAGTATAATATTTCTACAGTATTTGACTTGTAATAATAATTCCTATGGGAGAAACTCAGTGTCACACTATTATGCAAGCATTTCTGCATCCCCTCTCCATCCCCTGCTTGCTGTTCTGGGGGTTCTCTTGACAGCCACCCTCACCCCGAACTGATTTGGGATGGCAAGGGCAAAAGAGGGGCATGGAAAGCCCAGTTGCATAGTGGGACTTTTGCTGGCTCCTGCTAAAGCAGCTATTTCACTGACTCTGGCCCAAGAAATATAAATCAGCTGATGCACATTTATGCAAATGTTTTTTTTGGGGGGGGGTTGTGTGTGGTGGTGCCTAATTTGTCACCCTCTTTAGGAGCCACATATAAAGCTCAGGGGAAGGGAAATGTCACGTTGCTCTGTGACATCCCATGTCACATGGAGAGGGAGAATTGGAGAAGAAGAAACAAGATGAGAATAAACCCTTTTTGATCACACACGCTATCTTCTTGCAGCACCTTTGTTATCTTAATTCCAACTTTAAAGGAAATCAGTCTCGGACCTCCACTCAGGGCTGAGGTTTAAATTTCAGACTAACTATAAGTACTGTCATCCTATTAGCGTTTGTTTTGCTTTGTTGTAGCTTTGCAAAAATTGTGTGTGTGTGTGTGTGTGTGTGTATGTACAGGAAAATAAATACAGGCAACCTCTCTCCCTCTAATTGCTTTTTTTGCACACATTTTTAAAAATATGTCATTTGCATTTTAGTCGATACAATATCTACTTTTTAAATTTAATCAATTGTTGTGCTTTTCTGTCCCAAAGGATAAAGAGTCTTTTGATTTCTCACCCCCACATGTAAACGATTTCCCAAACTGCAGGAGAGTCATTTCAATTAGTGCAAAGCTGATCATTAGCTAACTAATAAGGACTAATTTTCTATCACAATTATTTCCTAATTAAATCCCAAACTGAGATTTCTAACCCAGATGGTCAGTGATGCTACAGATTTGTTTAAATTTCTTAGCACAGTAACAAACTGCTAATTAGGTTTTGTAAATACATTAATTCCCTTGCGATTGAGTTAATAGTATTGCATGCTGCCAGTTTATTAGCGCATTAATTGTGACAGGCTTTCCTTGGCCTGACATATAATCCACTTATCACACACTGCTACTAAAGAGATTATAAACAAAATCATAACTGAAGTCTTCCCTTTAATTTAAGAGTGCTGTTGTCAGTGTCTGACGTCACAGTTAAGGAATATTCTGTTTCTGTAATGATTAAACCCATTTATCTTTACAGTCATACTTCTTCTTCTTCTTCTTCTTCTTCTTCTTCTTCTTCTTCTTCTTCTTCTTCTTCTTCTTCTTTATTGCATTTATATTCTGCCTTTCCTCCAGAAAGCTCAAGGCAGCATACATGGTCTCCTCCCATTATTATTCAATTTTGTGTATTACAACCCTCCATGTTTCATGTACTTTGACTGAACCCCAAGAGCACTCATTTGTCCCCCTCTTTGCTATCCTTCCACCATCAGGCAAATACCTTCTTCTTCTTTTAAGACAGGCCTTCTAGCTGATTAGTCTCTTAAAGCTCAATATATTTTGACTAGCTGCTGCTTAGTGTTTTATTATTTTATTGTGTCATCCTTGATTCATTCCCCAACCCACTTTGCTCTAGTAATTATCAATTGATGTGCATTATTATTGCTTATTGTGTTTTTGTTTTTATTGTGTCGTTGGTAAAACCATGGGATATAAATGGAAAGAATGAACACATAATAAATGCTATAGACATTAAAGAGGGATGTATTCTGGCCCCTTAGTATTCACATCAGGTAAGATGGTTCTCTCCCTGCTGTTATTATTTTAAATTAATTAATCAGCCTTCCACACACATATCAAATCAATTTACAATATAGCATATAAATAGCTAAACATAGTTTTAAAAACAGCACAAAAACAACACAAAATAAATATCTAAGCAGAGTCCTTTTCATCCAGCTGGAAAAGCTTGTTGAAACAAAACAAAAAAAAAGCCTTCTGTTGTTTCCAGACAGTGCAGATAGTGAGTGCCTGTTGTATCTCAACAAGAATGTGGTTCCATAAAACAGGGGGAAGCCACAGTGAAAGTCCCTTTCTGAGTTACTGTGAAGTGGACTTCTGGGGCTTTGGGGGCCTTCTGTGTTAGTGCCAACATCCTGAACTTGGCATGGCAGCAGATCAGCAGCAAGTGAAAATCCTACAAACAAGGTGTTCTATGCTGGCAGTAGTTTGCTCCCAGCAACCTAGCTGCTAAGGCTAGCGCCACATAGAGCACATGGTTGTAATCCAGCCTTGATGGGTTGCCATATGTCCTCTTTTTCCAGGACACATCCTCTTTTTCATGAGTATGTAAAATGAGAATCATCATAGTTAAATGTAAAAGTCGGCAAATCCTCTTTTCCGCTCTTCAGAGTATGTCTTCTAATAGACAGCTGTGGTTAAGTGATCTTGATACAGGAATAGTCATGGCTATCCCTATTATTATTATTATATTAAGTTTTTTGTTTATTTATTTACACACACGCATCCCTTGATGAGGATGCATATTGTCTAATCCTGGGTCATTGGATGCCAGCCTATCTTGCCTGTCAAAGCTAGTCAAAGGGGCTGCGGAGACTGCAACCCCATCCAGAGCAGGGTCCCGTACTAAAGTCTCACCCACAGAGCTGTGGGATATTTAAATTGCAGTCAAACCCACAATTCATGTTTTGAGAGATTGACGCATGAAGGGGCTGAGGCTCACAGAGCTCTCCCCTCTGTGCCCTGACAGGAAGAGCGCATGGCTATATTTGCTCCTCCCTGCCTGGGCACACTCTTTTCCTGCTCTTCTTCACCCATGCCCAAGACATAGAACAACAGCCAACCTGAGATCAAGCTCAGCCTCCATATATATATATATATATATATATGCTTTCGTAGATTTTCACGGGTACAGGAATGCAGGTTTTGGTGTCCTCGGGTGTCTTCCCGTGTAAAAGTTGGGGTGTCTAGGCGACGTTTCGACGAGGTCTCACTCGTCATCTTCAGGCTGGTGCTTTCGGCTTCTTGTTACTGGAACAGAGCGGGATCTCAATGTTTGAGTTCCTATAAATACTGTAGAGGGGGTGTGGTGTCTAGCCTCCAATGTTCTGGGCAGAGAGGAAGTTCCCAGGCTAGTGTGCCTTTTCTTCTTTTGTTCCTTAATTACTTGAGAGATACCTTGAGTGATTTCTTGAGTGATATCCTGAGTACCACTTAGGTGGGTCATTAGGTGTGGATTAGTTGCTAAAGTCTTTGTGTCTTGACCTCATGAACTTTGTGAAGAGTTTTCCTGAGAAGATGGCTGTATTGCACTTAGTTGTGCTTTGGCTTGGCTTCGTGTATAGGGGCGAGCTGTGGTTTTGTGGCTTGTGTCAGCCAGATCTGTGTAGGGATTGCAGGGGGGTGCAGCATCCGGAGGTGCCACCATGGATTGGCTACTGGATGGTGTCAGTAATTCATCTGTGGAGAGGGTCTGGGTTTGGGTCTGGTGTGGTTGATTGGTGTTGGCGTTCTGTGTGCCTCTGGATCTGGTGTCAGTTTTTGTGGGGAGGGCTAATTTCCAGATGTCTGGCAAGCGGGATGTGTCGTCACGCTTGTTCATGTTGTGAGGGTGTTTCTCTATCTCGATGGCTTCCATGATTATTCTCTTGTGGTGATGAAAGAAACACATGAAAGAAACACATGAAAGAAACAGGACAACACATGAAAGAAACAGGACACGAAATTAATTTTGCAGATTCCAAATTGCTCTTTAACACGGAACATCACCACAAGAGAATAATCATGGAAGCCATCCTCACAACATGAACAAGCGTGACGACACATCCCGCTTGCCAGACATCTGGAAATTAGCCCTCCCCACAAAAACTGACACCAGATCCAGAGGCACACAGAACGCCAACACCAATCAACCACACCAGACCCAAACCCAGACCCTCTCCACAGATGAATTACTGACACCATCCAGTAGCCAATCCATGGTGGCACCTCCGGATGCTGCACCCCCCTGCAATCCCTACACAGATCTGGCTGACACAAGCCACAAAACCACAGCTCGCCCCTATACACGAAGCCAAGCCAAAGCACAACTAAGTGCAATACAGCCATCTTCTCAGGAAAACTCTTCACAAAGTTCATGAGGTCAAGACACAAAGACTTTAGCAACTAATCCACACCTAATGACCCACCTAAGTGGTACTCAGGATATCACTCAAGAAATCACTCAAGGTATCTCTCAAGTAATTAAGGAACAAAAGAAGAAAAGGCACACTAGCCTGGGAACTTCCTCTCTGCCCAGAACATTGGAGGCTAGACACCACACCCCCTCTACAGTATTTATAGGAACTCAAACATTGAGATCCCGCTCTGTTCCAGTAACAAGAAGCCGAAAGCACCAGCCTGAAGATGACGAGTGAGACCTCGTCGAAACGTCGCCTAGACACCCCAACTTTTACACGGGAAGACACCCGAGGACACCAAAACCTGCATATATATATATATATATATATATATATATATATATATATAGTTTTACATTACAAATTTAAATTCAAACATTAAAGATCAAAATCATCCTTTAGGATTCCCTGAATCCTTCGACTCCCCTCCACCCTTCCATGGTTACCATTATCAATCTTTTTTTCCAACTGCTTCTCTTATTTTCTCTATTTTTAAAAAATAATCCATTTTACCCTAGTTTTTCACACATTACAAGCATTATTCAAATCCTGCCAAAGTTTTTAGTTGTTTACAGTGTTCTTTTAAATACATTAAAAATTTTCCCATTCCTTCTAAAAGTTCTTCTCTTCCTGGTTTCTGATTTTCCAGGTCAATTTCGCCATTTCGGCATAGTCCATCATCTTCATCAGCCATTCTTCTCTGGCCAGGACTTCTTTACATCTCTGGGCCAGTAGTATCCGCGCTGCTGTCATTGCATACATAAACATTCGTTTCTGCTCCTTTTGTATCTCTGCATCTAAAATACCTAGCAAAAAGGCCTCTGGTTTTTTCACAAATGTTATTTTAAACATTTTTTTCAACTCATTATATATCATTTCCCAGAATGCTTTTGTTATCTTGCACGTCCACCACATATAATAGAAGGTGCCTTCCTTCTCCTTACATTTCCAACAAACATTTGAAGTAGTTCTGTACATCTTTGCTAATTTTACAGGTGTTAAATACTACTAATACATCATTTTCATATAATTCTCCTTCAACATACAGCACACTGTAAATTTTAAATCCTCCCTCCATAACTTTTCCCAAGATGAAAATTGGATATTGTGCCCAATATCTTGTGCTCATTGTATCATTACAGATTTAACTTCTTCGTCTTTTGTATGCTACTCTACCACAATTTGTACATTTTTGAAAGTAACTTCATATTATTTTCCATTAAATATTTTTCAAACTTTGAAATTTCTTGACCATATCCATTTTTCTTATCTATTTTAAACACATCATTTAATTGATGGTATTGCAACCAGTCTGTTACTAACAGTCATCTCCTCAAAACTTTTCAATTTCAATTGTTGTTCTACTTCCATGAGCAACTCTTTATAGGTTGCCCATTCACTTTTTGCATTAGTTTTTTCCAGGGATATCACTCCCACTGGGGAAAGCCACCATGGTGTCTTCTGCTCTAACAGGTTTTTACATTTTTCCCATACACCATAAATTGCTTTTCTTACCAAGTGATTCAAAAACCCTTCATGCACTTTGATCTTCTCATATCATAAATATGCATGCCAACCAAATCTATTATCGTGACCCTCAAGCTCCAAGATATCTGTATTTTTTAAAGTTATCCATTCCCGTAGCCAGCAGAGACATGACACCTCATAATATAATTTCAAATCTGGGAAAGAGAAGCCACCTCTTTTTTTGTATCTGTTAATAATTTATATTTAATCCTTGGTTTCTTCCCCTGCCAGATAAATTTAGAAATGTATTTTTGCCATTGTTTGAAGTGTCCCACTCCTCTGACCACTAGTATTGTTTGAAATAAGAATAACTTTCTTGGCAATACATTCATTTTCATAAGAAGAAGAGTTTGGATTTGATATCCCGCTTTATCACTCCCCTTCAGGAGTCTCAAAGCGGCTAACATTCTCCTTTCCCTTCCTCCCCCACAACAAACCCTCTGTGAGGTGAGTGGGGCTGAGAGACTTCAGAGAAGTGGGACTGGCCCAAGGTCACCCAGCAGCTGCAGGTGGAGGAGCGGAGACGCGAACCCGGTTCCCCAGATTATGAGACTTAACCACTACACTACACTGGCTCTCCATAACTGAAACTCTTCCTCAAACTGATAAATTCACCCTTCCCCAAACATCCATATTCAGGCTCCATTTTTAAGCTACCATTTTTAAGCTTACCATTGTAAGCCTGCCTGCATCAAGCTACTGTACCTGTTACTCTTCAAGACGTATTCTGAGTGAGGAAATTTTTTTTAATTTATTTTTTTACTTTTACAATACTGTAATTATTATTTTAAGGGGGAGAAAAGGAAAATCCAGTCTGCCTTAAAGAATCCTGAATTACTTAAACTAAAAGGCTATTTTAGCTTCCCTTTAAGCTGCAAAGGGATAGCGCTCTGCTGAACTGACAATCATGAGAAAGGAAGGATAATATATAATAAATATATCCTCTCCTAGCATCTAATCAAATCCCAACAAGAGATTCCATCTTGGCAGCATTCAAACCCAGTTCATTTGCCCCCATCCAGACAGGGAAGGGATGGAAGGATCTGTTAAGTTTGGTTCTCTCTGTTTCTTATTCTTTCTGGTCTTAAATGTGGGTCTGAACATTTCTGCAGTAATCTGCTAATTTTCTTTTTAAAAGCCCTCGTGAAAATTCTTAAGCATTTTGGTGAATTTCACCTGATAAACAGTTTTGTCCAATGTATGCACTTCTACAAGCAGTTTCTTGCAATATAATACACTTTTGTACATTATTTTCACCAATAGATCCACTTTTAAGCATGCTTTTACCCGATACATGCATTTTTGTAAACACTGGCTGCATGGAGAGCTGCTTTGCAAAATTTGTAGAAGCGTGAATTTTGAAATAAGACTATGTTTTGGTTCTCATATTGTTTTGAAAAATGTGAATTTGATAAATTTGGCTTTAAACCCAGACTGAACCAAATTTCCCTCCCATCCATAGCCTAGGGCCTTCTCAGCCATTTCTAATTCAGATGTTACAGAGAATTAGAATTTGATATCATTAACATGTTAATGTCATCTTGCTCCTAATGATTGCTCCCAACAACTTCAATAGCATTGAAGACGATTTAGGGCCGTGCAGCACCCCATTGCTCAAAAGCCAGTAGGCTGAGAAAAACTACTTCCTAGATTGCAAAGCCATGCCTGCAATACTCATCTTTCATAGACAGTGCAGCAGTTGTTGTTGTTTAGTCGTTTAGTCGTGTCCGACTCTTCGTGACCCCATGGACCAGAGAACGCCAGGCACCTCTGTCCTCCACTGCCTCCCGCAGTTTGGTCAAACTCATGCTGGTAACCTCGAAAACACTATCCAACCATCTCGTCCTCTGCCGTCCCCTTCTCCTTGTGCCCTCCATCTTTCCCAACATCAGGGTCTTCTCCAGGGAGTCTTCTCTTCTCAT
The DNA here is from genome assembly GCF_964106915.1 of Podarcis gaigeae. NCBI lineage: Eukaryota > Metazoa > Chordata > Lepidosauria > Squamata > Lacertidae > Podarcis > Podarcis gaigeae. The sequence goes on along the minus strand of NC_139683.1, from coordinate 89,552,301 downwards.
GAGGTGGCCAAAGTACTGGAGCCTCAGCTTCACAATCTGTCCTTCCAGTGAGCACTCAGGGTTGATTTCCTTCAGTATGGAGAGGTTTGATCTTCTTGCAGTCCATGGGACTCTCAAGAGTCTCCTCCAGCACCATAATTCAAAAGCATCAATTCTTCGGCGATCAGCCTTCTTTATGGTCCAGCTCTCACTTCCATACATCACTACTGGGAAAACCATAGCTTTAACTATACGAACCTTTGTTGGCAAGGTGATGTCTCTACTTCTCAAGATGCTGTCTAGGCCTGTCATTGCCCTTCTCCCAAGAAGCAGGCATCTTTTAATTTCGTGGCTGCTGTCACCATCTGCAGTGATCATTGAGCCCAAGAAAGTAAAATCTCTCACTACCTCCATTTCTTCCCCTTCTATTTGCCAGGAGGTGATGGGACCAGTGGCCATGATCTTCGTTTTTTTGATGTTGAGCTTCAGACCATATTTTGCGCTCTCCTCTTTCACCCTCATTAAAAGGTTCTTTAATTCCTCCTCACTTTCTGCCATCAAGGTTGTGTCATCTGCATATCTGAGGTTGTTGATATTTCTTCCGGCAATCTTAATTCCGGCTAGGGATTCATCCAGCCCAGCCTTTCGCATGATGAATTCTGCATATAAGTTAAATAAGCAGGGAGACAAAATACAGCCTTGTCGTACTCCTTTCCCAATCAGTTGTTCCATATCCAGTTCTAACTGTAGCTTCTTGTCCCACATAGAGATTTCTCAGGAGACAGATGAGGTGATCTGGCACTCCCATTTCTTTAAGAACTTGCCATAGTTTGCCGTGGTCGACACAGTCAAAGGCTTTTGCATAGTCAATGAAGCAGAAGTAGATGTCTTTCTGGAACTCTCTAGCTTTCTCCATAATCCAGCGCATGTTTGCAATTTGGTCTCTGGTTCCTCTGCCCCTTCTAAATCCAGCTTGCACTTCTGGGAGTTCTCGGTCCACATACTGCTTGAGCCTTCCTTGTAGAATTTTAAGCATAACCTTGCTAGCGTGTGAAATGAGTGCAATTGTGCGGTAGTTGGAGCATTCTTTGGCACTGCCCTTCTTTGGGATTGGGATGTAGACTGATCTTCTCCAATCTTCTGGCCACTGCTGAGTTTTCCAAACTTGCTGGCATATTGAGTGTAGCACCTTAACAGCATCATCTTTTAAAATTTTAAATAGTTCAGCTGGAATACCATCACTTCCACTGGCCTTGTTATTTGCAGTGCTTTCTAAGGCCCATTTGACTTCACTTTCCAGGATGTCTGGCTCAAGGTCAGCAACCACACTACCTGGGGTATACGAGACATCCATTTCTTTCTGGTATAATTCCTCTGTGTATTCTTGCCACCTCTTCTTGATGTCTTCTGATTCTGTTAGGTCCTTACCACTTTTGTCCTTTATTATGGAAATCTTTGTACGAAATGTTCCTTTCATATCTCCAATTTTCTTGAACAGATCTCTGGTTCTTCCCATTCTATTGCTTTCCTCTATTTCTTTGCATTGCTTGTTTAAGAAGGTCTTCTTGTCTCTCCTTGCTGTTCTTTGGAAATCTGCATTCAGTTTCCTGTATCTTTCACCATCTCCCTCGCATTTTGCTTGCCTTCTCCCCCCCGCTGTTTGTAAGGCCTCATTGGACAGCCACTTTGCTTTCTTGCATTTCCTTTTCATTGGGATGGTTTTCGTTGCTGCCTCCTGTATAATGTTACGAGCCTCCATCCATAGTTCTTCAGGCATTCTGTCCACCAAATCTAAATCCTTAAACCTGTTCCTCACTTCCACTGTGTATTCATAAGGGATTTGACTTAGATTGTATCTTACCGGCCCAGTGGTTTTTCCTACTTTCTTCAGTTTAAGCTTGAATTTTGCTATAAGAAGCTGATGATCTGAGCCACAGTCAGCTCCAGGTCTTGTTTTTGCTGACTGTATAGAGCTTCTCCATCTTTGGCTGCAGAGAATATAATCAATCTGATTTCGATGCTGCCCATCTGATGATGTCCATGTGTCGAGTCGTCTCTTGTGTTGTTGGAAAAGCGTGTTTGTGATGACCAGCTTGTTCTCTTGACAGAACTCTATTAGCCTTTGCCCTGCTTCGTTTTGATCTCCAAGGCCAAACTTGCCAGTTGTTCCTTTTATCTCTTGACTCCCTACTTTAGCATTCCAATCCCCTATAATGAGAAGAACATCCTTCTTTGGTGTCACTTCTATAAGGTCTTGTAAGTCTTCATAGAATTGGTCAATTTCAGTTTCTTCAGCACAAGTAGTTGGTGCATAAACTTGGATTACTGTGATGTTAAAAGGTCTGCCTTGGATTCGTATCGAGATCATTCTATCATTTTTGAGATTGCATCCCAGTACAGCTTTCGCCACTCTTTTGTTGACTATGAGGGCCACTCCATTTCTTTTACGGGTTTCTTGCCCACAGTGGTAGATATGATGGTCATCCGAACTGAATTCACCCGTTCCCGTCCATTTTAGTTCACTGATGCCCAGGATATCAATATTTATTCTTGCCATCTCATTTTTGACCACCTCCAACTTACCCAGGTTCATGGTTCTTACATTCCAGGTTCCTATGCAATATTTTTCTTTACAGCATTGGACTTTCCTTTCGCTTCCAGATATATCCGCAACTGAGCGTCCTTTCGGCTTTGGCCCAGCCGCTTCATCAGCTCTGGATCTACTTGTACTTGCCCTCCGCTCTTCCCCAGTAGCATGTTGGACGCCTTCCTACCTGAGGGGCTCATCTTCCAGCGTCATATCTTTTATATGCCTGTTGTCTTTGTCCATGGAGTTTTCTTGGCAGGGATACTGGAGTGGCTTGCCGGTTCCTCCTCCAGGTGGATCACGTTTGGTCAAAACTCTCCACTATGACCTGTTCATCTTGGGTGCCCTGCTCGGCATAGCTCATAGCTTCTCTGAGTTCTTCAAGCCCCTTCGCCACGGCAAGGCAGTGATCCATGAAGTGCAGCAGTAGATAGTATCAAAAACTGAAGCATGAGCACAAGTTTCAGGGTTGCATCCCCCCTGCTGCTCCCAAAGACTGACTCATTCCCAAACCCAGGTCTGAATCCAGACTAGAATTGGACTTGATAATCAGTTTCCTCCAGTTAGGTCTGCAGTTGGCACCACAACTTGCCCCCAAAGCAGGCACCCCCAACCCTCTTGCATTCACAGGCTGGGATGCAGCAGGTGCCGAACTTGCCAAGGATGTGCTGCCCAGGCTGCAGCCACACAAGGCAAGCCAAAAAGCTGGGATCTTCCTTTGCAGTGACTTCCAAGCCCTGTTTGGATAAGCTGAGATTTTCCTTTGCAGCAAAGGGAAAGTGGGTTATCTGACATAATAGTGATTTCAAGTGATTGATAGATGTGTGACCTGGACAACATGTCAAAATGGTCCCCCAGGGGTGGGGTAGATAAGGATCTGACCTGTTGGGCTAAAAGGGTTTCTATCCATTTCTATTTTTTGTTATATTTTGAAAGTTTATTGCTTTGCATAAGCAACTTGCTTAAAAAAAAGACAAAAGTTCTCATTTAAAATAAGAAAGTACCCCATTGTATTTGACTTCATTTACTTTCTTATTACAAGCATGTTAATCTGCCACACATAGTGTGCGGCTAAAGAGCCTTAACTGTAATAATTCCTGTTGAGTGCCTGAAAAACAGAGTAAATGATAGATAATTCTGAATGGCAAGATTATAGAAACATTGAGGGTTTAGCAGGGGGTTATTAAAACAAAAAAATAGCAATAGTTTATAGTACTTCTTTTAATAAACAGCTTAAGAGATAGAGGAACAAAGAACAAGGTGCATTATTGTTACATTTCAGGGGAATCCATTGCAGTTCCTAATGATGAAAAAAGAGAGTAATTAACGAGCAGCTGAAATTCCCTTCAAAGGCCAGTTGCAGATATGCTGTCACCCTATCCTGATTGCCCCCACTGCTTCCATTGCAAGCCTATATGAGATCATATAGAGAGGAGGGCATGACAGAGACAGCAGAGGCTGCGCAACCACAATACCTGGGCAGGGTTAGCACCAGCACCAGTCAAATATGCCAGGATGCCTTATAGTAGAAATTAGGGTTGTGCATGGCCCCTCAATCCTAATTAAACCCTAAAACCCCAGTTAAACCTGTGGTCCATAGGATAGTGAGGTGAAGCAGTAGTGCCTGGCAGGGCAGCAGGGCAGGCACAGTGGCAGGAGCACTGGCAGGAGTCAAGGTAGGCAGTGCCACCCCATCTTCTGCCCAATGGTAGGGCTGGCTCCCTGCTGCTGCTATTAAACATTGGTAGTCAGAAATCCTTGTCACTCTAATGCAAATCGCCCATCAGTATATACTAATTACACACCGTCCCCTCTGCTCCAGGCAACTGCAACTAGCAATAGATAACAGATCAGAAACTTGATATCTCATAAAATTATCCTTGCACCTTGAATGTGGTACTAAAACAAAGGCTAACTTCCCTAACCTGCCAAGAAGCAGCCTCATTAATTGTGTGTTAAAATTCCACTCATTACGCACAGCAGGTAATAAATTCTAAGCAAAGCAGATGTTCTAATTTTTAAAACCATTAAGTTGTACGTCTGGTACACAAGGGGAGGTGCTGTCTAGGGTGCACATAAGGCACTCCTTGAGATATGAAACATTTCCTCTCTTCTACATCTGGGTCAGACTCACATCTACTCTCTTAGAAGATATTTTATGAACCTGGTGAATAGCAATATATATAAATATACATGTAGAACATAAACACACAATGCATATGGAGAGAATAAATAATGGCTAACTGTGAATTAAATACATTGAATGAGTTTGTTAACATTATAATAAACCATGAGAGCAATGTCTGAGTGTGTTGGGTGTGCTGCTGGACACATCAAATTCTAGTAGCGTCTTTCTGCCCAAGGAAGGGCATGGTCATGTTCCCCAATCCTCTTCTCTTGAACCAGGAGCTGGGTTTAAATGCACAGAAAGGTGCCCTAAGCTGCAAATCCTATGCATACTTAATTGGGAATAAATACATTTGAACTGGGTTGTCTTACTTCCAAATAAACAAGCATGGGCTGTAGAATCACAGAATCATAGAATTTTAGAGTTGAAAGGGACCCCAAGGGTCATCTAGTCCAACCCCCTGCAATGCAGGAATCTCAGCTAAAGCATCCATGACAGATGGCCACCCAACCTCTGCTTAAACACCTCCAAGGAAGGAGAGTCCACCACCTCTCGTGGGAGTCTGTTCCACGGCTGAACAGCTCTTACAGCCAGAAAGTTTTTCCTGATCAGAATCTCCTTTCTTGTAATGTGAAGCCATTGCCTCGAGTCCTTCCTCTTAAGAGCAGGAGAAAACAAGCATCCTCCCTCTTCCATGTGACAGCCCTTAAGATATTTAAAGATGGCTATCATGTCTCCTCTCAGTCTCTTCTTTTCCAGGCTAAACATACCTAGCTCCTTCAAGTGCTCCTCATAAGGCTTAGTTTCCAGATCCTTGTTATTATTATTAATAATAATAATAATAATAATAATAATTTATTTATACCCCGCCCATCTGGCTGGGCCTCCCCAGCCACTCTGGGCGGCTTCCATAAAAACCAAAAATACAGTAAAATATCACACGTTAAAAACTTCCCTGAACAGGGCTGCCTTAAGATGTCTTCTGAATGTCAGGTAGTTGTTTATCGCTTTGACATCTGCTGGAAGGGCGTTCCACAGGGTGGGCGCCACACACCGAGAAGGCCCTCTGCCTGGTTCCCTGTAGTTTTGCTTCTCGCAATGAGGGAACCACCAGAAGGCCCTCGGCGCTGGACCTCAGCGTCCGGGCAGAATGATGGGGGTGGAGACGCTCCTTCAGGTATACTGGACCGAGGCCTCTGGTTGCCATCCTCTGCACATGTTCCAGCTTGTCAGCATCCATCTTAAATTGTGGTGCCCAGAATTGGACACAGTATTCCAGATGTAGTCTGACCAACGCAGAAAAGAGTGGTGCTATTACTTCCCTTGATCTGGACACTAGACTTCTCTTGATGCAGCCTAGAATAGTGTTTTTGCTGCTGCATCACACTATTCAGCTTGCGGTCCACCAAGATCCCTAGATCCTTTTCACATGTACTGCTAGTAAGGCAGATGTCCCCCATCCTATATTTGTGCATCTGTTCTTCCTGCCTAAGTGCATAACCTTACATTTGTCCTTATTGAAATTCATTTTGTTAGCTTGCGCCCAGTTCTTCAATCTGTTAGACTCATGTTGAATTCTGATTCTGTTACTCCTCGCAGTTTGGTGTCATCTGCAAATTTGATGAGCATCCGCTCAATTCCTTCATCCAAGTCATTTATAAAGATGTTGAGCAACAATGGGCCCAGGACAGAACCCTGTGGCACCTCACTTGTCACTTTTTTCCAGGATGATGATTAGCCATTAATGAGTACTCTTTGGGTTCGGTCACTCAACCAGCTGTATGACCAGATAACTACATCTTTTGGCTGATGTGCAAAGTGGTGAACTCAAATCTATGCCTCCTTTTTCTTCCTAATGTTTGCAAAACATATGGCATGACTTCATAGTGATGCCATTTCCACTACCACTGCAAATGTCCACTAAGCTAAGCACCTGGAAATTAGGTGTTCCAGTGTTTCTGTCCTCCAACCCAGACATAAAATGCAATTTTCCAACTTGGGAGGTGGGCTAGAGTTGGTATCCAGTTTGTGCTACATTAATCCAATCTGGGGTTTTTAAAGCACTTCTTACACTGTCAGTCAAAAACAGTTACAGATAGGTAGCCGTGTTGGTCTGCCATAGTCAAAACAAAAAAAATTCCTTCCAGTAGCACCTTAAAGACCAACTAAGTTAGTTCTTGGTATGAGCTTTCGTGTGCATGCACACTTCTTCAGATACACTGAAACAGAAGTTTCCAGACCCTTCTATATAGTGAGAAGGTGGGGAGGGATATTACTCAGAAGGCTGGTGGGAATGGGTGATTGGCAGATAGCTGTGATGAGCCTGTGATGACACCTTCTCACTATATAGAAGGGTCTGGAAACTTCTGTTTCAGTGTATCTGAAGAAGTGTGCATGCACACGAAAGCTCATACCAAGAACTAACTTAGTTAGTCTTTAAGGTACTAGTCAAAAACAGTATCTTCCTAGTAACAAATCAAATAAAACCATAAGAGTGTGCTAAAGGATGTTGTAATCAAAGCTCTCCTGTGGCTTTGTGATATCTCACAGAGGCCATAACTTGCCTTTAAGGACACTGGTATAAAATTTACTTGAATCAAACATCCTTAGATAGTCCAGCTAAACAGCACAGGGTTTCACAGCAGAGCCTGCTGTGCATTAGAGATTATGCTTAATAACTTTCCAATTCCATCCCACTTGCAAAAAGAAGGGTGTAAGTATGTTCAAAAAGTCAGTGACCCTGTTCATTCACTCTGGAAGGGCGTTCCTGAGATTTGTTGAAAAGTTCGCTACATTTTTTGTGGATCAAGAAGATGGTTACTGTATATCATGTGTTGGCAAACTAAGGTTCACGGGCCGGATCAGGCCCAATTGCCTTCTGGATCCAGCCCGCAGACGGTCCAGGAATCACCATGTGTATCGCCAGCATGTGTGTTCTTTCCCTCTCCCTCACACAACGGCAGTGGCGCCTCCTCCCTCCCTCCTGCTGGCTTCTCCCCACCCTGCCTAGAGGAGGAAGGGGACTGGGCTTTGTTGGTGCTAGAGCTCAAGCGGCCGCCATTTTAAGCAGCCCCTCTCCGGAGCCCTTTCATGTGCCACTCATCGTCCCCCCCCGCTGCCGCCGCCACCAGCCCCTGCCGCTCGCAAGACACAGGTGCTCTTGCATCATTTCCCCCCACAAAATATAGTCTGACCCCCCACAAGGTCTGAGCGACAGTGGACTGGCCCCCTGATGAAAAAGTTTGCTGACCCCTGCCGTATATGAACGAAGGTATGCAACAGTTTTGACTACATTCCAAAATTTACACATCAAAACTGCAGAAAACAAGGATTTCAAAATATTTATGAGAGTAATGAGAATTCTTGTATATTATTAGAGGGGCATTGTGCCCTGATAGGCGCAGTTCATTCCCGTTTTTGTTTAGATATTGGTCCTTTTAGAGCAGAGGTGAAGAACCTCCAGTCCATGGGTCCAATAAGTCCCAGTCTGGGTCCCTATTTGGCCAAGGCCATTTCCCTAAAATCACACCCACCTGCCCAACACCTGCTGTCATATGTCATGTCAAGTGATGCAGGTAGCAATGCAGCTGTGCATGCATGGCCAGGAGCCTTAAAGTGTGCCCTTAATTGTGTATTGGCAGCAAGGAAGGCTTGCTGCTGCCCCCAATCTGCTGGCTGATGGTGAGAGAAAGCCCACCAGGCTCAGCTGCACTGCAAGGTTCTCCATAGGGAGCTCAGCAGCGCAGCCTCTCCCTGTCCCAAGTGGGGCTTCAGGTCATCACTTATCAGCTGACTGGCACTAAGGTCAAGCCCCCTGGGTCAGCTGTTCTACTGAAATCCTCATGGATAAAAGTCACCTAGGGGTATCACCTGTTCTCCTGTGAATGTATTAGACACTTTGAACAGCCTTCTACAGATGCTTCTACTCTAAGAGTTTTGGCAGGGAAAGAGTTAGGATTGCCTAGTTTAAGTTCAGAAATGTGAGGCCAGGAAGCTGCCCCCACCAACAGTTAGTACTTGTCAGAGATGTGGCTGAATCAAATGTCTGGGAAGAGTCTGACTCTGGAGATGAAGGAATACCAGTACAGAGGGAGCCAGAATCTGACTCTGGAGACAAGGGAATGCAGTCACAGACAGAGCAGGATTGGCTTAGTTTGGCCTTCCCCCCCTCATCACGAGTTCCCAGACTCAGATAGAGCAGCAGACTCAAAAAGCTCACAGGCAGAGGGAGGAGACAGACAGCATTGAGGGGGTTGCTTTGCAACCAGGAGGGAGGCAGTGTTTAGAGGGCTCTTCATTTGAGGGGGGAGAGTCCACCCACCTTCTCCCCGAACCAGAAGAGCTGAAAGGGTTAAAATGCAAGTACAAGAAAGGAAGGACTGGACTTTGACGCCCTTCGTGCTGCAAAAGGGGCAGAGACTCAGAGTGACCAACTCATAGCTAAGAGCGGCAGGTTCGGAGCCGCTCTCTGGATGTTAATTGTAAATAAACATACAGTGGTACCTCAGGTTACAGACACTTCAGGTTACAGACTTGGCTAACCCAGAAATATTACCTCGGGTTAAGAACTTTGCTTCAGGATGAGAACAGAAATCACACAGTGGCAGCAGGAGGCCCCATTAGCTAAAGTGGTGCTTCAGGTTAAGAACAGTTTCAGGTTAAGAACGGACCTCCGGAACGAATTAAGTTTTTAACCTGAGAAGAAGAAGGGAAATGCCTTTTCCAGTGCTGCGCATACATACCGGAGGACGCTCAGAGTTTTGGGGCCTTGCAGCCACCCCCAGGGCGTTTTTCCAACAGGAGAAACTTCCCTTAAAAAATGATATAAGTTTAATCAAAGCTTTTCTTGCCTCCTGCAAAATTTCTTGGATTCTCCCCCCAAGCTGGAATGTTTTCATATTTGCCTTAGAATTTCTGAAGTGGCATTTCTATTCCCTGTTCGTGCCTGACTTTTTTTTTGTTTGTTTGATAGGGAAAAAATGGGGAAGAAGAGGAAATAATGAGCAGACATTATGTAATCTCATGGTTTAACTTCCTCTAGATTTTCTAATAACAACTAACCTCTCAGTGTATTTTTGGCTTTCATTTAACATAATCTCTGAAAGTCTTTAAACTGGCAATTTCCTTTTCTCACAGTGTTTCATTTTCAAGTTGAAAGTACAGTGGTACCTCGGGTTACAAACACCTCAGGTTACAAACACTTTGGGTTACAGACTCCACTAACCCGGAAGTAGTACCTCGGGTGGAGAACTTTACCTCAGGATGAGAACATAAATCACGTGGCGGCAGCGGGAGGCCCCATTAGCTAAAGTGGTGCTTCAGGTTAAGAACAGTTTCAGGGTAAGAATGGACCTCCAGAACGAATTAAGTTCTTAACCCGAGGTACCACTGTATCATTAAACTGCCAGAGACTAATTAATTCTTATCAGAGCTTGCTTGCCTGCCTGAGATCATTACAATACTGTTGCCAGCAGACTGGGCAGGCACACAGATCACCCAGACCTCCCTGCTATGGTGAGATGCATTTCTATTTAAAATTATAGTAAAGGTAAAGGGACCCCTGACCATTAGGTCCAGTCGTGGCTGACTCTGAGGTTGCAGCGCTCATCTCGCTTTACTGGCTAAGGGAGCCGGCATACAGCTTCCGGATCTTGTGGCGAACCAGAGCAGCGCACGGAAACACCATTTACCTTCCCGCCGGAGTGGTACCTATTTATCTACTTGCACTTTGACATGCTTTCGAACTGCTAGGTTGGCAGGAGCAAGGACAGAGCAACGGGAGCTCACCCCGTTGCGGGGATTCAAACTGCCGACCTTCTGATCGGCAAGTCCTAGGCTCTGTGGTTTAACCCACTGCGCCACCCGCGTCCCAGGAACAGTAGTTATTCCTAAATGTGCATCTGGTCATATAAATTGGCGCTTGTAAATTGTATTCGAATCCATGCCCCTTTTTTGGTGATGTACTTCCATTTTTTTGCTAATGCTGAAGACATAACTACTGAAGACCTACCGGTAAACTGAATTGTTTATATGGAAACAGCAGTTCTTGTATCTTAGGCCTAAGGTTTAAAGGTTTAGTACTTTAAGGGATCAGAATAAGCACTGATGACATGGCATTTTTGTAATATCTGTTTTTTCCCAGTGTGTAGGTGGGTAGATGGGAAGCAATTTGGCTGGGATGGGGAGATAGCAGGTCAAATCCAATTCCTCCCCTCCAAGCTAAGTTTGATATGTGGGTGGAGCTGCCCACCAGTCAGTCACTTGTCACGAGGTGCCTTGAGTGGCGCTTTGAAGTCCAGACAATCAGCTGATAGTAGGAGCACCATGAGCAGCCCTCTGAAAGCACCAGTAGTGCCTGTATGCAACTTTACCCGCACCACCCCTGATGCCACATCACAGGGCAAATGGTGAACCTACTTAAACCCACGGGCTGGAGGCTCCCCACCACAGAAGTAGACTAACCTACAGGTACTGCTATGATTAAAGAAGCACTGTCATGTCCCTCAAAGAACCACTGCACGACTCTTGCAGCACCCGAAGCTCCAAACTCCAACGGCTTTCCTTTCTTTCTAGCCAAATTAAAACGTGTCTCTTCTTCCCACCCAGGACGTTGGATTTGACATTAGTAGTTGTCACAGGAGCCAACTGCTAGGGGTCAAGGTCCCTTCAGCCCCCCATAAAATATTTGAGGGGGCCAGACTCCCCCAAAGTTGATGGACATTGCCATTCAAAATCTGTGTGCATCTTGTGATCGTGGCTTGATGACCCATCAAAGACCAAGCTGTTACCTAGAAAACAGGTAATATTTTTATGATCAAAGAGCATTTTTGCAACAATGACATTTGCAATGCAGATGAACATGGGTGCCTACCAAAACACATAGCTTCAGATCCAGATCCTTCAGTATCAAGAAGTGCAGTACTTTCCAGTCAGAAGTGAAATGTACAGTAATGGTGATGAGGTAAACTGGATTTTCATTACAAGACCTGTGCATACTTTCTAATATGTCATTATAAATTCAAAGATGAATTCCTCTTTGAAGGCTAGATGCAGCAGTAGATCATTAATTTTAATTACCCATAAATAGTTAGAAACTCTGTTTCTGGGAACTGGAAGTGGATATAGCTACCCAGGGAGTCCGACACAAGCCTTCCTTAAATTGTGAATTATTTTCAGGAAATATAAATGCAATTTTTTTCTCTAGCAGAAGTTTTGAACTTCATAAGCAAATAAGCATAAACCAACAGTATAATCCACTGCAATATCCAAACTATTTTTTATTTACAATTATTATTATTATATTATTATTATTATTATTTATAATAATAAACAAAAATGAATAAAACAGGTTCTACCCACTTATAAATTAACTCAACACATTAACAGCAGAGTTGACAGTCCCTTACTATCTGGCATTCTTCATCCTCCTTAATTATTTCAAATTATACTGGCACTCAATCATATGAGATCCAGCTCACTTCTTTTAAAAAGCTAAAGCCACAGCTAGAAAAGTAGCTAGAGCTGCTTGCTCTGGGTGGGCAAGAGAGCTCCCTGCTCCCAAACCCCACAGCATCAGCTGCTGTGAAGGGAGGGAGAAGCTGCCTGGTCCAGGTGTGTGAGTGGAACATAACTGGAAAGAGGAAACTATTCAGTCTTGCTAAGGTGATTACTTTTTGTTTTGCGTTGTGTGGCAGAAGTGTGTGCCTGACATCCAGTCTTGGGTAGGGGGCAGGGAGGTCTTCTTTGGGGACCAAGTAACAAATATCAATGGTTGAATTGAATTTTAACAAGGCATTTTGGTCAAGGAAGTCCACACAATATGTTTCCTAGAAAATGATACTTATGCAAGGGCTCTTCTCTTGCATCTGAACAAAAACAGAATTCTTTGTTAGTGAAAGACATGATTTTAATAAAAGAGGATACACAAGAAGAAAATAGATATGCTTGATTTTAGAGACTGCAACTAGTGCAAAGTGACAAAGCTAGCTGGTGTTGACATTATGATTTATACCTTATAAAGCATCTTCTAATTCTCACAAGATGATAAAACATGGCTGTACAAAATTATCTCATATAAATAAGAGTGCATGCCTATTAGTTGCTCTATTTATCACCTGGTCCACGGGCTGTAGAGTTGTTTAGCCATTTTGTAAAATAAATTTATTTGTAGAAATGAAGACTAACTGACAGCCCAAGACTCTCAGCTGGTGTAGAATGACATCACATTGCTGAGCCTGATAAAGCAAAAGCTGAGAAGCTTCTGAGGTACTTCAGGGACCGAAACTGAGAATACGGCTTAGTTCTTATGAACAACACAAATTCAATGGAAGCTGCTCTTGACACTTCCTTGAAAGTATATTTTATTTTCCCTCATCTGATCGGCAGCCCCCCACCCACACAACCCACACACACAACACGCAACAGAAAACTCAACTTTGCCACTGAGCAAAGTTCCTTTTGAAAAAGGAAGCACAGCCAATCCCAGCTCATCTCTGCCACAAACACTGCTTGGGCATCATGTCTGACCTACATCAATGTTCATGGAGCACTTGTAACACTCTAAGCATGAAACAGTAACAACAGCAATAACAAATAGCAACAATATTGAATATTTGGCTGAATTTGACCTTTTATATATATCATTATTTAATGTCACTATATTTGATAGCCGGAAGTCAATATTATTTAAGATGTACCAATGAGTCTAAAGTTCTTAGTTGTTGTTTTTAATGAGAGTAAAAGTTGAAAATAAAACGCATTTTCGATTAAGAAATTGTAAATTCTGTTGAATTTGAAGTATTTATGAACATCTGTTTGAACTTTGAAACTAATGATAGTGAAATAACCATTACAGGACATTATTGATTCCAGCAACATTCATTCTTTAAATTAGCCTGCTCCAAACTTCTGCCTTTGGATGCTTTAAACCAGTTCTCTTGAGGCCTCACTTATGGGACCATACATTATTTCCTGAGACACATAGGAAGTCACATTTTCTCACATTTGTTACTCAGGGTGCTAACATTCAAGTGCCTAATATATGGGAAAATTAACATTTTAAATGCATACATTTGTGGGGAAAATATTTGAGGCTGAAAGAAGTACCAACGATTTCAGTATGCTGGTTTGTGGCCAGTTTTAAATCATATATGAACCACATTCCACTTGGCAGTGTCCAAAAGAAACTTTGCCCATGCCAAAGTGTTCAAAACGGTTGGCCCTGAAAAAGTAAAATTTTAGAAAAGTTGGCATGTGGAAAAGTCATCCCACCACCGCTTGTCCTGGTGCTTCTGTTGTGAGGAAACAGGGACCAGAGCAGCTCCCAGCTGGGGGATAAAGAGACAAGCTAGGGCGTACCTGCCAAAACCATATGCCTGTTATCACACCTGCACCCTCACTCAATTCCAAGGTGGCTTATGGGGCTGAAGGGAATTGTTGAAGTCTTTTCCCCACACAGCCTGACATTCCCTGAAAGGATGCACACAAACTTGTATGGATATCTGTCAAAGAAAAAATCCTCACTAAATAAAGCTGTCAGTCATTCTTGTTGGACAAAACATAGGACATGAAGGATTACATCAGTAAAACTCTAATAAATAACTAGGATAATACAACTGGCACTCTCGCCATCAGTAAATACCATAGGCTATGTGCTAGTCTCACTCCCACTCATTTTTCCACTTGTTGTCGGTCTTTTTATGGAAAGCTTTGCTCCCCTTCTTGGTCAAAGAGTCAGGATTCTGGAGCAGAAGAGCAGGGTAGTGAGGCTGCTTTTACTCATGTTGAAAAGAACATGACAGACTTCTTGAACTCACTACTAAGGACCATCGGCTGCGGTGAGGACCGCAGGGCCTGCTTCCCTACAAGGCCTGCCCCAGACCCTCCCAGCTCCAGCAATGAGGACTACAGGGCTTAGAGGGTGGGGCTGGACTCACTGGAACAAACCCTTGGGGAAGTGCGGGGGGGGGGGGTTGTTCTGCTATTGCTTCCCTGCTCCAAGTGTCGAATGTATTTTAAAATGTTCTTATTGTATTTTATTGTTGTTAGCCGCCCTGAGCCCGGCTTCGGCTGGGGAGGGCAGGATATAAATAAAATTTATTAATATTATTATTAAGCAATCAGTTGCATTTTAAGTTTTGGTTTTGGTTTGGTTTGTTTTTGCTCTTTTGAGGATGGGATAAACATTTAGTTGGGGCTGGGGATTAGTTTAATTTTAGTATAATTGTAAATTTTGTTAGTTAGTTAGTTAGTTAGTTAGTTAGTTAGTTAGTTAGTTAACTAACCATGTCATTACCGAGGAGGCAGGTTTAGTCATTGTTTGAGGACTATCCCTGCCTCCAGGTCTGGTCTTGACGGAAGGATACTGGAATCAGCAAGGGAGACCCACATGACCTGAAGGTGCTGTCGTGCAATGCCAGGTCAATGATTCATAAGACTGCTGTCAACCACGACTTGATCTGGCATGTGTAACAGAGACTTGGTTGGATGAAGCAGATGGGACTGTTCTTGCCGCTGCTTCTCCACCAGGTTTCTCTTACGCACAGCAACCCAGGTCATGTGGGCAGGAGGGGGGATTGCAGTTATTTTTAGAAAGTCATTAGCTTACACCAGGCATCCTATTGGAAAGACCCAGTTCTCTGAGTGCATGTTCTGGAAGTTGGGCAATAGGGGCAGTACAGGATTCCTTCTGGTGTACCGACCTCCCCACTGCACCAAGGATTCCCTGCCCAAGCTGCTTCATAGAATCATAGAATCATACAGTTGGAAGAGACCACAAGGGCCATCGAGTCCAACCCCCTGCCAAGGTCATGGTGGATGTTTTCCTGGAGACACCCAGTTTGGTTGTCCTAGGGGATTTTGACATCCATGCCGACACAACAAGGGGCCGCTTGGGACTTCAAGGAAAGCTGTCCCTGAATAAGTTTGGCCAACTCACAGTTGTGGACATGTGTGACCTGGTGTTCATATTTATGGATGTGGGTGATCTGACACTAAGCAAAAGCGAAACAAAAGAAGGGCCATGGTCAGATCACTTCCTGGTGCAACTGGACCTCTCCGCAGCCCTTCCCCTCTGTCGGGAGGTGGAACTGATTCGGATAGTCCACCCCCACCACTTAATGGATCCAAATCATAGAATCATAGAGTTGGAAGAGACCACAAGGGCCATCGAGTCCAACCCCCTGCCAAGCAGGAAACACCATCAGAGCACTCCTGACATATGGTTGTCAAGCCTCTGCTTAAAGACCTCCAAAGAAGGAGACTCCACCACACTCCTTGGCAGCAAATTCCACTGTTGAACAGCTCTTACTGTCAGGAAGTTCTTCCTAATGTTTAGGTGGAATCTTCTTTCTTGTAGTTTGGATCCATTGCTCCGTGTCCGCTTCTCTGGAGCAGCAGAAAACAACCTTTCTCCCTCCTCTATGTGACATCCTTTTATATATTTGAACATGGCTATCATATCACCCCTTAACCTCCTCTTCTCCAGGCTAAACATGCCCAGCTCCCCTAGCCGTTCCTCATATATATTTTTTAAAATGAATATTTATTAGCTTTTTCCACAATAGAACAAAATAAAAATAAACAAAAAATAACAAACATACAAAAATACAAAACTTAAAAACAGTTAAAAAACACATAAAATTTCAATTACTTAATTTCTTTTGACTTGTTTCTCAGACCTCCTCACACCTCCCCTTCTTGTATTCCAATTCAAATTATTAGCTCAGCAAATCCTTTTTACTTATTTCTCAACTTTAACTTAGTAATTTATCTTAAGATATTATTACTTTACTTTTTCTCCTTCATCCCTTTCCTCAATTTATTTTTGCTAACCTTACTTTCATTTAATTTAATTCATTTTAAAGTCCAATTCTATCTTATCCAAACTTAGACATCAATACTTATCCATCAATTCTTATTCTTAAAACATTTTTTCTAAGGTCGACCAAGATTCCCTTCCACGAATTTCCCAGTTTTCATACTAATAACAAACAAAATAAAAACAGATTAAATTGTAATTATGAACCCTTTGGATTCCCAAACTCCACCCCCCCTTTCCCGGTTTCAGCCCCCAACAAGTGTCCATCAGTCTTGATCTACTATCAGCCTGGAGATCTCACGTCCGAGGCTCTTAATTCTCTCTCAGTTCCTCTCTGCCGGTCTTTTTGATAGTCCTTAATACTGAACATCAAATCTCGGAGAAGCTCCGGCCCAACAGGATCCATGTTTCTTCCAGCCAGACCTCCATACAAGTAGGACCTATGGGGTGTTCCAAATCTTGTTTCTTACTCTTTTCCAGTTCAAAAATCCCCAAACCTCTAACTTCCACCTTAATCAAATTTGTAATCCTTAGGTCTTCAGATCTCCTCATAAGAAGATCTCTCCATTTCTCAATCTCCAATTCAGGCCAGACTTTCCACATCAAGTCTTTATTTTCCTTTGTTGTCACCATATCAGGCCTCAAACTCTCTTTTGACATCTGCGAAATTACAGCTCCTCCTTCCTTTTCTTCAGAAGCAACATATGTCTCCTTCTCCAAATTCTCAAAGCTCACGAGTTTCTCTGTTTGTCCAGTTGCACAGGCTTCCTGATTCACATCCTTATCAAATTCAATGAAATTATTTACTGTTAAGTCCAGAGTTGTAACATTTGTAGCCAAAACATCAATTTGGCCTTGTAACTTTCCCAAGAGAACAAATACTCTGCCCAACTCAGCCTGGATTTTCCCTCCTCCGGCCATTCTTGTAATGTCCCAAAACCCCCTCTAGAGGGATTTTGGTTCCTTAAATGTTTCTTTCAGTTCAAATCCAAAAGTCAAGTTAGTTTGTATCAGCTCTTCCTTATTTTTAACAAATTGTAACAAAAATAACCAGCAGAAGCCACAGAAACAAAGTTCTCTTTTTCCGACTTGACAGCTAATTTGACAGCTGTCAAGCTCTTCAATGCCTCATCAGCAGGCTCTCTCACAGAGCGCTCCCAGCTCCGGGGGGGTGACACTTCAGCTCTCAAAATTAGTTCTTTATCCTCCAGTACAATTTCTTATAATGCCAAGCCGTGAAATTAAAGTCTTTTACCAAAAAAATAAAAAAAAGAATTCTCTCGACCTTAGTTAGCAGGTCCTTTGCTTTAAATTATTTACAAAGAGGGGGGGCTGACGTCCTGTTTAAGCCTTCCCCACTCGTGCCTAATTCGTAAAAAAAAAAAAAAAAAAGAATCCCAATTTCCGTACTACTCACGGGTTGTTACTTTAAAGTCCAATTGTTCACAAGACGAAGTCAGCGCTCTCCGACCATGGCAATGTGGCTTCGCTCCGCAGAAGGAGCAGTCTACTCTCAGCACCGCGCCGCTCACCCCTTCCCTGTTCCGGAGCCTTTAAAAAGGCTCCTTCGCAGCTTGGGGGGCGCAAATGGTGCCCACTGAGTCACCACGCTCACAGGCTTCACCGCCTGTGATTTTTGAGGGTCCCCGCATCGCCGCAGCAACCAGATCCAATCCTGCGGAGCCGATTCCCTCCAGAGCTCAGAGGGAATGCGCCATTAGTCGATCACGCTAACCCGGAAGTCCAGCCGTTTCTCATAAGGCATCGTTTCCAGGCCTTTGACCATTTTGGTTGCCCTCCTCTGGACACGTTCCAGTTTGTTAGTGTCCTTCTTGAACTGTGGTGCCCAGAACTGGACACAGGTGAGGTCTGACCAGAGCAGAATACAGTGGCACTGTATTCTGTTTTCCAGAGAGTGGTAGGGGATGTTTTATCCCCTGTTGATGGCCTTTCAGCTGATTCCCTGGTGGCCTGCTGGAATGCGGAGTTAACCAGGGCTATCGACTGTCTGGCTCCAAAGCGTCCTCTCCGATTGCATGGAGCCCAGACAGCCCTGTGGTTTTCCCCAGAGCTGAGGGTGATGAAACAATTGCTGAGACGGGTAGAGTGCTGGTGGTGAAAAGCTCATTCTGAATCGGACCAGACACTGGTTAGAGCTCAGCGTTGAGCCTACTAAGTGGCGATAGCGACAGCGAAGAGGACCATCTTCACTGCCTCTATTGCATCTGCAGAAAACAGCAGCAGGAAACTCTTTTAGATGGTTTGCAATTTAATGGAACCACCTTTGCCATCGGGGCCTGGTAAAAAAGGTGAAAGATTTATACGATCTGAAGAGAAACCAGAGTATGCCATCGGGGCCTGGTAAAGACCCCAAGATCTCCTGCAATGATTTTGCAAAGTTTTTTTGTTTTGTTTTTTTTGGAGATAAAGTCTCTCAGATTCGGAAAGAGGTGGACTCTACCATGGGAGCAGGGCCAGGGCGGGAGAGTACTAGAGTCCTGTCTAGTCAAGTTGCATGTGATCAATTCCAAACTGTTACCTCCAAGGATGTGGACAAACTGCTTGGATGAGTGAAACCAACCACCTATCTCCTTGATCCTTGCCCATCCTCTCTGTGGGGTGGTGAATGCTTTCCTCTGTGAGGGAGCCTTCCCAGACCCACTGAAAGAGGTGGTCATGAAACTGCTACGGTTCATCAGTATGTGGATGATATCCAGCTCTATCTCTCTTTTAAATCAGAACCAGTGAATGAGGTAAAGGTCCTGTGTGAGTGTCTGGAAGCGGTTGGAGGTTGGATGGAGGCTAACAGATTGAGGTTGAATCCTGACAAGACAGAAGTACTGTTTTGGGCAGACAGAGGACAGACAGGTGTGGCATTCTGAATGAGGTAACTGTGCCCCTGAAGGACCAGATGCACAGCCTGGGAGTCATTCTGGACTCACAGCTGTCCATAGAGGCGCAAGTGAATTCTGTGTCCAGGGCAGCTGTCTACCAGCTCCACCTGGTATGCAGGCTGATACCCTACTTGCCTGCAGATTGTCTCACCATGTAGCACCCTGCTTGTGGTTAACACTTAGCTGGAATGAAATATTCAACGCAGCAATAGAGAAATTAAAATAATAATTTATTTGTCCAACAAATAAATGAGAGACACAGTGGTATATGGTTACCAAAGCTCTGCCCACTCCAGCCCTGATGGCCAGCACTTATATTTCCTCAGCCCAGCCCCCTTGCTCCTCCTTTGGCTGCCTCTGTCCAATCAGCCTGGTTGAAATTCCTATTGGCTATTTGCTAGAACCAATCACAAAAGATACACCCATTTCCTATTACCTTTAATGGGAGACAAAGAGCTATATTTCCTTCTATCTATAAATGGCAAACAAGTAGCCATATATCTTACATTTGCCTCAACAAGGCACCTTAATTACCAGATCACCTTCTGCCCTTATTACCCTATTGCCCTATTGCCCTATTCACTCCAAAACAGATGGCTCATTCTGTCTTAAACAGATCTTGGGTTCACATTCTCACACACCATCAATGAAATAAGAATCTAACATAAGAATCTAACATTTCTTACTTTCTAAATCCTTTGCATAATTACATTTAAGCCAATATATTTCATACATAACATATATAGATTTTTAGAAGCAAAGGCCTTTTCAAAGTAAAAAGGAACTTAGTAAAAACACTTCCCAAAAGCAACCCCTTAAATTTACACCCCCCTTTCAAGCCAGCTGCTGTTTCTATTAGCTCTTGCCCTTTAACCTTAGGAAAATGTGGCTAAAGCCTAATGGGAGGCACATGGTATTATTTTCTGTTAAACAATAAATCCTACTATTTACTAACTCTTAATTAGTGTTTTTGCAGCTTGATTGTATTCTGTAATATGTGGGGTCAGTGTAACCTTTTTGCTCCCAGCCTATAATTCCCTTTTACAACTTTGGCTCCTGCTATAAATCAGGGGGGCCCTTGTCCAGGAGGATAAACATCTGCCACAGTCTTTAGCCAGCTGGTCTTCTGCCTAGCATAAAAACACACAAGCATCTGCAAATATATTTTTTAAGCTCATTTTAAAATACAAGTCTTGATCAGATGCCTCAACCAGAGTGGTGCATGCTCTAGTTATCTCCCGCTTGGACTACTGCAATGTGCTCTATGTGGGGCTACCTTTGAGGGTGACCCAGAATCTACAACTAATCCAGAATGTGGCAGCTAGACTGGTGACTGGGAGTGGCTGTCAAGACCATATAACACTGGTCCTGAAAGACCTTCATTGGTTTCCAGTACTTTTCCGAGCACAATTCAAATAATATTAATAATATTATTAATAATAATACCTTTATTGTTATTGTACAACCTGTGTAAAATGAAATTAAATGAGCCTCCTCCCCCCCCCCCCACAAACACACAATCTCTTATCAAACAACACAATTCAAAATGTTGGTGCTGACCTTTAAAGCCCTAAACGGCCTTGGCCCAGTATACCCGAAGGAGCGTCTCACTTCACATCATTCAGCTCAGACACTGTGGTCCAGCTCTGAGGGCCTTCTGGCAGTTCCCTCACTGCAAGAAGTGAGGTTACAGGGAACCAGGCACAGGGCCTTCTTGGTAGTGGCTCCTGCCCTGTGAAAGGCCCTCCCATCAGTTGTCAAGGAAATAAACAACTACCCAACTTTTAGAAGACATTTGAAGGCAGCCCTGTTTAGGGAAGTTTTTAATGTTTGATGTTTTTATCGTGTTTTTAATATTCTGTTGTGAACTGCCCAGAGTGGCTGGAGAGGCCTGGCCAGATGGGCAGGATATAAATAATATTATTATAATATTATTATTACTCCCTGCAATATTTAGGAGTGTCATTTGGGAAACTCAATGGCAGCAGTGCACCTGACCATGTTTCAGACCACATGTGATCACTTCCCAGGAGGACTTATAGTTCTCACTAGCTTATGGGTTCTACACATTGATTGATCATTCTTAGAAAGGGACTTGCACCAGAGAGACATACCAAAGTCAAAGGAGCCCTTTCCCCTGGCAGATCTGCACAGCTTTGCCACTGCTTGCATGTGACATGAGAGAGTGGTTAAAGCTTTTCTTTTAAATCAGGCTTTTAAGCCTTCTAAGGTATTTTGGCTGCTGTGAATTTTGTTGCTTACTATTGCATACAGGAAGAGTGAGCTATACATGATTTGAAATAATAACATTAAGTTCTAACAACAAATGGGAAGAAGGCTTTGTATAGATTTCTATAGATGGATTTGTATAGATAGCATCAACTACAACATATGCTTCTTCTTTTTATTCAATTTGTGTCATAAATATATCATTTAAGTGTGTCTTTGCCTTGCTGTGAATTCTTATCAGCATTCAAAATTTCTCCTCACTCCCATGCCACCAAATTGTGAAAAACTGGAAAAATATTTAATTTTTTGTGTACTTCATTCGGCATTTTCCACATGGAAGGAAAATGACACAAAGCCAGAAGAAGCTCACTGGCTATTTTTGGAGGAACAATGTTTTAATGACCCTAATGAAATATTTTGTTGCTTTTTGGCTTTACATAACAATATCAAGACCCACATGTACATCAGTTTTAAAGAAAAAGGGGGGAAATGTATTTTATGATGTTTCCATACAAGAAAAGCATACTTGTAACATCATGCTCTATTGCGTTTGGTTCAGAAACTTTACCTTGTTGTGGGAGCAAAAAGATTTGTGCTTGTTCATCATATTTTCATTTTAAGTCATTATGATGCTTCTTTCTGTGACATATAATGCCAAAGTCCATTCATTCAGGATGCAGTTCTGCACAAATCACACATACTTTGTACCGTTCATTTCAGAGAGGGTTAAAAAGTATTTATGTGGTTCATTTATATATTGTTCTTAATTTAGAAAACTCCAGAGTGGTTCACAAATTAAACTATCAAAATAGGTAACAAAACAAAACCATATTCAGCCTTAAAACAGCAATAAGTTAAAAAAAATCCCATACACTTTTACAGTCACACACACACAAGCTAATATTACACACATTCAGACAGTTAAAATAACAAGTTAAACATATGCATAATTGGGTTTAGGTCTGCCATGTTATGTACCGGTATGTATTATCTGAGAGGACACAACCCCCCAGGAAGTTCTCCTGGGCAAACCCAAGTCAAATGAAGGGCAGCTGTGGGACAGTGTTCATTGACAGCTTCCATTCATTTACAGGAGGAGTGGAGAACCCTCTTGATGGCTGGACGATAACTCTCATAATCACTGACCACCTGGACATGCTGGCTGCAGCTGATGGGAGTTAGAGTGCAAACACATCTGGGGGGCACAGGTCACCACCCCTGATTTATAGGGTAGGGCTCCTGTGCAGCTACCATTCAAACTGATAGAATGTGCCAGAGATTGAGCCAATTGTCCTTTTTATTTTCATTCTTTATCTTCCAGAGGGGCAATGTGAATGTGTTTAAGATTTGATTCTGGATGAAATACCAGTGAATATTGAGTGAACATATTTTATCAACTATATTTCTCCTAAGCACATTTGTTCTAGAAATATATTACAATATCAGATCTGCATTATTTAATCAGCAATGGTATGCATATATCAGAACAATACAGGACACCCATGGCAGTGTAATTCAGCGGAAATCAGCACAGATCCCTTTAAAAATGATCATTCCCTATATTTTAATCTTATTTGCCACCGAACTCGTATTGTCTCCCTTAAATTATCTTTGAAGTGCCACTTCTACAAGGTCACTAGTAATGAACTACGAGGCTCCCATTTTGCACAGTAGACCAAAAGATATGAACACATGAAGTAACTTCAAGTTTTACCCCTGAGCTGAAAGTTAATCTAAATTCAAGAACAAAAGTATTCATATTTGTCCTTGTATGTCAAGGATTACTACTATTGAAAGTGGTTTCCATTATCTGCTTGTCACTTTCTGAGCTTCTTAATCTCTTTCTTTCTCTTATTCAATGGTTGCCTCTTCCTTGCTTTCCCACTGCAGAAGTAAGTCCTCCCCCCTTGCGTGTGTGTGTGTGTGTGTGTGTGTGTGTGTGTGTGTGACTAACTCCCTCCCTCCCCTCCCCTCCCCTCCCCTCTCTTTTTATGCTTCCAAAGTTAAAAGGACTAGACTCAGTCTGACCACCTGGGCATAGCAATGGAGCTTACACTCAGGTCTGGCTCCCAGCCAGTTGCCAGCTGTGACATTGTATGCAAGCATCTTATTTAATTCCATACACTTGGATTGCACTGGTTCTGTTTACAACAACCTCTTGTCCCTGCTGTGTCCAATCGCAATTGTCCCCAACGTTCCTTGTTTAATACTGTTTTGCAAATTATTAAGCACTGGAAGTCTATTAATCACAGTTCATGCCCTGTGCAAGCCCACACAACGAAGGGAGAGGACGGTGAAGCCAGGATATGCTCAGATCCCTGAAAGAGCTTGGATGGTGGTCCATTCAGATCCTTAACGAGATCATTAATGCTAACTAAATACAAACCTGACCCCATGACCCCCTGGGAAATTATGTGGGCCAGTGCAAGACATTAATATGTATCCCAGCCCCCTACCCCCCGAATCCCTTGATAGGCTGAAAGCTAAACCTGTGATCAAAAGAGGCCTAATCACTGCTCTGATTGTAGTAAACCAAGCCGGACACAGAGTTGTCTGAATTCTCAATAGCTATTGCAGTGCCACCCCCACAGCCTTGCCCCCTCTTCCAAAAGAGCCCCGGCTTTTCAGTTTACTTGACACACTGTGTCTACTTTCTGGGACCACCTGGTAGGCTAATTTTAACATGACACCAGTTCAGCACCCTCACTTAGTGCTCTGCTCTCCCACACAGCCGAAAGGCAGGGGAATTCCTCAATTCACTAGCCCACTGGAAGAGTTCAAATTAAACAAAAAGTAACATAACACAGACTATGCAATAATAGATTACATGAATTTAGCTCTCCCCCCCCTTTTGTGGCGACACCTGGAGAGAAAAAAGTGGTGTGGGGAGGTGCAAAATAGGCCATGCAATAATTAGGCCACACAAAATGTACACCTTTTCATGTTTGCTTGTTCAATCACAGCAGTCTGCTAACCCATCCATAAAGACTAAGTATCACAAATTTACTTGAAGCAGCATGACATATCGGACTCTTCTTGCTCACTTAAACAACCCCAAGATTATGAATGGGCTTTGCTACTTTTCACTATCTGTCTCCAAGAAGATGCTGTCATTGCAGAAGACAAGTAAAATTTTGCAGCGCTGCCATTAGTGCTTTTCAAACTGCTTCAACAACATGGTAAACTGTGGGTTGGGGAAATGAAATGCAAATTTAAAAAGGCTATAAAACATGCTTTTCTGTTTCTGGCATTGCTAAGGCATCCATAGAAACAAGGTAGCATCCTTTACACGACCACCATCATTTTCACTCTTTGTGCAAATGGACCTCTGCATACAGGGCTGAGCTGTGCATACAGGAGCTCTTACTGGATTGGGGTTATGCACATGTTGCTAGGGACAAAGGATCAACTCTGATCACTATCTTAATCCTCATCATCAAGGATTTATTGATCACCTTCTAAACAACTAACTCAATGCAATTTACACTAAAGATAATTAAAAGTTGTTAAAAACACAAAAGCATCAAACACATTTAAAACAAGAGTAAAACCATGCAAAGTAGACACACATCTGGGACAGCCAGTTGGGACAAAATTTTCTTCCATTTCCCCCCAGAAAGTACAACTAGTGGAACCTGTCATATCTTGACAGGTATGCTATTCCACAGAGCAGACCATGAAAGCCCTGCAGACTGGGTTTCTGAGGTTTTTGGAGCTTACAGGAGAAGCTGCATTGCAGACCACAGTGAGCTACTGGGTATACATAAGCCAATCAGAAAGTTGGTGGTTCAAATCCACGTGATGGGGTGAGCTCCCGTTGCCCTGTCCCAGCTTCTCACGGTGTTCCACAGCTCCAGAAGCGGTATAGTCCTGCTGGCCACATGACCCAGAAAGCTCTCTGTGGACAAACACCGGCTCCCTTGGCCTGAAGCGAGATGAGCGCCACACCCCATAGCCACCATTTGACTGGACTTAACCACCCAGGGGTCCTTTACCTTACCTTTACATAAGCTATACACAGTGCTTTTTTCTGGGGGTACACAGGGGTACACATGGGTACACATACCCCTAAACATTGTGTGAATCTTTGTACTTTTCTCCATATACTGTATTTATTTCCCCCGATTTGCACTATAAAATGGTGATTTCCTTAAGTCAAAATGAGAGTACCCCTAAACATTTTTTTAGAAAAAAAACACTGCGTATACGTATATAAGGGATAAGGCCATCTCTCAAGTAAACTGGTCCTGAGCTGTATAGGGATCTATATGTCAACACAAACACCCTGGACTTGGCCTAGTAGCAAATGGGCAGCCAGTGAAAATCCTGCAAGTGAGTCTTTATATGCTGGAGGTAATCCGTCCCCCAAAGCCTAGCTGCCATGCTCTGCACCATCTGTAGAAATCTAACCAAGAGGTTACCAATGCACAGTCAACTGGTCAGGCTATCCCAATCCAGGAACAGCTATACAGTGGTACCTCAGGATGCAAACGGGATCCGTTCCAGAGCCCCATTTGCATCCTGAATGGAGCATAAGACTTGACAGTACATCTGCACGTGCCACATTTTGCCGCTTCTGCGCATGTGTGTGACATCATTTTGAGCGTTTGCGCATGCGCGAGCAGCGAAACCCGGAAGTAACATGCTCCATTCCTTCTGGGTTGCCGCAGAGCGCAACCCGAAAGAGCTCAACCTGAAGCACATTCAACTCGAGGTATGACTGTAGCTGTCTTACCAGCCAAAGTTGGTAGAAGGACACCTGTGTCTCCAGTGGCCGAGTTGGATCCAGGAGCATCCCCAAACTATACACTATGTTTAGGAAAGTTTTTAATGCCTGATGTTTTATTGTATTTTTAATATTTTGTTGGAAGCCACCCAGAGTGGCAGGGGAAACCCAGCCAGATGGGCGGAGTATAAATAATTGATGATGATGATGATGCACCTGCTTCGTCAGGGACAGCACAACCCCAGCCAAGACAGGCAATTGACCAACTTCTAGAACCAGGAATTATTCACCAAGAGAGCTTCCAGTTTCCCAGCATTCAGACTCAGTTAATAAGCCCTCTTCCAGCCCACCGCTACATCATCCAGGGCCTTCTTAGCCATTCCTTATGCAGATGTTACAGAGAGAAGGAGCAGAGTATCCTGCAGAACAGTGCCCCTAATGGAGGGCACCATGGTTGGTGGTCTCAAAAGCTGATGAGAGATCTAGTAAGAGCAAGAGGGTTGCACTCCCCTGTCCTTCTCCTGATAGAAGTCATATTGGGTGATTAATTGGGCATGTTCAATCAGCCTATATTTCAGATTTCATCACATATACAATCTTTGGATAAAAATACATTTCCACCCAGATCCGCCAATTGCTTCTGGATAAAGGAACTTCAATGTGTCCAGAGGGATCCTCACCTGTTTCCTCATTCACTTCAAGACAGAAGACACACCTGCTCATTCATATGTTGCCTGTGGAGACCTGTCCCCTGGCTAAAATGAACAAGGAAGTCTCCCTGAATATGAGCTTCTTGACTGTTTCTGAACTCTGGATGAGTTTTTCCTCTCCAGCTCTGTTCTAGTGCTCAAGCACAGTCAATGTGTAGAGGGGAACCATTATTCCCCCAACATCCATGTCTTTGTCAACTCTTGTAGATGCATACAAATAGTAGACATTTAGTATCCTTGTTTGGTCATGTGAATGGGGCTTTCATTCATATATATATATATATATATATATATATATGAGGAACTTGTTTAAAAAGGTGCAACTCACCAAATACATTGAAAATCATTGATCTCTTAAAAGCACATGCTACATTAAAAAGCAAGCTTTCACATATCTCCATCTCATTCTAAAGAGTCTATGATCTGTAGCTGCCATTTATTTTAGGCAGAAGAGCAGAGGAGAGATCAATAAACAAACATCAGTTTATTTATTAGAAAATGTACATTGCATTTAAGAGTTTTGTGGTGGGTATTGAGAATTATTATCAGTGCCCATATAGAAAACATGATAAAACTTTACAGACATTAGTAAGCAAATGGTATTTAACCTGTTCACTTTTTAAACAACTCAATACAACCCTTCTGTTGTTTCCAAGTTACTGTCTGCAACTAGGTTTCTCCATGCATTTCAACTAGTACTTAGTTTTCTCTGTCTTGTGTTCACCTCTCTCTCACCTATACTTTAAGCATAGAGTGTAACACAATCCACTACAACTAAAGACTCAGCTAAGAGTCAGATTAAAATTATCCCTGTCTGCCCTGACCTCTTTTCTCTGCAGGTGAGAGGGTCCCCCTTCACAAGCTAAATGAAGCAGAAATGATGAAGTGTTTGTTTTCCCTGACTTTTCCTCAGCCTGTCAGTAAATTTACAGGCACGAATATGGAGTGTTAATTTAATGTTCCCACTGAGCATCTCATTGTCAACAAAGGCTTCAAACCATAGCAGAGGAAAAGGTTAGCTCATGCAGAAAATGACCCTTATGGCTTGATTGCCTCGTGGTCCAGACTAACAGCGAGCAAAAAAAACAGAGAGCTTTGACTTCCAGCGTCACACATTTGATGCTAGTAATAAATGACACTCTCCACCTTAGCTCAAATAAAGGGGCACCTGTAATGCTCACTAATTTATTATCTTTGCAGGTAATCTACACAAGCTGAAAGGGAAAACGGGACTGTCTTTGCACAATAATTGCTAATTTAATTTAACCAAAAACTTAAACCCTTCATTATCCACACTTTAAACAAAATCATTTTGGTCTCAAAACATTTTTTTTTACACACACGCACACATGATGGCATGGCCCAGGAAATTGCTTTCTTCATCAGACAGTTTGAGTCTTTCAGGACTCTGGTGACATGTCACACAGAAAGTCCTACAAGAAAGAGTTAAAATGTTTTTAAAGGTTAAATATCTATACACATATATTTATTTGCTCTTGTTTGGAAGAAAGAAAAACAAAATGTACTTAAATAAAATATTTTACACCAAGCTAGTGTTCACAATCTAGGAAAGCAACTCGGAAACCTACACAAACACCATGGTGAAAACCATCTTGATTATAAATGAGGGAAGGAATATACTTTCCTCCAGTATATAACACCCCTCCAAGGCAACATGCTTTCTGGTATTTGAACCAACACTCCAGTTCTTTCTCACAGTTGAGTCCCTAATGGTGCCAAGGTGTTGTCCAAATGTTTCTGTCCTCCTGCACCTTACATTTGTTTGTGTCAGCTGTCCCTTTCCACCACTGCCAGACCCAGAACCTGATCACAGGTTCTCCCCTCAGCAGATGCCCTTCACAAACTCACAGCAGCACGTTCCTCTTCCTTGCTAGCCACCCCTGCCTTCCTCTTTCCTCCCTCTCTTCCACTACCCCAACTCCACCTGTCACACTAGCAACTGGAATAATCCTTAAACCTGAGAACGTGCAAACTCATTCCATGCAGGAAGTAAGGTTTATCTAGAAGAGTTGTAGGTTTAAAAAATACCTTAACACCAGGCAGTAGCATACAGCAGGGCAGCACTCACTTGCTGCTTACTGGAAGGCAAAGGGGCAGGGAGAAAACAGTTTAGTGCTACATTAATGAAGAATGGGAGGAATTTTGCCCTTCACCTCAAGTAACAAACTGCCCAGGGCCAACCCCATGATTCATCTCAAGGCAGCATGATCTTATACCCACCTACACATCCTTCAAAAATAAATGCAGATTGTATAATATCGATGGCTGAAGGCTGAAATATGTATACCACTTGGAGGATTTTTGTAACAACTATCCTTTGTCAAAAGAACTCAAAAATATTTTGAAGGAAATTATTTTGTCATGGCTACTGTGGGCTCAGATGTGTTCTTTTATGCACAGACTCATGACAACATCGCAAGGCAACTGGTACAACCGATAGTGAGAAAATTGTGACTTGGGAAACGGACAAGTATAAGCAATATAAAAACTGGACTTCAGGCAGTGTTCTGACCTAAAAGGGATGTGAGAGAATAAATTGATGAAGAAGACTGGAATCAAATACAACCCAAACCTCCCTTTAAATCAGTATCAGCCCAGGCCAGAAAACTGGGTCTTAAAACTCTTCACAAGTGGTACCTAAAACCACAGAGACTTTCTTTTAATACAGAATCCTTTCACTTTTGTTGGAGAGGTTGTTGTGTAACAGGCACAAAACAAACAAATGAAAACAAACCTTGCATAACCTGTTTAAACAGGGGGCATAGTGAAATGGGTGTACCACACCATTCTATCATTTTAGTTTCAATACTCTGAACTGGCCATTGTTGGCCTCCACTAAGGTTTAGTTTCTGTGGCAAAAGAAGTGTCCAAAGTTTACAAATGGGAAATTTACTACCTCACCTGCAATTTCCATTTTGCTTCCCACTTTAATATGCAATTTTGGGTCACAATGGGGATCCAGGTATAGATCACGAGACTAAATGGCCGTGTTGCCATGGCGGGTGAGAGGAAGAGTGTGGACGTGTCTGGTGTCTCAAGGTGGAGCCCAATGGACATGGAAAGGGAGGTAAGAAGTTCTCAGGCCAAGCATAATAAAATAATATGCCACATTAATTCTGGCCTTTTTTGTATTTCTTCCCTTAAAGACCCTGAAAAGAAGGCTAAAACCTTGAAATGGGAAGCCAAACCTGCCATCTATCAACTCTAGGCCACAGTCTATGACAGAGTTAGGCCTCAGTTCATTGAAATAAATAGGCTGAAGGAGACCTAACCCACAGCTTCATCGTGATATTAATCTTGTTCCCTGCAGAACAAATGAGATCCTGTGCTTCACTGCCACTGTACCATGATTTCCTTTTATTGATGGACTGTCGTCATTTGCACTTCAGAATTATCATGGACATACTATAAACTGAATTGCATTTAGAAATCCAGTCTGCAACTGACGAAACGTTATAAACAAAAAACATCCTGTTTTTGGCAATCATTTGCCAGTTACATTGTCAGTGAATAGGACTCATTCTGAAAGCAGTGATTCATTCTCGACAATCCTTTCTTAACACAATTTTCAGCCTGCAATTTAGATGATAGGAAAATTACAACCTTTGTGAGCTATATCTTGCAGTATAAATGTTATTGCAAGCCAATGAGATAGTGCCCACAAAGCACAACACTACCTTCATCTCCTATTAGTCTCCTAAGTTTTATTGGGACATAATGTGGAGGACAAGGGTCAAATTAATTGACATTTGTAGAGTACGCTTGTAAATAAAAAGTAATTAAAAAATGAGAAATATAGTTGTTTGGCCAGTGATTTGGGAATTTTAGATCAAAGCAAACAAGCTATTTTCTTGTACCCTGCCCCTCTGACTGGGTTGACCCAGCCACTCTGGGTGGCTTCCAACAGAATATATAAAAATACAACAGAACATCACACATCAAAAGCTTCCCGATACATGATTGCCTTCAGATGCATGTATGAGGACACAAACATTATCTGAATTTTCAAAATATTACTTAAAAGGTTGCAGATAGTAAAGAATCCTAGCAGTTAATAAAATAGAGGAAAACTGCCTTTGATACTATTCTCTGTATCCTCGCTTCAGATTTAGTTTGACTCAGAGTTAGTTTACTCCTTTTGCTTTATCATGTTTTCTCATGTTTTAGGTCTCTAGCCTTCTTCCATCTATGCTTCTTTAAATCCTCAGCCATCTTCGCATCTCTCCTCTTAACCCACCCAACTTTGGAGTGTGTCCGTGTGTCTATGCCCTGTATTTCAGGGGAGCACATACTGTAAAAGGTAAAGGTACCCCTGACTATTAAGTCCAGTCGTGGCTGACTCTGGGGTTGTAGCGCTCATCTCGCTCTATAGGCTGAGGGAGCCGGCTTACAGCTTCTGGGTCATGTGGCCACCGAACCAGAGCAGCGCACGGAAATGCCGTTTACCTTCCCGCCAGAGCAGTACCTATTTATCTACTTGCACTTTGACGTGCTTTCGAACTACTAGGTTGGCAGGAGCAGAGACCGAGCAACAGGCGCTCACCCCGTCGTGGGGATTTGAACTGCCGACCTTCTGATCGGGAAGCCCTAGGCTGTTGGTTTAGACCACAGCACCACCCGTGTCCCTGTCAAAGCATACTGTAGATTTGTATAAATGCACTATGATTTTTTTCATACTATTTTCTACTGCATTCTGCACACACCACAACATTGTCAGATAGAAATTCCCGCAATAGCGCTTACGAAGAGTGGTCTGAAGATATGTAACACTCTAGAGGAAACAACTGCAGCATCTTTCTGAGGTATGGAGGTGGGGGAATCATCACCTGGCATTCTTGAAAAAGAAAATATATGTGTCCTGTTGCCCTATAGCTCTTAGCAAAAACAACAAAAAGGTGGAAGATGCCCTTTCATGATGCTTTTTGAGCTTATATCCAGGACGACCATACAAATCCTTGCATGTTTACTATAACAATGTTTTGCTTAGATAAATGTCCACAGCAAATTTGATGGCTTCCCATAGGAACCTAATGGCCGCTTGGAGCACACTTTCTAGCTTACACACAGAAAGATCCAGACCTGCACATCAATCAAGGGGTTCTGAAGCTTATTCTGAGCTGGCAACATTTATGGAACCAAATGATGAGTGAGAATGTTTAGCAAAAACAAAAAGCAATGTTACTCTACCATATTTTTGAGATGGAGAAAATATGCTGAAAAAATTGACCATAGAGATTGATTACACAGATTGGATCTTTAATTTCTGTGCTATCAGTCTATGTCCTCCAAAGAATACTTATTATAATTTGATAAATCTTTATCTTCTCTTAAAAAGGGGGGGCTAGATGTTGATTCTTAGATTACAAAATAGGTATGGTTAATCATTTTCAGCTTACATATGAAATAATTTATTATGCTTTTTAATTTAAATCATATATATGTGAAAAACTGTTACAAGCTGTATGTTTACAAAAATAACAATACATCCATTTCTTCACAACATATAATTTATCCAACTTAATGTGATTCTTGTTATGATTAACTTCAAGAAGAGACAGCTTCTTGTAATGTTGGATGGAGAGAGAGAGAGAGAGAGAGAGAGAACTAAAGTCTCTACTGTTGATATATCAGAGAGGGCATTGACAATCCCTTCATAAAAAGCAAATACTTCTGAAGCAATTACATAACCTGCTCTGCCCTCTTGCCAACTAAGATGGCACCATAAGGAAAACAAATAAAAACAGTCCTGACAAGGAATCTTGAAAAATAAGAGACAGCAGCTGACATAACTCTTAGTCCTTTGCATGCAATGTAGATAATCACAAAATTGCTCTTGTGCACAAATTAATTCCTGAGGGCAAAACATCTGGTGATTTGATAGAGAGCATCTGTAGTTAGGCCTTGAAGACCAGCACATAACACTGAAATAATTTATATTATCCTTGAAGTGCACAATGATACTGCCATTAAGAGGAGGAAAAAACTTAGTAAAGGGAAACAAAGGGGCATTCTCCGTATTTCTAGAAAAAATATCTATTTAGGCATAAAGTTCAAAAAATTGTTTCTTGGATGTTCTGTTAGCAATACTGCTTTCCTGTGCAGATGGGAAACTCACAAATTATCAGGAAAAAATAGGATAAGAAAAACCCACGTATGCCTCATGTTGGAAATATAATTAAGATTTTAGCATGCACTTTCTGGACAATTTCTCTTCTCAAGAAGCAACAAACCATTTGCAGAATGTTACAATCAACGCACCTTTATTAAAAAGTCCCTTGAAGAGCTTGTCATTTTCTGAATTGCCACAACTCCCGCTGCAGACATTTGATGACTGGTGCCCACAACACCTTATCAGAATTCCACATGTGCTTACAAGCCCCAAAAGAGAACTATAAAGTAGGGCACATGACCCATACTTCTGCCTTCAACATGAAGTTCCTGACTATTACATTTGGAGACACAGATACTGACATTTTTTCATTATATCTACTTCAGAGTTACATTGTTTAGACAAATTAATTTTTTTATTTTTCGAAGTCACTTGAAAAAGGAAGTCAACAGTATTTCTAACTCACAAATGTGAGATGGGTTTTCTTTTGAAGTAGGTCTGTTTACTATAATCCCTGTGTATTATTTGTTCACACTGTTTGGATTCTACACAATGCAGCTTATTTGCAAATGTTTCAACTAAGCAAACACTAAATTTAGCTGCAGTTCTGCTTGACATTCCTTCTGAGATTATTACTTGATTTCAAAAACATATTTTTATATTGCATGCATACCTGTTCCACAGCAGGGAATAATCACATGGTTCCAGAATCAGCAAAGACTCAAAGATGTAGAAAAATTAACGAGGGTAAGAGCAATTTTTTTAAAAAAACAACAACTGTTAATGATCAAAAAAGCAACCACCGCAGGTTCAACAACAAAGTCTGAAGAAAATAAGCCTACAGGTATGCCACTATACAAAAAGTGATTATTCAGCTATTGATTCAAATAAATTTGAATGTTTTCCAGACTGGGAAAATTGATTTTCTAATAGTTTCTCTTGAGAGTTGGAAGAATTTAATGCAACTTTAAAAAATCTTTCATAATCCGAAAATAACTAATAATCTGTTGCCTTCAAATTTTAAAGTAAAACAGTAGAATTTAGAAAAAAGATGAGACAGCAACAAAAAAACCTGTTCTAATATATATATATTATTTATTGAGTGTGTGTGGAGAGAGAGAGTTTTGAAAAGAACAAAACACTGTGTGAAATCCAATTGTGGGAACCCACTAGCAGAATAGCCATTCCACCAATGGGAGCCCCACTTTTAACATGATAAAGCTGAATCCAATGTGTGGCTTGGGCCAGCAGCAATGTGTAACTGCTGGTGGAACCTCTACATACCCGCCAAGTGTCTGAATTTAACCGGGACATCCTGGATCGACAAAAGCCACCTCTGCTTCTGATTCCAATCCTAGATGTTCTGCTTTAGCTTCTGTGCTCTGGCTGGACTTTTTGGTTCTGCGCTGCAGCCTGGGTCAGCTGGCTCCTACCAGAACGAGGGATCAAAAAATGGAAGGAAAACTTACCTTGACGTTGCATGTCACCCCTCCTCTTCCTCCTTCAGCTGTGGCACCAGAGGAGGAGGTGGAGGGTGGTCTGGTTCCCCCAGCATCTCCCAAGGCTGTGCAGGCCAGGGCCACCTTCCAGCAGGCCTCTTTGGGCCGGTTGCCATCTCCTGAGGCTGTGGAGCAGGAGACAGAAAACAGCAGGCGAAGGAGAGGGGGGAGCGTGAGGAGGGGGAGCAAGTGAGCGGGATGCTGTGGCGAGTGGGCAGGCAAGGAAGGGGTCGGCAGGAGGGGGTGAGTGACGGGGTTGGTGGGGTGGTAGGGGGATGCCCCAAATTTTCCTCCCAAAATGTTGGGGCAACGGTGGGCAGATAGAATGCACTCCTCCAATTCTCCCTTTGCAACTGCAGTCACAGCTTCAACTCAAGCCATGGTTGCAAAGAAGAAACATTTCTTTGCAGGTGCAGCTTGAAGAAGCCACGCCTACAAAGGAAGAAAGGGAGAAACTGGAGTGTACTCTGAATTGCCTGGCATCATGTGATTGGCAGGTGGGTGCCCTCAGCTATGTGCCCAAAGTGTCCAAAGTGACTTCCATGGGCCTTACACTGGCAGAGTGATCACAAGTCCCTGCTGCAGTTGCCAGGGCTCTGGGGTGCCATTGTCACATCCACAGTCCAGACATTCACAACAGCGGAAGTGGGGGAAGGGGCAGACGGATTGGGCCCAGTCTCTGCACCCGCTCCAGGCAGACACAGTGATCAGCAGTACTAGATCCTGGGCTGGATCAGCCACACCCCATGCCCAGCACACATTGTTTCAGGATTCCCACTGGGCTCCACTGGCAGGGATACCTTCTGCCCACATGCCCTTTTGGTGGGTGGAAGGGGGTGGTCAGCAGGAGGTGGCTGTCTGAGCTGGCAGAAGCAGACAGAGGGATGACGCCACTCAATCCGCACACACACCACAGCTCAGCGTAAGACACCACCCAGTGTATGGGAACCATTAAGAGCACACAAGAACCACTATATAAACACCAAGTACATTGTTGTTAATACACATTAAATTACAACAACAACCACCTTGTTATACACCTTAAGGGATTATAAAACCAACAAAAGTCAGGCACTTGAAAAATAGATTATCAACAGAGCTTTGAACCTTTAAACATAAGTACACACTTAACATATTTATCTTTGGGTGCCTAATACCTGCCTTGAAATGTAGAAGACTTAGCTGGTCAACATGTATGATGCCTCCCCACAAGCCAAGGAAACACACACACACACACACACACACAAACATGTATGATGCCTCCCCACACACACACACACACACTGGTCAACATGTATGATGCCTCCCCACAAGCCAAGGAAACACACACACACACACACACACACACACACACAAACAAACAAACAAAGCAGCCTGTAAAAAGCATTCATGTACATTTAACATTCTCAAACCATTTCCATCCAAACACATAAACAGCTTAAAATACATAGTTAACCCGGCAGCTGAAAAAGAGACAAAAACTGAATACGGTAACAAATTTAGAAATTGAAGGAAGAAACATTCAGAACCCAGTGGAGATTAGAAAGTGCTTCCAGAGATATTTTAAGCAATTATACACACAAGGGCCGCAAGACGAATTGGAGATAGAACAATTTTTAAGGAAGAATGGTTTACCAAGGTTGTCTCTCCGAAATAGAACTTTCCTGAATCACAAAATAACACAACAAGAGATTGAAGAAGCCATTCAGAACATGCAACTGGGCAAATCTCCAGGGCCAGATGGTCTCACCTCCAAGTATTATAAGACATTGAAAGATTATTTGATATACCCACTAATGGAGGTTTGCAATGAAATTATGGAAGGGAAGAAGGCACCAGAGTCGTGGAAAGAGGCTTTCAACACATTGATACCTAAACTAGAAACCGAAAAGACACAACTCAAGAATTACCGCCCCATCTCTCTCCTGAATGTGGATTACAAAATATTTGCAGACATTTTAGCAAGTAGATTTAAAAAAGTGTTAAATGAAGTGATTCACAAGGACCAAGCAGGCTTTCTCCCAGGTAGACATTTGTTTGCAAACACAAGAAACATTATTGACATTTTGGAACTCTTGCAGACAAATATCAACACAAAAGCAGTTCTGATATTTATAGATGCTGAGAAGGCCTTTGATAATATTTCTTGGAAGTTTATGAAGAAAAACCTGGAAGGAATGGGAGTGGGGCGGGGGTTTGAGAATGGGATAGAGGCAATTTATTCGGAGCAGAAGGCAAAATTGATAGTGAACAATGTGGTGACGGAAGAGTTTAACATCGAAAAAGGAACTCGACAAGGTTGTCCTATTTCCCCTTTGTTATTTATATCCGTCCTGGAGGTGCTCTTAAATATGATTAGAGGAGACCGGTTGGTGGAGGGTATTCAGGTCGGAGAGAAACAGTATAAACTTAAAGCATTTGCAGATGACCTAGTATTGACCTTACAGGAGCCAGAGCCCAGTACCAAAACGGTATTGCAACTGATCTATGAGTTTGGTCGGGTGGCGGGATTTAAACTTAATAAGCAAAAAACCAAGGTTTTGGGAAAAAATTTGACTTCTTCAGAATCAGAAAGGTTTCAGAAAGAGACAGAATTAAATGTGGTTAAAAAAGTAAAATACCTAGGGGTGAACATAACAGCGAATGACATGAATTTATTTAAAGATAACTATGAAAAATGTTGGTCTGAAATTAAAAGGGATCTAGAAATTTGGTCAAGATTGAAACTTTCCTTGTCAGGACGTATTGCTGCTATTAAGATGAATGTATTGCCAAAAATGTTGTTTTTGTTTCAAACTTTACAGATTGTGGACAAAATGGGGTGTTTTGAGAAGTGGCAGAGAGATATTTCTAAATTTGTCTGGCAGGGCAAAAAGCCCAGAATTAAGTTTAAGATATTAACTGACGCTAAAGAAAGAGGGGGCTTTGCCCTGCCAGACTTAAAGTTGTACTACGAATCAGCAGCTTTCTGCTGGTTGAAGGATTGGCTGCTTCTTGAAAACACGGATGTTTTAGATCTGGAAGGATTTAACAATACTTTTGGATGGCATGCATATTTGTGGTACGACAAGGTTAAAATACATAAGAACCATGGTTTAAGAACCATGTTGTCAGAAAAGTAGTGTTCAATGTCTGGATAAAATATAAAGACTTACTGGAAAACAAGACCCCAAGGTGGCTATCACCAATGGAGGCTAAGGCCCCGAAAAGACTCAATATGGAGGCCAAATGGCTGAAATATTGGGAAATAATAGAAAAAGATGGAGATAATTGGAGGTTGCAGAGTAAGGAGAAAATAAAAGATAAAGTGCGAGATTGGTTACATTATGCTCAGATTAAAGAAGTTTTTAAGTTGGATAAAAAGGTAGGATTCCAGGTGGAAAAATCAAAGCTAGAAACGGAACTGTTAGAACCCAGCTCTAAGATACTCTCAAGAATGTATAACTTGCTGCTAAAATGGAATACACAGGATGAAACGGTTAAAACAGCTAAGATAAAATGGGCACAGGACATAGGGTATAACATTATGTTTGCTGACTGGGAAAAGTTATGGACCACAGGCTTGAGATTTACGGCATGTAATGCCTTGAAAGAAAATATTATGAAAATGATATACAGGTGGTACATAACCCCAGTCAAGCTTGCAAAGATATACCATTTGCCTGATAATAAATGTTGGAAGTGTAAAGAAGCTGATGGAACATTCTTTCACCTCTGGTGGTCCTGTCCTAGAGTGAAGGCTTTCTGGGAAATGATATATAATGAGCTGAAAAAGGTATTTAAGTATACCTTCCCTAAGAAACCAGAGGCCTTCCTTTTGGGCATCGTTGGCCAGAGTGTGCAAAAGAAGGACCAAACATTTTTTATGTATGCCACAACAGCAGCAAGGATACTCACTGCTAAAGGCTGGAAAACTCAAGATTTGCCCACAGTGGAAGAATGGCAGATGCAACTGATGGACTATATGGAACTGGCTGAGATGACTGGCAGAATCCGAGACCTGGGAGAAGAACTGGTGGAGGAGGATTGAAAGAAATTTAAGGACTACCTACAAAAACATTGTAAATTGTATGAATGTTAAGAAAGATGTAAGATCTGTAATAATATGGCTCCAACAAATTAGTAACAAGGAATACAAATTTAAACGCAATTGAAAGAAAAGAAAAATTTTGGATATATAACATTTTAAAATTAAGTTTTTAAAAGAGTGCTTTAAATTCTAAAATTTGAGAATTAATATTGGATAACTATATGATATAAATTGAAATAAGTAAATAATTTGCTAGAAAAATTTATGAGGTCAGATTGCAGGAACAAGAGATGTGAGGAAGTCCAAAGATGAGAATGAAATGTGGTTATTGAAAAAGATTATGTTTTTATGTATGTTGTTTATTGTTTAAAAACTTTAATAAATATTACTTTAAAAAATAAATAAATACATAGTTAACCCACTGATTTTTGTCCTCTTTCCTAACCCTACCTGAGTCATGACATCACACCTATGTGCACTTAGCATCTTATTATTTTGGAGCTGCTTAGTAAACAGACAATGCAACAAAAAATATCTTAAGTAAAACCAACATTTTCAATGACATTAGAAGTTACAACTTAGAATGTCAAAACAATATTAAAATCCCTATGAGCATGAGTGATTTGTAAAATTCTGTTCAAAGCACTAGAAATTGGGTTTTGGTCTGTCACTGTACCTTACAAGAATATTTCATCTGCTTCTCTTGTTCCCTTTAGTGTTTGATAATGTTCCATTTAAAATCTCAAGTCACTTTTCTTTCTGGCATCCTCCACATTGCATAATTCAAATCAGGCTTGTTTGCATCCACATTGCTTTTATCTTGGATTTTTTGATCTATATTATAGACAGGGTCACCACAATCATTTACAAGTGACAGTTGCCCAGAGCAGCTGCTACAGCTGTGTTTGCACACCTGCGCTCTCAGTGTCAGTGCATTGAAGAAAAGTCCTGGTTGCTACCCCATAATGCCTCCACATGAGTTAGAATCTCATATCAAAATGCTCCTAAAGCAGCAGGAGCAGCTGATGAGGCAGCCTGGTTGGGGGTTTCCCACTGCTCAGAGCTAAAAAGAGGAAGGGGGATGGACAAATACACTCAAGGCCAATGTATGAAGATGTGCTAAGAAGTCTGTAATTCACATAATGATGTTCTTCAGGCTTGGGGGAAATGCTGTCATCCAACCATCACCACTATTTACTGTGCACTCTGCAGACAAATCATGGCAAAGTATTGTGTGCTTAAACACGGAGCTGTATTCATATCCCATAGAAAGACAGAGTGGGCATCTAGTGTACTGCAAAAGGAGGTATTGAGTGACAACTGCAGAATCCTTTTTTCTAGCAGCATTTGTCTCCAGCACCACCCGTTCTGATATAAGACATCACCTCAGCTGGGTGAGAAGTGGTTGTGGAGAAGGAGGAGAGGAAGCGGACATGCAGAAGATCCAGCCCTCCCTGCCTCTAGGCCCCTTGCGCTGTAAAAGCCTCACATGGAACTCCTGCTGCCACATCTACGGTACTTTGTCCCACTGGGCGCAGATTCCTAATCCTAAAAATAGTCCTATGCCAAAGGGCTAATTTTACTTCAATAACATGCGTATTTTATAGACACAACAGAATCCATTGCTAGTAATACAACAGAATTCATCCCAAGTTCTGATGCAGAGTTAATAAAAGTGAAGTTTTCAAATAATGTGCAAGGAAATAATATATGAGTGAAGTATGCACTTTCACTACTAAGGAACATTAGGTTTTGTTTTCTGCTCCAGCACTCAGAACGAGCACCAGAGAGCAGACAAAGCATCATCATCCAAAGAGACAAATCTATTGATCTATGCAATAAAAATGGATTTAACCTTGTGGTCAAATGTTTTGGGGGGGTGGGGGCTAGCAAGATGTCACCATGGGTATAAATGAAGCACCACCACCAAGAATGCCCTTTCTCAGATCACCATTCCACTGACTCCTCCAGCAGGAACGCCAGAGGTTCTCTTGCACCTTCCCTACGGCAATAAAGTGGAGACGTATAAGAACACAGTATTTTTTGCAATCAGCTTAGAAAGAAGAGGGCTAGTCTGCAGACTAGATCTAGCCGTTAAGCAACTCTAACATTCGGTAAGTTTGTGAGGGGGTTGCTAATCAGGGTGCTGACAATTTCATTCATCAGGAAAAGAAAGCTTTTTCCAG
Source organism: Podarcis gaigeae (assembly GCF_964106915.1). Taxonomy (NCBI): domain Eukaryota; kingdom Metazoa; phylum Chordata; class Lepidosauria; order Squamata; family Lacertidae; genus Podarcis; species Podarcis gaigeae. The sequence continues at coordinate 89,511,385 of NC_139683.1, read as the reverse complement.
AGCTTGAGAGACACAGACATATTCCAGATTTCAATGCTATGGCTCACAGTTCTGGCACCTTTGATGGCCTTAATGCATTGCTGACCCCAGAAGTGCTGTCTGAGGAATAGAGTAGCTCCCCAGACTACATGTGGTCATCCATGAGTAAGAGTGCACATTGTCTTAACTTTTCTTAAGCACAGAGCATCCCAGTGGGCCTTTTCCTTCCAAGATCTTTTTTAAGCTCGTCAGTTCATGAATCAATACTCACATACTCCAAATTCTGTGTTCTGTGTTACACAGGAGATTAGGTGTTTTCATGATCCCAAAATCACCGTACTCTTTTCAGCACCTGCTAAAAACATTCTTGTATAGACAAGCCTACCCAGATGTTTGGGGTGCGGGTGGCGCTGTGGGTTAAACCACAGAACCTAGGGCATGCTGAACAGAAGGTTGGCGGTTCGAATCCCCATGACAGGGTGAGCTCCCGTTGCTCGGTCCCTGCTCCTGCCAACCTAGCAGTTTGAAAGCACGCCAAAGTGCAAGTAGATAAATAGGTACCACTCCAGCGGGAAGGTAAACAGTGTTTCCATGCACTGCTCTGGTTTGCCAGAAATGGCTTGGTCATGCTGGCCACATTACCCAGAAGCTCCCTTGGCCAGTAAAGCGAGATGAGCGCCGCAACCCCAGAGTCGTTCGCGATGACCTAACGGTCAGGGGTCCTTTTACCTTTACCTTTACCCAGATGTTTAGAAAGCAATTTTTGTATATTTTAAAGCATGGTTGTGATTTTTTTCTTGATTTCTTGTTTTATCTTTTTGTAAACCGCATTGAGGTTTTTAAAAAATAATAATAAGCAGTGTATAAATTTTATGAAATAAATGAAATAAATAAATAAATAAAAACATTTATCATCAACACTTTTATTTTTAAAAGAACAGCCAAGGAATGTGAAGTGATACCTAGACTTGTACATTATGGAGAGATGAAAACCAGCCCGTTGCAGTCCTGTGATCTGCCAGCTGACTTCACAACAGCAGATGTCATCTCCCTGTGGGAGCACTGTTGTCTTGTTATCAATGAGACAGATGCACAAATCAGGTAGGCTTATTAGCAACTCTGTAACATCTTAGAAGAAATTAATCAATTAAATAGGAGCCCATATGTGTTGGTGGGAGCACTTCTGAGATATAAAAATTGTTTTATTCTGTCAAAGCACTAAGATATTGTTTAAAAAAATTACTTGCTTTGTGCTGTACGCAACAGTTGCCTTCTTTGCGTCCAAAATTAAGGAAAGGGAAAGTTGCTGTGTTTTTAGCAAGTAAACTACTGGTAGGGGTAGGAATTTCCAATCTTTTGTATTACATAAACCTTTTCATCAGGCAGAAATGATTCACATTTTTTTAAAAAAAAAATCTGTACCTCCAAAAATCATTTCATTGGAACATATGCCAGCTCAACACTGAATAATGGTGTTTTCAGATCTGGAGATAATATGTAATATTTTGAATGAGAAAAGCTGGATGGCTGCCAACTTGAAATTGTGCCAAACACCATCTCCAGCATTTTATCTGATAAATGATGTTGCAATCAGGAGAACAAGCACAGTGCACATAATCCACCAAGGTCTGCTTGAAGGGGGGGGGGGGGAGCAAGGAACTTGATGTGGCACCAGGGCTTCAAGACAGTATAACCCTTAAATCGGGTCTAGAAACAAATATGCCCATATTTTTTCCTCTTTATAATAATCCTGTTGAAATATTCACATAGTTATGTACAAAATTTCAAATAAACTTTGCTGTACTGGAAAAGGGGAAATATAGTCCCTGCAGTTTACAACATATCTGCACTACTAATTTAAAGTGATTTTATAGTCATTGCTTCTTCCTAGGAAACTCATAATTCTGAAGAGTTTTCTAACAGAATTCTTAGCATCTCGCCCAAATACAGCTCCAAGAATTATTTTGGGAAAGACGTGACTGTTGCTTTGAGATTCAAGACCGGAATTTCCAGAATTTCCATGATGTTCCTTTCCAGAAGGAGGCTGGAAAAGTTAGTCTGCACATTCACCACCATTACAGCTGCCCTAAGGTAGTTTTGCCAAATGGCCATTATTTTAAAGGTCCAGCAATCTAGTACCCTGTTCTTCAGCAGAAAAGCCTGTCTCTGCTCTCAGGTGTACAATTTAAAATACACAACACAAAATGAAAAGAAAATGAGGGAAAAGAAAAGCAGACATAGGTACAAGTTTTTAAAATTCTATTTTGTATATTGAAAAGCTGGAATGCACAAAAAGTTTGTGGAGCCAAATGGAGCTGTTCTCTCTTGTCAAGTCAATGCAGTGAGCCCTGCTTGCCATCTCTCCCCGCTAGAATACCTACTGCCACATGACAGCTGAAGGAGAGAGAAGCTGAATGGAGTTGGTCTTCCAGCAGAGCAGAAAGAGTGGGTCCTGCTTCCACTTTCTCCCTCTGTTGCAGCCTGATAGCATGACTGCAGCTGGGTGACAAATGCGGAAGAGCCAAAAGCAACTGGTTGCTCAACAGAGCCAAAACAGTGGTCCTCCCTCCCTCCACCCAAGTATGTCTATTTCCACCTACTGAACAGCCTCAGCGGTGGAGATACAAAAGCACCTCATCCAAGTCTTATACATTTTGGAAATGTGTTTCATAACATTAACTTCTCCTCTGCTGAGTCTCAAGCTAACATGCTGCAAAGATTTCAGTGGAATCATCCTTGCCATCATCCCTGCCACTGTATCACCCTCAGATTCCCCCATAAAGCAGGGGTCTGTGTTGACTCTTGTGAGTGACAGCAAATGAGTCTCAATACATTTTCTCATTCCAAGAGTCAGCCATGATCTCAGCAGAATTGTCAGTTATAGCCATCATGCCACCATTTTCTTTTTTAAAGAATATAATTAGAACATTGACCAGTTTAGTACTGACTTTCTTATTAGCAAACTTGAACAGTAACAGTTAATGGATTGATACTGTTTTTCCAGTCATATTTTCTAATTGATTTTACTTTCTTTCTAATTAACTTTACTTAATTGCATGGGCTGTAGTCATCTGCCAAAGAACACACAATTGTTTATCATAGCAACAAAACATTGTAGCTTGAGTGTTGCATTCCTACAACAAAAGCGCTACCTGGCGGACAGAGGTTTGGATCCTAGTCAACAAATGAGGAGCTAGTACTGTGCAACTTGTTGAATTAAAAATACAATTTTCTGGGAAGACCCAAATTCTAACATACCAGTGCGTGAAATATAATTGCTGCTTGCAGAAATACTAGTTGTATTACAAAACTCCTATTTAAATTGGGGATTCAGTTTCTTCCCGTGCAGCATCTCAAGCAATAAAGCCTTTTTTCTGTAGAACCTCCATCAACTTTCACATCCAAACCAAATACTCATTTTCAGCTCATGGCAGGTGTTCCCTAGCCCAAATAATAGACAGATTGAGATACATGAACAGAAATAACTGTGTTCCCATCATCTTTGCTTGCAAGACTCAAGGTCAACAAAAATCTTTAATAAAAATGAAGAGCTTGGAGTTTGTCAAGCTGTGTCTTGGCATCCATTTTTTAAATATTCAGGCAGTAATTAGGAAATTACTTCAGCAAAGCTTATGCAGCAGGGCAGAGGTCATGAATATGCTTGGATCAACTTCACTCTTTCTCCAAAGGGACCTAGCTCATCTCTTTCACTTTTAATCTGAGGGTGAGAATAGCCTAGTTCCCTGTCCATAAACACATACAGACAGAACTACATATTACAAGACAAACACAGAGTGGGCAAGGGAGCAATGCTGAATCCTACCCAGTTTTCCCACTCAACTACCTCACATTTCTGCAAACATGGGTTTGGAAACACAAATTTGCTGGGGGAATGTTCATTTCTGCCCATACAACATACAAAAAAGTGATGTATGTTTGATACAAGGGTAAGTAAAGGAGAGGGCAACACAAACGTACTTTAGTGATAGAAACCATTTAAGAATTGGCGCTTACTTTTTTCCTTAAGCAGCTACAGTATATTGAATGTGAATGCTCTGTTTCTTTAGCACAGCACAGGATTCTGCAAGCAGCCATGTGCATTTCAGACCAGGCCTTGTTGGTTCACCATTTCCACTGATGAAGGGTGCAGCTAGCAGGCAAACTATGGAAGCTTTGCAAATGCTGCATGGATGTCACTGAACCTTTCACCCCTTTAATAAGACCTCACTCACTGAGTTCTTCTCAGTAGCCAGGCACAATCGCTGTACGTCCCTTTCTGTCAGCTCCCATTTTATAGTATTGGGTTGTGGTGAGTGGTTGGGATGCCCTTGTTCAAGCTTGCAGAGTGCTATGAATAAAACACCAGATTAACAAGTTTCACAAGGGTTGTGTATATATAAGCAGAATTAATTACTGACTTGTCAATAACACAGAGAAGCCCATAGCTTACTCAATGACCATTTCCAGGGATTTGCGCCCTTCCTTAGGCTGAACACACACCACTAATAAACTGTCTTATCAACTTAAGATGAAGCACTGGAGTGGGGTGGGGGGCTAACAAGGCAAAGTGCCAAAAAGCAATAAAAAAAAGTCCTGCTTGAGCCTTGTGCTTAACTCCACCAGTGGCTCACTCCCTCTGTGAGGTTAGTTGCAGTGGACAACAGCCAAAGAAGAAACCATCTCCGGGATTACTATGCATCAAATATCTTGAACCCAATGATGTAGCTCCTGCTCCCCCTGCTGGATAAAATGCTGTTTATATTCTGCAGCATTCAAAAATGAAAACAGCATCACTTGTGTGTGTGCATATAACACTTCTGTTCCCCTGCACTGCCATGTCATGCATTGGCTGAGGGCTGCTTGAATTATGCTGTGTTCTATCACCCTCTGCAATGGCTTAATCTGCACTGATTTAAAATCAATGAGAATTTTGTTCTTTATGATGACAATATACTTTGAACAATTGTCCTGTCCTGTTTCTTCACAATAGGCCATGCCAGCTGCAGCAAGTGCAATGGCAGGTTCACAGCATTTGTATGCATGTGCAATTGAGACAAGAATGGACCTAACCTCAGGTATTCTTACATGCACCAGAAAGGGCACAAGTGTTTTTGACTTGGCATTCATTCCCAGAGTAATTGACTTTTTCCTTCAAAAAAGAAACAAAAGCCAACGGAATGAGTTGTTGCCTGCAACTCACACTAGGAAGCAGTTCCCCAAAACTCCAGCCACTCACCAGACTGGTCAGGTATCAGAAAATCAGGACTGAAAATAAATACAGTCCTACCTCAGGTTATGAACGCTGCAGGTTGCGTGTTTTTGGTTTGCGGACTATGCCAAACCCGGAAGTACCGGAACAGGTTACTTCTGGGTTTCAGCCCTCACGCATGCACAGAAGCACATATAATGACATCACGCGCATGCGCAGAAGCGCCAAATCACGTCACACATGTGTGCCTCGCGCACGGATCACATTTGCAACCCGAGGTATGACTGTATATGAAATCAACAGCCAGGATGATGCAAAGTTCAAAACGGTATCTTACTGAGACATTGACACCCGGTGGTGAAGTGGTAGACTGTTTTACTGAGTCGATATAGCTTATTGTTATTTAATCTTTTATTTTACAAAATTGTACCGAGCTTTCTTATAGGAACTCAAAGTGGCTAACAATAAAATATAAAATATAAATAGCAACATTGCATTAGGTAAACTTGGCAAATGATTATTCATTAAAAAAATGGCAGATACCAAAATAGTCAGCAAAATAAAAGAGCCATCTCCACTCAGGGCAGAAGGAAAAAAGGAGACAGGTCAGTCATTGGCCTCCCTAAAATGTCTTCCTAAAGAGGTAAAGGTAAAAGGTAAAGGACCCCTGGACAGTTAAGTCCAGTCAAAGGTGACTATGAGGTATGGCACTCATCTTGCTTCAGGCCAAGGGAGCCGGCATTTGTCCACAGACAGCTTTCCGGGTCATGTGGTCAGCATGACTAAACAGCTGAACCACCTTTTGGCAAGGTTAAAAGGAAGAAAGGAAGACCAGGGAGACTTGTCTGGAGAGGGCATTCCACACTGTTGGCACCATAACATAAAGGATCCACGACACCTTATCTTAAGAGTCAGTGGGTAAACTCAGTGCAAATCCACAGGTAATGAATGGAATTCACAAGACAGAACAGGCAGGAGAAGATGGTCCTTAAGGTTCCCAGGTCAGGGTCACGTAGTGCTTTAAATATAGGAGCCAATGCCTTGAATTCAACCCATAATGAAGCAGGTGAAGTAATCATAACCATCAGAAGTAATATGCTCCTCCAACCAGTCCCAGACAAAAGTCTGGCTGTGGCATTTTGGACCAGTTGAAATTTACAGACACCCCAAATATAGCTTCAAACAATATTTGCATGAGGGGGGTTCGGAGGACCCATCAAACCTTGACCCCAGATGCAACTCACCCACACCCCAAACCAGCAGTCCTTAGGTCTTATCTGAATGAACTTTCATTGTTCTCCCTCATCCAATCCCTATCACCACCAGACATCATTCCAGGGTTTCCACTGCCTCTGATGCAAATTAGATACTGCTGAGTAGCAGCATACTTGTTAGGACACCTTGGTCCAGATCTCCAGTTGCCTTCGCCCAGCTGCTTTTATGTACATGTTAAAAAGCGGGAAGGGAAGGGAGCCCTGCGGCACCCCTAGGCCAAGGATGACATCTGGTGGTTTAGTGGTTTAGTACACACCTGAATATATTTCAAATGAATGTAACATGACATATTACTGTGTGGAAAAGAAACATGACAAAGGAGTAAGTAGGACACACTGATTTTGGCAGTATGATAAAACATTATAGTATATCTAGTTTCAGAATAATATTTCAATGGTCATCCAGGAACTATTTCCTGTTCAGAAAGTATCTTACCACCATCACCACCTTTGTGTTCAAGTATCAACTGGGAGAACTTAGCTGCTTCTGTAAATCTGTGCATAATTCTGGTCTTGAACTCTACAGCACATTTTTAGAGATGAGCTTAGGGACGCGGGTGGTGCTGTGGGTTAAACCACAGAGCCTAGGACTTGCCGATTAAAAGGTCGGCGGTTCGAATCCCCGCAACGGGGTGAGCTCCCATTGCTTGGTCCCTGCTCCTGCCCACCTAGCAATTCAAAAGTACGTCAAAGTGCAAGTAGATAAATAGGTACTGCTCCGTCGGGAAGGTAAACGGTGTTTCCGTGTGCTGCTCTAGTTCGCCAGAAGCGGCTTAGTCCTGCTGGCCACAGGACCCAGAAGCTGTACACCGGCTCCCTCAGCCAGTAAAGCGAGATGAGCGCCGCAACCCCAGAGTCAGCCACGACTGAACCTAATGGTCAGGGGTCCCTTTACCTTTACCTTTAAGGTGCTCTTAAACTTGCCTAACAAAACATAATTTAGTGGCAAAAATGGATATTTTAATATCACCAGGGGGTTGGCATTCATGCTCCAAATAATTTCCCTCTTTTTTCATACTACAACAATATTGAACATTTAAGATACCTATTTTACTTTGCTTGCAATCCTAAGCACACTTATATGACAGGACACCTCTTTAATTGCATGTCTTTAATCTGTGTTTTTTATTCTTCCTTGAAAGCTCATGTTTTCAAGTGCTTCAGATTTTCAAAATGTCAGGTCCTAGGAAATGGGAAGGAAGAGGAAATACTTCCCTTAGGGGGCTATGAAGGGTACAGAATTTCTAACCCTGCCCAGCCTCCGTGGCAGACACTAACTAAACCCTTCCAAGCAGTTTATACAACTTTGTGGGTAGAAAGAAAGGAACAAATAAAAATTTGGAGGCCGGTTCTACAAGTTTCAGAGGTTTCAGTAAATCAAACATAATAGGCAGAGAGATGTAGCTTTAAATACAGTACAGTGAGTAAGACACAGAATCCCGCATTGCTGTACTGTATAGTTAGTATCGATGGTTGGATAGTGTTCTCAAAGCTATCAGCATGAGTTTGACCAAACTGCGGGAGGCAGTGGGAGACAGGAGTGCCTGGCGTGCTCTGGTCTAGGGGGTCACAAAGAGGCGGACACGACTAAACGACTACACAACAACAACAACATACTTAGTATCACCAACTCATTATTTTAAATGCATGGAGAAAGTGACTAAAGAAAAGTTTTTCTCCCTCTCTCAAAACACTAGAAGAGCCAGTGTGGGGTAGTGGTTAAGAGCAGTAGTCTCGTAATCTGGTGAACTGGGTTCGCGTCTCCGCTCCTCCACCTGCAGCTGCTGGGTGACCTTGGGCCAGTCACACTTCTCTGAAGTCTCTCAGCCCCACTCACCCCACAGAGTGTTTGTTGTGAGGGAGGAAGGGAAAGGAGAATGTGAGCCGCTTTGAGACTCCTTAAAAGGAGTGAAAGGTGGGATATCAAATCCAAACTCTTCTTCTTCTTCTTCTTCTTCTTCTTCTTCTTCTTCTTCTTCTTCTTCTTCTTCTAGAACTCATGGATACCCAGAGTAGCTGAATGTGGGAACATTCAGGAGAGATAAAAGCAAGTTCTTCTTCACATAGTGCAGAGTTAAACTTTGAAACTCACTTGCACATGAGGCCGCGATGGCCACCAACCTGGGTGGCTTTAAAAGAGGCTGAGACAAATTCACTGTGGATAAGGCTATCAGCCACTACTGGCCACTAGGGCTCCATTCTACCTCACAGTGGGAGGCAGGATGTCTCTGAGCACCAGCTGCCAGGATTGGTAGGGAGGCCGATGACTGAGGTGCTCAGGTCCCACAGGCATCTGGTTGGAGAACAGGATTTGGGACTAGACAGGCCATTGGCCCAGTCCAGAATATAAGGTTCTTCTTATATGCTTATACATATAATGGGAATCTGGCAGTCAGAGCCAAAAGGCTGCTGGGGCACAGGGCTTGGCTGAAGAGGAGAATACTCTGCTTAGTTGGCTTTTATAACTGCTGTTTATTACTGCTGTTTCACCCAGTGCTTGTTGCTTGCCAACCCCCAGTCTGAAGGGCTGAAGCACTAGAAAACTGGATTATTGGCAATCCTATAACAATTAAATAGTGGCACCATCACTCACCATGATGTAGCCCTTTTTGCTGTTCTTTGGTTACTTGCGTTCCCCACCTCAAGCTCACAGGCTGTGTAAGAACTGCACTTATTCATGGCCAGTAAACAACAGGCTGGACTTTACCCTGTTAAGTTAGAGGCTTAAGTAAGGGCAGCATAGCGGGACAGAAGTAAAGCACCAGCTGCCACAGGGTCGGAAAAACATCTCCAGGGGTTTCTATGAGGAACACCCCCCCTCCCCATTTTAAGCATGTTACATGGAAGCAGGTCCCATTGACATCAATGGAATTTATGTCTAACCATGGAAGAGCTGAATGTCTGTTTTTGTAGAACAATCTTTCTGCCCTTTCCTTTTCAAAGGATTGTCTTTCTGACTCTGGTTGCAATTGTATGTTTTGCTGCTTGACATATTTAATACAAGGTGTGTGTGTGTGTGTGTGTGTGTGTGTGTGTGTGTGTGTGACACAGTATGCTATCTTCAATTGTTTGCTAATCCCAGTTTACTTCTGAACGGTTGGGTTGGGTTGGCTCGAAACTGAGCTGCCTTGTATGTATGTGTGTCTGTGTAACATTATAACCTGATATTTGGCTAAACAAAAGCATAAGATTGTGCAACCATATTTGCGTAAGGTTATAATGGGTATGTGTCCATATATGATAAGATTGTTACTTAACATGCTCGTGGTAAAAAACAACAACAAAAACAACGCTTGACTCAGGGAAAGAGGGAATGTGTGGCATTTGCCCTTAGATAATCAAGGGTAAAGGTTTTCATTGTGCCTCGAAAAAGTTTGGTTGATGTAATAAATAGGATAATGAAGATGCCACTCTAGATACCACCTTTGTTAACATGCACCAGTGTAAAGAAACTGAGTTGCGCTGCTGCATGCCCTGACCTAACAATTAAACCCAGCTGGATTTAATTTCCCACTACTTCAATCATGAATTGTGATTCTTCTGTGCACATACGTCCCACATTTACAGACTACCTTTCAAATAGCTGGAGCTCTTGAGTTGAAACACAGGTTAAGGCCAATGGGTACAAGCTTTTATATGTAAGTGTTCCAATTTCAAACCGTGATCCTCGTAATCCACTTATGAATGAAAGGTTGCAACAAGATTTCACGGTGTTGGCAAACTTCTCCATGGTCAAGGAGAATTTTGTACCTGAGTACTAGTTGTCATGGTCCAATCGCTGTGCCTTGAGCCTCTCCTGTTAAGGGTCTTGTTGCTAATAGAAAGACATTTTTATTTGCTTCTGTTTACTGCCACCTTGTGGTTGTACAGTTGAATTCCAGAGCAGTGGCCTTAATATCTGCCTTAGTTCAGCTTCTCTATTATACAGGGCAGGGCTTTTTATCAGGAGGTACTCAGGGGTACGCAGTGGCATAGCGTGAGTTGTCAGCACCCGGGTCAAGGCAAGTAATTTGCACCCCCTAACCCGTGGATTTGCGCCCCCTAACCCCCAGATGTTGCGCCCGGTGTGGCCGACCCCTCCTGCACCCCCCACGCTACGCCACTGGGGGTACGCAGTACCGGCACCTCTTTTGGGGAGGTTAAAAAGTGTGACACTTGCTGTAATAACTTCATGGTGAGTACTGGCACATATTTTTTTCTAGAAAAAAAGTACTGATAAAGAGTTTCCCTCACCCACCCCCAACACAATGTGAATGAGAGTGTTCCTCACACATGACCAGCCAGAATGGAAACACTGAAATGAATAAAAAAAGTGTTCCATCTCTTATTAAAATGTACCAGATATAACCAGAGGTTGTTTTATAAAGGGTTTTTTTTTTTAATAAAGGGTCGTGTTTTTCTGCACCTCATCCTCAGAAGCTGGAAACAGCTCAAAGAATTCAACCAATCTTTATCAAGCTGGTTTTAGATTCCTAACTTCCAGTAAAATGAAACCTATAATCCACACTCCGTATACTTGGGACTCTGGGAATAAGTCCCTCTGAATTCAATGTGATTTACCTCTGAGTTAGGATTGGTTAGGATTGCACTGTAAATTGCCTGAAAAATGGCATTTTAAAAATATGGTTTGGGATGGTTGTGGTGAGAAGGATGAGGGAAGGTTTTGGAGTTATATTACTGCAGTAATAGCTCTTCATGCCTAAATTGCACAACCAGAGCCTGCAGACAGGAAGAAACAGACCAGGGCAGCTCATGGACTTTTGGCACCTGAGCTAAACCATAAAATGGCACACCCCAGAAGTCAGAGAAGAAGGGGGAGTGAAGATCTACACCAGGAATGGGGGGGGGGGTGTCAAATAAACTGTCCTCAGTGGCTGCAGTAGAAATCAAAGGCTGTTGCAGGAGGGGGCGCTCTAAATCACACCAGATGGATGCAGAGCCCAGGAGACCCCAAAGGGCAGCCCCCACCATTTCTTTCCTAGGGGTGGGAGGAGACCAGCAGTGCCTCCCTTTCCCCAAGGGGCCATTGTGGAGGAGGCATTGGCGGGGGCCGTCAAGGAGGACAAAGATCTGGCTTCCAAGAAGCCCAGCCCAGCTGTTGCTGCCACTGTGACAGTGATGGTGGCCGCAGTAGCAGGGGATGCATTCCCTGTAGAGCAGATTTGCTGCCTCTGCGGATCCTGCTGCTTGAGGTGGCTGCCTCCTCTTGCCTCATGGGGGGGCAGCCCTGGGGAGAGCCCTCTTTTCTTGAATCCTGCTTGTGGGCTTCCCACAGGCATCTGGCTGGCCACTGTGAGAACAGGATGCTGGACCAGGTGGGCCACTGGCCTGATCCAGGAGGCTCTTCTTATGTTCACTTCCTCCTTTTCAAAGGGGGAAGGCAGAACCAGTGAGGGAAGCAACCAGCCCATTGCCTCTATCTCCCACCTTCATCAGAAACCCCTTCTGGGCAAATCACCAGATCATGTCAAGGCCAAGAACCATCCCTTTAACCCTTTCTCTTTACCCACGTCTTCCAAAGGGCAAAGCAGCAGATCACAGTGAGATAAGGAGGGAAATCACCTTTCTCTCCCCCCTCTCCTTCTTGGCAAAGCTCCCAGACACCATCACCACTTAGGCAGGCAAGAAAAAAGGAAGCAAAGTGGGAAGGAACCCCCATGACACTGTTTCTCTTTCCCTTCCTTCAAAGACCCTTCAAAAACTTTTCTGCCACCACTCCACCACCACCATTTGCCCCCAAAGACCCTCCAAAAAACCCACAAGAGGCAGGCAGCCTACCTTCGGCTGCAACCACACAAACTCACAACAGCTCCTTCCAAAGAGAAGGGGAAGAGGGAAGGAAGGGGGTCCTTCTGGGACTGCTCTGCAGAGTGGTGTGAAACCCGTGTTGCCAACTTCAGGGCAACATTTTGATTCACAGTTTGCCTTCTGGAAGGACTAGAGACTTACTTGGGGGAGAGAAGAGAGAAAGCTCAGGGCCTTGCTTCAGTTGCACCATGGATACATCTGGCTTTGCTACTTGCCAGAAACAGCCATATCAGAGGCAAATGTCAGGGAGGTGCCAGGAATAGTACATACACTATACATTAGCTGGGTGACAGAAAAATCTTCATGGGGCATCCTTATTTTTTTAGAAACCAGCTAATCAAAACTATCTCTAAAGTGTAGATAAAACAGCCATGCCTCAGGCTCAGTCATCTACACCACTCTTGGGAATGGTTGCATGGGAGTCCCACCTCTGTGGAAAAGCTCAGGGGTCACACGACGAGGCCCTCCTGCTGGGAGGAGGCTTCACACACACTTCTGTGGAGAAAATGGAAGGTAAAACTTGAGTGGAGCTACTAAAATTAAATATATGTCTCTTTCCAAGGAAAAGAGTTGTGCATGTATGTGTAATTGTATATGTGTGGTTCTGTATTAAGGGTGGTGGTGGTGGTTATGGTCCCATTCACTAGTACTGAAATGCAGCCCCAGCAGCTTTCAATAAGGTAATACAGTGCTCAGCCTGAAAGAGGTTCCCTCGCCTTGATATGCCACCATCTGTACTTAATTTTGATTCAAGACAATGCAAGTTAGATCTTGATATCATCTGTTCTGCTGCTACTGGTAGACACTGTGATATGCAAGTGTTCTCTTTAATTGGGAACTCTTTGATATAAAAGCAGCACGTGTTCTTTTTTGTTTTAAACTCAGAATGTTTTGATGTTAAACGAGATAAGACCTCACACATCAAAGCAAGCTTGGACTGTGTATCTTTGTGATATTGATTCCTTGTGGACACCTGCTGTGCTTCTGAACTTATACATCCTAATTCATGCCTCCAAGAAACCGATTACAGTTGCTTTAACTAGGAAAGTTTCAGGGCACTGCTGTGATTCATAGAAGCAGATGCTTTGAAGTGGTGAGGTTTCTTTATTGCACTGTAGGATATGCCAAAAAGTGGGTGTCCAAGTGACACGAACATATATTTTCTGCTCTTCCAGGTAAACAAGTGTTCAAATAACCTGTCTATCTTTCTTCCAACAATTTATATAATAAAATTAGTTAAAATTTGTATATGTAAAGCTACCTAGTTATTGGATTTATTCCAGAAAAAATCAGACATGCTTATGTTCCATGGAAAGCACATAATTTTCTCTGAATGCCAGTTTCTGGGAACTGCAGGTGCTGGAACATTTGCAAAGCTAAGCAGGGCCCAAGGTGGTTTCAAATTGGATTGGGGACCACATGTTGAAATTCCTGCATTGCAGAGGGCTGGACTAGATGGCCCTTGGGGTCCCTTCCAAGAGTGGTGGAGGAAGCCACTTGGGTGCCTGGGGCGGTGCCCAGGGGTGGGGAGAGCCACCCATGGGGGCGGGGTGCACCGTGGGGCCGCCAGAGTCTGCCTGCCTCCCCCCATACAGCCACCCTACAGCTGGGGGGGAGGCAGCGGGCGGACTGTTGGGGCAGCGTCTGGAGAGACGCATGGCTCAGGCACACTGCAGACCCTGTGGTGAGCGCCGCCCAGCATTTTCTCACCCCCTCAGTGGTGGCACCCGGGGCGGCCTGCACCCACCGCACCCCCTTCCTCTGCTCCTGCCTTCCAACTCTACAATTCTGTTGCACTCCGGTCCTGCATACAGGCTTGCCATAGGCATCAGGCTGACTGCCCTGAGAGTGCCGGCCTGGCCTGGTCAGTAATCTTCTTATACTGTGGTACCTCGGGCTAAGTACTTATTCATTCTGGAGGTCCGTTCTTAACCTGAAACCGTTCTTAACCTGAGGTACCACTTTAGCTAATGGGACCTCCTGCTGCCGCCGCACCCCCACTGCACAATTTCTGTTCTCATCCTGAAGCAAAGTACTTAACCCGAGGTAATATTTCTGGGTTAGCCAAGTCTGTAACCTGAAGTGTCTGTAACCTGAGGTACCACTGTATGTTTATTTACAATTAACATCCAGAGAGCGGCTCCGAACCTGCCGTTCTTAGCTATGAGTTGGTCACTCTGAGTCTCTGCCCCTTTTGCAGCACGAAGGGCGTCAAAGTCCAGTCCTTCCTTTCTTGTACTTCTGTTGCATTTTAACCCTTTCAGCTCTTCTGGTTCAGGGAGAAGGTGGATGGACTCTTCCCCCTCAAATGAAGAGCCCTCTAAACGCTGCCTTCTGTAACCTGAAGCGTATGTAACCTGAGGTACCACTGTATTCTTATTGCTTTCATTAGGAGTTTGAAAAGCTTGACTTTCTTTGCCCCATCAAAGCACTCACTCCAGTTGCAGCCGGGTGATGCTGCTAAGGTTGAATTGGTAACAAAAACAGGGCAGAATTTAGCACAATTCACTCATTGCTTCTCATGTGATTAACACGCATGTGAGCGCGTGAAATGGGACCATCCCTGCTTCTCCCCGCATTGCTGCCCCTACCCTTGTTGTGGAGGGGAGTGACTCAAAATCAGTCCTCCTGTCAGGGAAATGTCTCCTTACTCACCCAGTGCAATATATTCCACCTTCTCCTTCTTTAGCAGAGTGTCTTTTCATCCAGTGGAGTAAACAGCTCATGTACATACATGAAAGAAAGCTTTAATAGTAGAAAAATGCAACATAGTAACATACTGATGGAGAGAAACGGCACATCTTGAGACAAAGGACAGTTAGTCTGATGACCTGAAGGAAGGGGCCGATTCTAGAGTACAGCATAAAAGCCCTGCCAACGAGAGGCCAGGTATTCTATTAATCAAATTAGGCTTCAGTGCTTTTCCTGCACCCCCTGCTACCCCAGTCTCCTGCTGGGAGAATCTGGGAGACATGGAGCTGATTTATAGGTGTGGACTCCCCATGCAATTTAGAAGCCCAGAACATGTAGATCCCCCTCTTCCAACTTCCTCCCCTGTGCATGGATAGTGAGGGCCCAGCAGTGTGGATTCATCCTACAACAATTGTACATTACGAAAAAGTAAGCATCACTGAATTCCACCGGGACTGCTCCCTGATATGTACAGGATTGCAGTCTGAATTAGTCTTAAAGCTGCAACACAGTACTGTTAACAAAGGAAGCCATACATTTCCATACCCCCACATTATGCATCTCTACATCCCCCCCCCCGAAAGTGGAATAAAGTGCAGGGATAAGTGGACCAGGACTTGGGAATTCAGGGTGAAGACACTACTCAGCCATGAAACATCAAGGGGCTGATTAAACAGCTGCAGCATATTCTGGTAGGAGGCAGGACCTGCTTGGTGGGAATTGCCCCTTTCCCTGATACTATTAAAGTTACCTATGCATTGTTTGAACTGGCATTTCAAAAACATGAATTAAAATTTTGCAGATAATCTAAACCATTGGAATGCCTTCCAGAGGCACTGAAAGGTGCTGCTGGACTTTTTAGTTTCTCCAGGGTAGTCTAGGAAACACCTGGACTTGGTGCACCGAACAAGAAATGTAGCTTCCAAGCTGCTTAGTACCCCAGAATCTATACTATACTCAAGGTCTCAAACAATAGGCAGTGCTCTCTTTTCACTAAAACAAACTGTCTAGTTGTCTTTATTGTCCAAATAAGAAACTGTACAGCAGATCTGTGATCAGAACTGTTAATGTTTTGATTTTAACTTTAATATAGCTATGTTGAGGGCTTCTGAATTTGATGGGAACAATGGTTCTGGGGAAGGAAGTATTGCTTAACCTGTCTCCCCTGTGATATAGCAATATTTCTTGAGGGGGTGGCACAAGGAAAAGAGGACATACCCAAACTGGAAAACAGCAACAACCAACTCTCCTACCACCAGTACTCTGATCAAATTTGGTGTCCCCCATAACGGCTTTTGAATAAAAACACCTGAGATCTCATCAAGCCCCCCACTCCCATTTCATGTAGTTTGGTGCTTATGTGTGACTGCACACTGGAAAATGAAAACCAATAAATCATTTGCATGGTAGCAGTTCCCCCTTCAGGTAAAACTGTAGTATTTCTCATCTCTATCTAAATAGTCAATATATAAGTGAAATTATCCTTTATATTATTCATTCATTTATTCATTTATTTTGTTTACCAAAAGTTTATCAAAAGTTAAGGGACTCACAGGAAAGGACTTATACAGAGGTAAATAACATAAAACTCTTAAACACCTGGTGTTGCCACCCTCTAGACTTCTTGAGGAGCAGGCACATGAAGAAGGGCATCAGATGATGGTCTCAGGAACCAGGTTGGTTCATATAGGGAGAGGCAGTCCTTGAGGTATTGCAGTCCTGAGCCATTTGTCCCTGTGAGCAACCTGGCTGCCAAATTCTGTACCAGCTGAAGTTTCCAAACCATTTTCAGAGGCAATCCTACATATAAAGTATTACAGTAACCTAGAGGGCTCAAATGGGCTGTGACACAGCAATTAACCTTACAGTCCTAGGGAAACCCAGCCAGATGGGTAGGGTATTAATAATAATAATAATAATAGAAAAACTTCAATAAGCAAGTAAATCATACTGCTGTGGAAATTCATAACTAATTTAAAAACTTTAGGGAAATCTTACTGCAGAAAGGGGACAACGTGTATTGTCCAAACTGTTCTGAGGTAATAAGCTAGTTGCCCATAAAGAAGGCCACTCGCTGCTTCAACTCTACCACCGAACAATATACAGTGGTGGGTTACATAAGAAGGTAACTATTAGACTTTTTCATACATCCACATCACTAGCATTTGGGAAACACCACTGTATTCCAAAAGGCTTTTGAAAATTTCATTCTCTTGGAACTGAAAACTAGTTTTGATTTTAGGTGGCATATAACATGATGCTGTTTTCTGTTTCACTGTTTTTGTTGGTTGGTTTGAATTACATTTTTATTTACAATGTAACAGTGTATTATCTTGCTGTATCTATATTTATTAGCTGTTTTGATGACCTTAATGACAGAAAAGGAGGATATTTCTAACAGAAGTTTGTTCATACCTGTAATTCTGCCTTCACACAAATACAGACAATATGTGTCCCTAGCAGGTTTTCTATTTATTACAGACTATGCTTCTGAAATTATGAACAGGGGGCAAAGTGTATTTCATGATTCACTCAGAGGCATCTTTCCTTCAGCCGGGCCCTTTCTTCTCTCAAACATATTCTCATGGGAAATTGCATGGACACAGATGAACACTTTTAAAGAGTGACTTAGACTGTGTACACATTACAGGCTGAAAATGCAACTAGGCCATTATTTTTCTCAATTCGGATTAAAGCTAGCAGGGGGTAGGATACATTAAAAAAGAGATTTCCTAAGAAACAACAGGATGGATAAAAAGTTATGGATTGTGGCTAACATCATGTGTACACCACTTTCTAAAAAAGTGGTGGGAGCACAGGATACAGAGCAAATTGGAGTGTGTATGAATTCTTCCTTGGATCATTTCTAGAGGAACAGGCTGTTAGTTCACTTTTCATGAGCATCTGTGCAAAGTGTCATGTCACCTAGGGGTCTGAAGGTTTACCTTCCCTGAATTGGCCCTGTCAGACATTGCCACTGCCTTTGCAGCACGGTAAAAGCCAATGCAGCAAAAATAGCTTCCATTTTTTTGTTATTTGAGGGCCTCTTACTTTACTTTCTCACAGCATTCAAGTGCATTGTGCTAGTGGGGTCAAATCAAGTAAACTTTGCCTATAAGAATAACTTTATACTCCTATTGGTGTGGGAGGGGGGGACCCTCTTCTCTTTCTAGCAGTGCCCCTACTGCTTTTGGTTCCTAAATTTTTGGAGTGGCTTGTGCTTGCACAAGGTTTACAATTTATTTCCTCTGATTAATCTAGTTTTTATCCTGTTAATTCTACTGAAAACTTGTTTAACATATATTACTGACTTCTCCCCTATCTGAACAGTGTCACTTGTTTTCATTTCCCGTGCTGTTGGATCTTTCTCCTGCTGTTAATCATGCTGTTCTTTTGTCATCATTTTGCAAACTTAGCTTTTAGGGTGCTGTTCTGCATGGTTATCATCTTATCACTCCAGCCATTCCCATCATGTTTCTATTGGGGAGCATTTATTTGATTCATTTCTTCAATCTGTTGGCAAACTCCAGGGTTTTGTATTGTCATCTATTTTTCCCTGTTGTCACTTGCATGCTTCTGGTACTAGTTATAACTAGTGTAGAGGTAGGCTTTTGATATTTCTACTTTAGATGTGTCCAAGAAGTCCACCATCTTCTTTACCACAGGTAACTGCATGAGTAACTCCCCAAATAGTCTGTTTTGTGCCTTTCTTCCACCTCATTGAGGATTTCATAGCTTTGTTTCGCTTTTTATGTTTGAATGAAGCAGCAGATATGACTTTACTGCTTTAAAGCTGCTCCATATTATAGTAAAATCCTCAGCTGAATCAAAGTTTTACAGCAAAATGTGATCAGTTTAGACACCAGATACTCATTATTTAAAGTTTTCATTCTGCAGCATGATCTAGTTCTAAGAGTTAGATTTTGTCTCAAAAAAATAATTCTAGATCAAGATTACAGGAGCATGGTCCACAATTCTACAAAGTTCTGTCTTCATTAAGCTTATAACATTACTCTTAGATAGAAAGGGTATTTGGCATAATTTTTTCCAAGCCTGCCAAGACTGAAATGGATATCTAAGCTGTGTGCTTGTAAAGAAAAAATATGGTTATTTTCAGACATCTGGGAATGTATATAGAGTAACATGGATAATAAATCATGGAAAACTAATAAAGCAGATTATTATTTGGTTTGGTTTGATAATGCTAACAACAATTTTATGAATTTAATGAATGCAGTTTACCATAAAGTGTATAATCAATTCTACACTGACATAATTGACATTAGCAAAAACAGCAAAGACTATTTGTGGCACCGTAGAATCACAGAATCATAGAACCATAGAATTGTAGAGTTGGAAGGAACCCCTAGGGTCATCTAGTCCAACCCCCTGCAATGCAGGAATCTCAACTAGTCCATACATAACAGATGGCCATCCAACCTCTGCTTAAAAACCTCCAAGGAAGGAGAGCCCACCACCTCCCAAGGGAGTCCATTCCACTGTTGAACAACTCTTACTGTCAGAAAATTCTTCCTGATGTTTAGTCAGAATCTCCTTTCTTGTAACTTGGATTCATAAGTTCTGGTTCTAGCTTCTGGAACAGGAGAAAACAAGCTTGTTCCATCCTCCACATGACAGCCTTTCAGATAATTGAAGATGGTGATGATACCTTAAAGAATGTTGTTTTTGCTGAAAGAGAGTAACATTGGAAAATGAAGACATTAAGGAAACTCGTGCTGCTTCAGTATCAGTAGAATTGTACCAGTTTGAAGAAAGCATGTATCTCAGCATGAGCTGACTGAACTACTTAAAGGAATGGAAATCCCACAACATGGAATTTGTGCACATGGGCAGAGCCTTTGTTGTGACCTCTTTTCTCAGGGCCTAACGCAATGTTATGGGAAGCACTTGGCTGCACAGCTCCTTGGTAATAGCTGGTAAAAGAAACACACTGATTGCTATTTGCAAAGGGTAGGGAAAGCTTCCCGTTATGACATCACATAATTCTTTCACCAAACGTTTATGTGGAAGTGTGTGGGTAAGAGGTAAATGGGTTTGGCAGTAGTCTATATAACATGCCATTTACACTGAAAGCATGTGAAAGGGGCCTGTTGCTTTTTCTTTTTTTTAAAGTACTATGCCTAGTGGTTTTAAGTGATTTATACATTGTAAGGGCAAAACATAGAACTAACAGTATTCCCAACAACCCCCCTCTTAAAGCTTTTGGCTCTTAGTCATATTTTTTTCAATTGTTAGTTTTATTTCATGTTTTTCAGCATCACATTACCTTCCAAGCAGTAAGCAACAGTAATCCAAAGTAGCAGTGGGACATTAATTAGTATATGAGGAAATGGCTCTTATTACTGCTCCTCTGCTGCAGCCTACGGAGGTGCTTTATAAAGCACACCACGTACAACTGAGGTATCTCATTTATTCTTTTCATCACCCAAGAGTTTACCCTTCAAAGGATGCTAAATTGTCTTTCTGCAGTGGCAATACTTATTGGTATTAAAGTCCAAACTATTGATGCTGCATTAATGCTGAGGTAAGACTCAGGGTTTAGGTAGTGCTAAAGTACATTTGCACTGAGCTTCACAAGAAATGGGACATGCATTTATTTGCCATGTCAGCTCTCCAGTTCATTTTCAACAGTTCCAGGCAATACACTGTATCACTTGTTTAAATTACAACTTAAGTAACTTCAAACAAGAAGCTTCTGGCATAATATACTCCTCTCATGTGACTGTGTCACCTCATAAATCACACGAGGGGGTTCCTGATTTAAAAGTGTCCCCTGTTTTGAACTGGGCAATGCCAAACAAATAACAGCACCCCTTCCTACCCCTTGATGTGAAATCTGACATAAAAACAGCCATGTGTCATATCACGAACTACATACTTGAATTTACATGGACCATCGTGAAACAAGTATTCAGATACCACTGAGCATCTATGATATGTTCCCAGGATCACTGTTAAGAGAAGAGTTCAGTGTCCTGACAGACCACTCACACTTTTTTACTCAAGATTCCTGGGTTGTTACACCAAAAAAAGGTTGTCAGTTCTGCCACAGCTATCTGCCTGCAAACCTTTGCAACTCAATGCTTTTCAGAAAAAAACTACCTTCTTCCAGTATCTGTCAGAAAGTCATCTTTCTAGCATAGTCATTTTACTTACTGCTTCCACAGAAGATAATTGTAGTTACCCAAAGCTTGTATGTTGGTCACATCTGGTAGAACCAGAGGTGGTGTTGTTGTTTTTATATTTTTATTTATACCCTTTTTCCCTAACAGGGACTCATATGCAAATATAATAATATATGCAGTAGAAAGCAAATCAAAGTAAAATGTGTTCTTTTAATGTTTATCTCCTTATGACCAATTCTGTTCACTCTTGCTGATTTTTAAGTTAACTTGAAGTAGAAAAATCCAAGTTGCAGATCCAAGTATTACGTGGCAGAATGTGGCTTATTAGCATAATTATTGAGGAAGCTAAACCCAAAGAGCCCACAGGAATAGGGCTCACAGGAATGGGACAAACCGTGTTCCACACTTCATGTAAAACATCAGTAGGAGATGGGAGAAACTGCTGGATAAGACACACTTGAAGAATACTCCCATCCTTTTGTCGTTTTGCCAAAACAGAAGGCCAAACAATACCTGATTTCAAAGGCAGCCAAATAAATGGATGATATCTTAACTGAAGCAAGGAGCTGGTTCAAGAGCTTACAGTAGCTGCCACCATCAGAACAACCTGTTCAGTAGGGCCCACCTGCTGACAGACAGTGGGACTGCCAAAACTATTTTCAGTGCCTGATTCTGTTCCTTAAACTTTGGCACTGGGAATCTTTTGGTAGTCTCAGCAAATATGATGTAGGTAGCCACTGCTAAACAAGCTCTGGAACCATCTCTCTGCCAGGTGTTGTTTAGTTTTCAGGCTAGTTTAGAAATAAAAAGGCAAATATACTTGGATAATTTGATCAAATAACATGGTGGGATGGGGTGGGTTGGAGTAAAAGTGTAAAAGATAACATAAAACAATTGAACAACAAATAAAACAACAGGACATTAACATTTAGAGCAAACAGTAAAAGAGCACTAGACATAAAAGGTAAAGGTAAAGGTACCCCTGCCCGTACGGGCCAGTCTTGACAGACTCTGGGGTTGTGCGCCCATCTCACTCAAGAGGCCAGGGGCCAGCGCTGTCCGGAGACACTTCCGGGTCACGCGGCCAGCGTGACAAGCTGCATCTGGCGAGCCAGAGCCGCACACGGAAACGCCGTTTACCTTCCCGCTGGTAAGCGGTCCCTATTTATCTACTTGCACCCGGAGGTGCTTTCGAACTGCTAGGTTGGCAGGCGCTGGGACCGAGCAGCGGGAGCGCACCCCGCCGCAGGGATTCGAACCGCCGACCTTTCGATCGGCAAGTCCAAGGCGCTGAGGCTTTAACCCACAGCGCCACCTGCGTCCCAGGTGCACTAGACATAGTCAAACCCTAATATCAGCAGCCGATAAAACAACAACAAACTGATGTTTTGGTGAATAAAACCTATTTTTCTTGTCAAAACTGCATTGTATTAATAAAGCAACCATTGCTAAACAGGCCACTCTATTAAATATACTATTAATAACAATCTGGTTTCCTTTTCATAGGCACCTAACCGTTTCTGGGCTCAGTTTAAATCCCCAAACACTTTGGCATTTGGTTATCTGAAAGAAAGTTCACACCCATATAAATGGCCTGCACAGGGTACAACTAGAGAGTTAAGATTTTTTTTGTTTTGTTTTCAGCAGGCTTTTATTTTTAGTTGCTGCTCTGAATTCAGAACTCTTCCGTTTTAACTTTCCTCCCTGCAATAGTTGCTTTGGTTTTATGATTTTATGCTATATTTGGAAATATTTCTTTGCACACGTCTTTGAAAATCTCACCTGAAAAACTGGTTATAAACTGGTTAAAGTAGAATAAAAATAAATGAAAGCGGAGATGGTACACCAGGAACAACAGTGGCTCAGTCTCTTTTGTTCTGCTTGAATTTCCAGTTATACAAGAACAACAGGTGAATTTTGTTTTTGTTTTGTGAAAAGCTGTTTCCCCCTTTTGCTGGGCCTTGGACAGACAGTGTGCACTTACTCAGAAAATACAAATGTTAGTGGCTGTGACATTCAACAGGTGACCTTTTGTTGAACTGGGTGGATTCAGCTGAGGCTTCTAAATAACTTTCCAAGATGGGATGTTTATGGACAGACACTGCAGTATGTGTATCATAAATGCAACTGTCATGAAAGGGAAAACATTATCTTCAAGACTCTTTTCTAAATCATTTTGATCCAAAAACATAGATATTAAAACAATGCATGCTATATGATCAGTACTAGGAGATTCATCTCTAGATTTCTTCAGTTTCTTCCAGCACTAAAAGCAGCTTCAAAGGGGCCCCATTTGGACTGGGACTGGGGGGTTTTAAGGGGGAGGGGTTAACCTGGCCCTCAACATGATTTCTACCACGAAAAGGACAATGTAGTGCTGCAGCCAAGAAACAAATCACCCCCCTTTGACTTAAAAACATCAACAAAGAAGAACAAGCCACATATCTCCCCAAATCTTTTCTAGCTTGGTCTTTCAGTTCACAACTGAGGCCCTGCTTTGTGACCCAGTGACACCAGAAGTGTTGCAGGGGCCACAAGAGAGAGAACAGTTTCATCCATAGAGTGTGGAATGGCTTCCTGCAGAAGGCCACCCAATTCCTTCACTGCTTGCTTGTTGGCAAACTGCAAACATGCATTTGTTCTGTATTTAGCTATATTCCCCTCTTTGGCAATAGGAAAACTCCAGAAGGCACAACCCCAGCCCTATAGCCAATGTCAGATGAACTTCAGCCCACTGAGGTGGTCTGGGGGAGGGGAGCACCCTCATCACTCGATGGGCGTCCTGGTGTTTCAAAGCTCAAGTTTCCCTGCTGGTACAACCCACTTTCCTCCACCCCGAGGGCCTTTCTCTTATTCCTGTCCACTTCTTCTTAAGGTCCAGGCCTTTCCTCTCAGTCTCAGTCTCCATTGCCCCCACCCCACAGCACTAGGCCTATTTTAAATAATTGTATTTCAAAAGCTATGCACTGAAAACAAATTGTGGGCCTACACAATATCTGATAGAAGGCATGCACATCTCACAGTAAATAAATGATTTGGAATTGTCATCATACAGGGAGCCCCTTGCGCACAAATTCTACTCCCAGGGAAGCCTTGCACACCTGCCATGGAAGCCCAACACAGTGCAGCGGATTCTGGGAAATGTTCAGCTCGCCTTGGACCCTGGTCTGTTCACATGGGCTTGCTACCCTTTTTGAAGTGAGGAGACCTAGACTACAGCCAATACTCCCATGCAGCCCCAGACTGCAAACAAAGATCAGTAACACGATGCCTGAGAATTTGCCTTTCAGTCATTTTCTCATTATTTACCTCTTTGGCTTCTACGAAATCCCTGATACCATTTGAAAAACATGACATTCAAAGACCATTGAATTCACGGTAGTCAGACGCCATAAGGTGTCTTATAAGGTGTCAGCATGATTTGCCAAAGAATATCTGAATGTATCTTTAGGTGCCAGGCAAAAACGTTTCTCTTCAACCAGGCGATTTGCTAATTAACACTCTATAGCTTTTTAAATGTTTGTGGGAAGGGGGTTATTGCTTTGTTTTTTGTTTTATTATGTATTTGTATTCTCATTTTGTATTTTTCTGTTGTGAACTGCCCTGGGATCTTGGGATGTAGGGCAGTATACAAATATAATAAATGATAAATAAGATGGTTCTTTGCTCAATTTAGCTGAAAGCACGGCTATTCGACAAGTCACAAATTTCAGTGGGGCTTCCCTTCTCAGAAGCACGTTCAGGACTTCGTAACACTGCGCATTTTATTTCCACAGTACAGTTGCAAGACTCGTTTCCCAAGTAAATAAATATACTGTGTTAATCAAAAGTGCAGAGCCAGCAAACCGCAGTTTTAGGTCTACAGATTGAATAAACTAACAATAAATATAGGTAAAAACTTTTAAAGGTTAGTATTTAAAAAGCGCCTCAAGCTATTAACAGTACAATAATTAAGGAAGGCTGTTCCATATAATTTTTTTATCAAAGATGTCGCCTGCAGGGTTGCGAGGACGGAAACTCCTGGCGCGCGACCGCGAGGAAGAGCCTCCTCCGCCAATACTACGACTCCCAGCATGCCCCGCGCCAGGCAAGCTCCCAAAGATGGCCGCCCTTTGCGCCGCCGCTACTGGGCTTGGCTGTTCCGAGGCGCGCGCGCGCTGCGCCGTCGGATGAAGAGAAAGCGAGGCAGGCATTGGTCCGCCCCCGCCCCCCCCCCGCCCCGGAGAAGAGAAAACCAAGACACGCGCCCGCGAAAGAGAAGAAGCGAAGGACCTGGCCAGGCCCCGCCCCCTCCCCTCAGGAGCGCCGCCGCCTCAGCGCGCCCGCCCTTCGCTCCCTGGCTGTGGAGGCGGCGCGGCGCCCGCGGGTCTCCCGGCTGACGGCGAGGGCGACGCCCCCCCCCAACTGCCCGGCGATGTTCTCTCGGAGGGGCCACGCCGATGTCAAGAAGTCCACCCAGAAAGCGCTGGACCCGCGGAAGGACGTCCTGACGCGCCTCAAGCACCTCAGGGCGCTGATGGGTGAGTGGGGCGGGCGGGCGGGCGGGGGGGGGGTCGCCTCCGGAGAAGGGTCCCGGTCGCCCCGCTCAGCGGCGCTGGAGGGTGCGAATCCGGGGTGCCCCGGGTCCCCTCCCTGCCGTGTGAGGTCGTCATTATCACAGCCATCACGACTTAATGACATTGGCGAGTTGCTTTGCCCAGGGCAGCCCAAAGCGACTTACAGTCGGACAGACAGGCAAAACCGAACCAAACCCAGAGAGAGGTTATAACGTGGCTCTTTCCTGCCCCCCCCCCCGCCAACCTCCAGAGGGGCAGTGGGTCAATGGATCTGGCTGTTAACCAAAAGGTTGGTGGTTAGAGCTCACCCAGGGATGGCTGTGGGTCGCGTTCCTGAATAGCAGGGGGTTGGACTAGATGACTGCCAGGATCCCTTCCAATTCCACAATTCTATGATTCTCACAGCCCCCAAAGAATTTACTGTTGTAAGGAAAGCAATACCATGACCATGGTGTACTTCAAACACAGTTCAAATCCACACAACAGGGTGAGCTCCCATTGCTCTGTCCCAGCTTCTGCCAACCTAGCAGTTCAAAAGTGCACCAGTGCAAGTAGATAAAGAGGTACTGCGGCAGCGAAAAGGTGAACAGCATTTCTGTGCACTCTAGCTTCCATCACAGTGTCCCGTTGCACCAGAAGCGGTATAGTCCTGCTGGCCACATGACCCAGAAAGCTGTGGACAAACACCTGCTCCCTTAGCCTGAAGCAAGATGAACGCCACACCCCATAGTCGCCTTTGACTGGACTTAACAATCCAGGGGTCCTCTACCTATTTTTTACTTTGTACTTTAAACACTCACTGCAGTTATGAATGTATGCTAAGTTGAACCAATCTCTGCTTTAGTCTTGCCATGTTTCATGTCTGCACCTAAGGTCTTCTAACTCTGTTGTTTACATTCTCTTCTCACAAAGAGCTCCCCCTTTGTGTGGAGTGTGTGTTGGATTACCCCTCATAACCTACCTCCTTAGAGTACATTGTTGTGATGGGGTATGGGGATCAGCAGCTCTCCATGGAGATAAAAAAGATGGCAGGTGTATTGTAAGGAAGGGACAATGATAGGGTTAACATCCTTGTGCCTCAAACTCACATGCACTAAAAAAAAGTTGCTGGCTTGTTCTGCAGTTTTAAAAAGAAGTGTTTTTTTTAAATTTCAAAGTGAATCCTGATTCATGGTATTGCATGTTGCCAGGAGGCAAAAGACAAATCTTGATGTAACTAGATCATGATAAGGAACTGGTTTCTCTCTGTTCAATTGTTCCAGCTTTTGTTAGTTAAACTTGAACCAAAAGCATATTGTAGAAATATATGCCCAGCATACCCACTTCCTGTGCTCTCAGCTAGACTGGAAATATGAGCAGTGTCTTCTCCTTGGGGACAATAATATTCTTGCATTCACTGTGAATTTCACAGTTTGTTTTGATCTTGCAGTGGTCCCTGTCAGTTGTGTGGATTGTCCATTGCCAGCATGGGCTGAACCATCTTGCAGTCTTGAAGCAGTTCCACTGGCTATGAAATCTGAGCTGGCTGGATTATCTCAAGCAGTGGGGGAGGTGGGAGTTGTTGAGTAAAATAAACATCCATTCTACCTAACTTTATCACCCTCCTATGAGTAAACAGAACACTGATCTTCCAGGAAGTTGCATAAGATAATGGCCTAATTCACAGTGTATCCCTGCTGTGCTGCTTCACACTGCAGGTGGGACTCAGCTGTCTCAATGCTCCATTAGAAAAACACCTGCAAATGGAAAACCAGGGGGAGACTAAGCTTGATACCTTCTCCACGGAATCTAGCTTTATAGGTGGATAATTTTGTGTGTGTTGGGAGGTGTATTCAATTGAGTGAGCTCCTACCTGCAGGCTGCAGTAGTTCTGCTTAAACCAGGCTTCCTCAACCTCTGACCTCCAGATGTTTTGAGACTACAATTCCCATCATCCCTGACCACTGGTCTTGCTAGCTAGGGATCATGGGAGTTGTAGGCCAAAAACATCTGAAGGGCCAAGGTTGAGGTAGCCTGGCTTAGACACATAGGTTTGCCGTGTTAATCAAAGCTAGACCAATATTGTGCTGGAATTACTGAGGCCTATTTAGATAGTGTTCTGAACCGTATCTTGTTGAGGATATTTTAAAGATTATACCAATTTACATGGGAGTAAGGCCTATTTAAATCAGTGGAACTTGCTTCTGAGTTGTCACGTATAGGATTGTACTGTATGTTTCCCAACCCATTTTGTAGTCTACAACTGTTTTAAAGTTCCAGAAAGCCCTTGATAAAATGCATTACTAAAGAATCAGCAATATATCTGCTTCAAATATACATTGGTTTATTCTCCAAAGATTTTAGAACAAAATAAACCAAACGGTGAAGTCTTGATGTGCGTAATTAACTTTTTTAATAGCATCGAGAGGAAAACCAGGAATTCACAGGAAAGTATATTGGGTTTGTAGGTAGGAGCACTGCAGAGAGTTTGGATGAATAAATAAATATTTTTATAATCTGTTTTGTGGCCAAGGTTAACTCCCATAGTGGTTTACATTTACAATTCACAAAAGGTACAATGTATTAGGGATACTTAGAGGTGTTCATGGCAGTCTCTTCTGGAAGCTGATTACATTATCCAGATTCTAGGCTCTTCTATTCAGAGAGAGGGGGTGGAAGGAGCTGTAAATGGATGCAGAGGTTGATTTAGGGAAATATACCAGACCATAGGAGCGTCTCTCCATTGATTTTACTCTATATATTCAGTGCAAGCCTTTGCAGATTGTGTTTGGTGAGACTTACTCTCTAGTAAGTGTGTTTAGGATTGCAGCCAAACCAAGCTTTTCTTAGCTACAGAATACGTAGTGGTACGTAGCATTCTGTGAAAACCAGTGACCTACCTGTGTCATATTCACTATCACAGAGAGCCGGCATGGGTTTCTTAAGTCAGCCATGCCAGAATAACCTTACCTCCTTTTTTGATAAGAGTTACTAGTCTTGTAGGCTATGGGAGTGCTGTAGACATTGTATAAAAGCTTTGACAAAGGCTCCTCAGTATCCTTGTTGGCAAGCTGGTAAAATAGGGCTAGATGATGGTACCATTAGGTGGATTTGTGGCTGATGAATAGACCATATCCAAACAGTGCATTTCAGTAGTTCCTCGTCAACCTAGAAATAAGTGACAAGTGGGGTTCTGCAGGATGCTGTCCAGGGCCTAGTGTTGGTTAACATCTTTATAAATTACTTGGATGAAGTAGTAGAATGTATGCTCTTTAGGTATTCAGGGCAGCTAACAAATTATGTTGTGAACCACCCTGAGAACTGCAGAACACAAATTCAATAAACAAACAAGCAAACAAACATACTTAGAAGACAGAAATAGGATCCAAGATTATTTCCCCATGATGGAGAACTGGGACTAAACTAGCAAAATGAATTTCAACAGAGATAAATATAAACTTCTGCATTTAGGTAGGGGAAGCCAGATGTACAAGTTGTGAGAAAGAACTGGGTGTTTTAGTAAAGCTCAGGCATTAAGACAGGTGCATTGAAACATTTTCGCACCAATCCAGATAAGTAGATCCACAGACTTCTGCATACATACGACTTGTTGGATAAGGAATTTTGGTCACAAATCTGGTCCAGATGTTGATGTTATTTATTTGCACTGTATTGCTTTCATGTGCATGTGCATCTCCCTCCTGGCACAACTCGTAACATGAAAGTACTTGCAACCGGAACAAAATCACGGTGTTTGTATTCTAAATTATTGATATCCTTTTTTTAAAAAAATCCTGATTTTCAGAGACTTTCAGAGTGGTTAAAAAGATAAAAGCTTGAAAAGCACAATTCATTATTTAAACGAAACAAGTAAAATTCCAGCATAAAAACTAATCTGAATGTTTCTGTTAAATAACTTGGGCAAATTAAAAGGTTGCCCAATAAACGTTGACCAAAGGGAATCCTGCCTGGGTAGAACCTTTCATAAATGGGAAACAGTACCACATCAGCAGTTGGGTGAAGGGAAGTACCGGTAGTCTTTACTGTGCATGAAAGCATTCAGAGTTCCAACTATTAAAGCTAGGTAAGAGATGAAAATGAAGAGGATGAGCCAAAAGCTGTGTGCAAGAAATTGGGATTTAAGGAGGGGTACATTTCTTGCCATATTCATTTGTAACCAATATTACAATTGGAGAATTGAAGCCAGTTCATGGCCCCTGATCTCCATTGACTTAAAGCTTCTTCTGCTTTTACCTGCATTGTATGATGCACTGATATATGTCTCAGAAAAGTTTGAGAGTGTGTCTGAAGTCTATTTGAGATCTAATAGTATCTTCTTGATGGAGCTAAGTGCAAGTTAAAATGTGAATGTTTGTTCCATTAACTCATCTTAGTCATGTGTTAACCCAGAAAAAGTGCTGTCTGTCTCCTTTTATATCGAGTCATGAATTATTCAGTCTGTTCTGTTGGTTCATGTAAGAATGTTTAATCTATTAGCAGAGCTTCTAACTGTCAGGATGAACCCCAGTGTTTTGCACAAACTCTTCTTTTTTCCATTATTACTCCTGCCTTGATACTCTTGATGGCCCTCAAGGTCTCTACGTTCTTTCTCCTTGTCCGGTACCACCCTAGTACATCCTGCAAAGGATGAATTGAAGCAGAATACAAAATAGATAATAGATAAACAAAAGCATGCAATTTTCTGGCACAGAATACTTTTGATAAGAGTTCCCATAGTTTGGCAATGACTTCAGTTCACTTTGCTTGCTCTTCAAATTATTTTATGTTAACAGTTAAAACAAGTACGTAATGTTATTCTCATATGACTGACTCCTGCCTGATACTTGACCTGGGCTTCCTGTAATTCTCTAACTCCTGATGGCTCATCCAGAAGTATGTGCAGCTCATCTGAGTTCATTTGAAACTGCAAGTCAGCAGCTGGCCCACTGAACTTCCCAGCTGCTTTATAAACTTCAAGTTATTGAAAAGGAAACAGCTCCTATTATATCTGCACTACTTTTTCAGTGAGCTTTAACATCCACAGGACCCTCAAGCGGATTTTTGGATTGAAGTGAGTGGTGGAGATTACCGTATTTTTGTAAACCGCTTTGAGTTGGATTTTTTTTTGGGTTTTTTTTGACAATAAGGTGGTGTATAAAGTTTATGAAATAACTAAATAAATATGGAAACCTTAGCTATTTCCTTGGTGAGAATCCCCATTTCCAAGCTGCTATTTGCCCTGGGTCCCCAAAAGAAATGGTAGATCCTATTCCAAATCTCCATTGTTTTGTCTGATTGTTTTGCCCTATTAAATATCTTGTTGTTGTTTTAAGTCTGGGCTTGTATCCATTAAATAATCAATCAATCAATCAATCAATCAATCAGTGGGGTAACTTAATAGAATCAATCTGATTTACCCTCAGAAAATTATCTTTTTCGGCGCAATTTTTATATTTGTTTATAAAGATGAGCATTTAGCTATGCATTCCGTTTGTTCCCAAACAGCCTTATCTAAAATTTCAGTGTCGTTTGGATTATTTTTTAGGAATCTGCTTTCTATTCAAAACATAAAACACTGCAAACTCGAGAGTGAGCACTGATAAAAACAATAGGAAATGTAGTTTAGATATGGTACAAATATGTGGCAATGGAGCATGTGAGATCTGACAGTTGGACAGAGCCACCCGCCTGTCAGTGGCCGATGTAATGATGATGCCAGATGATGGGGTTTGTAAAGAGCCCTGCATAGTGCTTTGAAGTGCCACCAATCAGCTGATCTTTTCTGCTTCAAAGCACTAAGTAGGGCTGTTTGCAAGCGGCTTGCAAAGGATCCTTGCTTGACTTTGAGACTTCAAGGATCAGTTTGCTATGGAGTTCCCTGCGGGGAACACAGTATTATTACAGCTGATCCCAGCTGTCTTGCTCAGTGGAGACAACAAATCTCCCTTACCAATGCAAATTAGGAGTGCACTTGAAGGCTCTTGCTTGCGCATTGGCAGCTCATTCTCACTTGCTCCTCACCTGATGTCACATTAGGTTAGGCCTGGGTGATATATCAATATATTGCCCAGGACTGTTATGAGGAGCAGACCGCGATGTCGGCTTCACTCAACGGTATATTGCTGGTGAAACCGCCACTGCTCCTGAGTCTCCCTGCTAGCAGTGTCCACTGAAGGGGGTTAAGAGTTCCTTCCTCCAGCGGGCACTGCTAGCAGAGGGACTCAGGTGCGGCAGCAGTTTCACCAGCGATATAGTGCTGAGTGAAACCGCCATCCCACTCTGCCCTCATACGACAGAGAGGGAGAAACAAGCTGTATCAATGAAGCGCCGACACAGATTGTTCCTCCCTCTGCATCTATAAACTGCTTAACTGAGGACTGTGCAGCTGCCCTTGCCTCAGTTGAGCATTTAAAGGAGTCTCCAGCCCAGTGCTGGTTCCCACAAGCTACCAGCGCAACGGGGACTCTGTGAAACTGCTCTGCTGAGGGGAGCATGGTTGCCGCTCCCTGCAGTGAGCAGTTAAAGGAGCTCTGATGCTCTCATCGCTCATGCACGAGTGGTGAGAGCACTGGGCCTGACTGAGCAGGAGGGGGGGAACCTTACCTCTTCTCAGCTGAGCAGCGCAAACTAGCTCCGTTGTCCCAGCCTGCGAGCCTGGCTAAAACCGCCTCAGCTCTTGAGGCAAGTGCGGGCAGAGGCAAGAGCACTCCCCCCCCCCCCAACCACAATGTTTGGCTAGCGATACAGTGTGATGTTGAAAAGCTGATATCACCCAGCCCTAGGCCAGGTAGGTGTGGCCCCATGGTCTTAATTGGGACCTGTGACCAAAATATAGATGGGTTTTTATACTCATGCGGGGAAAGTTAATACAAGCACAGTGTTTACTTTGTATTTCATTATCTGCACTATATCCTGGGCTAGCATGTGAATTTGGAGCCAGTTATAGAATTTTTTTTATTTATTTAATTTATATACCACCCTTCATTTGTAGATCTCGGGGCAGTTCACAACATAAAAATATAGCATTGGTAAGAGAATGTCTGGTGCTGATATAATTAATATAAATTGGAATTTCAATTCTATATGTAAAATGCTTCGCATTACTCCTATCAATTGAGAAGCACACTGTTCCAAGAGTGCATTGGCCACAGATGGAAGGGAAATGGCAGAAGCAATGCAGTAAATAAAATTATCATTTATGTAATGTTTGAGGACTAAAAAGTACAGCAAATACTTCTTGTATTGACTTGTATGATTTCTGTTCCTGACCTCAAATGAACATGTGAATTGCAGGAATTCCTACTCCCGTGTGTAGTGGAGTTTTTTTGACATCTCTAGTCTTAACTGTGGTTCACTGAAATAAGGAAACCAGACATTGATGTTTAGTTAAATAAACCATTGTTCAAATTAGTTCTGCTTCTGGGTAATAACTGTAGTTATTTTTAAAAAAATGTAAGTGAAAGCTTCCAACTTCCTCCTTGCAGTCACAGTGAGAAGGAGCAGGGGGAGCTTGTGAACCTGATGCTTTCCTAGGCTATTACAGTAATGCTGAATCATACTTTACTATTATGTACATATGTAACTACTGTGTGGTAGAATCTAATTTTATTTATTTGAACAGCTAGCCTTTGTTAAGTTTCCAGCAGTTGCAAGGATGGCCAAGGAAGATGAGCCTCTTTGGAGAGCATGTTTCATGGATGTAAATCTGTAGTGGGCATTGTTCTTTGGGTTCACAGTTCCAGTCTACAAAACCATGTACAGGGTTTGTTAAAAGGCAGTAGCTGCAAATGGGGAGCTTGATATGAGAGACAATGGTCTAAAATATGTTGAGTCCCTCCCCCTTATAGCGGTATAGGAAATAAGAAACAGTTCTTACAAGCCCAGAATCCATTGCAAAGTTGTACAGCTGTGTTATAAGTGAATAATTTTTAAAGGAAGCTCTACACAGAATTTATTTCAGTAGTTGGGCCATTGTTTTGTTGCAGTTTGGATCAAAGTGACAATGTCCCTGTGTTCCTGCCTTGGGCACAAAGCATTGTCTGATCTGACTGGAAGATTGTACAGATGCCTGCCATTTTAATCTCCCAAAGCAGTATCTCTTTCTTAATGCAGAGAAGGTGGCAGGACAATGCTCAGCGGGGTTATAATTTCCCTAAAACTGAACTGTATTTTTTTCCTTTCATTTTTCTTTATTAAATTTATATCCCACCCTTCCTCCTGCAGGAGGAACAATACGGCAATATATATTTTATTATGTTAATGTCCTACCTTCCTTCCATGTTGTTTAAGTTGGTGTACATGGTTCTTTTCTTCCCATTTACACCTTGGTCTTCAAGGCCCTACTACTCCAACACTGTCCTCCCCACCTTCTATAGATCACACAGATGGTTAGTGTATGTTGTGGTCATAGGGTTGGATTTGGTGAAGGGTCATTAGGCCTAATCTCATCCTGCACATAATCTGTGCATAGATTAGCTTGGTCTAGTCCATGATGTACTGTGATGGTGGAAAGGCACGCTGCAGTAAAGTGCATGAAGAGCAAGTGTCTTCAGAAGATGTAATTGATGGAGTCAATTATGGAGCCTTATGATAAAGTGAATGCATTGTGAGGAACCTTAATACAGCAGCCTAGTTTCTCCACAGGTCATAAGTACCAATAATTTCTGATCCAGTGCTAGGAAATGTGGGACTGTGTCTTGATGCCTGATGCAGTTGTCCAGCCTGGAAACCACTTGCACACGCCATTTGGGTGAATGGTTCTTGATCTAATAGGGGAGATACACATGAAAATAAACTTATCGTGCACTCCAATCTCACTGGAAGGGATGTAAGAGGATTTAATTTTTTTCTATTTATCTAAACTTCTGATTATCTGAATGTTCACCTTAAGGTCAGGGTAAGACTGTCTTGCAAATAAGTCTACAAATGTGACTAGCTTATAAACTTCTTATTTGCTTCCCTATCTGCATATATATGTCAATATTTTGTGACATATTAGCAATCTGAAGGAAAGAGTGGTCCTGTTCTTTTACAGTTTATAATAGCTTCTCTGCATGGTTGCTTAGGGGAGGCCTTTACCCATCTAAGGCAAGCAGACCAGTGGCTATAGTTTCAGTATAGTGATATGATATGAGATGAAACTTTGATTATAGGATCTAGAATAAGGGCTTAAAAAATAGGTAACATTTATTTTATTCAAGAGGTTGCAAAGAGATTTACCGGTATGTGACTTCAATAGCCGAAGTCTTGAATGTTAGGTGTGTTTAAGATCAAGCCATTTGAACACTGCCACCTTATACATTGTACCATGTATTTCTATTAATACTTCTAGTGTTATTTTCCTGCTGCTTTATTTTTCTGTAGAGGTTTTAATTCTAAATTTCTATGCTGATGATGTTCTCCTTTTTCACACATGTTTTGTTTTTTACTTTTACAGATGCTATAGAGGGAAGTGAACTTAAACAGTTTTTTGAGATTAACTATTCTCAGATTTATTTTATCTTCTATGAAAATTTTATAACACTGGAAACTAGCTTGAAACAAAAAGGTAAGAATTTTAAGTGGCTTTGTTTGTTAGTATATTCTTTAAAGTTGCTTAATACTGACCTATACATACTAGACCCCAAAATCCACTCCTTGGCATATCTCTATATAATAAAAATGTAAGAATGTCACCACACAACCCACATTGGAGGACATGTGCTGCCTCATCACAATCCTGAATTTGCTTGAATCAGAGTTGGGTGGGGCGGGGCAAAGTGAAGGCAGGTTGCCAAACAGCAGTGGCCATGGCACTGGCGCAATACAGGAAAAACAGAGGGCAAGACTGGCGATTTTTAACAATGCAGAGGTTTGAGTAGAGCAAGTGGGCATGATACTGAGCAGAGAGAAGTGGCAGTTCAAAAGAAGGTTTGAGTACAATGAGAACAGTTTGGAGAGGCTCTGTTGTGTTAGCTTTTTGGTGTCGGCCATCTCTATTTCTCCTTGTTAAAACTGGTTTGTTTCAAATTTTTAAAAAGTGTCCTTCATCCCTGCTTTATTTAAACCTCTGTTGTTGTTTAAAACAACCATTTCCCCCTTTCAGCATCCATCTGTGTAAGAGCTAAAGGATGTAAAGCCCTCAAATGCTCCATAGTATCTTCACACATGTTAGGAAAGTTCAGCAAACCTAACAGCAAGTGCTAGCACCATCATCCTTGGGAAAACTTGGTTGCAGCTGTTCAAACTTTGTTGTCAGCTCATGAAAAAATTGGTTGTGAGACTCCTGGCAAGTCATTTAAACAACTAAATCTAGCTTGGGGCTAAAAAAAAAGGAAGTATTTATTTATTTATTTATTTATTTATTTGTAGTATGTGGCAGTTTATTAAGATGTAGCCCTGCTTGTCATGCACAAGAAGCACATCTTCCCCTCCCCAAACACATTTTTATGTGATTGCAAAAAGGAGGCAAAACTTTTGCTATTAAAATATTATGTCCTTAGAAGTGTAAGATACTTTTATTTGCATTCCCTTTACACACTTGTGTGATTGTACTTAATACACACAGGTCCCGCTGTCCAAACACAATGTGTTCTCTGGAAATAGTTCGTTAGACACGCATTTGCATAACAAATCAATGATTTCCACTTACTCCTATGGGGACATTTCTAATGTGTTCATGACTGCAACATTTTGACTTCCAAAGCCCCCCTGCCCCCCGGAAAACCCTCTGAAACTGTACAAAGTACAGATCACTAGAGTTTAATATAGTACAGTAAATAATTAAAAGGCAAACGAGGATGAAAAAAATGCTCTCTGATTTGTCTGATTGCTCCTCCTCCGTCCCTCTCTCTCCATTCCTCAGGCAACCTGCAAAAGTGAAACAAGGAAGTAAAAAAATATTTTCTGTTCATATATCTGAATATGTGGTGTGTATAGTGAGTTTGGGGTACTAATTCCTCGTGTTTGGATAAGTGATTTTTTACATAGGAAGCATTTAGGAAGTGTGACCTATGTGTATTCATTTTTAAGTGTTTATTTGTATTTCAGTAAAGCTTTTGTTAAATCATCTTAGTTATTTTGATTGCATCAATTGCTGCCCTGTGGCTGAACAAAGCCCCTGGGACCAGACAGGTTAAATTGATAAGGAGGTGTGTAGGAGCCTCCAATTCCAAGTCCTGGCACCCCATTAAAAATTTCTGATAAAATCTAAATCCTATTCAGCTACAAATAAATCATTACTATATCTTTTTAAATTACCCACGAGGAAATGTAAATATCTAAACTTATCAAACACAAATACAAATATCAAACTACAAATACAAATATAGAGTGAGTTTTGCAAGAATTTAATTTGCTGAGAAGAATCGTTAAGTGGTATATCTTTTTTCAAAACAAGAAGATAACACGGGCCTAGGATAGCTCATTGGTAGAGCAGGAGACTCTTAAGCTCGTGGTTGTGGGTTCGAGCCCCTCATTGGGCAAAAAATTCCTACATTATAGGGGATTGGACTAGATGACAATGTGGTCTCTTCCAACTCTGCAGTTCTACGATTCTACTTCAGTTTATTAAAAAGGAAAGTATGGCTGGTCTAGGGATAGACTGTATGCTGCTATAGGAAGTTTAATATATACCGTAGTTTGTTTTTGGCTACTGCTCTCATGGTTGCTGAGGAGAGAGCTTAACCACAAGACCCAGTTTGGAGAACATGCTAAGCTAAACCTTGCTCAGTGTTGGGTGGGAGCAAAAAGGACCAGGGAAGAGCAAAGCTTCCAGGGAGCCTGAACATTTTCACAGTCCTGGAAAACCATAGTTTGAGTTACCATGTCGTGAAAACCAGGCCAGTATCCTTTTCTCCTAAATTTTGGACTCCTCTTCATTTTGCTTCCCATTACATCCCGGTTTCTCTACTCACTAAATATTCCTTAAGACATAACGTGTGTGACAGAGAGCCTTTTTGTGGGCTGTCAGTTATTAGAGCAAACGGTTGAAGGAAAGAAGCTTAGATTTATCTTTAACTTTTTTCTGACACTGTATTCTTACAATACTGCTCCTTCGTACTGTTGCATACTTTTGTGTAGTAGATATGTGAGCAGAGCACTGAATTTGAAAGCTAGCAGTCTGATGGGATTTATTAACAGAGTAGTGTATTGTATTTATCCATACTGACTGGAAACATTCCTTTTCTCCCAGGGAATAAGTCACAAAGGGAGGAGCTGGACTCCATTCTCTTTCTTTTTGAAGTAAGTTATCACATTTCAGTACTTACTCAACATTATGGTTCCTTCATGATTATAGTGAATAAGTTACATTTCTGACAAACATTTATTTCCCCACAAACTGTAAAGTGAGATTTATGGCTATTTTCCTCTATTTTAAATTGTGGGCAGACCCTCTCTTTCTCACATTCAGTTTGTGAGTGTTTTAAAGAAAAATAGCCTGACATCTAGTCCCTATCATGCTTCCAGTGACTTAACCAGAAGTGTGAGGTGGGATGAGAAGACTCCCTGCATTTTATGTCTGTCCTGCAAGGGCATTGAGTTTCTAACTCTTGTAGAGCAAAAGCTATGAGGCAGAATCTGTAGGCACCATTCAAGGCTATTGCTTTTTGAGAGATGAGCCACTTCCACTTCAGTGTTTTTAGTCAATGATTGAAGTCAGAGCTGTGATTGATGATTGGCGTTTTTGCAGGGCACTTGGCCCTTCTCCATACTTGTTGTCTGAAAGACCAAAGAGCTGTCTGTAGCGAATGGATAAAGAACCCCTGGCCTGTGCTGAAACAGGGAGTCTACTTCTGTCACTGTTACTTGGTCACTTCTGCTTCTAAAAAGCATAATTCACCAGGGAGGACAAGCTTCACAGGTTCACCTTGGCTGGAAACGAAGCCGCCGCCACCACCACCACCACACCTGGTTCATTTTGAAGGGATTTGCTTATTCTTTATAAGTGATTGTTGTACACAGAAAGTAATTAGAAAATTCATGATTGTAGTGTAGCTTAGACTGGGCAGTAGCATATCTGCCCAAAAGCAAAAGGTAGCAGCAAAGCTGGGTCTTTGTGCTATTTCTAACTCAGGTTTAATTGCATGGTAAAAATGTGGGATTTTTTGTCTCAACATAAAAACATTTTAAAAATTGCTCTGCAAATGCAAATAAAATCCATGTTGCAAAGTGGAGATGGTATTATAGTTTAGAAAACCCTGCAAAGGGGGTGGGCGTTGATAGACAGTAGTGTATGACAACCATGAAGTATAGTCCAATGTTTTCATCCAGTTTCTTGGTGGTAGTGTTTCTGGGTTTGGTTTGGTTTGGTTTGGTTAAAGAAAATTGATTTGGGGGAGCTCTCACATGGGTTCTAGTAGCAACATGGGGGAAAGGGGGTTAATTGTTTTCCCAATTAAAGACTGTTTTCCTTCAGATGAACCTGCTCAGGCTCAGAGATCTTCTGTGGAGGCCCTTTTCTTGGTCCCGCCACCCTCACAGGCACATTTGGTGGGGACACGGGAGAGGGCCTTTTTGATGGCTGCTCCCAGACTTTGGAACTCCTTTTCTAGAGAAGTTAAACTGGCTCCTTCCTTGTTGTCCTTCCACCAGCAGATGAAGACTTCTTTGTTCCAACAGGCCTTTAGAAAAGGGCTGGTGCTGTGATATTTTTATTGTACTGATCTGTATGTTTTAATTGTGTGTGTGTGTGTGTGAGAGAGAGAGAGAGAGAGAGAGAATCTGTTACTCTTTTTTCATTATGGTTTCCCCCCCCCCTATTATTATTTTTGTTGTTGTTGTTGTTTTAATTTTTTTTTTTAATTTCAAGTAATAAAACATACCCATACAAGGAAAACAGGGCCTGATAGTTCTACAGAAAAGAAATAAAAATAGCAGCTGATGGTTGTAGTTTTAGATGTTCCAAGAAGAAGAAGAAGAGTTTGGATATGATATCCCGCTTTATCACTACCCGAAGGAGTCTCAAAAGCGGCTAACATTCTCCTTTCCCTTCCTCCCTCACAACAAACCCTCTGTGAGGTGAGTGGGGCTGAGAGACTTCAAAGAAGTGTGACTGGCCCAAGGTCACCCAGCAGCTGCAGGTGGAGGAGCGGGGAATCGAACCCGGTTCACCAGATTACAAGTCCACCACTCTTAAACACTACACCACACTGGCTCTCTAGAGAAAGGCAATCAAATGAAAGTATCTCTCCATAAGGTTCTATGAGTTGATGGACAGTGAAAACCATATTTGATTGTCTTAATAAAAACGAAAAAGGATACCATGTCATATAGATGGTCTGAGTCTTTCCCACCCCCAGATCAATATTCCTTTTCTGAAATAGCTAATTTGTCTATAAGCATGATGTCTCATACTTGCAAAATCCAGGCTTCAAAAAGATTTGCAGTTAAAGTTTTCCAATATTTTTGCAATCGCAAATCTAGCTGCTGCTAATAAATGGAGGATGAGGTCTTTATTTGTTATGTTCTCAATTTGAAGTAAAATAAGGTATTACAGCTCATTTTGGGTCTGGTTGTAGCAATTTCCCCATCATTTGATTAATTGTCTGAAAAACTTACCAAAAGAGAATAATTTTTGGGCCAAACCACCACATGTGCACTAGAGAACCAGGCAAATTGCCTAGCCAGTAGCAAAGGCTGGATGTGTTACGTTTAATTTTGTATAATCCAGACCCTCCAAGTGTCCCTATTTTCCAGGGACAGTCCCAGATTTAAAGAAGCCATCCCAGTTTCTGATTTGATCCTGAAATGTCTATGTAGCCACATGGTATATCTTTAAATATAAATTTTATTTCTGGAGCTGTAAGGGGCTTTTGACAAGTGTAGAAGTCTCTGAGCTTAAATAATCCCACTCTTTCCCACCTAGCAAATGAGCCCGATTGGGGTTTTTAGTTGTTGTTGTTATCTGTAAGCCACCTTGCGTTCCTGTCAGGAAAAAAGACGGGATGTAAATAAATATAACAATGACAACAACAGGATATATTTTTATTAGGGGTTCCAACTCTTTTTGCTAAAAACAACAACAAATAAAACGGTGGCTGTTTGACCTGTGCTGATTGCATTACTGTAGTTATTATGACTATAAATAATACCTGATTCTTGCTTTTAAACAGTTTAATCTTGAATCTATCTAAGCATGGACATCTGAACCTTTCTTGCTGTAAATTTATTTTAATCACCACTAACCAACCATCTGAAATACCATACCTAGCTTTGCACTTCATGTACTGTTCCCCTTACTTCAGTTGATGCATGTTCTGTATTGGGATGGGAGACATGTGTCCCTGCAGAGATTGCTGGATTCCAGCTCCCATCATCCCTGACCATTGGCCCTTGTCAGATGTCAGTGGTGGTTGCTCGTGAGCTGTTTGTCAGGCAGGAATTCTAGTATGGAAAAACTATTAAGGGAAAAATTATTTCTTGTTTGTGGCCACTTATTTATTTTTTGGCTCTGTACACCACTTGTGAAAGAAGAATCAAATTTGCATATAACACAAAGGAATATACAAATGTGTGTCCCCTTTTCACATTGTAAAGAGTACTGTGCCAAAAAGAATCTATTGGTACTCCTGCTAACAGAACTACGACTCTTCCCTTTATCTTACATGCCAGCTTGGAACAGCACAGTGATCCCCAGTAAGAACCCTCAAGCTGCAGAGGTGCACATATGTTGGTTGGCCTAAAGTCCTCTGTAGCTAAGTCCAACTGAACTTTGTGTTAGTCCCCTAATTTATAAAAAAACTGCTTTAACAGTTGTCTGAAATACAGTATGCAAATACTGTAAAAAAAATATAATAAAATACTTTATTTTGCTTTAACTGCTTCAAAGGGTTTGTGATACAATCTGTGATACAATCTGAATAGTTCTAGATGCATGCCCTTACTTTTTAGTTATATTGCTTTTGGCTTTAAAAGTCTCTTAAACGTTTTTAATACTTAGGAGGCATTTACTTGAATCCTCTCAGCAAGGCCTAATGATTTCATAATGGTGGCTGCTTCATTTTTTACAACTTTTTTTTCCTTTCAAAAATCTGCAGACAGGTTATTATTGCCATAACCATCTGACATGTCTGTTTAGTTTTGCTCATTCATTCAGCCTAAAGAGAAATCCTGGGTAACCTGAATGCTTACTTCCAGCAGTTAAAAAATAATTGATAAATTAATAGTATTATCCTATAGTTATTATTAGAATTGTCCTTCGGAAAGGAGCTGTTACAAACCCATTATGGATCCTTCAGAGCAAATGCGGGATGGAGAAACAGTGTAAATGTCATCTGAATTAAACATTTGGGTTTCTAAACCCTAGCAAATTAAGTTAATTGGTTGGTTGGTTGGCATATTTCATCCTATGTCAGCAGGAATAAAACTTCCCCCATGTTCTATTTTAATTAGATAAACAGTTAATTAGGATTATTAATGTTTGGCATCTGGAATCAGAACTGAAATACATCCCAGATGAGTAAACAGATTTACATAATTATTGTACATTTTGAAACATTTGCTTATGTGTGAGTGGTGTTAATAACATTTCACAAATTAGCTTTAAATATCTTAGGTCTCCGAGATGAATAATGTTTGCATTAAAAGTAAATGTGTGGTGTATCTCAAGGGCACAACTCATGCCTGCCCTTAACCATAGCTGCTTCAGAGGAACCACTGGCCCTGGCAGAAAGATGGGAAGAATATCACTGGAGAGCTTAGAATTCCCCCAAGTAAGAAAGGGCAGATGGCCTCACAAAGTGTGTGGGTTTACAGTGCTCTCAATCTCTACTTGCTATCCAGTGCTTCACACGTAGAAGCTGGTGTGTCAGGTTGTCCTCAGACACTTCGCTCACCGATCTTTCTGTTTCCCTGTCCCTCTTATAATGGGGCATGGGTCTTAATGTTCACCAAGTTTCTCTCTCATCCTCAGTCCCTCAGTGCAGCTAGCACCAACCTTTTGCGTAAAATGGTATTATAACTCCTGCAAGACACACAGTTTTAGGACTATTTGTAGCATATACTGCAGTGTGTTATATGGGAGGGGGAAGGTGCCTTTGGAGACTACAGGCGTCCTCCCACTTACACGGGGGCTGCATTCCGGGGCCCCACTCACATAAATGAACTAGTGTAAAGTGGGGAGCACCCTCTATAAAGTCTCTATAAAGCCTCTGCTTTTCAGCTTTCTCTCCTGCTCTCTCTCCAGTCCAAACCAAAATATCTAGCGTTGAAGCTCTGGGGTTGGCTGGAAGACACACAGAAAAACTGTGACTGCTGTGCTGCTTGGCACATCAGCTGTTAGGCGGGGAAAGTAAGCAGCCTAAACAAAGGCCCGCTGTGCCTCAGGTCTCTTCAGAGCTTCCTCCACCCTCACTGATGTCCTCTTAGGGCCCCAGGGAAGGGCTCCTGGCAAGCCACATGGACTCTCCAGCGCTCTCTCGACATTTCCTGGTATGATTCTATTTATATATTTATTTCCCAGCTCTGTGGGTATACATGGTTGCACACAAGTAGAATGCATGTACTTTGAAACAAAAATAACACTCTTGTAGCTCTTTTAACTGAGTTAAGATTAACTGAGTTAAGATTAAAAAAGGATTAACTTTTAACTGAGTTAAGATTAAAAAAGGATGTGTACAAAAAATGGAAAAGGGGGGAAACCACTAAAGAGGAATTCAAACAAATAGCCAGCACGTGTAGACACAAAGTCAGAAAAGCTAAAGCACAGAATGAACTCAGGCTTGCTAGAGAGGTTAAAAGCAACAAAAAAGGCTTTTATGGGTATGTTCATAGCAAAAGGAAGAACAAAGAAACAGTGGGGTCACTCAGAGGAGAAGATGGTGAAATGCAAACAGGGGACACAGAAAGGGCTGAACTCCTCAATGCCTTCTTTGCCTCAGTCTTCTCCGATAAAGAAAACAATGCCTGACCTGAAGAATTTGGAGCAAATGATTCAGCAGAGGAAACACAGCCCAGAATAACTAAGGAGATAGTACAAGAATACTTGGCTAGTCTAGATGTATTCAAGTCTCCAGGGCCAGATGAACTGCATCCAAGAGTATTAAAAGAACTGGCAGATGCGATCTCAGAACCACTGGCAGTCATCTTTGAGAATTCCTGGAGAACAGGCGAAGTCCCGGCAGACTGGAGGAGGGCAAATGTTGTCCCTATTTTCAAAAAGGGGAAAAGAGAGGACCCAAATAATTACCGCCCAGTCAGTCTGACATCAATACCAGGGAAGATTCTGGAGCAGATCATTAAGCAAACAGTCTTTGAGCACCTAGAAAGGAATGCTGTGATCACCAATAGTCAGCATGGATTTCTGAAA
This sequence comes from Podarcis gaigeae, assembly GCF_964106915.1. NCBI lineage: Eukaryota > Metazoa > Chordata > Lepidosauria > Squamata > Lacertidae > Podarcis > Podarcis gaigeae. Next base: position 89,467,457 of record NC_139683.1, on the reverse strand, counting down.
AATAAGTCATGTCAGACTAACCTGATCTCGTTTTTTGACAGAATTACAAGCCTGGTAGATGAAGGGAACGCAGTGGATGTAGCCTACCTTGATTTCAGCAAGGCATTTGACAAGGTGCCCCATGATATTCTTGTAAAGAAGCTGGTAAAATGCGGACTTGACTATGCTACCACTCAGTGGATTTGTAACTGGCTGACTGACCGAACCCAAAGGGTGCTCATCAATGGTTCCTCTTCATCCTGGAGAAGAGTGACTAGTGGGGTGCCACAGGGTTCTGTCTTGGGCCCGGTCTTATTCCACATCTTTATCAATGACTTAGATGAGGGACTCAAGGGCATCCTGATCAAATTTGCAGATGACACCAAACTGGGAGGGGTGACTAACACCCCAGAGGACAGGATCACACTTCAAAACGACCTTGACAGATTAGAGAACTGGGCCAAAACAAACAAGATGAATTTTAACAGGGAGAAATGTAAAGTATTGCACTTGGGCAAAAAAATGAGAGGCACAAATATAAGATGGGTGACACCTGGCTTGAGAGCAGTACATGTGAAAAGGATCTAGGAGTCTTGGTTGACCACAAACCTGACATGAGCCAACAGTGTGACGCAGCAGCTAAAAAAGCCATGTTCAAATATATAAAAGGATGTCACATAGAGGAGGGAGAAAGGTTGTTTTCTGCTTCTCCAGAGAAGTGGACATGGAGCAATGGATCCAAACTACAAGAAAGAAGATTCCACCTAAACATTAGGAAGAACTTCCTGACAGTAAGAGCTGTTCGACAGTGGAATTTGCTGCCAAGGAGTGTGGTGGAGTCTCCTTCTTTGGAGGTCTTTAAGCAGAGGCTTGACAACCATATGTCAGGAGTGCTCTGATGGTGTTTCCTGCTTGGCAGGGGGTTGGACTCGATGGCCCTTGTGGTCTCTTCCAACTCTATGATTCTATGTAGCATGTTAAAAACTAATGACTTTTGTCTTAAGGTTTTGTTGACTAAAGTCCATTTCATCAGTTGTATGAAGGGTTTTTTTAGACCTGACCACCCATTAAAAAAACCCAGATAGCAGACATCCTGGCATTGGTAAGCCAACCAACACATGTAGTATGGTAACATTTACTTGTGCCAATTCAATCCACAAGTGATATAACAATTAAGCAGTTTTAACTTGAAAATACAACTGGTCTAAAACACACTTGTTAGGCTATTGAATGAAACTGAACTAATGGGTATTTTGCCAATTTTAAAATAGTTTTGTTGGCTTCTGGTCTGTTACCAAGCACAATTCAAAGGTGCTACAGTGGAACCTTGGGTTGTGGTCGTAATCCGTGAAAATTTAAAATTCGGCTTTGTAATTTGAAATTTATATGATGTGATTTGATTTGATTGGTCAGTTAATAAAAATTATTTTAAAAAAACAAAACGCAAATATGCACAATTACAAAGATGGTCATTTGTGACTCTTTTCCAAGAGCTCCCAGTATCAAAGATCAGGTAGGTAATCAGAGGAAGTGCCTTACCAGTCATGGCACACGGGACATTGTCCTCAGGCCTTAAGTGTTTAATCTGGAGGATGCTACTGTAAAATGATTCTATTAGTTTAATCTGAGCTGTTATTTAATGTTATATTTCAAATTTGTAAGCTGTCTTTGAATGGCTTATAAATAAAAAGGCAGGGTAAAAACATTTTAAATAGAGAAACCTAAAATAGTACACCTATTCACATAACTTGTGGGTGCAAATAATGGGTGTTATAACCAAAGTCCAACTCACAATCTTCAGTGGTGAGGTGGTGGATTCAGAGGTGGAATTGGAATAGGAGAGGTCCTGCCCTTAGAGCAAGCTGTGGGGCAAGTGGAACCCATTTTGTCTGGCCTGAGGAATTTGTGTTGCTCTCCCCTGATTCCAAGGACAGCAGCTCAGAGGCCCCAGTGGACCCACAGTTTTCCCTGCTGCCATCATGGCTGCTGAAGCAGACAGGGAACTTTCCAAGTAAAGGGGTTTCTCTTAACGGCATTTGAGCTGTGGTTCTGTTTAAGGCTCAGTCTGAGGTTGGCTGCTGCTGAAGTTTTAATAATGTATTTGGGTTTATTTTAACCCAGATTGGGGATGGCTACATAATGCTGAATATGGGAAAAGAGGATTATTGCAGTTCTTCTTAGCATAACATCTAAATGCTTTAGATTATCTGTAGTTAAAAGAAGTATCATCTGGTAAGAAATATGTTCACATTTAATTTTTTTTAAGATTTTAAAAAACTCCTCTGCTTATCAGAGCAGCTTGTCTATGTCAAAGTTATGCTTCACATTATTCTTAGTCATGCAATAGCCTGGAGGAAAGAGGCCTATGAATCAAAGAACTGACAGATCCCCTGAAGTATTTCTTTGACATAATACCTAATTTATATTTCAAGTGTACTAATGGATTTCCATATGAATAAAGTACAACATAATAAGGAATATTCTGCACCATGGGGTTTCTTAAGTTATTTTGTATATCTTTACTCTGAAAATAAAAACAAAATGTCACTAGCTATTTGGAGTTCACTGCCATATATATATTTATACTGGAATAGGTCTTTCGCTTTTGTAAGACACAAATGCCTAAAGCATATGTTTCTTGTCAGCTCAAGGTGTGCAAAATCATGTGTTAAGGATACAAGCATAGCATACTGACAGTGGGTGAAAGTCAACTAAATCATACTCCAAATCAGGTCTGGCCCAGCCATGAGACAAGGTGAGGCCATCACCTCAGGCGGCAGTTGTGGCCTCCAAGGAGCATTGCCACTTGCTGCCCCCTCCTCTGCACCTAACTACCTGCACCTCTCCTCATGCATGCACACCTCTGCAGTGGGAGGGCATGGTTTGGTGGCACCCAGGACAGGGCACGGAGGGTGAATGGAGCCTGCCAGCCCAGCCCTTGCCACCAACACCACTGGAGCAACTCCACCCCAAGCCACTTTGTGAGTCTGGGGCGATCACACCCTTACAGAGTGGCTCGGGCCTGGCAGGGAGAAGGATGCAAGGGTTCATGGCTGTTGCATCCTTCTCCCACTGCCCTGCCAGCCCCCAGCCTTGCAAAGCAGCACAGGGCTGGTAGGGTGGTGTGAGCAGCAGCCCCCATAAAAATATGCCTGGGGCCGTCGCCCCGGCAGCTCCCCCCATGCTACACCCCTGTGCCTCTGCCTCCTTTGCACCCACCCACCACCTCTTCTACATACCCACCTGCCGCTACTGCCTCAGTTTTTCCTCCTGAGCTCCCTGATCATACCCTTCTGTTGGAGAAAGAGCTGTGTGTCAAAGCACCTTGCCCTCCACCCTGCTAATCCTTCTCAGGAGCAGTGCAGTGCTTTGTTATTAGTGTTGAACTAGGATTCAGCAGCCATTCCAGTTGGCCACTCAATGGGGAGTGAGTGGGTGACATTTTGTCGGCAGGCAGCAAAATGTCTTGAGCCAGCCTTAATGGGGAAAAGCTTGTAACGTAGAGCAGAGCCCAGCCTATTTAGAAGTAGAATGAGACAGTTGTTTTTTCTTAATAGCTCTCTGGGAAAAATATAGATAATAGAATCATAGAATTGTGGAGTTGGAAGGGAAGGGACCTCAAGGGTCATTTAGTCCAACCTCCTGCAATGCAGGAATTGTGTGTGTGTGTGTGTGTGTGTGTGTGTGTGTGTGAGAGAGAGAGAGAGAGAGAGAGAGAGACTAAATGTCATCTGTCATTAAGATTATGTATTGCCAGAGCTGCCTGAACATAAGTATTTACAATGCTTGAGTACTAGCTACTTCATAAAGCATAAACACATGGCAGTTGACTGCTTTTTTAAACTAATTTTCCTTAACAATGATCAATAATGAATAATTTTGAGCAATGTTGTAAATTCCAGAGGTTTTTACCTGCTAAGATTCTTATACTTTTGGTGAAGAGATTCTTTCCATGTCAACAGAAGTCTTAAGTGTAAAAGAAATTATTTGACAGCGTTGACCCTCCCTAAAAAACCCTAATCTGTATTGCACTTAAGTGATGTAATGTAGATGCCAAGCAGCTGTTTTGTCAATATGATATAAAATATGAATTATCTGTGTTCTCCAGAAAATATTACAACTACTTCCAGAAAGAATTTTCTATCGGTGGCATTTCCACAGCATAGGTAAGTGAGGTTTGGCTTTAATTATTATTTTTTTAAGATTATTTTTTAAAATTTAGTTCAGTTTATTAAAAGTTGGGGTACATTTCTCCACCTTCACTAAAGCCAGTGTACAAATGTCAAATACTTTTAATGGAGCTAGATGGTACTCTTTTCTTATTACTACCATTTATCATTGTCTCTAAACATACATTAATGCATTCAAAGCATTTATACTTCACCCTTCAGTAGGAAAAGCTCTGAGCAGCTTACAAATCAATAAAAATAACACAGTCCCAAATTCTTAATGTTTCATTGGTCTTCTTAATGACCAGCTTGGATGGAAATTTGAGGTCCAGGTGGCTTCTGAGTTGAAAAATCATGGAGACCCAAGCTTCTTGGAAGTGAATGTAGTACAGCCAGAAGTTGTACTTCTGAGGCCTAGCTGGAATTTGTCAGCTTCTTGTCACTTCACTCAGAGCAGGTCGGCTTAGGAGAGCCCAGCCGATATAATCACACTTAGAGCAGCTGGTCCTGCTGCTCTGCCATAGGAAAATTGAGGGGGAAGAGGAGCTCAGCCCAACTGGAAAAATCAGGAGCAGCAGCAAGTGTTGACGACAGTTTCTTCCTGCTTTTTGCTACTTTTCCTCACATGTCACTTGGAAAAGATTGTTTCCAGGAAACTTGATAGGATACAGGTGTACTATAATGTAGTTTAAATCAAATATGGAATATTAATAGCAGTAATTTGTTGCAGTACCAAAACATTGCAATGAGTAATCTAGTTATTACTATTATGTTTATTAAAATTATATACTGCCCATCCAAAGATCACAAGGCAGTTCACAACAAAAAATACAAAATGAGAACACAAAATACAGTACATAATAAAGCAAGAACAAAAACAAGCCAATAACCCACCTCCCACAAACACATTTCAAATGCCATAGAACATTAATCAGCCAAAGGCCTAGTTAAAGAGAAATGCTTTCACCTGGTGCCTTAATGAAGTGAGCCTCCCTGTGGGAAGCATTCCACAAACCGGAAGCCACTGCAGAAAACGCCCATTCTCAGGTTGCCATCTTCTGGACCTCTCGTCGAGGAGGCACATGAAGCAGGCGCTGAGATAATGATGGCAGGGTCCAGGTCGGTTCATATGGGGAGAGGCAAATACCAGGTAATTACTTTGGCCAACATGTATAAAGAAACTTAAGTACTTCAAAGCGACATATATTATGTTTCTTCCATAGAGTCCTGAAAGAATCCTAATTTATACATAAAGTTGTGACCTTGGCTTAAGTCATAAGGTCATGGCTAAAAGAAGTGCCATGCTGCATAAACAATATGACATCCAGGACCCCAAGGGCATGAAACAATTGGGGTGATGGCTAGATTGCAAATGGTGTTTAACTAATGAGTAACCCAACCAAGCGCCAATGGCACTCCTAGTCAGTGCACCTGATCTCTTAGAGAGTGTGCAGTCCCCTCAAGCACTGGTTGAAGACCATCTCAGTGGACAGAAAAATTGCCTGACAGTGGCACCTACGTCATGTCAGGATCGAGTTTCAATTTCCCAACACTCAATTCAACTTCCAAATGACAGATAAGCATTTCCTCTGCATGCTGATGAGGGTGAACCCTCATCTGCAGTTTGAAATGATATGGTGCAGAAAGAATATTGCCATCTTATCTGTGGTTTCTGGGAACTAGATATAAATGTTAAGTATTTCTATGGAAGTTGTACAAATAAGTTGCTGTGAAGAGATGTTGAGGCTTGCTGGCCCATCACACTACCAGATGCCAAGTAGGCAACAGCTCCTGAAGAGACCACATTTGGGCAGTGCCTGAAGTCTCTACCTCGGAAGGAGGAGGAGCAAAGTGGGGCATTTTCAATCATCTGCCTGATGGGAGGGAAGGAGCCCGGGTGTCATTCCTTAGGCAGAAAAGAGGGTGGAGGAAGGAACATGGAGGAAGGAAGAAGGGCACAATGCAGGGAACAGGTTGCAATAGGCAGACCCTAAGCTTAGTAAGGCTTCTTCAAGGAGATTGGGAAGGCTTGGCTCTCACCCCCTGCCAGAGGTCACCTGCAGGTTATCCCCTTAAGCCCCATTGGACAGGACCATAAATGGAATTGCAGCCTCCTGGGTTTACCCAGCCCCTCTCCTTGCGGAAGCATAGGAGTTCTGGACTTAAGCCATGCACTGAGGGAAGACACTCTGTAGTGAGAGGTTCCTCCAGAACACCAAGGTTACTTTGGAAAGTCTTAATGTCCCTGCAGTTTGGGATTTACTTCTGAGAAGACTGGAGTGGAAAAGAGAGGATTGGAACCTCCAGAGAAGGAATTACGGAATCGTGCCCCAGGAGTGAAGCCCTCCTGAAAGGCTTTACTTATTGGTAAAAGAAATCTACAACATAGGTGGAAGCAGGGATGTGAAGCTCCATATCTGAAATAAAGCTGTATAGCTGACCAGGTGTGAGTTGGTGTGTTCTTTAACTCCTTAGGCTGATGTGGCCAATGGAAAATATGACACCTCCTTTGTCATGACCCTTATTCTGGAGTATGGCACAGTTGGGTTAGTATATAAACAGCCATAATGAACTCACTTGTGGATTGAAGACATCATTTCCTACTGTATTTTTTCTTTTACTCTTCAGGTTCAGTTTTGAAGAAACTTTTGCACACTGGAAACTGTCTTAAGGTATTTCAACTCCTGTTTTAAATTCATTGATAATTAGAAGTTTACAACCCAAGCTTACAAACCAACATGTTAATTCAAATTAACATGTGAAATTCAGTACTTCTCCCCATTTACCTATTAACCCTTGTTACCATCTTTGAGTTCCTTTTTTTAAAATTAAAAGTTTATTGGCATAAACACATACAAAATACAATAAAAATTATGGATATGGTGAATAAAAATAGATCTAAAAGTACAAAAAATAAAACACAGATACAGAGGAGGAGTAAAAACCAATAAGCTACTGAAAGTACAATGCCACTTTCAGTTGTTGTGCAAGGAGAAAAAGGTGGGTCAATTAAGTTCTCAAGAAAACCTCTCCACATACTTGTATGTAAAACAAGTGGGCTGTTCAGTTGAGTTAGCATAGGAAAACATCTTATGCCATATTGAGTAGAAAGGATCTATTTTCAATGAACCATTATGGACTCTCGGTTTATGTCAGGTGTTCTGACAATGCAGTGGCCCATACTTTCGCTAGCCGCCGCTCCTGAGAAGGAGATGATTTGGACTTCCAGTGGTCAGCCACTGTCAGTCTGGCTGCTGCAAGAAGCATGAGCACAAGAGATTTCTGCATGATAGATGAGTTGGTCCCACACTCCAAGGATAGGAGTGCCAATGCTGGGTCTGGGGAAAGTACCTGTGAGGTAATAATGCAAATAGCATCAAAGGTTTGGATCTCTGAACTATGCAACAGTCCCACCACATATGGAGCAGTGTTCCAGTGTGTCCGCAACCTTGCCAACCTAAACTGGAGTAGCCTTTGCCGGTTATAGATAGATGGAGTGGAGTCCAATGCCATCTTAGCAATGTTTTCAGTGTGGCTTCCTGTATTCTTGCAGAGGTAGCTTTAGACCATATTGCTTCCCATGCTTGTTCCTCTATCCAAAGGCCCAGATCACTCTCCCACTTTGATCGTAGTCCCTGGGAAGAGCCTGATGCTTTACTAAGTAGAATTTTGTATATATTAGAAGCCATACCCTTATTACTTAAGGTCACATTAATGCAAAGTAGCTCACAGGGAGTCAGCGGGCAGTGACCCTCTCCTTTGTGCTGCAGTACTGAACAAAAGAGAACGTGGGTTAGTTGGCGCTTACTATGTGGGCTATCTTTTAGTTTACCCTTTAATAAAGATGCTGACATAGGCATAATAGCTTTGATCCTATATATTCCTTTTTGTTCCCAGCATTGATATTGATAATACTTATCATCAAAACAGAATGCTGGATGGTCCAGAATGGGCGTCAAGGGTGACTTCAGGGGGGCCAGATGTATTTGCCATCTACACCACTCTTTAGGTGTTAGTTGTAAAAATGGGTTGTTTTTTGTAATCCTCGCCCAAGAGGTTTTGAGAAAGGGCAGGCCTTGAAGGGAGGGTATCGACGGTTCCAATTCATTGCTAACCCAAGGAACTGAGACTGAACCATTAATAATATGTATCTTTTGTTTTAATTGAGTTCCTAAGCTATGTACATGTTAATTGCTTTCAACTGCTCATTCTTTCAAGTGCTCATGTACAGTTGGAGATTTAGAGGAACCAGGAGTCTTAACTCAGAAAGCAAGATGGTCCTGTTATAATTTGGAGGTGTCTCCTGTTCTAGCAGGGACCTTTTCCCATCCTCTGCCTGTGTTCCCATTGCAGAAATGTTTCTAACCTTTAGCTATTGTTGCTTTGTATCTTATAGTGATGCTACAATTAGGTAGCAGTAGAAATATATATTAAAAAATTGTCCAGTAGCACCTTAGAGACCAACTAAGTTTGTTCTTGGTGTGAGCTTTCGTGTGCATGCACACTTCTTCAGATACACTGAAGAAGAATACTACAATATTATGAAGCCTAATGAAAAAATTGGAACATACAACCTGAATGTAGCCCAGAAAAACTAGGGCTCCATCTTCTATTCACTAAAATAATCACAAATGCTTTACAAAATGTAGGATATAAAAAGTTTAATAAAATAAGTAGTAACACAGGAAGCTGCATTATATCAGGCAATACTGTTTGTACATCTGTCCCAGTATTGTCTACTCTAGGGATGGGAAACTGGTCCTTCAGATGTTACTGGACTACAGTGCCCATCATTCCTGACCACTGAGCATTGTTGCAAGTGCTGATGGTAGCAGGAGTCCCACAACATCTGAAGGACCATAGGTTCCTCATCCCTTGTCTACTCTGACTCGGATTGGCTCTCCAGGGGCTCATAAGCCTTTCCCATCACCTGCTGCTTGATCCTCTTAACTGGCAAAGTCAGTGATTGAACCTGGGATCTTATACATGCAGAGTATGTGTTCTATTACTGAGCTATAGTCTGTAGGGCAGCAAGTGATAGAGCTATTTTGCATCAGCTTAAAAAAAAATGGAGGAACAAAGATGTTCTGTGTTAGAGCAATATGACACCAGCATGCAGTCAGCCACACCTGCTTATAAACTTGTGGCTGCAATTTGAAGCAATCTCCGGTTAGACTGTTCAAAGCTGTCTTTCAGAATATGGTGGAGAATGATGGATTCAAGTATTGCATGTTCTCATCTCTTTTGTGTAGCTGTGTGTGTAAGGTATTTTGTTCATGTCCACTCGTGAAATCAAGAGAGTGGCTCTTAAGCTTTGGAGTTGTTGTGGACCTGTCACATCCTTTACAGCTGAAGATATGACCTGCCATAGGACTTTTCAGTCTTCAGTAGCCCCCACAGAGTGGCATGAAAGCCTCTAATAGACTGGGTGCCATCACATGCTGTGGAAACTGGTATACCTTCTATCTAAGTAGTGGTGATAGCAGTGTACTTAGGTTTGCAGAATTTTGTAAAATGGCTAGAAAGAGAGTTCGCAGATCCACTACAGATTTAGCAACCCACCTGACAATGCTAATGGGGTGTCTCTTGCTGTGGGCACACTTGTAATTAGAATCGGTAAACAAAGTAATAAACCGAAGTTTTATTTGATAGGATCTAGTTGCCCGGAACGCTGTATTTGTACAGTGGTAAATATGTATGAACATACCCAATGCTATTTTTCTAAAAAAAAGAGGTGCCAGAACTCACCATGAACCCTTCCCTGTTCTCTTATAATGGCAATGGTGTCCACCTGGAAGGTGCCAGAACTGAGTTCCAGTGAGTTCCAGCTTGAAGAAAGGCCCTGAATGTATCACAGAAGTATAAACAAGACAACTTTAATATTTTGAAATGTGCTAAGAAGCAATGATACAGATAGATTTAAGGTCAAGAAATAAGTAGATGTATTGTAAGAAAACTTGGAAATTTCAGATATTTCCAGACTGACACAGGGTCCAAACATAGGCAAGAGCTCAGAACAAAGATAGCAAAGCAGTATATCAAGGGTAAAAGAAAGCCGGGAATCCTGAGCAGTAAGAGGTATGCTACACAAGTGCAGTGGATGACCTTGAAATAGTCTTCAGCCCTGAGCTCAATAAAAATTTTTAGTTGCTGCGGCACTTGTGTTATCCCTCTTTCTTCCATTGTTTGAGCAATGAGATGTTGTGTACCTAACATTTTGTTTTTCTGCAGAGTTTTTTTTCTTTCCTTGGCTCAGCAATTCCACTTCCTTGGATCTTTCTCTTTTTCCAGGTGCACAGAGATACAGCCTATTTAGGATATCTATATATTGCTTAATCATCTATAAATCTCTAAGCGGTTTACATAGAACATAAAATATTCATTAAGCAAGTAAACCTAAAAATCATCAGTTGTTTATACATAATAAGATAAAATTAAAAATTGTATGTCTGATTACATGCTTGAAACAAAAAAGTCTTTAGCTGGTGCAAGAAACAATACAATCTTAATATTCCAATATCCTTGGAATAATGGAATAATGGTTGGGATAAGAAAGGAGCAAGAAAGCTACTCATTCAGTCATTGCAGTCTTTCTTGTAAAATATGGAAACAATGGGTTGTATTCAAAATAGCACAAAGTAGCTTCTTGTGCAAGCAGAAAGACTTTCATGTGCACAACAGAACCTTCCCCTCCTCCCCTTGCACACCTGCTGAATCTTTTCTGGGGTCTACCTCAGTCCTTCGGAACAGATTTGGGGACACCATGGGGCATGTGGAGGGGAAGGAGAGGGTAGAAGTCATATTGCATAAATGGAAGTCATATCGGTTCCGTCTGAAACCTGGACTTCGGAAAATATGGCAGTATTAACTATAGTGCCCAATCTTTTTTCCAATTAAACAACTGATTGCAAACTTCTTCAAAGGGAAAACTTTCTCTGCAAAGTGAATGCAGTGACCCTTTTTGGCAGTAATGGTTGAAAGCAGTTACAACAAAGTACTTTATTAAGGTGTTAACTCTATTTCTTATTTTCCCAGCGTTGCTGAACTGTTCTTTTTATATTGCTTTCTAAAATGTGTCTTCTTTCTAGATAAGATGTGAAGGAATCAGACTGTTTCTTCTCTGGTTACAAGCTCTCCAGACAAATTGTGCAGAAGAGCAACTGTTAATCTTTGCTTGCCTCATTCCTGGTTTTCCTGCAGTGATGTCTTCACGAGGTCCATGTACACTCGATACCCTCATTAGCCCTCCTCCCAGTCACACTGATGGTTTGTTTTTTGCTATATTCTGATATTTTCTCAAGTATCTTAAGTTTTTAGTTGCACTGTCTCCTGATTAAAGAAACTTTGTTGATTAATCATATGAATTTTAGTCAATCCATAGATTGAATCTCTCTAAATTTGCATTTGAGAAAAAACAATTTCAAAGAAAAAAGTGTGGGTTTTGTTTGGTTTTAGACAATGTGCAAGTATTTTTGCAGGTTTCATCATAGTAGTGGCATTCTCTCTCTCACATTAGGAAATGTCTCCAGATGTTCTTATAGGTACTTCTTCCTTTGGGCATGGTTGAGGGGTCCTCAGTAGCCCCAGTATACTGAGTCTTACTTAGAAAAGAAAAAGGGAAATTGGCAAGGGAAAGGAATGGAATTTGATACCCTGGAGGAAGACACGGCTAACTAGAACCTTGAATAGAAGCTCTTGTGTTAGGATACACTGCAGAGTTTTGCTGCAGGTGCTACCTATTCCTTCTGATATCAACCTTTAGTAGCCCAGTGCCTGTCACTTTCTCAGTTACAGAGGGTCACCTGAAAATGACACAGTAGTTTCTGCATACTTGAGTTGCTCCCAGATTTGCAGAAGCATATAAATTTACCCAACTGAAAAGAAAAATGATTTATTTTTAAAAGTCCCACAAAAGTCTAATAAGGATCTAGTCTCAGTGGCTTCTAGAACATAGAGGGTGTCAGTTGGAAGGGGGGAAAGGAAAAAGGACACCTAGAAAAAGGATCCTTCTCTAAAAAGGATCCCACCCTCATCTATATAGCAATAAAGTCCTGGGCTGCTCTAGATCCAGTGGCCCCTATAGGCATGGGTATTTATACCTTACTGAACAATAATCCTGGGGATTTTCTTCTACCGGAGAGGAGGAAAGCCATCTGAAAGTGGAGGATTCTGGTGCCCGCAGTCTCTGTACTTGAGCTGACTGAGCTCCCACCCCCAATTTTTCATTTTAAAAAAAGAAGGTGTTTATGCAACTGTGTCTTAAATCTTTCAAAATTACTTCTTTTTTATTTTAGCAAAGATTTATCCTGAAGAAATAACTCCACTTTTACCACATGTTTCTGGAGAAAAAACGGCTGAGGACCCAACATGCTATTTCCTTCAGCTACTGTTAAAATATATGGTGATCCAGGTAATTACATGTAAATCTGCTTCTTCAGCGTTGGTTAACTTGATGATATATTCACCTGCTCACAGCATATCTAAATAAGCACAAGATAACAAAGCAGAGTATATTGTAAGGACACAATTCCATAATTCGTCGCTGAGGATGTTCATCAGTATCTAGTGTCTTCATTATTAATGTGTGCACTTCATAGCAGAGTCTAGGCTTGGGTCCTAGACATTCTCTATGGCACTGCCTCTTCCCCTGTGTTCCAACATGACTTTTAAGATCAGCCAACATCTTGTCTGTATTGACTGTGCACTGTGTTCAAACAAGAAGATAATGAAGAGAAGTGTTTTCAATATCTTCCAAAGTAACATCAGTAACCAAGTAATTTCTATTTAGTGTCTGCTTGATTTCTAAACTCGTCTGTCTTGAGGCCTAAATATGGGATTGGAGAGCAGTGCATTTTTTTAAGTGCTCATATAAAGTGTTTCATTTAGACTTATTTTTCAGTATGCTGTGTATTAACATGACACTCCTTACTCTGGTGTAGGCTGCGAGCTTGGAATGGAAGAATAAAGAGAACTGTGATACCGGATTTAAGTTTCTCTTTGCATTGTTCAGAAAGTATTACCTTCCTCATTTATTTCCCTCTTTTACAAAACTAACCAACGTATACAAACCTGTGCTTGGTGAGCAGCCATTTTATTTTTATTTTTTCCAAATAAAGTGTGAGATACGTATATTTTCCGTGCGTCTCTTAATGTCTCTTTATACACATTTGAATATATTTTCTTACTATGCTCTCTGGTTCTAAATATGTTCACTCTGATCCAGAGAACCATGAGAGTGGCAGAAGGGTGCCCATCAGGGGACACCAGGCATGTCACGGTTCTTTAGCTTCAGCCAACCACCTGCAATATGGAGATGGCATAAAATTGACCTACCTTAGAGGGTTGCTGTAAGGGTTACAAGAATGCTTTAGGGAAGTGAATGTGTTTAGGGTTGAGGATCTTACAGCCTGATCCTAAACATGCTTGCTTGGAGGAAGGCCCACTGACCTAAATGTGTTCTCCTTTCAGGTAAGCATGCATTGGATTGCAACCTTTGTCTTTTATTCAGTAGGCATGATTTTAACAATGGTGTAGTAAAAGCTTCACTTCTCTTTAAAAGCTAAAGGCAAAACAACCTGAGTGTTATGTCTTTTTATATAATCAAGTTGTAGGGGTAGAAAGCTGGAGGTGTCGGAGAAACAATTCACATGTGAAACTTGTGACACTTTAGATCGTTCAAGTGATATATGATGACTTTCTAAATTTAAGCCACCCTTTCTGTACTTTTTGCCTGAGGAAGATAAATGATCATTTATATGGCTTTGTAATGTTTCAAGCATGGAGTTCAATACTTGTACAAAATATTGCTTTCTCTTCTTCATTGTTTTCACTGAGTGGAAAAATTACACTGTGAACCGTGTAATTCACAATGTCAAAATTTTTAGAATTACACTTTCTGTTTTCTGATTTACAGACATTCCTGGCCTGCGACCCAAACCAGCGTATGTTAGTGTAGCTTGTAATAATGAAAACATTTATAGCACAAAAATACCATACATGACAGCTCGTGTAGCCTTTATTAAATGGCTTGTAAACTTTTTTCTGGAAAAGAAGTACTTCACACCAACACAGAATTCTAAAAATGGAGGGGACGTTTTGCCCAGAATCATTCAAGTGAGTTGTAAATTGTATACATGTTTGTATTCCTTTAAAAAATGTTAAATTGGAATGTTATAGCTAATGCTTTGTTAAATGAACTGTGATATTTACATGGGCTTTACCCATTCTGTTTGTGCGTTTTGAGAGTTACTGTTAGCCATAATTACATAGAATGTGTTCTGAAATAAGCTTTTCTTCAATAGTAGAATAACATCTTTGTGACAATTGGCAGTTAAAAAAAATGAAATGTGGCTTTAAACATGGATTTAAACAAATGTATCTTGAACTATGTAAAAGATTCACACCTAATGCTAAGCCACTACATATTAAGTTTATAAATTATAATTTGCTGTCTTCTCTCTCCCCCCTCCCCAATGTTACTTAAGAGTGTGGGCGGTGCAATTCAAGATAAAAATTCTGAAGTGGAGAACAGTGTTGTATTGGATCAGGAGAAAAGTCATTCAACTAATGGCACATTGACTGAGAGGAGGCTCAGTGATTCCAGCTTTTGCAGTATTGAAGAACAACACCGGGCCGTCTATGAGATGGTGCAACAGATCCTTTTGTCTACACGAGGTTATGTCAATTTTGTCAATGAAGTATTTCGTCAGGTTAGTTCTGGGTGAATGTATGTATGCTGTGGAAATGCAGTAGTGTGCTAGGTTTAGTACCGCTTTTTCTATTAAGAAATAGGTGAAAAACAAGGAGCTGGGTTTTTGTCCCTACTCTTAGCTTTTCAGAAAAGGAAAACTTAAATACTGTTAGGTGGAATATGCCCTCTTCTGACATACTTTTGAATTGCACTATTTAGTTTAACTTGGACATTACTTACATATTCGAATGTTCAAAGGCAAATACAGTGGTACCTTGGTAGTTGAATGGCTTGGCTCTTGAACAAATCAACTCCTGAACGCCACAAAGCCAGAAGTGACTGTTCCAGTTTTTCGAATGTTTTTTGGAAGCTGAATGCCAGACGCAGCTTCTGCAGCTTCTGATTTGAGTGTAGGAAGCTCCTGCAGCCAATCAGAAGCTGCGCCTTGGTTTTCAAACTGTTTCGGGAGTTGAACGGACTCCCGGAACAGATTAAGTTTGAGAACCAAGGTACCACTGTACTTGTATTTTTGATCCCTATGTTACCCCAAGAAGGGATTAAGAAATCTAACTTATAGTGAGGTGATGTGGAATTTGTGAACCAACACCAAGTTAAATAATATGAATCCTCATTTACAATGACACAGTAGAGGAAGAAAAGTATAAAGCCAAACCAATTGTACCTGTTATAAATATCTGAACAGGTTGGTTGTTTTGTGTCACAGAATTTATTTGATGTAAAGTCTAATTCTGTCTGTTTACGTGGATGTCCAATCCTGTATGTTCAGTGGGTCTTACTTCCAAGGAATATGCATAGAATTGTAGCCTAATTTGTAGAGGGTCTGTTCTATCAACAAAAATGTCCATACTACTTACACATGGCTTTGTAAAATCAGAGAATCATTTGGGATTCAAAAACCTTTAAAAGGCTGATCATTTTTTAAAAAAGATTGCAGATCTCTTGGTTCATTATCCTGTAGTAAAAATTATATCAAGAGAACCTCAAGTTTGGCTTTTCTTGATCTGTGACCTTATTGCATAATTTTCATGATATGCAATGAATGCTCCTTTTTAATTATTTGCATATTGGCTTGATGTATTGAAGCGGTGCATTGCAGTGGCGTAACCAAATCTTAAAATGTTTTGGATAGCTCTCTTCTGATCTAAGATGGGTGTAGCACACAAATATAGTACACTCACTCTTACCACCTCCAATCTACTGGAGGGGAAAAACCTATATTGTACCCAAAAGGTGTCTTTCAAGCCTAATTGTGGCATGGGTGGGGGGGGGGGAGTCCTTGAAATTCCTCCCTGCAGCACAGTAAGGCTTGACAAAGACTTCTAGCAGAATGTTTTTTTCAAGCCTAATTGCAGTGGGCCAAGGAGGAGATGCTGTAGCCTGATAGGAGAGCGCCAGGAGCTGCTTCTGGCCTGCACACATTCATCTGTAATGTACTTTCAATCTGTGCAAGTGTACTTTATTTCTCTTATGTATCAGTAATGTGTACTGTTGACATTTTAGGCTTTTTTATTGCCTTCATCTGAGATATCGTCAACAGAAAAAGTAGTGAAGGTATATAGGAAGTGGATACTCCAAGAGAAGCCTGTGTTCATGGAAGAACCGGATATGAAGGAAATGGTTCATGATGATGACGTCTTAGATCATCCAGCAGCAGAAACAGAAGGCAAACATGTATGCTACCAGCCTTTATTAAATAGGTGGATAGTTTATACTGTGTAATTAATTGAGGTTTGTGTGCTTTATGATGACTAGCCAGGCTAAGAATAATAGAACTTCACAGAGTTTCATTTGTGGTCTTTCATCTAGCTGTCTACCACCAATAATGTGCCTGTTCCCTCCTAGCCAACAAATCAAATACTCACGACCTCCCAATAAGGACAAATATACCACTTTTGGATATTTTCTTCCCAAGTTTTTGTTATATTCCTCTGTGTGATAGTATGACATTTATTTATTTGATTAAAAATATTTATATGCTGCCCTTCCTGCAGAGAGATTCCAAAGCAGTGTACAAAAGGTAAAAATTCAGTGGGTTGTATCAATGGTGTCACCCAGCTGGAGCAGATTTAGAGGTGGGATGAGAGTGGAGAAGAAGGAATGACTGAAAATTGCTTCCCTCCCTGTTCTGATGATGGAAGCCTTCCTGCCAGCTGAGCAATACGATTGGATACAACCCAATCGATAAAACATCAGCTATGTCATGATGGAATAAATTATAAAACATCAGAGTAATAAAATGTACTTTTTTCCTTGGCTTGTGAATACTGCAAGTAATGAACTTACCCTTTCCTATTAATATATTAGACCTATAGAAGTATTCACAGAATTGCAGAATTGGAGGGACCATGAGGGTCATCTAGTCCAACTGCCTGGAGTGCAGCAATCTTGAACCTCTGGCAGCGGAGTGGCAGCGGTTTCACCCTGGCGCCTTGTGGGGCCAGGGGTGATGCTCTTTCCTTTGCAGCACCACAGTGTGTCACTATATCATGGTCTTCAGCTGGTGTTGAAAACCTGATATCGCCTGCCCTAGTGGTAACATGTGTTGCCCAACTGTGTGGCGCCTACTCATGACAACACTGACTTTCCTGGTGGGAGCATTGACAGGAAGGAATGTCATAGTTTAAGAAGCATTTGGGTGTGTTTATATGATACAATTCTGACTAGTTAATAAAAATAGATATTGGAACTTCGGAATAACACTGATTTCATTGGGGATTACATCCAACAGAAGCATGTTTAGGATTGGAGAAAGACATGACTTGCAGATTTTTGAAAGACTTCAAGGGCCGTGGAAGTTGCTTGTACTTCTTGGGCTGACCTGCTGCATTTAAATTATTACACCTTAACCATTTTAAAATAAATTTGATATGCTGTCTTAACCAGTGCATATTGTCATTTTTTCTTTTCTTTTTTGAAGCTTGCAACTGGCCATTCTGGACATAAAAGGTCATCTAGTTGGGGAAGATCACATTCCTTCTCTAATGCGGTTAATAGAGGGTGTATATTAGAAGATGAAAGCAAGAATGTCAAAGCAGGGCTTCAAGCTACACTACAGGTAACATTTATGGGATGTCACGATAGTCAAATGGAGCAGAATATTTCTATTTCCAGTATTATTATTTCTGTGTCTGAAGATGAATGCTTTGGACAAATATCACTGAAAGTATTACTGGGCTGCTGCTTCTTTCAAGCTGCTAAAAATCTGGAAATTGATGCGATTGAACTGGGTGGTAGTTGAGAGGCTTTCTGGTAGTTTTTACTTTTACTGGTAGTTTTTGTATGCCCTCCAAAGAAGAAGTATAATAAGATGCTCTCTAGGCTGATCCTAGCCTAGAGAATCCCTAGGCTGCCCAGGAGCCTTGGGAGTTTCTAAGTTATAATGCTAAAGACCCTTTCCTTCTGCTAAATTCTATAAATATTAAACAGTAAAGACCTTTAGATTAACTTTAGCAAAGTCCAGGGGGCACAAAACAAAAATATTGTGTAATGTTTTAACAATACAAATATCTAGCTCATGAGGAGATTTTAGTGAGAAATTCTAAAGAAATGCCTTTTAAGACAAATTTCAAAAAATAAAGTATTTTATTGGGAGGCAAAGGGGAAGAAAAAGGGATGACAACTATTTATTTGTTTTTTTATCTTATGTTTACTATCAGATATTATTTCTGATAATCTTGGAGCGAGACAATAATGTATTAGAACCCCCAAAGTCTTTTAGAGAAAGTTCCTGAATTTCTCCTAGGAAGAGAAATGCCACCTGTAGAAAGGTTTTGTGGCTCACCAGCAATCATATATCCCACTAGAATAAAAAACGGTGGTGAGTGGTCCCAAAGCGTTTTGAAAACCAAACTCTGTATGCCTTTTACCATAAATGGAATGTAAAGGCGCTTTCCTGTTTGTGGTTGTGAGAATACATGTTAAGTGTTCTAAACAGGATGTAGTTTAACATTAGAATAACTGAATAAAATTTGTTGATTTCTCTTCTTCTCACCATCCCCTTTGTTTCTTCTTTCCTTCCTTCAAAATATTAAGGTATTCTTGACAAACTCTGCAAATGTATTTTTATTGGAACCATGTACTGAAATACCTGCACTCCTGAAGGAGCAAGTTGATGCATGCAGAGCTGTTTTGAGTATATTTAGGCGCATGATTATGGATCTTCCAATGAATAAAAAGACATGGTATGTTTTTAATGTATTTCCTCTATGTGTGACATGCGTAACATATCTCAAAAATGATCTAAAACATTGAGTCTGCCTAGGAACAAGTCCCATGGAACTTAACGGCTCTTATTTCTAAGTAGGCTCTGCTGCTAGCATTGAATATTTCAGAATTTTAAAACATGTATAAATTTATAAAACATACTGTACCTTCTTTTTTTACAACCCTATCTGAAATTTTCTACATAGAAATAAGTTTTGAAATCATGACCTTTGGTTGTTGTTTCCCCCCATCTTTAAAAGGGAAAGATCTCCAAATGCATTATCTACATGGGGGTCGTTGGAGACCTGGCAGGCCAAATTTGGCCCATAGGCTGGAGGTTTCTAACTTCTGGTTTAATGCAATTCTTCATGGATACAGAGTGTCATATTTACTGTGTTGATTTATTATTTTCCATATCTAGTAAGCGTACTTTAAAAATGCATGGAAAGTGCTATTTTCCTTTGTTCGGGTTGTGATATCACTTTCTCTGGGCAAGTAATAATAATAATAATTTTTATTTATTTATTTATACCCCGCCCTCCCCAGCCAAGACTGGGCTCAGAGCGGCTTACAAGCAATAATAAAAACAAGATGAATGATTACAACTTAAAAACAAAAATAAAATACAACATTAAAATAATGGAACAATAAAATATTAAAATAAGTAAGTGTTCTCACCTTGGACTTGTGCTCCATCTAGTGGTTGAAGATAAAATTGCTGCTCCAAATGGAATTTTCGAAATATGTTGCCTCTTTGGAATCATCAGTGTTTTTTTATTATTATTTCAATTCTGTACCACACTTCATCCAAAGATCACAGGGTACTTTACAGTATCAATCAATCAATCAATCAATCAATCAATCAATCAATCTCCTTTATTGGCACAGACTTAGTGTGTCATATACATGGATCAGAACACAACACAGGTAATGTCAGGGACTGGCCGGAGGAGGAGGAGGAGGAGTGGTGGAGACCACCACCCCAAGAGCATTCCAGAGAATGGGAAGGGGAAGAGAACGAGGTCTTGGACTGGTGGTTCGAGACAGATCACACCCCAGAAGGAAAGGAAAGGCGTTGGAAATAATGGGTGAAGAAGAACAGGAGCAAGGTAGCAGTGAACAGAGGCAAGTGTCAGGTGTGTTAGAATCTGTGCAGCAGCCAAGTGAGTTTGCCAGAGTCCCCCCCCGCCCTTCCCCAAGAACTAGATGTGTTCTGCGTATCTCAGAACAGACGGCTCAAAGGAAACTTGCCCTTAGCAGCCACCATAACCAGCAGAGGCACGTCAAGCAGGAGCGGACCCTTTTTTTCTTTCTGTCCATCTCCTCTTCACCTCACCCCCCAGAAAAAGCCTGACATTCCTTGGATGTGTGAAGTGCATTGAAGGTGTATATTTATTAAATCAAGTCCTTCTGCCAGTCGTATACTCTCAGTCCCCCACTTTCCATTCTTTCCTATGCTGGAAAGTGTTCACCTCTACTTTGACTAGGTGACTTAAGGCCTGCATTTCTTAACTTACAGCTGCCTTACATTGCCACCATCTACAAAAAAAAATTCTCATTCAGCTAGTGCCTCAGACAGGATTTTCTCTGAATGCTGCATGCAAGAAATTTGTAGAGCTTCCACCTGGACCAAAGCCAGTGCTTTTATCAAGCACTACAAAATGGCCACCCTGCCCAATCACTAGGCAGCCTTTTCCTTGTTTTTTTTTGGGGGGGGTTTGGTAGTTTTCTGCCTTACATGGGTCACCGCTGTGTCCCACCTGAGGTCTCCATTACATGTACAGAGAAAAGACCGTTTGGGTTCTTTCTTGCAAAGAGGATTTCTGTGCATGTAAACAGGGGACTTCAGGGCCTCACTCTGCAGTATGGGATTTTGCCTTGAGCTGCCTGGCTTTGTTGTTTTTCTACACGCACGGCATATTACCAGAGCCTTTTCTCCTTTTCTTTGTTGTTATTTATTCCACAGAGAGTCTCGTTCATTGTTCTGGTTTTGATTGGCTGTCACTGTTCTCTGTTATGTGTCTCCTTTCTTTTGAAAATTCCATTTGGAGCAGTGATTCATCCACCAGGTAGGGCTCAAGTCCCACCTGATGTTTACATGCACTTAAATGTCTTTTGCAGAATCCAAATGATCTTTTTTGGAACACCATCCTGTCTGGCAGAATGGCAGTGCCAAAATTATTCTGAGGGAGTGTAGCTATTATTCTGAGCATCACATTTGTTAATATATTTTGTGTATTTTTCATTTGTAAAATAAAATTATGGGATTTATTTCTAAACATGTGGTTTTTCTGTTTTGTTTTAGGGAGCAAATGCTACAGATACTACTTAAGATAACAGAAGTTGTCATGAATAGATCAAAAGAGAACCATGTAAAGGATACATTTGCTCAAAGTTTAGCAGGATTATTGTTTCGGGTATGGGCCGTCATCTTGAAATAATTGTAATTACAGAGTGCTTAACTTTTCCTGTGTGTGAAAACTGCCTCTAACAGTGTGAGAGTTAGAGCAGAAAGATTTTTAGTAAGAAAAAAACAGTGTAATGTTGTTCCTCGGGAAAATGATAGGCTGGTAGCAGTAGTGTTCAGCTGAACTTATAAAGTTAGAAAATAAAGTACAGGAATGCTTAAAGGGTATGGAAATATTGAAATCTATTGAAATTAATAAACATGGCTAAGTTAGGTTCAACAATTCCAAAGACTCTACTCTGAGCGCCTTCCTTTGTTCTGAATAGTTTTTGGCAATTTAATTGCAAATAATGTATTATAGGTCTTGTATCTTAAGAAGGAGAATTAGGAGTTATTGGTCAGAATATGAATAAATGGATTGAATGAATATCCTACATTTGACACATTTCGGACTGCAAAAATAGATAATGGTAACAAGCTTTTAGGCTGTGGAAAAGTTACTGCTTCTGAGTGCAACTTTTTTTATTCCCTTGGAATCTAGAACATGGATTAGTGATGTTGCCTTGACTGTTGGGGGGTTGCCTTTGCTTGCAAATGTATCCTTTTTTCTATTGTCAAATTCTAGATGAAAAGTCAACATTCACCACTCTAATCCCCTTTCTTGTCTCCCCAACACAGACACTCATTGTGGCCTGGGTTCGTGCTAATCTGAGTGTTTATATATCTCGAGAGCTCTGGGATGAGTTACTGCGTGTGCTGTCATCCCTTACAGATTGGGAAGAACTAATAACTGAATGGACTAACATAATGGATTCTCTTACATCTGTTTTGGCAAGGACAGTGTATGGTGTTGAAATGACCAATCTGCCACTGGATAAGCTAAGTGAGCAAAAAGAGAAAATACAACGAGGAAAAGGTAAACCTTGATTCAGTTAAAATTCTAACAGTTGTGTGTGTTTAGCTGTAAGAGCTTGTCAGTCACAGCAAATATGATTATATATTATGTATAATAAATGTTAATCTACTGCTATATTGCAAAGTTAACCCCAATTTACTTTCTGTCTTCTCCTGCACTTCATCTTCCTTCACCCTTCCTTCACTCAGCCATGTTTTTTGCAACTCAGCATACATTCTTCGTCTACTGTCCTGACAGCAGCAAATGAGCTACCAGCTTTTATGACTTAATTCTCGGGCTTTGAATGGCATAGAGTAAATGAGCTCACACAAAATCAGGAGATTTTCATGTGCCTTGAAGCTGATCGGATGTAGCGTTAAATAAAATATATTCAAACTGAGTGTAGGCATGAAGTATGTAGCTTATCTGAATGTCTGTGTTGGAAACTTAGCAGCGGCTGAAGTGCTGGAACTTTAATTTTAACCTGAATTTGAACACAATCATTTATATTAAATTATATACATAAAATTATAAATACAGTCCCTTGATCATATACATGTTGTATTTCTGTGATGTGGTTTTTGCAATTTCCTGTCTACATAAAAGTTTGAAATGCTTTGCTAGTATCATGAGTTAAGATGGGTTCTCTGTGCACTGCAGAATCAGAAAGTGAAACTCCTGTTTACCTATTCTTATCTACTCAATGGCTAATATAATTGGAACTGCGATTCTCCAGTATGTATGAGCAGTTCTTCTACTATCGGAAGAACAGATAGCTTTTATATCCTCATTTAAATTAAAACACCTTTCAAAGCCTAGTTTAAGTTTATCTACATTGTATACTTCTTGTACAATGGGATGTTTTTAGAAGCAGTACTTTTGTCTTGTCTCTGGGGTCGGGGCAAATGTTGAGGATGCTTTTAAATGTTTTTAGGTGTTTCAAATAGTTTTTAATCTGTGGTGTTTTGAATTTTATTTTTGTTTTGTTGGGGGTGGGATGGACGTTTGGTTGGGGCTGGGGATTTGTTTAATTTTAGTATAATTGTAAATTTCTATTATTGTTTTTTGGGGGGGGGGCGGTTCTACTGTTTTATTGGTTTATTGTATGGTTTGTGTTCTGTTCTTAAGGGGAGAGGTTCAGGGCTGCCTGGGAGTGGGCCCCAGCCAACAGAATGGCTGGGACTGGGTTCCACAGGAGGGATGCACTGGGACACCCAGTCATAGTGATCACGGGCTGGAGGAGGAGCTACGCTAAAACCAAACCACATCATTACCAAGAAGGCAGGTTTAGTCATTGTTTGCAGACTATCCAGGTCTGGTCTTGACCAGAAGGATACTGGAATCAGCAAGGGAGACCCACATGATCTGAAGGTGCTGCTGTGTAGTGCCAGTTCAATGATTCATAAGACACCACGACTTGATCTGGCATGTGTAACAGAGACTTGGTTGGATGAAGCAGATGGGACTGTTCTTGCCGCTGCTTCTCCACCAGGTTTCTCTTACGCACAGCAACCCAGGTCATGTGGGCAGGAGGGGGGATTGCAGTTATTTTTAGGAAGTCATTTACTTTCACCAGGCATCCTATTGGAAAGACCCAGTTTTCTGAGTGTTCTGGAAGTTGGGCAATAGGGGCAGTACAGGATTCCTTCTGGTGTACCGACCTCCCCACTGCACCAAGGATTCCCTGCCCGAGTTGCTTCAGGTCATGGCGGATGTTCTCCTGGAGAAACCCAGTTTGGTTGTCCTAGGGGATTTTAACATCCATGCCGACACAACAAGGGGCCACTCGGGACTTCATGGAAAGCTGTCCCTGAATAAATTGGGCCAACTCATAATTGCGTACATGTGTGACCTGGTGTTCCCTGTCACTTAATGGATCCAAATGGCTTCTAGATAGTGGTAGGGGATGCTTTATCCCATGTTGATGGCCTTTCAGCTGATTCCCTGGTAGCCCACTGGAATGCAGAGTTACCAGGGCTATCAACTGTCTGCCTCTGAAGTGTCCTCTCCGATTGCATGGAGCCCAGACAGCCCTGTGGTTTTCCCCAGAGCTGAGGGTGATGAAACAATTGCTGAAATGCAATTTTTCTATTGCATCTGCAGAAAACAGCAGCAGGAGACTCTTTCAGGTGGTTCACAATTTAACAGAACCACCTTCACCATCGGGGCCCAGTAAGGACCGCAAGATCTTCTGCAATGATTTTGCAAAGTTTTTTTTACAAATAAAGTTGCTCAGATTCAGAAAGAGGTGGACTCCACTGTGGGAGCAGGGCCAGGGCAGGGGAGTGCTAGAGTTCTGTCTAGTCAAGTTGCATGGGATCAATTCCAATCTGTTACCTCTAAGGATGTGGACAGGCTGCTTGGACGAGTGCAACCAACCACCTGTCTCCTTGATCCTTGTCCATCCTGGCTCATAAAAGCGAGCCGGGAAGGGCTGGGCGATGGGCTCTGCGGTGTGGTGAATGCTTCCGTCTGTGAGGGAGCCTTTCCAGAACCGCTGAAAGAGGCAGTTAGTAAACTGCTTCTTTAAAAACACACCTTTGGACTCAGCCAATATGGCCAACTATCACCCAGTCTCAAATCTTCCTTTCTTGGGCAAGGTGATTGAGCAGGTGGATGCAGACTATTCAGATCCCTTCCAGTCGGGATTCAGGCCTCATCATGGGACTGAAACTGCCTTGGTCGTTCTGGTTGATGATTTCTGGCAGGCTCGGGATAAAGGTGAAAGCTGTTTCCTAGTTCTGCTGGATCTCTCAGTGGCCTTTGATAGCACTGACCATGACATCCTTCTGGACCATCTAGAGGATCTGGGGGCCCTGTTATACAGTGGTTCTGCTCCTTCCTCCTAGGCTGTGTCCAGAAAGTGGTGTTGGGGGATGAGTGTTCAGACTCCTGGGCTCTCACTTGTGGGGTGCCTCAGGGTTCTGTCCTCTCCCCCGTGCTTTTTAACATCTATATGAAGCCGCTGGGAGGGATCATCAGGGGGTTTGGGCTGGGTGTCATCAGTAAGAGGATGATACCCAGCTCTACCTCACTTTTAAATCAGAACCAGTGAAGGCGGTGAATGTCCTGTGTGAGTGTCTGGAGGCGGTTGGAGGTTGGATGGTGGCTAACAGATTGAGGTTGAATCCTGACAAGACAGAAGTACTGTTTTTGGAGGATAGGGGACAGGCAGGTGTGGAGGACTCTCTGATCCTGAATGGGTAACTGTGCCCCTGAAGGACCAGGTGCACAGCCTGGGAGTCATTTTGGACTCACAGCTGTCCATGGAGGCACAGGTCAATTCTGTGTCCTGGGCAGCTGTTTATCAGCTCCATCTGGTACGCAGGCTGAGACCCTACATGCCCGCAGACCGTCTCGCCAGAGGGGTGCATGCTGTAGTTATCTCCCACTTGGACTACTGCAATATGATCTATGTAGGGCTACCTTTGAAGGTGGCCCAGAAACTACAACTAATCCAGAATGTGGCAGCTAGACTGGTGACTGGGAGTGGCCGCATAACACCGGACCTGAAAGACCTACATTGGCTCCCAGTACGTTTCCGAGCACAATTAAAAGTGTTGATGCTGACCTTTAAAGCCCTAAACGGTCTCGACCTAGTATACCTGAAGGACCGTCTCCACCCCCATTGTTCAGCCTCGACACAGAGGTCCAGCATGAGGGCCTTCTGGTGGTTCCCTCCCTGCGAGAAATGAGGTTACAGGGAACCAGGCAGAGGGCTTTCTCAGTAGTGGTTCCCATCCTGTGGGACACCCTCCCACCAGATGTCAAGGAAATAAACAACTATCTGACTTTTAGAAGACATCTGAAGGCAGCCCTGTTTAGGGAAGTTTTTAATGTTTGATGTTTTATCTTGTTGTTATTATTATTATTGTTGTTGCTGCTGCTGTTGTTGTTGTTGTTGTTAATATTCTGTTGGGAGCCTCCCAGAGTGGCTGGGGAAGGCCAGCCAGATGGAAGGGGTATGTATGTATGTATGTATGTATGAATGTATGAATACATAAATTATTATTATTATTATTAATTGTCACTGCTAATTTGAAATGTTCTAATATATGAAAATATGGAACATCCTCTTTCAGGAATAGGCTTAGTTAAAGAATTATATATTTGCTAAAAGTACATTTGAAGCCCGTTTTATATATCTGACTGATTTCTTTATCTTTGCTAACTTATGGAGGTATGATATCCCAGACTGTGCCATTATGAATACCTACCCTTTTTGTAGCAAGTGGGTGGCTGTATATCCTCAATATGTCTCTGCAGCAAATATTTGTAACAGTAAGATGCATGTCTGTAAGCACACAGAAGAATGTGTCTGTGGCTCCCCAGTATGCAGCCATCTGCTTACAGACACACTAATATTTATCAATATATATATGTTTACTGTGGAAAGTGTGAATGGTCATAATTGCTTTCCTAAAACACTAGTGTTTGAAGAAAGTGAAAAGGTGGCTTCTCTCACTTCCCGTGCTACAAGAGATTAATATTTTTCATTCTTCCGCCACACTTTGTAGTTTTTTGTATAAGAACTTGGGCATGAACATGTTGAAGTGTTACTTTTCGCCAACATTCAAAAGAATGTCTTGTCCATGTGTTTCAATCTGAGACGCATCAACTGATGTTATGTTCATGAACTAGATGATAGATAATAGTTTATTCGGCTATAAGCCCACAAGGTAAAACAAATCAATAGATAAAATAGCATTTTACAATCTAAAATATCAACTAAAATATTTCAACGCATAATCTCCTTCACATTACTTACAATCTCTAGATGTACCATGTTATGGCCTTGAAGATAAAGATGGTGCATAGAGTTTACTGGATTTTTAACTAGATGAATTTGTCCATATTGAATTTTTCCTTTTGAATTGTTTTCATTTTAAAACACAGTGCAATTAATTTCCCTCTGTATTCCATTATTTGAAAGGTGGCAATTTGGAACCTCAGAAGGGAACTACAGTTGGAAGATCATTTTCTTTAAGCTGGAGAAATCATCCTGAAGTTGTGGAACCAATGAGGTTTAGGAGTGCTACCACCTCAGGAGTACCAGGAGTTGAGAAAGCAAGGAATGTAGTGCGTCAGAGAGCAACAGGTTAGGCACAGGCAATTTAATGTCATCATCATCAATAAAAAAAATTAATGTTTCTAATTTTATGTCCATAGTAATTGGAATGTGTTTCTGCTATTTGATACTGGGTTGTTTGAGTATGTGACTTGCCTTGTAATTACTCTTTTTTTTTTTTGTCATGGAGTCGCACACCTGAGACTGTACCTGCATGGCCTTGATGCAGAGCCTTCTAGGTGTCTGACAGCCCACTCCCCCACCCTTAGCTAATTGCCATTTGGCGCAGTGTACATGATCTAACCACCATGTGAGTGTTTCTGGTTCAGCTATCTCTACCATGGTGGGTGTGACTGTGAGGCACTGGACCTTTGCTGTTGAGATAATGGGGGAAATTAAACATTCTTTCTCTGTGCATGTAACAGTCACCTCAGGTGGGATATGGGCTTCACTTAGTGGTTGAAGGCAAAATCACTACACAAAACAATATAAAAAGTTGCTTCCTCTTTTGGAATCCCCTGTTTCTGATTTTGCCTTCACTGAAGTGGTTCCTTCCTACCTCTGCAACTTTGTGGGTTCAAGCTTGTAGCTTTGTTTTATTCATTTTCCCATCTGTGCCTCTCAGTTCTCACCCTTTCCTTCAACATTTTCTTTGTGGAGCTATCTTAAAATCTCTTAGTGTTCAGTATAGGTTCCCCCTTAGGGTTTACACACTGGACTATCAGTCTGGCAGAAGCTGCATTTCGGGCCTTCAAATCTTCGCCTCTTTCTTGCTTTCCTTCAAAGTGCTGTTTTTGGTTGCTGTCACCTCAGCTTGAATAATATCTGAGCTCAATGCCCTTTCAGTGGACAAGAACCTTTGTGTTATTCCATAAAGATGGGGAAATCCTTCAAATTAGCCCTCCCCCTCCCTCCCTCCCTCCCTCCCTCCCTCCCTCCCTTGGAATTATCTCTCTTCCATAGTCAGCAGTAGCTGACTTCTTTCTGTCCACACTTCTGAAAACTCCTAGCAGTCATTAGGTGTGTCCTGGCAATTAAAAGTGTAGATTTCTAGGACTAAGCCATTCCACCAGTTGGATTCCCGTTTTGTTTTTTCCCCACTCTTCTTCCCTGAGCTGGAAGGTGTCCACATCTACTTAGGCTGGGTGGCTTAAGGCTTATATTTATTTAGCTTACACCGGCCTTAAATTATCACCACTAACTAAAGCTTTTGCTCATTCCACTAGAGCAGTAGCTACATTGGCAACATTTTCCCTGAAGGCTCCTTTGCTTGAAATTTGTAGACCCAGGACCTTTGTAAAGCATTATAAGATTTGCTTCTTTGGAAGTGGCTATTGGGAGGTGTGTGCTATTACACATTCCCTAAACCTTAGGAAGCCCTTTTCTTCTTTCCTGTAGGTTCCCGACTTACATGGGTGAGCTATGTTAGGTTCCACTTGAGGCCACTGTTACATGTGCAGAGAAAAGACTATTTTGCTTCAAACATTAGGTGAAGCTCAGGTCCCACCTGAGGTCATCTGTTTAAGTGCACTGAAATCCCATTTACCTAATGGTCTTTTTCATGTTGGGGTTTCATGTTCCTTAATCATCCAGACATCATCATCTTTTTTATATAATTTTCCAGTACACGTTTTTTACACTCCAATCAATACAACCATACAATAATCAACTACTTCCCCTCCCCCCAATCCATGGTTCTTCTTGATTACCCAATAGTACTGCATAATTTATTTAATTCAGATTTTTCTCTTCCTTCTCATTATTTCTTTAAACTGTTTTTACTCTAGTCCTGCTAACGTTTTAGTTTATTTACCATGATTCTTCAGATATTCTACAAACATTTTCCACTCTTCCTTAAGATCTCCTTGTTGTTCTTTTATTACATTAGTTAAATTTGCTAACTCTACATATTCCATCAATTTCTTCTGCCATTCCTCCTTTGCTGGTGTTGTTCTCTTTTTTCATTTCTGAGTGTATACCATCCAGACTGTTCTAATTGCGTAAATGAATAAATTCATTTTATCAGTGGGGACATCTGTTCCTAAGATTCCTAAGAGTAAGGTATATGGTCTTTTTATAAAAGTCTTTATAAGCATTTTTTTCATTTCATTATATATCATCTCCCAGAAATCTTTAGCTAATTTACAAGTCCACCACATATGATAGAACCTAACTTCCATGGCTCCAATTTATACATTTTTGGTACTTTGCTCTGGGTTAGGAACCACCTATATATCCTCTTCATAAAGTTCTCTTTTAGTGTATAACAAGCTTTTCCACAATCCCCCCCCCACTTAATTCCACTATATTATGTCATCTCTCTCACCCAGTGCATCATAGCAGACTTTAAGAACTCATCCCTTGTCAGTTGGTAAATTCAGACATTGCTTCTGTTGGAGGTGGGACCTCATGATAGAAAATGCTTATGGTGCAACAGGCTCTTCAGTTAGAAGGTGGTAGAATAAGGGTAGTCTGTCTGCAGATGGACTACAACTCCCATCACCCCTAGCTAACAGGACCAGTGGTCAGGGATGATGGGAATTATAGTCCCAAAACAGCTGGAAGGCCAAGTTTGGCCATCACTGATGTAAACCTACGAATCTTATGTATCCTGATATAGCATTGGAGACCTTTTGTTTATTATTACAGTGCCATATAACCTACAACTCACCATGTTAATGATACTTGTTCATAGCATAGTGTTAAAAGCTGGCATAGTGTAGTTTAATGACTAAGGATTGGATCCAGAGATCTCACAAGTGAAATTTCATTCCTGGAGAGATTATTGTTGTTAAGCTGGAGGGTAGGAGAACTCTCCAATAGAAGGGTTGAGATGTCATAGGAGGCTGTAGGTAGAAGGATGAATATATGGTTTCTCTTCCCTCTTCCATGAGTAGCAGCTTCTGCTGGATTCCCAGGCTTTCCACAAATGGATGGAGCTTTTTCATTTGCTACTCTGAATTCAAGCCTAAAACTACCAACTGCAGCCTCTGATTATAATATGTCCTCAACGATGAAGTCAGTAAATGGTTTACTCTTTCAGTCTTTTTTCAGATAGCTAACTATGTAACACTGAATTGCTTATCAAACCTGAATTTCATTAAAAACACACAGTATGAAAAACGTAGCAGAACCAGATGTACTGTTTGGTGTATTTATGACATTTTTAAAGTTAAACATTGCCATTTAAATAAAAAAAGAATATCACAAATATATACAGTGTTGGAGAAGAACCTGTGAGTTGCTGAAACTCATACCTAAATAAATTTCTTTTTGCCAAGCTAAAATGAAAGTTGAAATTGGAAACCATCAACACCGTAGTATACAAAAGTAAGTTTTTGTCATATGGATTTAGGAGTATGTAGACATTAGTATTAGCATGCATACACTGAATAAATTCATAGTTTTAGAAAAGAAGCTTGAATATAAGCATTCCTGTAATATTCTAAAACCTTTGGATGTTCAGTTAAACATAATAATCCTGAGCCTTCTTTTAAGAAGTATACCTCACTTTATCTCAGTAAATAATAAAAATACTATTATTACTCAAGTTTATTTTGCAGTTCATAATTAATCAGAAAGAGACATAGAAAGAGACTATGGATGTCAGGTTTGCATGCATTGAAACAAGCTTGTAAACTCTTTTGCATGTTGGTTACTGGAGTGAGAGAGAAAGAGAATGTTCTTTGTGTTTTCAAACATTTTTCAGTTTCTTTCACTTGGTGAAGTGTTGGTCCTGATTTGCTAGAACCAGTTCCTGGTAAATCACTTTCCTGATCCTCTAGCAGTGTGTTCAAAATTTTGTTAGCATGTGCACACATCTACACTGGTTACTCTTGAAGGTGTACAGATAGATTTCCCCCCACTCATTAATATGTCTTTAACCTTCACTCTCATCTCACTTTTCTACTGGTTCCTTGTCAACTCAACACTGTTTCCTCATCACTCTCTGGCTACCCCTGAGATATCCAATCCCTCCAGATGTTTTTGGACTACAACTCCCATTATCCCTGTTCATTGACAATCCTGGTTGGGGCTAATAGGAACTGTAGTCCAACAACTTATGAAGAAAACCACATTGGCTAATGCTGGGACACCTTGTTTTCAAATACCCTTGCTTGCCTCACTGCATTGATCGTGTAGATTAGCCTGCTCACTTAAGCCACCTTGATTGTTTTACTTAAACTATTTCTCAAGGAAGCTCTGATATAACTTGTATCAAATTATTTTGCTACCCTTTTCTGGCTAGTTTCCTATGCTTCTACTAAGGGCATGGTAGGCAAAACGTTTAAGAGGTTGTTGCATCTCCCCCCTAGGAAATGTTTTTGACTATTGTATTTTTTCTTGTCATTCAGATACCAAATGCAAATCTTCCTACCTGCACAAACCCTACTTTCCAAAGATGGAGAACAAAATTTTCCTATTACTGCTCTCCATTTGGAAAAAAACAAACTTTTTTTGTTTTTGTGAATATAATCATTTTGAAACATAATGGGAAAAAATGAAAATTTTAATTAAGGTTTCAATTTTTAAGTTAGTTACTTTGCTATAAATCTTAGTTAAACTGGTAGACTTTCTGAGTAAATATATTTATTTACAGAGAATCTACAGAGTAAATTAGAAGTTCCAATAAGACAGACAGATCCATTTTGCCCTTCCATCATATTTATTGCTCCCCCCCTCCACTGGTGTGCATTTGCTGTCATCTTCCTACAGATATCCACATATTCTTAGGTGATGGTATAGCTCATTTGCTCAAGAGTAACTGACCATGTGGGCACAGAATATGCTTCTGGCAGTACCAACAGACCAATGAATCACATCGAAGACAAATAATACTTCTTGCAAGTGAACCATTTTTGCAATTAGCCAACTTGAATAATTTAGGCTGTAGAACGACTGCAGAAAGTATCTTTTATATGCTCTAGCATTCATTCTGGTGAGAGGTTTAGTAAACTGTCTTTTTTAGCATCTTCTGTAAGCAATGTGCACTTTTGTGGAATACATTTTAATGAATTCCTTTTGCATTGTTAATTTATATTGATAGAAAATTAATGCCACGTGTACATGGGAATTCACATTTAAGAATTTTCTCAGTTCCCTCGCTCTTTTTCTTTAAATGCAATATTCTGCTAAATAAAGTATCCTTCTAACTGAAGTATTGCATTACTGTTTTGAATTTACTTTTGTCACTTTATTTCTCCCTGGAAGCTAAGCGAAGTCAGTCTATCAGCAACTGCGCTCATCTCTGTGAGGCTTTGCCAGTCACTAAAAGTGTACCTCTACTCCTTCATACTGTGAGCTCTTTCTTACCTGGTATCTCTTACACTTCTTACTCTCACACACTTTCAGGTATGCTTCTTTTCTCAGTATTCTGTATTCATGTTTTCCTGTGTCATACACACAGTATTCTGAACTATATTTATATTATTGTATTTTGGTCAAAAATAGTAGTGTGTATTATCATAGTTGTACCCAAAATTCAAGTATCTGTCACCTAACGTTCCAAATTCTGTAGCGCAGCTTTCAAGTTCTCAGGATTCCTTGTTAATTCATCCTGGTTCCCCTATTCTTGAACAATCTCAACTGCACCAGTTCTGCTTTTAAGATGTGCATTATGACTGACTCTTCATTCCCTCCACCTTCACGTTCATTTGGTGACATTTGTGTATTGACTGTGTGGTGGATTTTCCAAGGGAAAAAAAGGTAAAGATAAAGGACCCCTGACAGTTAAGTACAGTCATGGATGACTCTGGGGTTGCGGCGCTCATCCCGCTTTATTGGCCGAGGGAGCCGGCGTACAGCTTCCGGGTCATGTGGCCAGCATGACTAAGCCGCTTCTGGCGAAACCAGAGCAGCGCACGGAAATGCCGTTTACCTTCCCACCGGAGCAGTACCTATTTATCTACTTGCACTTTTTGGCATGCTTTTGAACTGCTAGGTTGGCAGGAGCAGGGACCAGGCAACGGGAGCTCACCCCATCGTGGGGATTTGAACCGCCGACCTTCTGATCGGCAAGCCCTAAGCTCAGTGGTTTAGACCACAGCGCCACCAAGCAAAACTGGTGTTCAAAGAAGTTCTTCTGTGTAATGAACTCTGCTGTCTCCACAATTTTAGCAAACCTAAGTATTTGACTTCTAATAAGTGTAAGAATCTATGACCATGAAGTCTGTTGTATATTTGACCTCTTTAATTAAAATACACCCATTCTTGCTATTGTATGTGCCTCCATCTTCATGTACAGTCATTTCCGTATCTCAAGTCTTCATGACAATTTTTTGTTGTTAGTTGTGTGGAGTTATGTTTTGCTTTGTAAGAATCCTAAAAATTAAGCTGACTTTCCAATCAGCTGAAACATAAGTACACTGGAGTTGTTGCAATTGCTGCATCTATGGCACTTCCTAAATCTGTTGATGGAAAAGTGGCAAAGCAGTTTCGTAACTCAGGTCCTTCTTTAATATAGATTTGACAAAGATTTTTGTTTGATCACAGGCTATTGAATTTGAGTATGTGAATGACAATGGGAATTACATTTAAAGGTTTTATGAAACTTGCAAAATTATAAAGTAGCATTCCCACAAGAGAAAAATGTTAACATAGTATAGCCTATTAGCATAGTTATCAGGCTGCTTGCCCAGTTAAAGAAAACACATACAAAGATGACAAAATAGTAAATTGAAGGAAGGTATCTTAACTAAGCTAGTATAATAAGAAAAATAAAGGAAGAAGAAAATAAAAAAGTACTTTGTACTTACCAGCATAAACCAACAATACTAAAGGAAATGAAAACCCCCGAAGTTGGGGAACTAGCTTCTTTGGGATATACATGTTAGGCCAAGGAAACATTTGCTACAGTTCCTGTTTGTTGTTGTTAATTACCTCATACTCTAGAAATACGGATTTCCCTCCTGCATTCAAAATACATATGAGACAGAACACAGGGTTAAAGTGGGGTTCACAAATCAAATTGTGCCTTGAACCAGATGAATTCAAAACTTCATATTTCAATTTCAATCTGTGCCACCATATCTTATGCTGATGCATTTTCTGAGACTCCAACACTTAAACTTCAAATAGCTAGATGAGATATCAAGCTGAAACATTGGGGTGAAACCGTTCAGGTGGAAAGGAAAATATGTTAGCATTCTGGACTCCTCTAATCATGCTTATATTTGGTAGAAATATCAGTGCATGTTAATGTGATTGAGCCACAGCAAAAGTGAAATAGCTTCTAGATATTATTTTTAAATAATATAATTATTATATTATATTTATACACTATATATATATATATATATATATATATATATATATATATATAAAAATAAATGAATGAATAATAATCCCTGAAAGTAATCTTTAAGTTACAAGTTTTACATTGCAGATCAGTGTTCTGCTTGGTTCTTTGCGCCTCCCCGTGAGCAACAGTAGGAGAATAAATGATGTAAACTGAAGAAATGTATACAATTTTGCTCAAAAAAAATAATTTAAACAAGTTGCAGAATTCACTTTCTCAGCACGTTATTGAGAGTGCAGATTTTAAGAGACTGGGGGATTACCACAGAGTATACTCACTCAAAACACCCTGATTATTAAAGCAATAAAGCAAAACTTAGGTTGTGAAAGACACTACACAACTCTGTTTTCCCACTATAAATAGGGAGCTTGATTTGAAGGAAAGAAACAGCATCCAAATAGATGTGTTAACTCTTTTCCTCATACCCTTTCTAGCCTTGAAATCACACCCCTTCCCATAATTTTAAGCAGAGAACTATTAGCTAGGATTCCCAAATTCATGTTAGATCAGTCCTAATAGTTAACATTTTATTTTGTTTTCTCTGCTAATTAATAATGAGGTACAAATGTATTAATGATTTGAATGTCTCACAACGTTATTGATGCTATAGGCATGGGCATTTGTAATTGGCATATGACTGAAATAGTTTTGTACCAATACCTACAGAAGCTGAAGAATATCAACAGTCAGAAAATGGAACAGGACTTGAATATCGCCAGCCAGAAAATATAGAAGGAACAGATTGTATTGGCACATTTTCAGACCAAGAACAATTAACTCGAAGTAGTAGCACCTCGGATATTAGAGAACAAAGTAATTCCGATGTTTTCCAAGGTAATTTAGAAGTAATAAGAACTCCCTCAATGAGGAAGTGAGTTCTTGTTTTGGTTTGAAATGTTTTGTGCAACAATGGCAAGTGCTGTGTTCTCATAGCTC
Organism: Podarcis gaigeae; assembly: GCF_964106915.1. NCBI lineage: Eukaryota > Metazoa > Chordata > Lepidosauria > Squamata > Lacertidae > Podarcis > Podarcis gaigeae. The sequence continues at coordinate 89,431,792 of NC_139683.1, read as the reverse complement.
CATGAATTTGTCACTATGCCTGTTGTATAATAGAGTTCTTAAAAGGCAACAACTGTGATTTTTCACCACAATGTTCACTGTGTAATAAAAGTATATCTTATAATGGTAACTTTGCAAGAAGATTAGTTTTAGTCTGTTACATTGCAACAATACCAATCAACTGCTTTAGTATAGTCCAGTCTGTCTGTCTGGTTATACCCCATGATCACAAACTTGGAAGTAAACCCCACTGACTTCAGGAGAACTTGTCTGCACTTGCAGCCTATGTTGGGGAGGGGGAGTATGCTCTCAATTTACAATGAATCATAGAATCCTAGAGTTGGAAGAGACCACAAGGGCCATCGAGTCCAACCCCCTGCCAAGCAGGAAAGACCATCAGAGCACTCCTGACATATGGTTGTCAAGCCTCTGCTTAAAGACCTCCAAAGAAGGAGACTCCACCACACTCCTTGGCAGCAAATTCCACTGTCAAACAGCTCTTACTGTCAGCAAGTTCTTCCTAATGTTTAGGTGGAATCTTCTTTCTAAAGCTGTACATGCTATAGAGTTTATGAATCCCTTTAATCCCATGTTCAATAATTTTGGTGGTCATATCATTTTAGGTAACTAGTGTTTCAAAACATGAGAGGAATACAAATATAACAGGTTAAAGCCAAAATAAATCTGAAATGTTTTAATATTAATGCAACAAATAATGTAATAATTTAGTTAATGTTGACTATTTGGTTTATAATTTAAGTAGCATCAGCTATGACGTTAAAACAATTTGCAACACCCCTCCCTCCCCAGGGATGGATGGACCAGCCAGTTTCACATGTTCATTCATAACTCTGTTCCATCCTGTTTTTGCATTAATCTATTTTTTAAACTCATTTCCAAGCACATTTTGTCTAGTTGTTGTTGTTTTATATATATCCTGCCCATCTGGTGGGGTTTCCCCAGCCACTCTGCGTGGTTTACAGGGTGTGTGGGTGGGTGTGTGGGTGTGGGTGTCTGTGTGTGTGTTTTAAAAAATACTTTGGTGCTTTTTGGAGCTGTGAGCTCTAATGTAAAATCTGGAGAGGCTTGAGGCCCAAATGATGCTTTTATTTTCCCATCAGTGTATTAGTTTGGGAAAATAAAATTAAGGCAGAATAAAATGCTTTTGCATTCCTACTCGCTTCTAGCCCTCCCCCCACCAAAAAGCATTTCATTTAAGTATAGTTTATCTCCTCTTAATAATATTGTATATGTAACCCAGACTTTTTATGAGAGGTTTGCTAAATAATGGATTGCAAGTGGGTTTGCAGCAAAATGTTGCCCTTGTTCCACATGAGTCTGTGGCTATAAGGAGAGGGAAGTCCGAAGGCAGTGTTGGATAGGAGTCCCAGAAGTAACTTGAGTCATATTCATGCACATTTTAAAAATAGTTTTTGAATGTTTCAAAGTACAACCAGTCTGCATGCAAGTCAAGGCAGCATGGAGATTTTGGATGCAACCAAATGTTTGGTTTGATGGAGGAGGAGGTCTGGGGGACAAAATAAGCAGATTGACCTTTGCTGCAACCTGAGAGGTATGGGGGATTTTTGGCTGGGAATCAAAACTTGTCTCAGCTTCACCTCTGGGCCACAATGTTAACTAACAGTGGAATATGTTGCAGTGCTAACCTATTCACTCCAAGGTGCAGTCGGAATATACAAGTGCAGTGCAGGGTTGCTGCATATTATTCTCTCAGCTCAGCCTGCAATGTAGGGATTAAAGCAATGGATAACATCACAAGATTGTTGGATTCTCTAAGCTTCAGCCCAGTCTCAATGTACAGGAGGTGCCCAATGGCACGACAACACAAAAGAGTTGTTGTAAATCATTTGAAGCTACATGACAATTTTGGATTTCTTCATTGATTGCTGTGGGCAGCTCTCTTTCATCCCTGAAAACATTTTAAAATAGTGTAAACAAAGACTTGCTGAGGGTTAGACTAGATGGACTTCCAACTCTACAATTTTATGATTCTATGAACTATTATCCAATATAATGGATAATGATGACAATGGCAAGGTTCTCTCCACCATTTTTTCTTTTTATCATCTCTCCTCCATTCCCAGCCACTCAATTTCATTGCCCCTCCTACCCAAGCTTCTGTGCTGTCCCTCAATAGTTGGTCAGCATTCCATACCCACTGAGCATAATTAATCCTCATTAGTCTTTTTTCATTACTCTCCCCCACCTCCATTAGGGTTTTCCACCCTAAATTGCTTTTTGTACTTAAGCAAACTTTGGATTGCCAGAGTATGCTAATATCTTGTGCATGAGGATTGAAATTAGAATAAAATAGCCTAAGTGCATAGCTGACACAATGGCTTGATTAGCGTGTCATATTTATTTGTTAACTGATAATCCCAATATTTGAATGAAGTATTTTTTAAAGAATTAAAATATTACTTTCCATTTCACAGTTAGAAAAACAGAAAGCTCACAGAACTTAACTTTGGATGCTGAATGTGTTCAAGGAACTGAGAGGTCCATGAACAAGGAAAGTACAGCCCAAGAAGTAAGTTTTAATGTGCATTAAAAAGTAAGGGTACCCCTGTTTGGGCCATAAGAAAAAAATCCTTATTAGGGCAATGTCTTCATTAAGTCAGCCAAAGTAGCAGAAAATAGTGTGCATGTTTTTGAGTTCACCAGAGCTCTTGGTCTCCTGACTTTCCCAACAATTTGTGTTGCTGTTGATTACCAAGAGGAGGAGGAGGAGGAGGGCAGCAGGAGCACTACACAGTGTGACACAGCAGTGAAGCCAAGCCAGTGCTCCCAAGACTGTGCCTACAACCACCCACACAGCCCCACCAGCTGCTACTGCTGCCACGCATACACTCAATCCCCTGCCCAACTCACAAAAAGTGGGAAGAAGCTGGTGCTAGCAACAACTGCTGTCCTCCAAATAATGTGTTCCAGCCCTTAATCTGCAAGTGTTTTGAGCAATTATCTGGAAGTACATGCCTCCATTAATTTGAGACAATTTGATAAGAAAATAAATTGTAGTCCAAACAATTTCCTGTATTTTTTTTCACACAGGCAAGCAACCCTCCATCTCAATTAGATCTCAAAGCAGACATGCAACAATCACATGGAAGTCCCAGAGAAGGAGAACAGAGTGAGTTTCAGTAAAAGAGGTGTTTATTGCTTTGCTAGTGATTTGTGGTACAATATGCTGATGTCACTGTTGCGTATGCATATGTTTTTAAAATGTCTTCTTTCAAATGACTGTTTTACTCATCACTTTTGGCTATGTAGGTGAAAGTGTTAGCAGTGATACCTCCATTGGATACAATAATGAAGTAGATATCACATTAGCTCCCTGGCAAACATGTGAAGAAAACCCTGATGTCAATATCCCAGCTGATATTTGCATTGATCCTGATGCGTGCCAGTGGTTGCATCTGAGTCCTTCAGGTGTCACAAATTTAACAGGTATGTATGTTCGGGAAGGTAAACGGCATTTCTGTGCACTGTTCTGGTTTGCCAGTCCATTATTGTTGGGGCTTCTTGTTCCTTCCACCCCTTTGCCTCCAAAGTCTGAGCTGTGGCCGTTGCATAGAAGAATACCTCCCTAAAGGCCGCAGCTCAGACTTTGGAGGCAAAGTTATTCCAAACATTTTTTTCAACTCCTCGTAAATTAAGCCCCAGAACACTTTGATCTTCCTACGTGTCCACCACATATAATACATGTCGCCATTACTCCTACCACACCTCCAACAAGTATTTGCTAAATTTTATACATCTTTGATAGTCTTGAGGGGGCGAGATACCATTTGTGCTGCATCTTTAACATATTTTCTCTGATGTTATAACACGCCTTAAATTTCATATTTGTTCTCCAAAGTTCTTCCCATTCGGCCATATCATTATTGGACGTCCAATGTCCTGTGCCCATCTAATCATTGTTGCCTTAACCTCCTCCTTAAACCAAAATTCCCACTTTGAAAAGATTTTGCTTGAAGGAAGAGAAAAACTGATTTCAAAAATGTATAAACTACTACTAGAATGGGAGGTGAAATGGTGAAATCAGAAATGATAAAATGGGCTAAATATTTAGAACATAATATAGAAATGAATGTCTGGGAAAAGTTGTGGAAAGTAGGCATGAAATTCACTGCTTGCCATGCTTTAAAAGAGAAATATATGAAAATGATGTTTACATTGTATTTAACACCTAATAAACTATCTAAAATGTAAAAGACATTTTCTAATAACTGCTGGAACTGTAAACAAGCAGATGGTTCTTTTTCATACGTGGTGGACTTGTAAAAAAAGATAGGGTATTTTGGGAAATAATATGTGATGAGATAAAAAAGCTTTTCTGCTAGGGATTCTACAGATAGAAATTCCAAAAAGGATGGTTAAGTTGTTTATGTATTTAACCAAGGTAAAAGGTAAAGGTACCCCTGCCCGTACGGGCCAGTCTTGACAGACTCTGGGGTTGTGCGCCCACCTCACTCAAGAGGCCAGGGGCCAGCGCTGTCCGGAGACACTTCCGGGTCACGTGGCCAGCATGACAAAGCTGCATCTGGCGAGCCAGAGCCGCACACGGAAACGCCGTTTATCTTCCCGCTGGTAAGCGGTCCCTATTTATCTACTTGCACCCGGAGGTGCTTTCGAACTGCTAGGTTGGCAGGCGCTGGGACCTTTCGATCGGCAAGTACTAGGCGCTGAGGCTTTAACCCACAGCGCCACCTGCGTCCCTCCGTATTTAACCAAAGCAGCTATTATTTACCAAATTCTGTGCTCAGAATTGGAAAGACAAAAAAGTTCCCACTAAAGAAGAATGGAGAAGTAAAATAATGGACTGTGCTGACTCAGCAAAGCTAACAGTTAAAATTTAATGATGACTTTTTTAAAGAATGGAAGCCCTTTTTGGATTGTTTGAAGAAATTTTACAATATGAAGAACCTGCAACCAGGTTTCGAACTATGAGCAACAGAAAGAATTCAAGATTATTATGTTATGATTATGATAAAATAGAGTGATGATAGCTTGCAGCAAAGGTGGGGGGGGGGAGAATAACAACAGGAAATGGGTTAGGAGATAGAAAATAGAAAACTTTTTTTATAATGTGTATTAGAATTTTATTTGTATTTTTAAAAAAACTTAATAAAAATATTATAAAAAGAAGGTTCCTGCCTGGAAGAAGAAATTAAGGGAAGCCACATTTCCACCCATAAGATCAGGTCATTAGGAACTGCTTAGACTATCACAGAGGAAATTAAGAGGAAGGGTTCAGAAACATCAGGTAGTAATAAGGTAGTAATAGGATCCATGGTGGTGAGGAGATCTAAGGTGCTGAGATCTGGCATAAGAGTCTTGTTGTGATCATTTGCTCATGCATCTCATGCATGAGTGAAGGATTTTCTCTCAACTCCAGGACACGATCCTGTGTACACCTGCCACACCCTACTCAAGATACCTAGGGGGGCAGTATTCATGACAGATGCCACCATGGGTACATCACAGTTTTCAGCATGCTCCATGGTGGCAGGTGTCATAGCACACAGTACCTTATTCCTTAAACAGTGGTAAGCAGACTTCTTCCCTAATCAATCTCTCCATAGTGTTTTTCCATGGATCAATGCTATTCAACGAAGAAACACTCAAAGACTTGCTTCTTGACTCTAAAGATAAAAGAAAAGTTATCGTAACCCAACAGAAGGAACGGTGCTTCTCCGACAAATCAGTCATTTGTCACTACAGGCAGCAAGGCAGACTGAAGGAACACAAGCCAAAACAAACCTGAAACAAGCCATGTTTTTCTCCAAAAGGTCAACAGGGAAACAAGTTCAACATCTCCACCCCTCCCAAGAACCCCCCAAGACACCAATGATGCCATCAGCAATAAAGTTGGGAAGTTGCCTAAAAGCATTCATACATATTTGGTAGCACTCAATGATGGCTCAGTGGGTCCTATGGTTACTGCATAGAATTCATCATTCACCCTCAAGCACAGTTCATCACTCCTATCTGCATCCCCATCCAAATGCCAGATTGTGAGGGAATGTGTCCAGCATCTCATCAGTATGGCAGCAATAAAGCCAGTACCTGCAGAAGAACACTTGTTAGGCACCTATTCGATTTTCTTTGTAGTTCTCAAAAAAAGATTGCAAAGCCTGGAGGGCAGTACTCAGTCTGAAATATCGCAACAGCTGAGTGATCTACCCAAAAAAATCCAGATGGATTCCCTAGGACGTATCAAGCAGTCCCTTCATCTCAATGACTGCATGATTTCCATAGACTTACAGGATGCATACCTTCACATTCCTATTCAACCCAAGTACCACAAGTGTCTTCGACTCTTCATTGGCCCACACCAGGCATAGGCAAACTTGGCCCTCCAGATGTTTTAGACTGCAACTCCCATCATCCCTAGTTAAGGACCAGTGGTCAGGGATGATGGGAGTTGTAGTACCAAAACATCTGGAGGGCCAAGTTTGCCTATGCCTGGCCTTCACCATTCAGGACCCTCCTGCTCAGATTGGCCTGATCTCTGAGAGTCTTCATGAAGACAATAGTTGCCCTGGTAGCTCACCTCCCCCTCTAGGGCAACCACATCTTCAGAACACTATGAGGACCCGCCAAACTCACAGATTCCTCATCAACAAGGATAACAGCCACCTCCTCCTCATACATATTGGTGCACTGATAGATACTACCCAGGGCCTGGTAGTCCTTTCAATCAAGGCAGCAACTAAGCTCCTGATGTCCTCCAATAGGATGGATGTCATACTAGCTTGTATCCTGGATCTATACATATCAGCCTCACAAATCACTCAGTGGGCCAAGCTTCATGTGAGACCACTCCAGTGGTTCCTTCTTCTACACCAGTGGTCACATTCACAGCAAGCACCACTATGTCTTGATCTCTCCACGGCTATGAGAGACCATGTTCTGGTGGACAAGGGACCCATGGAAAGGAATCCCCCTCAGAGGTCCCCTAAAGATCACCATAACATTGGATGCCAGCGTGCAAGGCTGGGGGATGTATTGCGAGGGGTAACTGGTCCAGGCAGACTAGACACCCGTCAATTCACACAGCATATCATCAACTGGCTTGACCTTAAAGCAGTGTCTGGCCACTCAACCCTTTTTCCACAGTATGCCCATCTATTGCATCCTAATCAGAATGGACAAGACAAATGTTCACTCCTATATCAACAGGGAAGGTGGGACCAAATCAGCAGATCTACAGCAGGAGATCACATTATTCCTACTCTGGGCGAAGAACCAACTCTCCTAAGTGTCTCAGTAGGAGACGTCCAACACACAAGACAACTGGTTGAGCTGCACCAGACTGGACTGCTTCTGTTTGGGAGCAATATATTTTCCTACCTGTGTACATTCACTCTTGAGCCACATAGCTGTTCTAGACACGCTAGAGACTCCTTATAGTCCTCCCTATGTAATAGACAAAAGCTCTCAGAAGGTTGGTGCTCTGAGGAGGGTAAGACAATTCTTGACCTTCATTGTCTGAGTTGTGCTGCTGGGATCATAACTGTATTGGATATGTTGCTTTTGTAGCACTAGAGGGTGCTGAATACCCACTAATTTCAAGTCTTTAGCTTGTAAGCCTAAAGGCAGGGTCTGTCTGCAGTTCATTTTTGTAAGCTGCTATGGGAGAAAATTTGGCCAAGAACCAGAGTGAAAAAATGTTATAACTAGATAAGTAAGCAAGTCTGAGAAATTTTCTGAGAAATAAGTGCATCAGTAGAAAAACAAGCTGTTCTGCTCTTCAATATTTCCTGTGCTTTTTGTTCTAGTAAGTACTGTAGCTGTGATGAAGTCAGTTTTATTGCCCCTTGTTATCTGTGTGGCTTTTGATTTCTTCTAGAATAACATTAATTTTGTGTTAGACCTAGAAATGTAAGTGTTGATGTGAGTGAAAATGTACTCCTAAAGAGATGTGTGCCTTTTGAGAACAAATTGTTTTGTGTTAATCACTTTGCTTTTGAGTGAACAAGTCATGTTAAATAGGACATGTGCTGAAAATTATTATAGGCTGAAAATGGAAAGTTGAGGTCATATGTGCCAAACCTTCAATAAAATACCTCCGGTTGTGAACAGGATCCATTCCAGAGGTCCAGCCGCATCCCGAGGTTTTTCTCTTCTCCCGAGGAGAAGCGGTAGACCACTTTGCGCATGTGTGCGGGGGAAACACTTCCAGGTTTGCCACTTTCACAACCTGAAGTTTACGTTACCTGAGGGTACAGCTGCTGCTGTACTGATTTCATTGACAATGCTGGACATTCAGAAGGAAATTTGGCTTAATGGGGAAACTTGATTAATTTCACAAATTGACCATTATCACATATTTATGTAAAATACACTTGGGTATTTTGCTAGTAATTAATAACAAATAATTTTCTCTTCTAGACAGCAGTGAGTTTCTTGCTGATGATTGCAGTATAATTGCTGGTGGGAATCTCATAGGCTGGCATCCTGATTCTGCTGCTGTGTTATGGCGAAGAATATTGGGAATTCTTGGAGATGTGAACAGTATCCAGTGTCCTAAAATACACGCCAGAGTTTTTGAGTATCTCTTTGCGCTATGGTACAAATTAGCAAAGGTAAGGTTTGCTACTATAGACTTTGTCTAATGGAGAGTTAGTAGACTAATGTGAGATGCTAAAATAAATAGAACAGGAAATACCGTAACTGTTTAATCTGTGGACTCAGCTAGATTGGTAAAGAAAAAGCATTTTATATGTGTTATATGGGTGGCGCTGTGGGTTAAACCACAGAGCCTAGGGCTTGCTGATCAGAAGGTCGGCAGTTTGAATTCCTGCGACAGGGTGAGCTCCCGTTGCTCGGTCCCTGCTCCTGCCAACCTAGCAGTTCGAAAGCACGTCAAAGTGCAAGTAGATCAACAGGTACTGCTTCGGCGGGAAGGTAAATGGCGTTGCCGTGCGCTGCTCTGGTTCGCCAGAAGCGGATTAGTCATGCTGGCCACATGACCCGGAAGCTGTACGCCGGCTCCCTCGGCCAGTAAAGCAAGATGAGCACCGCAATCCCAGAGTCGTCCGTGACTGGACCTAACAGTCAGGTCCTTTACCTTTTTATATGTATTATAACACTGTGGCACCAGATGGCATTGTAGAATTCCATTTTTGCCAAAACAATTTCTCATACAAAGTTTACAATGCGTTTTTCGGAAACGCTTATTTGATGTGTCTAGATCCAGCCTGTCTAAAATCTTATGAATATTGTATGTTAAATGTTTAAAAGCTTATTTTCAACTAGCCACTGAGACCATAGTGAAGATTTTAATATTTAACCAGATGAATGGTACTGGGATGAAGTGTGCTTGTAAATAATGTTCCCAACTGTACCAACCCTAATTCGTAAGCCCTCAAAAATTCAATAATGTTTCTGTTGTTTTGAGATAGAAAGGAAATTTGTACAAAAGTTAGCTGTTCAAATTAGTTGGACTACAGTAACAAATTCCATACTAATCAGAAACTGAGATTAGCAAGCTCATGATTCAGTGTGCTGTGTAACCCAGGGCAGCCCCACTATATACCTCAGGAGGTAAGAACATAAGAAGAGCCCTAGTGAATGAGACTCGAGGCTTGTATAGCCCATCATCCTGATCTCACAGGGGTCAACGAAATACTAGGGGCATCCTGCAAGGCAACCTGATAACCTATTGGGACTTTCCAAAGGAAAGGAGAAGCATTACAACAGCCACTTTAGTTCCCAAACTTCATGCATCACAGATTATGATGAGAAAAGAGCCTTCTTTAGTTTGGGATTTTCCAAAACAATCAGAAAAGAAAGTGTGAGATCCTATCTGAAGAGGTTAAGAAGGAAAAACTATTCACTTTAGCTCATCAAGATTGTGTATGTCTTACTATCTGTCTTATCTATTTATTTATTTATTTATTTATTTATTTATTTATTTATTTATTTATTTATTTATTTATTTAGATAAGGGACAATCTTGCTATCAGTCTGGATAACCAGTCCACTCCCTCTCCTCCTACTTTAATTCCTCCACTCAGAATATTTGCATCGTGGTTGTTCAAGGTAAGTTTTTCATGCACCTTTTATCTGGACCAATCTCATTTGTATCCTGCTTTTGTTTACCTTCAGTCTTATACTTCTAAACTCCCAAATTGCTTTTTAAACATGGAGGAAGGAATGCCTTACTATGTTAATTTTGTAGCTACCTCTAATGTTGGGATGCGGGTGGCACTGTGGGTTAAACCACAGAGCATAGGATTTGCCGATCAGAAGGTTCAACACGCGAGGGGGTGAGCTCCCCTTGCTCGGTCCCTGCCAACTTAGCAGATTGAAAGCACATCAAAGTGCAACTAGATAAATAGGTACCGCTCCAGCGGGAAGGTAAACGGCGTTTCTGTGCGCTACTCTGGTTCGCCAGAAGCGGCTTAGTCATGCTGGTCACAAGACCCAGAAGCTGTACGCTGGCTCCCTCGGCCAATAAAGAGAGATGAGCGCCGCAACCCCAGAGTCTGTCACGACTGGACCTACTGGTCAGGGGTCCCTTTACCCTTTACCTTACCTTTAATGTACATGTAGCTATACAGTGGTACCTCGGATTACATATGCTTCAGGTTACATATGCTTCAGGTTACAGACTCCACTAACCCAGAAATAGTACCTCGGGTTAAGAACTTTGCTTCAGGATGAGAACAGAAATCGCGTGGTGGCGGCGCAGCAGCAGCAGGAGGCCCCATTAGCTTAAAATGGTACTTCAGATTAAGAACAGTTTCAGGTTAAGAACGGACCTCCAGAACAAATTAAGTATGTAACCAGAAGTACCACTGTACTGACTATACAAATCTAAACATAACATCAACATAAGCCTTTAAAATTCTTTTGTTTATGAATGTATGTTGAAACTTTTTTTTATATATTCATTAGTTTGGATTTGACCTAAATACAAAAAGTTCACGAGGGCTGCAATTTCAGTGACAGAAGCCTACATGTGACCACTACTCTGTATTAAGGATTTTTGAGTAAACCTCAGGAGTGCACATCGCTCTATTCACATTATGGAGAAAAGGAGACTGTTCCCTTGTGCCCTGTTTGAATGATGCCTGAAGTCCTGTAATGAAAGCAGAGTCAGCATCTACAGTAATTTAGTGAATTCTGTGCAACCAGCCTGTGATGTGCAAATTAATTGGTTAATTGGGATGTAAATAAGAATATATTAAGTTGCACTTAAGCTTTAATCTACTATTTTTATAATAAAGTGTGCAGTTCTGTCCTCAACTTCCCTTCCTTAGTGTTGGTATTTTATTTATAATACAAAACGTTAATTATCAAATCTAATAATGGATTATATGCATTTGTGCTGTTCTCTTCATGGAAAGTTCTTTGATTCAGAGAGGCTTCTATGGATGGAAGGGCAGGTGCCATTTTTGCTGATTCTCTCTCTCCACTGCAGCCACACACTCCTATGTTTTTCCAAAGGGTCCCTCATTCCTTTAGAGCAGTCTTCCCGGAGCTGCAGTGGAGAAAGAATATCTGAAAATTGCAACCCTCACCTTCTATTAGCTGAAGCCTTTGCTGGATCAAAGCTATTTTGTTTGTGGGTGAGAAATGTTGACGTTAAGTTCCATAAAAGTTCCAAATCATAGAAAATGTAACTTAAAATGTGCCCTTTATCATCTTGAGAAGGATGTCTTCAACAGTTGTCTTTGTTTCATATATTGTAATACAATACTCATGTTCTGATTATTTAGAAGCTGTCTTATTCATAAAACATACTCTTTTATTTTAGGCTACCACCTTATCAGATGAATATAAGGAAGGGAAGCTTCAAGCCTACAAACTGATATGTGCTATGATGGCTAGACGCCAAGATTTTGTGCCAAATCCTGACTACCTGGTGCACTTTTATCTTGTCATGCATATTGGATTAACTAGTAAAGATCAGGTACAAATACTATATTTCTAGTTCTGAAAACTGAACTGCGTTAATTTAACATGCTTTCTAAGGTTTGGATCCCGAGCCACAGTATGGCTCGAGACCCTGTGGAAGAACCCCTGGTGGGATTTACCAGTTCTTCCCTTCCCCTCCAACCTACTCCCCCTTTTCTGGAGGTTCCCCCAGCCCACCACAGTATGATGGTGTGATGCAGCAAAGAGCTGCAGGGGGAATCTATGCTAGTTGTTTTCTTTTGTTTTGCTGGCACTGTGTATGGGACATCCCTACTGGTGCATGGGGAATTGAGATCCAAGCCACTATCTCTTTGGTTACTAATGAAAACTGAATGACTTGGAGATTTCCATCAAAAATGGCTTCTGGATGTCTCTTTCTATTTCATGCAGGTCCTGCAATCTGTCCATTCATTATGTGAAAATTCAGTTACCTGAGCATAAAGAATTCTGCCCAAACCTCACTATACACACTGCAGATTCAGATAGCCAAACAGCCAGAGTTTGCCCCCTTCCTCCCTCCCTCCCTCCCTCCCTCCCTCCCTTCGTTTCTTATTTGTTTGTAGTTTGTTGGTCAGTGGCAACCATTTTCTCATTCTTTCATATGTATGAGAGAGGAAGTGGAAAGAGAGATGGGACAAATCGGGGGGGGGGGGTGTCTTTCTTTTGCCGGTTGGCTAAAGCCATTTTAGGAACAAACCATGATGGGGGAAGGGGAAAAGATCACAAAATAGAATTGTTCCTATAGGAAATAATTGAAATTGTCAGCTCATTATGCAAACACCCGCCTTACAGATGATTTCCTGGGAACACATTATGTTCGGTAAGTGGGACCTGTGTGTATAGCCATTATTTCACTTTTATTTAGTTCCTGGTGTGAGGTAGGTGCTACACAGCACTTTTAAATGGCAATATTTATGCTCAGGAGGCTTCTCAGGCAAGTAAGACAAGGTGAAGAAAAAAATTAGAGCTTGGAAATAAGTAGAGCATGTTAGATAGAGGAGGTTTAATTGTGTAGAAAAGATAAGGCTGCAGAACTTCAAGGAAAGCTGCAGGGGAAAAATGAGTTAACTAGATTTGAAGGTGGCATATTGGACAGAGAAAGTGAATCAGTTTCAGGTTTGCCAATGGTAAAGCAGGAAGTGAAAGTAAAGAAAAGAGGACCGAGAGTAAAGGAGCTCTACAGAGCACAAAAAAGGAAGAGTTTAAAGAGAGATTTGAGAGTTCTACATCAAATTAGAGAGGAGAAGCCAACTAATCAAAAGCAAGGTAGATTAAGACACAAACTGATTCTACTTAAGAAAAGTACTATAGAAAAAGGTATTCCCGCTAATTTCAATAGGTAATAGGTTACAAAAATTTTCCATAGTGCAAATTTTAAGTTATAAACCATATCAGTATTGTTCCACATTGCCACTGCCTTTTCAAAAAAATTCTCTTTTATACCTCTTGGTGGCAGTCTTGGCTTCAAGTTTTCCAGTTGGTAGCTATGGGATTCTAAGAGCCCATTGCGTTTTTGCTTTCCAATGGTAAAAACTCAACAGTGTCCAATGCATATATACTTGCTGTATTTTTATCTAAATTGGCTAACCTGTGGCCCTCTAGATGTTGCTCACCTACAACTTCCAGCAACCCTAGCCAGCATGACCAGGGGTTAGAGCTGATGGGAGTTGTAGCACAACATCTGGAGGGACAGATATTAGTCACCTCTGATCTAAATGCTGCATCAGCTGAGCAGCTTCAGCAAGCCTCTAGGACTCTCCAGGGTCCTCCCCACTTACGTGCATTTCACTGATGTGTGTGGAGGCCCAGAACATAACCCCTGCGCAAGTGGGGAGTCTCCTGTACATACAAGTAGAAAGCATGAAGAAAAACATTTTTAGGAAAAGACCAGCACCGACTTAGGAGCTTCCAAGACTTATGGAATATTGAGGGCATAAATAAAAGAAAACTGTACAGAAACTAATCTCTTTCAGGGATAGGAGACTCCTGGGTTCACACTGAATGTCAAAGATAGGAACTGTTGTCTTGGTTGGTATTGATTCTGCTTTGGCATGACAAATGTGCTGCCTAAGCTAAATTCTTAGATTTCTCCATTGTTTTTTATGGGCAACTCTTGCTTTTGCCCTGTGGGAGGAGACATGCTTCTGTAGGGGAAAACGTTTAGCATACCGTGCGTCTTTATAGGTTGTAAGTCTGTGGGCATGAACTAGCTTGTTTTTCTTGATATTATGTAAGATGTTCTAAAAAGCTTTTCAGTGGCAGGATAAAAAGATTGTAAATAAACACAATTGTTTCGAAAGCATATGCGGGCTTCTTATTTACATGGGACAGAGAAATTTTCAATGCAATTGCTTCTGAAAAAGGAAGGGTTAAACCTTTCCACTTTGTGCACTCCTCATGCTAACCAGAAGCCTGTAGCTGCAAGCCTTCAGAGTGCCATGTTTTCCTTTGCACCTCCTCAAACTGCCCCCTCCCCTGGTCCTCAACAGCACTATAAGGCTCCTGTCCCAGGCTAGCTGGAGCTCTCCTAGGGAATGGGGATAGACTGTGACATTGCATGTCTCACTTGTTCTCTCCACTGCTGAGCTTAGTTAACTGAATTATTAAATCTTTAAAAGGCAAATAAATCCTTAAAATATTTAAAATATCCTGTTGTGAATAATTTTGGTTTATCTTCTGACCTATACCTCTCTGATATCTCTTAGTACCGTAATTGCAAAATATTTCCTGAAACATGTTGATATTTGCTGTACCTTGCTTATCCTCAACCTTGCACACCAACCTTAGACACATCAGCCATAAGACTTTATAAGACCGCCCCCATTACACCCCATTCCAACCCCCATTCTGCCTACTTTCTGCCCACTTCTGGGTCCAGAAGGTCCCGCATGCCAGCGTTCGTGTGTCAATTGGACACACACAAACTAAATTAATTCTTAAAATTAGGACCAGAACCGCTATAATACACTGTCCTCAATTCCCATTTCATGGAGCATGATACCATGGTCCACGGGGTCAAAAGCTGCAGAGAGACAGAGAAGCAGGAGCCAACCCGCTTGCCCTATCAAAACAAACTGTGTCATCTAAGAATGCTTACAGCTGCCCCACTGCAACTCTCCTCCACCTTGCACAAGAAGCGGATATTTGCGACTGGTCTATAGTTATTCTAGTCCAACAAGTCCAGGGCTGGTGTCTTTAGGGGTGGGCATACCACTGCCACTTTCAAGGGAGCCGGCATCACCCCTGTTATGCAGTAAAGTGTTAACCACACTCTGGACCCAACCAGGCAACCCCTCTCTGATAGATTTAATAAACCAGGCAGGGCAGGAGTCAAGAGGGCACATAGACAACTGTACAGCCACAAGTACCTTGTCCACATCAGCTGATTGCATGAACTGAAACTAACTCCACAACAAACACATCACCAACTATGACATTGGTTACTTTAGGGTCATTTCATAATTCATAAACATTTTAATGGATAACAGAGTTTACCAGTAAAATAGTAAAATGTTATCTTCTAAACCTACCAAAACATAAATTATAATTAAATATTCTAGGGCAATGATTGTAATGGTAAATACATCCTATAAGTACAAAAGTAGGAGCTACTCCATGCTCATTCTTCGCTACTTAATTCATCTTAGTAGCACTATAAACAATCTTCCCTCGAACGTGTTTCCACACTAGACAGATTCAAGAGTTTCCATTTAAACTTTTTATCCACCATAGCTAGAAGCCTGCTTCTCAGTCTGGACGTCTGCGCCCCTGTCCTGAATGCTGGCTACAAGCATTCTTTCTGATAAGTGTCTCTCGCCTACCAGGAGGGCCAGAATTTACTGTTCCATCCTAGAATCGCTCCCTCACTCATTTCCCCACACATGATGCCCCAAAAGGACAGCAACCAAAAAGCCATGTCCATTTTCTGTTGCCATCCTTGTAGCAACTCAGTTAAAATAACTGTTCCCTTTCATTCTGCTAATCTGAAGATGGTAAAATGTGATCTCGTCTTGAACAACAAAAGATACCCTCCAATGTGATCCAAGTTTCTACATTGCAGTAAATATGAGATGACTGTGAACACCGTCCTACTTTGTGCCTTTAGTAAATTTTCTATATGGTGTGTGGGGTGAATTTAGCAAAATAATTTTCATCTATATGAATAATTTTTGGCAGTTTGTATACTTGTTGATATGTAAAAACAACAACAACCCAACACCCTTTTACCTATTGTTTTACTAATTTGTTTATTTAATACCCACCCTTTACCACAAGGTCCAACAACATTATTTTATATGTGGTATAAACAGTTATGTTGTAAAATCATTTATCATTTTGTATTAGAATACTTTTAAATGGTGATCAGTATATGCTGGTTATGTGTGTGAGTAGTGTGTAGTTGTAATAGCTATTTAATACCTTGTTGCATTCATTTTTATTCCCAACCCGTGTACACTGAGGTAGTTTATGAAGTAACCTTGACATACCAAATGACTTTGGAGGAGTCATTTGGTTTGTGCTCCATAATTCTGTCCAGTGGTAACCTTGGCTGGTGAATTGCATGTAAGGGCTTTCTGAACTTTTTTTTTTTTTTTTTTTTTTTTGCCAATGTGGAAGATATGGAGGCTTTGTGATGCTTGGGAAGAATTCATAGCTGATTTTCTTTTTCTTTCTGCCATTTCTTCATTTACTCTAGCAACAAGCTTTATAGTTAGGAGAATATTCCTATGCAATCATTGTAGTATTTGCGTTCTGTTTGAGAAATCATATGCACTCTTGATCAGATCTAGGACTTTGGGAATTTAAACTGCCAAATTCTGACACCTTGACATCCATGTTATGCAAATAGCACTTTTCCATATATCCATGTAATGCATTGTTTAATTACAATTTGCAAAAAAAAAGTCAAAGGTGTTTATGTAGTTCAAAATATTTTTATGTATTTGTTTGTAAGGCTCAAGGAAAGTATTGAATCACTTACAGGGTTTAAAATGCCATAAATTCTGCAGTGGAAGACTTTCATGTTGGCCTCCTTAGAATTTGCTCCTAACACTGCAGCCTCATGTAATTTACGGCTTGTAATTTATACAAGCAAGTTAAGTTAAATGCAGAGGAAACAGCAAATTTTACTTTATAAACCTAAAATGCCCAACAATGGAGACAGTGTACAGAAAATAGCTAGATTTATTATACAAACTGAGATATTTCAGATAATTTGTCCCACATAATATTTGTTCTTGATAAACCTTTTATCTATCTGTTTGGAAGATCTTAACTGGTTTATTGGGTGTATCATATTTAACAGACTGATTTGCTAGCCATTTTAAATGTTGACATTGCTTTGCTACCATGTCTATCATAGAGGGTTTTTAAAATACTTAAGAACGGCAACAAACAGTTTATGAACTGTGTAGCCTGATCTGAAGTTGAGAAAGTAGAGTGTAGTTCTAAAAATCCCACCACAGCTGCCACTTAATTTAAATGTCTCATTCCCTTTTTATAAGGAAAATATGCTAAGCTCTTCAGTGACTGAAATTTTGTCCTTTTCTACATAATTAAGGGCAGGAATTAATCTGCAAAAATGCCAGCTTGTTCATGGTGAGGAACAACTCAGAGTCTTTCTGAGGACAGATGGCAGGTTATCAAGTTACATATATACATGGCAATAGGTTGAACAAGAATAGGAAAGGGGTACTTTTATAACTGACCTTTCTGTGAACTTGAATCAAGTGAGAGAATATTTTTAACTGATCTTGCAATATTTTATTTTCATCAATACTTTGTTTGCAGTATTTCTAGAGATTTAAAGAGTTCATCCATTTTATTTTGACATAAACAGGAGATCCTTCCTCCCATTTATGACACTACAGAGCATCGTTCTGAATTGCACTGGTTCTTTCTGCCCTTTTCCATAACAACATCTACACTAAATTATACTGCAATTATATAAACAATAGAAATGCTTCCAGACAAATCTCTCATTTTACATTTTCATTTCAGGTAATTGTTGAATAATTTGGAACCATAATGAACCAAAATTATTTTACACATTTATAGATCAATTATGAAAGAGGAAAGGGGGGACCTGTACAAATTGTAAATCAATTTCTATTGCCATCGCTATGTGCCTTTCTTACTGCTTGTGGTTTTCTAGTTACTGTGTACCTAGCATTCAGTTAAAATGATTTACTAGGCTCTAAGCTTCAAAATGCTGTTTGCTTTTATAGAATTGTATTTTGAAGGAAACAACCTAGTGTATTTGAACTATCTGATTGTGTGTGTGTGTGTGTGTGTGTGTGTGTGCGTGTGGCAAAATCACTTAAGCATAAAACAGATGTTCATGTTGCTGCTTTCCTGTGAGGCACAATCTTTTCATAATTGCCATTTCACCACATTTTTTCATAAAATGCATATTTGTAATCATTAAATATTTGAATGTTCAGCAGAAAGAAGTTGGTTTGGTTACCTTCACTCAGTCTTAGTCCATTTGGGCCACAAAGGCTTATCTTTGAGAAAGTCCCCATGAAGGCTTATTTGTGGGTCATACATGCCTTTGACTCTTGGAAATGATTAGACCAAACTTTTGAATAATTAGTCAAAATGATCCAAAGGAAAATGGTGTATAACTTTCAACCAGGACTAGACTAAAGCTGGCTAAACTCAGGGTAGGTTTGCACAACTGGCTTTATCCCTCAGAAAGGTCATATTCACAGACATCTTGTGACTATTGATCTAAGTCAGTGGTTTTCAACCAGTGTGCCATGGCACCCTGGGGTGCCTTGAATGATGACCAGGGGAGTTGCGGACAACACTGGCCTCTGTGCTTTCCTTTCCTTCCCTCCCTCCTCTGATGCCCTCTCACGTCTCTGCCTTTCAAAAGCTTGCACAGCTGTCTGGGAGGCACCTCTCTTTGGGGCGGGGGGGGGGGGCTCAGAGACCAGGGACAGCAGCAGCAGCTGCCCAGAGAACTCCCAAAAACAGGGGAGGGGAGAGGAAGTTGAGGGAGCACAAGGGAACATGCTCGAAAAAGGGGGAGAGGCTGCCAGCTCTGCAGGCAAGGGGTGACATAGCTGGGCTCTTGAGCCCCACAGGGTTCCACAGAAAGAATGCAGTTGATTAAAGGAGCCATGGACTCAGAAAGGTTGAAAATCTTTAATCTAAGTGGAAATGGGTGAATCCAAAACTTCCCACTATCTGTGAATGCTATAACGTACAAATTCAGTAAATCTAATTCTTAAATAATTACTTTCTTTGCATTGGTCTGCAAAAGCAGTGTGCACTGAATGCTTCCTACAAGCCTATCATGTAATTGCACTCACAATGAGTAAATGGCAAATTCACTTTGTGGTTGGATGTTGCAGCTTTAATTTCTTGGTTTACAGAATTTGAGAATGCATTCAGCTTGATCTGACTTTACTCCTGAGTGCTTTTGATGCACTTAATATCCACATGATATTTTAATAAGTGGGGAAAGGATGTTAGAAATCCTCAGACCTTGTTCTGAGTCCTGGATTACAACCTGTGTCCTGGGTTATAAAATGTAAAATTGCAAGTTTCTCTATACAAAAATAATTCCCTGCAGTGAGAAGCTGAGTAGAACTGCCTCCAACTACACAGACACCTGATCCCAGACTGATGGGAACTGAGCCCCTGGCCACAAGGGAGACACAAATCAGCCCTGATTCAATTGACTTTCAGAACACCATATCATATTCTGTCATGGAACATTGCAGGCTGGGGCAATAGGAAGGGAGACCTAGACCTAAACAATTATTTACGCCAATTTGACTGTTTAGCCCTGCAGGAAACCCGGCGTTTAAAAAGTCCCGTACTAGAGGGATTCAGTACCTTTCATGAACCAGCATTCAAAATCAATCCTAACGGTCGCTATCAAGCAGTCCTGACTTTATTTTATATATATATATATATATATATATATATATATATATATATCCTCATTTGGCCCTCAAATTGAAATATCCAGCTCCATGCCCTCCTTTAGCCCAATCTTTGCTACTCAGTCTATCTAACTCCAACATTTTATTAATTAACACTTACTTTCTGCCATGTAGAAATAGGAAGGAACTGACAAGCCAATGATCTCGTCTTTCCAATTGAATGAATAAATGATTCTTTATTTGCGTCAGCCATTGGTCATAGCAATAAAACAATAAAACGTTATACAAAGAACAGAAATAAAAAGTCAGTTATATAAAATACATTTTAGGGTTTTGAATCAATAGTCAAATAGTGGATCCTATTCTGATTGCCCCAGCTAATAACCTTGCAACCTTTGCTGTCACCTGCTCATCTTGATCTGCCAAGAGAAAGGACACTGTGGCATTGGTTGGGCGACCCGGAATGGACAATAAAAGAGGGGTGATAATCTCATTCCTCAAGTCTTAATCAAGAGTGCAAGCCAGAAGGGCATGTGCCCCCGATTTGGTACTGCCATCTCCACAGGGACATAAGAGTTTTTTGTGTGGAATCTGTTGGAATCGTCTCTCAGGTACAGCCAAGGGCAATATATTCAATCTTGTGAGAGTAAAAGTGCATCTATATTTCAGAATTGCTAAGTTATGCAAATAGGGTGCCAGAGAGTCGAAATTGGAAGGTGGAAAATAGTCATACCATGGGCAAAATTTCTTTATTGTGGCCAAGTTGTTCTGATGCTTGATATTGTTTAGGCGCTGACAAATTAGACTGTTTGCTTTACTAAAACCCAAAGTGAGTAGCTGTTGTGGTGATAAACCACAAGAGTGAAGTTTTTGTTATATGTTATAACTGTTAACCAGAGGACTTTTTTTTACCTAAATACATGCCTATATTGATTTTTCCTGGTATCAGAGACTGGTATAACTTAAGTCAAGAATTTGGCATACATAGAGTTGCTGATTAAAGGAATTTTCTCTTGTCGGATTAATTGGTGAGCCTGTCTAAAGGTTTTTGCCCTGTATTTGCTGGAGGATTGCTCTGTGATTTACTTCTCTGCCTGGCTTCATCTTTGAGGGTCTAACGTTGAATAGTCCTGCCTTGTGCCAGAGGTTGGATGAAGAAGTTCAACTTAACATTGGCCCCCTAATGTCTCAACAAATGAAACGGATTTGTAAAAATGTTACATGGAAAAAATATGAGAGACATTACACTTAATTCTGTAAAACAAGAAAATCTTTAATAAAAAAACAAAAAAAACCATTGGCACCATGTGCTAGAAAAATGTACTAAAACTGACTCTCAAATTTCTAATTTGCTTTTCTCTACTGTTCAACTCTTCAGGTTGCTCTAAAGCTTTAGGAATATAGATTTGTCAAGAATCATTATCAAACAGATTCTTAATTATTTTATGGTTTCTGCTACACAAATACAATATGCTTGCCTCATACCACTGACAAGTGTGCTGTGATTTTACTTACTTTCTTACTTGCTTGCTTGCTTCTTACTTAAGTATTTACTTATTTACCTACTTATTTATTTTAAAGGGGTGGTGGTCTTCTTGAGTTGATTTTTTTAAAATGGCATATGCAAAGCAGGAGATCAAAGTGCCTCTCTTTTTTCAGTGCTTAGCTGGGCTATTTTGTTTAATTTAAGTTAGCAGATGTTACATAGCATGCAGACAAATTGGAGAGGATTCCAAGGAGTCAGCAAAGATTAGTCTGAGCTTGCAAAGTGTAGCATATTTATCCTAGTGAAAAGATTATGGTACTTTCCAAAGAGCTAAACTGATGTCATAAACATGAAGGGAGTAATTTTGTGGTCTAGAAGGACAATATTATGCATGAGTCCATAATAATTATTATAGGCAGACCCCATTCATTCATACTATTCCTTAACTGCCCTTCACCATAACATCTCAGGGCGGATTACAACAATATAATATAATATACAGCTTTAGAAACAAGCATTGCTTTTATAATTTTTTCAATTTATATAGCACTCTTTAATAGAAGAGCTGTGTACAACATTAGAAACACATTACAGAACTTCAATGATAAAAACATAATAAAAAAAATACTGACTGACAACCAGTAATAAAATATTCATCAAAATAAAAATCCACTCCCCCACACTTTCACAGACCATAGATTATTTAACCTGGCCACAGGATTGTGCACCAGCTGAAGTTTCCAAACCATCTTCAGAGGCAGCTCTACGGATAACACGTTGCAGTAATCTAACCCAGAGCTTAGGTAAAGGTAAAGGGACCCTGACCGTTAAGTCCAGTCGCGGACGACTCTGGGGTTGCGGCGCTCATCTCACTCTATAGGCCGAGGGAGCCGGTGTACAGCTTATGGGTCATGTGACCAGCATGACTAAGCCGCTTCTGGCAAACCAGAGCAGCGCACGGAAATGCCGTTTACCTTACCGCTGGAGCGGTACCTATTTATCTACTTGCACTTTGATGTGCTTTCGAACTGCTAGGTTGGCAGGAGCAGGGACTGAGCAACAGGAGCTCACCCCGTTGCTGGGATTCAAACCGCCAACCTTCTGATTGGAAAGTCCTAGGCTCTGTGGTTTAGACCACAGCACCATCCGCATCCCTAACCTAGAGCTTACCAGAGCATAAATAACAGTAGTTAGGCTGTTCCTGTCCTGATAAGGGCACAGTTGGGCCACCAGCCAAAGTTGATGAAAGGCCACTGAGGCCCATTGAGCCTCAAGTGACAGCAAAGGATGCAGGAGTACCCCCAAACCACGCACCCACTCCTTCAGAGGGAGTGTAACCCCATCAACCTTCCAGCCATCCAGTCTAGGGAACCAGCCACTGATAGTGCCTCAGTCTTCTCTGGCTTGAGTTTCAGTTTGTTGGCTCTCATCCAGTCCATTGCTGAGGCCAGGCATTAGTCCAGCACATCCACTGCCTCACCTGCAAATATACAAAAGAGAAGTTGAGCTGTGTGTCAGCATATTGCTGACCGCGTACTCCAAACCTCCAGATAACCCCTCTCAGCGGTTTCCTGTAGGTATTAAACAGGTATTAAACTGCATAGGGAATAGAATTGAACTTAGACAGGAAGACTGTGTTTAGCGTCTTGGGAGAATATTCAGACAGGAGTTAACTGGAGGACTGAGTTTGAGAAGCAGAGCTGTGAGGATACCATCTGCTTGGATCTTATTCCAGTCAGGAGGGGAGAGATCTTCTAGGAAGAGAAGACTCCCAAACCAATTAAGAGGGATGTGGTGGTCCCATGGGTCTGCTAGAAGTACCTCAGGAGTGTGATTGATAAAAAGTTGGAAAACTGACAGAAAGTACCACCTTGTTTAAGAACCAAATTAATAAACTGTAACACCTATGCAACTAAGTTAAGGAAGTGAAGTGAAATAACTTGAAATAAGCTAAGCATTTATCAGCTAGTCTGGAAACCTGTAACATCTAATGGAAGAGTAATAACTGAAAATAAGCAACTGAACTTTAAAAGAAGTTGCATGTTTACTACCTTCTCTAGAAACCTGTAACATCCAGTAGGATTTAGTATAATTATTAATAAGTTAACTGTTTCCTGAAAGAACTTTATCTCCTGACATATCATTTGTTTTACCAACTTGGTCCAGATAATAAATCTTTCTTATTTGTTCAACTTCTGCCTGAGTCTCCAAGTATCAAGGTTTTATCCTCACACAAAAACCAATACAATAACCCATGGTGTTTGTAAAGAGTAGGTGGGATCTGCCATTATTGATGGCAGAATGGTGGAATCCGCTATATTTTTGATTGCAGTGGTGGGATCTACATTTTGGTGGCAGTGGGATCTGCTACAGGTGAACTTACAGCATGCTATTGCATTTTGCTGATACCTCAGGTGTTTCAGTCCTCTCCTTCTCCTCCCTCACTACCGGGAGCAAAGCCTTGTTGCAGCCTAGCCTTATGTCCAAAGCCAGACTCTCTTCAAACCACAAGCTTTGTTCTTGGCTTGTCCATTGCTGCTGACTTCTCTCCCCTTCTTTCTTTCTTCCTCACCTTCTCCTTCCCAATGCTCCTTGTTTCTGGACTGAGTTAGTTATTTTGTTTCTGGAGTAGTTAATACTACTCTGTGGAAAAGCGCCCACCAGTGTCTCTTTAAAGGGAAATATTTTTCTGTTTTCGAAGCAAGACTTGTTAGATTCATAAGAATCCAGAGAACTGGTGGTTGTGGAAAGTGGGAAGTCACTTTTAGTTGAGTAGTCAGCCACCTGGTTAAAGCCAGGACCTTTCACCATTTAGACAAGTGGAAGGGTTATCTTAAACAACATCCAAGCCTATCTAGTTGCTTGGCAACTAGTCCAAAAAGCATGATATAAAGGGTTCCTCCAGTTCCTTCTAATCTAGGACAGTTAACTGCTACATCTTAGTCCCCTTTCCCATCTCTACCTTTTCTATTTCCATAATCATGGCCACCTCTGGCTCTCACTTGCTACTTTGCTAGTAACGTTTCTCCCTTCCTGGGTCTTTTGCTGTTATATAAAAAAGTGGGATCTCTAAAACTCTACCTCATAACTCCATCCTTAGGAGACTTTCTGCCTCTAGCCTTTCTCCTTTGTTTATGCAACAGTAAATAAGCATATGTTCCAGACAACATGTGGGTGGGTTAACCTGTGCCTTGTATTATTAATCCTTTTTACTCTATCTTTAAATGCTGTTGTTGCTTCTAAATCATTGCATATTGGCACGAGCTTATCCCTAAACACAACTACCCTTTTGTTAAAAAATATTGCAGTGACTACAACGGTGTGATTCTTGTTCCCTAGCAAGTTCCCTAATAATGGTCATTGCTACATTTCTCAAAATTAGCAGTGTTAGTACAGTCAGTGCAATCCTGTGTATGCACAATTATCTCCTGATAAAATCCCGAGAATCTTATTGATAATTTCACAAATTAGTGTTTTATGTGAACAGGTGTGCAAAATATGTGTTTGTGCACATGTGGGTCCAGACACACTAACAGACCTGAAAGACTATAATGCACAGAATGTCTTGTGTCACCTTTATGACTTGAACCTTTAAAGATGTTGAGCCAGAACTTATTTCTTTGGTGTTTATTATAAATGTGTATCCTGATTTTCTATTGCCATGCTTAAGGCAGCTAAAATAATACCCCTGAGATATAACTGTGGCAGTACATGAGTACAAAATTATAAGGATCAATATAAAAATCTTACAGCAATTCATAATAATGACTAAAAGAGGAAGTCTCCCCCCCTTGTCTGCTGCTGCCAGTTATTGGTGTTGAATAGCCTCAACTTAGATGGTAAATGGAGGACTATCCTGGGTTTTGGCCATGGAAGTAACAGGGTGCATTTCAGTGGGTCCTAGACAGGAGAACATCCTGGTGAATTGTGTCCATTGGTCCTTTATCTTTCAACAAAATTATCGGATGACTAAAAGATAATGGGATTTAAAGAAAAAGGTAGAAGACTTGAGCCCTATTATCTCTCTCTGTGTGTGTCTTTTAAAATGAAGAGGTAAAGTTTTTGGAATGCTCAAAGATGTGGCTTCACCTGATTCTACTTGGGTATGTTCCAGAATATTTCTGGTAAAATTCGAAGAGTTGAAAATAGTTTTTCGTTATGTAGACGCAACTTGCATGAAAATAGAGCAAGGGTTAGTACTTACTAATCTTTAAAAAAATCTACTCTCTGTTGTCTTTCATGCCAAGATTCATGAGTCTTTTTATTGCAGCATATGTCAATAGAGATGTCGTCCCATCTGCTGCTGCATGGCTTGTTCAGACACTAGGCGCACAACACAATACTTACCTCTCAGTAATTACAGGTGTGTTGTGAGGAGCCCAATGCATTAATCAGCCCCTTAATTATGGAAAAGGTGGGTCTTTTGTTCTGTTTTCAGAGCAGGAGTTTACCAGCCACTTTATGAGCTCCAGCATCCATCTGCTCATTCTTTTAGAATGTTTGCATTGACTGATATTGCCTTTAAAATGTATTGTGGGAAGTGATTAAAACCAGTTTGAACATTAACCTGTGTAGTGTTTCGAAGGTGAAAATGCTCCCTGCAATGATGCTAAAATGTGTTTACCTTTTAAACAATATTTGTGTAAAAACATGTATCAGGTTGGCTTATGATACTATAAGATGAGGTTTTGCAATATTCATGCTTCAGCTATACAACGTAGCAATGTTGTGTAATATTCTAATATTTCCTGAAGAGCAAATGTCATATGTAAGACCTGGAGACTGCTTACACATTGGAAAACTTAATTCAGAGGAGGAGAACATAATTTTTTGACATGATTTTACTACTCAAACTGATTTTCATGTGAGATTCTCATTTCAGAAGGATTTTTCTTAATGTTTTTCTGGTAATGTGTATTTTTCTTTTTCTTCATTCCTTGCTCTGTAATATGACTCTGGTATAGGCAGTGAAACTGATTTTGGATGTAGGGAGTAGCACTGCAGAATTCTTTTTTAAAAAGGAACAAAAAAACCCAAAAAAAAACAAACTAGTCCCTTTACTTAATACTTATATCTTTATCCTGTCTTAGACAGGTGAATATTTTTCTGATATGGGTAGTACTCCTGGTCAGAAAGAGGCTGAATAAAATCAAAACTGTTGGTGGCAAAACTGGTACCCAGTAAGTCCTCCTTTTCAGTTTGGAGCAGTTTCTTGCCCTCTCCTTGCTCCATTTCAAATAGTCTCCCTGTTAAACAGGATCTGGTGGCCTTTCTTTTCAGGAGCAAGAAGCAGAACTTGAGCAGAACCTGGAAGAGCTAGTTAACCATGATGAATGGACAGTTCCTTGAAGGATTTCAAGAGGCAAAGCATGTTGTGCGTGTACTAATGCCCTCTGTTCACCAATTTTCACTCTCCCCCCCCTTTATTTTTTATCTTGAGGTGGACAAAGAGATCCCAGATCGCTAGGCACTGAAGTCATAAGAACATAAGAAGAACTTTGCTGTGTTCAAACAAAGGCCCATGTAGTCCAGCATTCTGTTCTCACAGGGGCCAACTAGATGCCTATGGGAAACCTTCAAACAGGACCTGAGTGCAATTGTCCTCTTCCCTCCACCTTAAGATTTCAAGCAACACTGCCTCCAACAGTGGAGGTAGAACATAGCCATTATAACTAGTAGACACTGATAGTACTATCGTCCATGAATTTTTCTAATCCTCTCTTTAAAGTACAAGTTCTTGGAGCAGTCAGAACAGGAACAGACCTCAGTGAAAAGAAAAACATGACATGGGCTGTGAATAGCTGTACAGACAATAAAGTTAACAGACTACACAAGGCAAATGGACATCATTGATTCCATAACTCAGTGATACATGCCTGCAAAGCAAAAAGTTTCTGGTTCAGCTTCTGCCAAATCCAGTTAACAGGATCATAGAAAATACCTCTGCCTAAAATCCTGGAGAACTGCTTCCAGTCAGAGTAGATAATGTCCACACATTGTTCTTCAACATCTTTATAGATGACTTGAATGAAGGTATTGAGAGGATACTCATCAAATTTGCAGATGACACCAAACTGGGAGGTGTAGCCAGTGCTAGGGAATATAGAATCAGGATTCAGAATGACCTTAACAGATTGGAGAACTGGACTGAAATTCACAACATGAATTTCAGTAGGGACAAATGTAAGGTTCTGTACCCAGCTGCACAAATATAAGATGGGGGACACCTGGGTACACATGTGAAAAGGATCATGGGGTCTTAGTAGACCACAAGCATAAGATGAGCCAACAGTGTGATGCAGCAGCAAAAGAAGCTAATGCCAATCTAGGCCGCAGCAACAAAAGTATAGTGTCGCAATCAAGGGAATTCATAGTACCTAACTATTGTGCCTTGGTCAGACCACCTTTGGAGTACTGTGTCCAGTTCTGGGTGTCACAATTTAAGAAGGTTAAGCTGGAATGTGTTCAGAGGATGGTGACCAAGATGGTCTGGAAACCAAGCCTTATGAGGAACCATTGAGGGAGTTGAGTATGTTTAGCCTAGTAGAAAGGTGACTGAAAGGAGATGTGATAGCCACCTTCAAATATCTAAAAGGCTGTCACATGAAGGATGGAGCAAGCTTGTGTTCTCTTGCTCTGGGGGCTAGGACCCAAGCCAATGGCCTCAAGTTATAAGAAAGAATATTCCAACTAAAAATCAGGGAGAAATTTCTGATAGTAAGAGCTGTTTGACAGTGAATAGACTCTTTCAGAAGGTGGATGACTCTCCTTCATGAGTTACTACTTTGGCTATCTTTTTCCCACTATGTATCTCTGTGTGCTGCAGGTAGAATGAGTCTATAGGTTTTTGTGGCTCCTGTTTTTGTAACTTCTGATTTCGCTCATGAAGCTCATAGCAAAAATGCTTCATTTTCTCATTAAAGCCTTTCCTATGGCTTTCCCTTTCTCCTCTTCCAATTATTAAAAGAATTTGATGGCCATCTGTCATGTATGATCTAGCTGAGATTCCTTCATTGCAGGGGGTGAGACCTGGTGCCCCTTCCAACTGTACAGTTCTATGATTCTATTGCTGTACTACATGAACAAACAGCCTGACCAATAAGGCAGATTTCTACATTCTTCCTGGGTCCATCTTAGTATGGGTCAGCCGCTTTTCAACTCAAATGCTGGATCTAGGCTAGTAAAAGAAGGAAGAATCCTTTTATTATAAATGTTTGAAACCATTGCATGGGTATGGAATAATGACATTGCTGTCAATTGGAAAAGTTCTTAGTGTTCGTAACTAATCTGGCCTTAACAAGTTCAAAAATTTTAACTTTTTCTCCTTTTCAGGATGTTTTAAATACTGTGATCAGACACTGTCCCCCCTGCTTTTTCTTCTTGGGCTTACCTGGCTTCACTTTGCTAATAGGAGACTTCATAACAGCTGCATCCAGAGTCCTGAGTACAAACATGTTGGAGGTAAGTATGGCAATGTTCGGTGTCCTGTTCCTATGAGAGTGCACAATTGTTAGCAAGGTTCAGATTTCTCTAC
This sequence comes from Podarcis gaigeae, assembly GCF_964106915.1. Lineage (NCBI taxonomy): Eukaryota > Metazoa > Chordata > Lepidosauria > Squamata > Lacertidae > Podarcis > Podarcis gaigeae. The sequence goes on along the minus strand of NC_139683.1, from coordinate 89,402,943 downwards.
TCTTAACAGGTGTTGACTCATTAGCACAATGTGAAACTGGGCTCTTGGGGCAGACAGCATGGCAGCTGATGTGTGAAATTGTAGGATAAGGTGACATCCTAGTCTTGCAAAGGTGTTTCATCAAAAGGACAAAATGTGAGAAATCATATCCCCACTAATACTGCAGCACATTTGCACTCTAAAAGCAAGGGTTGGGTTTCAGAATGTTATTAAGCTTTTGTTATACATGAACATTACAAATGTCTACTGGCATATGTGCTGTAAAGGATTGGAGCAAGGATTGGTGTTTTTTTTAAATATCCATGTTAGATACAGTAATAGCCCAAGCATAGTATCATGAGAACTAAATGAACAGGGACGGCCTTACCATTTCTTAGTGCCCAATATTGCCATAGAGGTTTGTGTGGTACAGCTGAAGATGGTAGCTATGGAGGACTTACGTTGTTTAAGGGAATTTGTACATTAACAATAACCATACACTATTAATATAGTTTACCTTTGATGAAACATGTAGGTGTGTATCTTCATTGTGATTTTTTGACATTGTGACAACATGATGCACATAAATACAGATTTTGCTAATTCAAAAATGTAACCACATTGGGCCTTGATCTTACTGGTATATGTAAAGGTAAACGTAAAGGTACCCCTGCCCGTACGGGCCAGTCGTGTCCGACTCTAGGGTTGTGCGCCCATCTCACTTAAGAGGCCGGGGGCCAGCGCTGTCCAGAGACACTTCTGGGTCACGTGGCCAGTGTGACGAAGCTGCTCTGGCGAGCCAGGACCAGCGCAGCACACGGAAATGCCATTTACCTTCCCGCTATAAAGCGGTACCTATTTATCTACTTGCACTTAGGGGTGCTTTCGAACTGCTAGGTGGGCAGGAGCTGGGACCGAAAGACGGGAGCTCACCCTGCTGCGGGGATTCGAACCGCCGACCATGCGATCGGCAAGCCCTAGGCGCTGAGGTTTTACCCACAGCGCCACCCGCGTCCCTACTGGTATATGTAATGCTCATTAATTATATGGTAGCTTGTCATATGAGCATATATGTCTTTAGAAATAACCAGATATACTCAGAATTATAATAACTTGTGTTTGCTGGTGAAATGAAGCGGTAAGATCAGTTTTTATAGCCATGTTTGTATAGCAGAGTCGACATGTGAAATGATACTGCCTGCACTGGGATTTTTCTGTTTTGATTGCCAGTGCTAAGCAACCTCTTTGTTGTAAGGTATTTTACATTTTCTGTTTAGCTGGTCATCCAAGACAGCAAAGAAAATCATGCTGAAATATAGATGTTTTTAGAAGAATTTTAAATTGGGCCTCGCTGCCATCTGGACACCAGAGATGAATAATCTTCTTTTTTTAAAATGAAAATGAAACATATTAGTTCAAAGTGTCCCCATTTTTATCTGAAATTTGGCAGCTCTGATCCTGGGGAGGGATGGCAGGATGCATCAAAACCGTGTGTCATTTGAATGAAAAGAATCTAAGTTAAAAGTAGCTGCAGAAAGGCAGGTGGGAATTCCCATTGAAATTGGGGGGGGGGGGGTTTGAACAAAATTAAAACAAATGGAAAATGAAATGAATGAAAATTTAATATGAATGGGGAAATTATTATTTTGTCCTTGCATGCCTAATAATAACACTAGATTTACAAGCAGCTAGTGCTATTTTATACAGCGTTTTAAGGGGAGACGTATATATTCAGACTTCGGTTTGATCCAAAGTTTGCATGTAGAAGGCATCACACATGCACTATTTTTCCTCCCCCTGTAGCCACCTATACCCTCTGAAAACCCTCTCTAGTGGCTTGGCAGCCTTCCTGGTCAGCTTGGACTGTGTCGTGGGGGCCTGCCATAGGAGAGGAACCTATTTTAATGTCTCATTTCCATCTGCAGCCTGTGAGATGTCTCCAAGATGCAGGGCATCAAGTCAAGTTATCACAATACTAATCCTTCCTTCATCATTTCCTTGCAGAAGGAGAATGCTAAAATTAAAATAAGAAGCAGACATAGAATATTTATGCAGGTTATGAGTTATTTTCTCTGCTTCACCTACAATGCTGGAGAAAACGTTACTGGGTTTTAAAATTACCTACTTTTTTTTCCTTTTCCTTTTTCTGTTTTGCTTATAGGCCCCACGCTTAGAAGCACATACCATTCTTGGTTCTCTGGTTTGCTTTCCTAACCTCTATCAAGAAATTCCATTATTGCAGCCCACTGCTGAAGCAGAAATCATCCCAGGAACTACAGGTGTCAAAGTAAATGTTAGCTGATTTCTATTTTACAAATTGGGGGAGTCATGTGTACCTTCCATTTCTTCTCTCTTACTCTTGTGGAGGGGCTTATGCAAATTGGAGAAGCCTTGCCCCATCTAGTGGGAGGAGCCTCCCCCCATACTAAAGCTGAGACACCTAAAATGTCATGGTTACAAAATAGAGTAGAGAGGACAGAGGGTCTTTTTCAAGATTCAAAATACTTATTTGCCAGATATACTTCAGATACTGTATCTTCCAATATATTCACTTGGCAACTTCATTATCTCACCTTGGTTTCCCCAGCTGTTTTTCAATGTAGAGCATCACGTACCGCTCAACTCTTGGGACATCCCATTTTGTCGCACAAGAGCATGGCACTCCAAACCACACATTTTGGGGAGCTGTGATTTCGTGCTGTGCTCACCCCGAAAAGTGTTTTTTCAAGGTCATGATCTCACACGGTGCCCCAAAACGCACAATTTTAGGCCCCTGGAAAAAACATGTCTTTCAGGGCCGTGATCTCACACACGTCATGTGGTTTGTGTGGGAGCACAGCCCCAAAAGACGTGTGTTTTTCACCTCAGCGTATTAGAGAGTATGTTACCATATGTATTGAGGTAAGGAAGATTTGTGCACAGCAGATGCAATTGAGCAATTTAGTTGAACTAAACTTTTTTAGTGGAATAAGAGAATAGGAAGTTTAAAAAAAGAAGATTTTTTAAAAATGGCATCCATCCAAGCCTGCAATTCCTGGAGGAAGCATTTGCATATGGGGCAAGAAATTTGTACTGGGGCATCGACAGTGAATGCCACCAAACAAATTGATCTCCCCAGTCCCCTTCCCCCCTACTCTCATGCCTCTTCAGGATCTTACAGAGGTTTCTTGGTAAGTGCAGAAATGGCTGCAGCATGTATAGAAATCAGATTTCAGCCCCTAAAAAAACAAATGCAAAACATAGGCAAAGGTAAAGGGACCCCTGACCATTAGGTCCAGTCATGACCGACTCTGGGGTTGCGGCGCTCATCTCGCTGTATTGGCCGAGGGAGCCAGCGTTTGTCCACAGACAGCTTCCGGGTCATGTGGCCAGCATGACTAAGCCGCTTCTGGCAAACCAGAGCAGCGCACGGAAACACCGTTTACCTTCCCGCCAGAGCGGTACCTATTTATCTACTTGCACTTTGATGTGCTTTCGAGCTGCTAGGTTGGCAGGAGCAGGGACCAAGCAACGGGAACTCATCCTGTCACGGAGATTCGAACCGCCGACCTTCTGATCGGCAAGTCCTAGGCTCTGTGGTTTAACCCACAGCCCCACCCACGTCCCTAATACAAAACATACCAGTTGCCTAAAGGATATGCGAGCCCATTGTATATTTGGCAGCATTTTGAGAGGAAGGGTGTGAATTAATTGCATTAAGGAATTATGTGCAGAATTTCCATTAAGAACAAGAGAGAGAATGATTACAGATGGGTTAGCAAAACAAAACAGTTTAAATATTTTAAGTAATAAAATTGGGATTAATGAAATTTGCTCCATTTTATTATATTTGACTAAGGGTAGAAATTAGAGTTCTTCTTCAATATATTTGTTTGAAGTAAATTGCTTACTGTCATGATTTTTTATTGTAGTGCTACCTCATAAATATTCTTTTGAAGAATGCTGCAAATGAACCAAGTGAAGCTTCAAGGTAAATACTGAATAGAACAGAAAATATTATGGAATATAAATTGAAGAATAAATTATTTGTGTAGAAGGGTTATAATTGTCTGATACTATTGTTACTTTGTCCGCTGTAACTAAAGTGCAGTCATAAACCCAAAAGTGGGTTACAACTGGAAATATTCCTCAGGGTCTTGTGAAAGAACAGTGTTAAACAACAATTGATGACCTCCTTCTACCGGTCCACAGTAGAAAGTGTCCTCTCATATTGTATCACAGTGTGGTACGTTGGCTTGACAGCCACGGACAGAAAGTCTTTACAGAGGGTGGTGAACACAGCACATAATATCATAGGCTGTTCCTTGAGTCCGCTAGATGACATCGCCTTAGGAGAGCGAGAAAAATTCTTAGGGACGATTCACACCCCAGCCAGTACCTCTTTAATCTTCTACCCTCAGGCAGGAAATATAGAAGTATAATCAGTCATACCAACAGGCTAAAAAACAGTTTCTATCCGTGGGCTGTTAGGCTGCTGAACGGAAAATAATATAGTGCATCTGACTTTCGGGTGTGTTGTGCGACAAGCACACAGAGTGTAATGAAACTGAGTGTTGGGGGGGGAGGCTCGGTTAATTTCATTGTACACAGGTTGTACATTGACAATAAAGTTGTTGTTGTTGTTGTTGTTAAATACCACTTGACTCTATTCAGTGGCTGACAAAGTGATGCTTCCTGTGTTAATGTCGCACAACACACCCGAACTATAGTTGGATTTAGGATCAAGTCCTGTATAAGAGTATAGATTGTCACATAATACAGCAACCATCTGAATCCACATGTGTTGCTGTCTTTTTACAATTCAGTTGTTCATAGAACTGAAAAATAAGAGGGACATGATGGCTTACTGACATGTATATTTCTTGTTTTCAAGGTGTTTAGCTCTTTGCTGCCTTGGGCTTTGGATATGTGAAGAACTAGTGCAATGTACAAACCATCCCCAAGTAAAGGATGCAATAAATGTTTTAGGTGTGACACTAAAGGTACCAGTATGACACAAGTTTGTATGACTTGATTGTGCAAAATTGTGGGGTTTGACTTCAACCAAAGAGTGTTTTAAATACTTAGAATATTTTATTAAGCTGTTTGGAAGATTCTCAAATTCAATCTGTCAACACAAATTATGAAGTTTTGTAAATTAAACCATTTGCTATGTACTTAAGACAATAAAATGCTTGCTGAGACATTTCTGAAAGAAACGTTCCAATTTAAGTCCCTGTTGCATTGCAGCTAACAACTTGATTCCAATATTTCTCACTGCATCTATTGTTTTCTGATGAAAATGTTGAGGAAAGCATAGAATTTATTGTCATGATTTTTTTAACTAAACAAAAAAATGTGTTTCCAAGGTGCCAGAGGAAGGAAGTAATCTAAGACAGCACCTCCTCTTGACAATAGGCAGGGTCACATTGCATGAACTGCATATTAATAAATATCTGCACAAACACTCAGCATTCCACACTGCCTTTGCCTGCGTAGCAGGTAACAGGTAGGAGGCGGAAGCTCTTAGTTGAGTTCATTCTTTTGCTCTTCTCTCTCAGGCACACTTTTTTTCATAAGAGGAAAAAGAAGACAATTAGTTATTTTTATTTTCTATCCCTTTCCTTAGTTCCTTCCTTAAGGAAAAAAATTCTCCATTAAGGCTACCTCAGGAAAGTCACATACCCCAAACCTACAATTTCCAGATACCTTTACCAAACAATCAGTCCTCAGTCCTCTACACACTCAGTAGATCAGTAGCTGGCTGACATATTTGACAGAATCTTGCTGTGATCAAAGTTCAGAATCTGAGGCTGTAGCATCTCCAGTTATGGAGTCATACAGGGTTTTGGGTTCTGAGCCTACTCCTGACAGGAGCTCACAGAGCCATCGCCCGTAACACCAGTACCTGCAGAGTCAGAGCCAAGACCTTTACAGAGGAAACAAATGCTTTTCACAGCACCAACAGTGCAATGAGTACACCTGGGAGAGACTATGGAACACAGAAGGAGTGCCCATGTTCAGACAAGATGGTTGTACCTTTAAAATGAAAGTTTAGGCATAAAGGCAGAGTCTGGGAGAGGTAGCCTGGGAGCAGAGGCCTATGACACAGAGATATCTGTGGTCTTTCAACTGGGGCTATCCTGCATCAGTCCTGAACACAGGGTTGACAATGGTTTTGTACATTCCAGATATGAGCCTGCTCTCCTACTGTGCATTAACTCTTCATTGTGGGAAGGGGTGTTCTCCAAACTGGACTAATTAAACAATAATCTGTAGTAACTATTTGCAGTATCTGAAATGTTTCCAGTTTGTTTGTATTCCATTTTGTTGGTTCGTTATTGGTGTTTTGTTTCTTCTTCTTTTTAGTTTTGCAACAAACAGGTAGCACAGGAAGCCTGTGATATCTTTCAATTACTGACCTCCTATTGGGAAAAACTTGAGAAATACAAATCTTCGCTACCCAGAAAAATTATTGAAGTATGTTTATCTCTTTAATATTTGTGTGTTGTTTTCAGTAACAGATATACTATGCTTAATTATGTACAAAAACCTACCATGTATAACACACCGCCATGTATAAGGCAAGCTTTTTTTTTAGCCCTTAATTCACCACCGCTGAGGAACATAGACAGGAAAATCAGGGCAAGTGAGCGAGTGATAGCTAGCGATATTGAGCAGGAGAAGGGGTCCAAGCAGAACCAGCAGCTAGAGCTAGAAGACCCTCTATTTTGGACTACTTTTTTAGCGAAAAACATCATCTTATACACAAAAAATATGGTGATATCTTATTCAGACAACAGAGTACAGATCTGAGTATATATTTAGTATACATCTACAGGCACAATTGATGTAATTTAGTTATATGGCTGAATTGTTAGCTGAATTGTTGGCCCAAAGCATGATGACTTTTTAAAACTAGATTTAAATTGTAAGCAGAGTAAGCAGGTTTGCATGATGTGTGCTTAATTTGTGTGTTTCTAGTTGTAAAATCTGGTAAGATTTGGAAAGATTATTATCCCCACCCCCCTTTTCTGTAGTACTAGAGAAGTGGAGGGAAAGATGAATGGGACACATGGGAGATAGTAGGTGTTTATTTTCTTATGAACTAGGTCAGCTTCAAATTTCACTAACACTTTTGACACCTGCTTCGAGAATGACTTTGGAAAATAGAACATGTCTGTAAATTTATCCTTCTGAAATTTGATTTACACAGATCCTTGTGGCCACAATTGCATTTCTCTTGCCTAGTGCAGAATACTCCTCCGTGGAAGGTGATAAAAAGGTATGGAATATTAAACTATCAATGGTTTGTCCTGATATGATGGTTTTTACTGTGGAGTTAATATTTAAACACTGTTCCCATGATCCAGTAGTGGGTGGGAGTATGAAAACATACAGTGTATATTTCCCAGGCTGTTGCTTTAGAGCCATACCCTTAGTTATCTGCGCTTGAATAGCTGTGGCCTTGTTCTTCCTTCAAACTGCAAAAATGATGATTAGCAGTTCTTCAAAACCATTGGACTGATGGTGATAGTATTTGTTCACAGCCACACCAAAAAAGAGAACCTCTTCTCAGTCTATTAAACAAAGGCACAAAAAACACAAGTGTGTGTATAAAGTGAAGTGCCTTTTATAACTATTGTGTAAGGTGTATATACATGGCGTAGGTTCAGGCTGTTTGAGGACTATGTTTTCCCATATGGACCTGCCTGGGCTCTGAGATCTTCAATGGAGGCCCTTTTCTCAGTCCCACCACCCTCACAGGCATACCTGGTGAGGACATAAGAGACGGCTTTGGATCTCCCTTCCTAGAGAAGTTAGATGGGTGCCATTCAACTGGCAGGTGAGGACTGTTTTATTCCAGCAGAACTGGCTGCTTTTAAAGAAAGAACTTTTCAAAGTGCTGTGCTGTTGATCTGTCTGCATTTTAATAATTTTCCTTTTAAATTGTTTTAAATCCATATTAGTTTGATTACTTTTTAACTATAATTTTTATATGTTTTTAGCTATCTCTGTTTTTTCCATTTTTGTTTTAATTTTTGTGAGTTGCTTTTGGTCCTAGACCTGGGGGAAAGGCAGGGTATAAATCAGGGGTCGGCAAATTTTTTTAGCAGCGAGCTGGTCTGTCCCTCAGACCTTGTGGCAGGCTGGAGAAGTGGCACGGGGAGGGAGCTAGAAGAAGAGCCTCAGCCCCAGAGCTTACCTTCCTTCCCAGGGGCTGCTGCTGCCACCACCACCACCGCCTCTGCTTCTTCTCATGGGTCGGCAGAGCGAGCTCGTCCGCTCCGCTCTCTGGCCCACAGGCGCACCAGGGGGAGGAGGCTGCGCCTGGTTTACCTCAGCACGGCATGGGGATGTCTCTACCAATCAAATGCCACTGAGGTAAACCAGGCGCGGTGTTTAAGTGGCCGAGCCATCACCGCTCAGCCTCTTCCTCCTGTCGCTGCCATCGCCAGGAGTCTCGGCTTCACGTCGGGTTCTGGCTTCACAGCACGGGCCAGATTTAGGACCCAGGTGGGCCTAATCTGTCCCAGGGGCCGTAGTTTGCCAACCCCTGGTATAAATAAGTAATAAAAATTGTCTATCATCTATCTATCTCTTTTCTTCAAAAATATTCTAGTAGATTTATTTACTGACTAGTACACCCGCAGCCTTTAATATCAGTAAGCATACCACTTTTTGGAAGCACTCGGAAGGAAGTGATCATGTCCTCCTGGGTTTCATGATACAGATGCAAAGGAAAGCTGAGTGCGGTTGGACATGCACTCTGGACTTTAGGAAGCCCAATTTCAAAAACCTTTAGGACCTACTGGGTTGTGCAGGCTGGGAGTTCAGTTGGAACATCCAGTGGGATTGGGGACTTAAGGAGAATATACTAGAACTTTTCTCTGTTTGAGCTGAACAGAATACTAAGAACTGTGGTCTGCTGCTTTAAAGAGTAAGACCTGTGCAGTGAAAGGAGACCCCGAGGAGTCTGGAACAAAAGGGAAAGGACATTAGCACATTCTTCCAAAATCTGAGCCCTTGAGGCTCCTTAAAGATAAACACCATGCCTTACTGTACATCTGAACTGGCTTGCCTCATACAGATAAATTATTTCTTTATATGATGAGGTCTATTGTTCTGTGGTTTTGCATTTAGCAGCCATTATTTATTAACTATTGCTTGGCTTGGCTTTTTATTTTCCTGATGGACAGGCCTAACTTAAGATAACAGATTTTAGGATAACATATTCTCTCTTCAATAATTCATTCTTTTTAAACTTACTTTTTGTAGATACAGCATTTGATCACACATATTCATATATAGAGAGATATATGAATGTACTGTAGTTTATGAATGTACCCTAATGTTTAATCAGCAGCTAAACGAAATGGGCTCCAGATAGTGCCCATGAAGTAATTCTAACCATTCTCCCACCCCACCCCCAAACAAAACAGCTCAAAATGGATGCGCTTTTTTGGATCTGATAGCTCAATATTGGATGATAATAAACCTATAATTCCTACCTTTAATAGATTCAAGGTTCTAGAAATAGAAAGTCAGGCAACCATATGCTGAAAATACCAGTAATACTAACAATAACAATAACCACACAGGTGGAAGTGACCAGGAAGAAATTAAAAACCCCACCTCTCTACCAAGTAATAGAGCACTCCTTGCTGAACAATATGATCTGGTGGCTGTAACGGTCAAAAATATCTTTATAGAGTTCAGAAGCATTTCAAATAAGATAAATAGTTTGTTATCTGTTGAAAAAACGTTCCCTCCTAAACCAAACACCAAATAATAATGTAGCTGGTCAACTTTTCCACTCTTCATAGTCAGCAGCTCCCCAAAAGATTCAAATTTAATCCTTCAGGCAAATAGGATAGCCTTAAACATTCACCCCTACAGGAAAAATATATTTCAGTTGAACACAAAAACTTGGGCCTTGAAAGACCTTAGCATGCTATTACATTTATCAGCAAAGGAAACTGACCTATCATTTATTAAAGTTCTATATGCCCATCCTTTAGCACAAAAATGCATTATAACATTTAGGTCAGATAGAATCCCATCTCTGCTCCCAAAGAGGAAAGATCATTTGGCCAGAGTTGGTGTGTCACCTAACCAAGTCTTTCTGGACACAGTGAAGAAATCTCTCCTGACCCTAAACAACTCTCAGCATGCAAGGATACAACCCAGGGCCATCCTGTCTGACTGAAAACCGTACCTTAAAAGAAGTGCCTTTGATTTCTTCCAGCAAAGAACATCAGTGCATCACGTTACACCTTCCTCCAGTAAATTCCATGGAGAAGGATTATGTTCAAGACCTTCTTAACAATTCTAGAATTTCTGAAGAAGAGCACTTAATAAGTTCATACAACCAATTACCTCAAACTGAGCAAAAAGCTATTTTAGAAAGACTGGGCACATTAAGAGAAAGACTAATAGACCGGAGCAATCCTGAGTTGGACCCAGACTCAGTGGCACCATTCCAGGCATGTCCAACAGGTCAATCGCTAGATGAATGAATGAATCTTTATTTGCGTCAGCCGTTGGCCATAGCAATAAAACAACAATACGATATACAAAGAATAGAAATAAAAAGTCAATTATATGAAATACATTTTAGGGTTTTGAATCAATAGTCAAATAGTGGATTTTACTCTGATTGCCCCAGCTAAAAACCTTGCAGCCTTTTCTGTCCCCTGCTCCTCTTGATCATCCAAGAGAAAGGATACAGTCGCATCCCTGGATGGATTTCAGTCAAGCGCACTATGGCCAGGCAGCCTTTGCTCCTCCTTTGCAGATGGAGCTGAATGGGGCTTTCGAAGCAGCTGCAGGAGAGAGTTGTGCCTCCACTTCTGCCTTCCCGTGAGCTCCAGAGCACATGCTATCAGGAGGCAGCTGCAGGAGAGAGTGAGTTGTGCCTCCACTTTCACTGTCCCGTGAGCACGCGCCAGCAGGCTGAATGGGGCTTGCGAGGTGACTGAAGGAGGGAGGTTGTGCCTCTGCTTTCGCCGTCCCATGAGCTGCGGAGCACACGCCTCTCCCACTTTGCTGTGCTAAGGAGGCTGCCTTTGGCTGGGCGACTCTCGCTGGGTGCTGCAGGGCCGCGCTTGTGCAGCAGGGAAAGGGTGCAGTGGTCCCTCTTGGGAGCAAAGGAAAGTGGAGTGTGGGGGTGCTGATGTTCCGCATTCGGAATGAGGCTGGATAAAAGGAGAGCACCTTTCCTTCTTCCTCCATACAGAGCAGCCTGTGACTTAATCAGCTGTCGCCTCCCTTTTGGCAATACGTGGAAGAAGGCAATGGAATCGAAACACAAATCTGTGCTAAGGAAAGAAAGGGGATTTTCCTGGCCACCCACACCTTACTCCTTGCCCAAATGACAATGGAAGAGTGTGGTAGATCAGTGCCAGTTTTTGATACTGGATAGTAGATCACAGCCTACTTGAAGTTGGACATGCCTTTCCTACACAATGAAAACCTGACAGAACCACCAGCGCTATGCTCCAGGATGATTTGATCCCCTTTGAGAGACCTTCCAGAAATAATAATGCTATTTCTCATCAAGCGCAACAGAAAATTGGTCAGAGATGAGGAAACTGGAGCCGCATGAACTAGGAGAAGGAAACCTGGAAAGGAAAATTACCATTTCTTTTTTTTTTTAAATCATATTTATTGAAATTTCCAAAAAGTCCAAAACATGAAAGAAAAAAGAAAGAAAAAAGAAGCGTTTGCATTTAAGGCCTTACTTTCATTAACATCTTTCCAGGACTTCCCCACCCCTCCCCCTCTTGTATTCCATTTCCATTAGATTAGTTCCACAAGTTCTTACCCCAAATTTTAAACTTATTATAATTAGCCCATTATTCAATTTAATTCATCTTATATAACCACTTTCCCTTTATATTCCACCGTCTTTCAACTTAAAAATTCCCCCCCCCTAAGGTCGATCCCAATTCCCTTCCACGAATTCCCCTTTTTAGTGCACACAGCAGAACGAAATAAAAAAACAAAAAAAAACTTCAGAATATAATTTTACACCCTTTGGATTCCAAATCTCCCTCCCCCCTTTCCCGGTTTCGATCCCCAATGTCCATCAATCTATCTGCTATCAGCCTGGAGACCCCACGTCCATGTCCAAGTCTCTCTCGACTCCACTTTGCCGTCTTTTTGGTAGTCTTTAGTTTCAAACACCCAATCTTGGAGAAGCTCTATTTCAAGAAAGTCCATTTTTCTTCCATCCAGACCTCTATATTTAAGAGTAAAAACTCGAATTCTGTTTCTTAATCCTTTTAAGTCTGAATGTCCCAAATGCTCCAACTTCCAGCTTAGTCCAATTCTTGTTGTTCTCTTTCCTCATTTTCCTCAGGTTTCTTTTCCTGTTCCGCTGCAAAAACATTCTAATTCAAAAACTTCTAGTTCCTCTACAGAGGCTTTATTTATTCAGGAACAAAAACTTGTGTCAAGTCCCTTCCATTCTTCAAAGATATATCTATTGTCTCCTTTAGTGTAGAGACCTCTGTAGACAAAATAATGTTTCGTTTTTGCAGCTTTCCCAGGAGATAAAAAGTCCTGTTCAATTCCATGAGTATTTTTCCACTTACAACCATTCTTGCAATGTCCCCAAAACCCCTCTAGAGGGATTATGGTAACTTAGTTTCCTTCCAGATCACACCCAAAAGTCAAGCTAACTTGTTATCCCTTGTTTTCAGCAATTTATATCCAAATTGTAACAAATCTAACCAGCAAAGTCATCATAACAAAGTTCTCTTTTTATTCTCCAACTTTGACAGCTACTTTGACAGCTGTCAAAATCTCTATATCTCTTCACCAGGCTCTCTCACGAATCGCTCCCGGTTCCCAGGGGGTTGCACTTTAGCTCTCACAATCCACTCTTCTCCTCCAGCACAGTTACTTGTAATTTCCCATCGTGAAATTAATAACTTTTATCAATAATAATAAAAAAACGGACTCTTCTCTCAACCTTAGTTGTCAGATCCTTGCTTTAAATCATCTACAACAGGGGGGAGACGGGACTTCCTTTTTGCACCTCCCCCGCTCGTTCCGAATCCAGAAAAAAAAAATTCCCTTTTAGGTCCGATTTCCAAATTACTCACGGGTTATTATTTTTAGTCCAAATTTTCAATAGAAGAAGTCAGCGCTCTCCGTCGAATGGCATACGGCTTCGCTCAGCAGGGGAAGCAGAAGACTCATAGCACCACACCACCCCCCGTCCCCCACTCCGTAGCCTTTAAAAAGGCTCCTTCACGGGTCGGGGGGGCACAAACGGTGCCCGCCGAGTCACCAGGTCCATGGGCTTCCGCGCCCATGGTTTTTGAGGGTCCCCGCGTCGCCGGCGCGGCGGGACCCAACCCCTGCCGAGCAGACTCCCTCCAGAGCTCGGAGGGAGTCCGCCATTCGGCGATGGCGCCAACCCGGAAGTCTGGAAAATTACCATTTCTGTAGAAGTACATCAGCTGCAATACAACCCCCATTGGCTAGTGAATGGACCAATAGAAACTACAAAAGAGATTGAGATTTTTTACTGAGACTAAAAAAAAAGGCAAAGCCTCTGTTGAAGATAGTCTCCCTCCAGATTTTTTAATTGCATGCTCTGATTTGTGGACTCCAATTTTTACATCATTATTTTCCCTAATTCTGGAGCCCCATCCCCAATTAATGGTTCCTCATCATCCTGGGGAAAAGTGACAAGTGAGGTGCCACAGGCTTCTAGCCTGGGCCCATTGTTGTTCAACATCTTTATAAATGACTTGGATGAAGAAAATGCAGATGACACCAAACTGGAAGAGGTACCTAATGTCACAGAAGAGAGAATCAGAATTCAGAATAACCTTAACAGATTGAAGAACTGGGCCCAAGCTAACAAAATGAATTTCAGTGGGCACAAATGTTTTGCACTTAGGCAGGAAGAACCAAATGCACAAATATAAGATGGGGACACCTGGTTTGCTAGCAGTATATGTGAAAAGGATCTAGGGGCCTTGCTGGAGCACAAGTTTAACATGAGTGAACATTGTGACGCAGCAGCAAAAAAACAAACAAACAAAAAAACCCTAATGCTAGTCTAGGCTGCATCAAGGGAAGTAATAGTACCACTCAATTCTACCTTGGTGAAACCACACCTGGAATATTGTGTCAATTCTGGGCACCACAATTTAAGAAGGAAGTTGACATGCTGGAAGGTGTGCAGAGGAGGCCAAGCAAGATGATCAAGGGTCTGGAAACCAAGCCTTATGAGCAATGATTGAAGGAGCTGAGTATGTTTAACCTGGAGAAGGAGATATGATAATCATCTTCAAATATCTCAAGGGCTGTCACATGAAAAAGGGAACTAGCTTGTTTTCTCCTGTTCAGGAGGGTAAGACTTGAAGCAATGGCTTCAAGTTACAAGAAAGGAGATTCTGTCTCAACATCACAGAGAACTTTCTGACAAAACAAAAAAAATTCCTTCCAGTAGCACCTTAAAGACCAACTAAGTCAGTTCTTGGTATGAGCTTTCGTGTGCATGCACACTTCTTCAGATACACTGAAACAGAAGTTTCCAGACCCTTCTATATAGTGAGAAGGTGGGGAGGGGTATTACTCAGAAGGGTGGTGGGAATGGGTGATTGGCAGATGGCTGTGATGAGCCTGTTGACGACTCTTAACGACTGCAATAGGTCTTACAGGAGGAAGCAAGGGGTGAAAAGGTGAAAAATGGCTTTGTCATGTATAATGAGATAAGAATCCAAGGTCTTTGTTCAGGCCAGGTTTCTCCATGGTTTTAAGTTTGGTGATAAGTTGTAATTCAGCAGCTTCTCTTTCCAGTCTATTTCTGAAATTCCTTTGTAGTAAAACAGCTACTTTGAGATCTTGTATAGAATGTCCTGGGAGATTGAAGTGTTCTCCTACTGGTTTCTCTGTCTTGTGATTCCTGATGTCCGATTTATGTCCGTTTATTCTTTGGCGTAAGGTCTGGCCTGTTTGTCCAGTATAGAGAGCTGAAGGACACTGTTGGCATTTGATGGCATACACAATGTTAGACGATGAGCAATTAAATAGTCCCGAGATGGTATGTGTGATGTTGTTGGGGCCAGTAATAGTGTTGTCCGGGTGTATGTGGCAGCAAAGTTGGCATCTGGGTTTATTGCAGGCTCTGGTGCCAGTGTCCGTGTTAGGTCTGGTTGTAGTGTTATTGTGGGTTAGGAGTTGTTTAAGACTGGGTGGCTGTCTGTAGGCAATGAAAGGTCTTCCTCCCAGAGCTTGAGAAAGAGAACTGTCATTGTCCAGGAGAGGTTGTAGATCTCTGATGATGCGTTGTACTTTTTTAACTTGGGAGCTATATGTGATGACTAGAGGTGTTCTGTTATTTTCTTTTTTGGGTCTGTCTTGCAGCAAGTTCTCTCTGGGTATCAGTCTGGCTCTGTTGATCTGTTGTCTAACTTCATCTGTTGGGTATTTTAGTTCTAAAAAGGTTTGCTGTAGATCTCTTAGGTGAGAGTCTCTGTCTGTAGAACTGGAACAGATGCGGCTGTAACGTAGTGCCTGGCTATATACAATGGACTGTTTGGTATGTTTGGGATGGTAGCTAGAGGCATGTAGATATGTTTGTCGGTCAGTTGGTTTACGGTATAAGGTGGTGTCTATGTGCCCATCCTGTATTTTTATAGTAGTGTCCAAAAAATGTATTTCTTGCATAGATTGATTCATTGTTAGGTTGATTGTGGGGTGAAAATCATTGAATTTCTGGTGGAAGGTGTTCAGGGTCTGTTGACCATGTGTCCAGATGATAAAAATATCGTCAATGTATCGCAGGTACAAGAGAGGTTTGAGTGGGTAGGAGTTTAGGAAACGTTGTTCTAAATCCGCCATGAAGATGTTGGCATACTGTGGGGCCATGCGGGTGCCCATTGCTGTGCCGCTGATCTGAAGGAACAGGTCATCACCGAATTTGAAGTTGTTGTGGGTAAGGACAAGCTCCACCTTTGTCCGCTTCTTTAATTATAATGTCTGGGTTGTTTCTGAGATTATCTATGGCTCTCCTTTCAGCATGGTTTAGATTTTGTTGTAAGCGATGGTGTTTTCTGGTCACATCTGTTTGGATTCTGTGGCGGAAGCAGTCAATGTACAAGTCCAGTGTGGTATTGCGTCCATCAGGAGGGGTCCATGTGGAGTCCCTTTTTGTGTAACACTTTTTCGGTGGTAGTTGGTGGTCAGTGTTCTGTTGGGAGGGTGGTTGTTGTTCTCCAGTGGGTTGAGAGGTGTTGTGTTGTGAAGTTGTTGCTTGTTCTGCTTTGTCTTGTTGTTGTGTGTGTTGAAAATACTCCTTCAGGCGTAAACGGCGGAAAAATGCTTCCAAGTCCCCGCAGAACTGGATCATGTGTGGGGATTTGGCAGGGCAGAATGACAGTCCACGTGAAAGGACTGATTCCTCAGCTGGGCTGAGTGCTTGCTGTGAGAGATTGACAATATTGTTGATCTTGTTTTGATTTGTAGCCTGTAGGTTGGAAAGGTTAGAGAGTTTCTTGTTTTTCTGTTTTTTCAGTAGCTCCAGTTGAGAGTGGTAAATGTTTTGTTTTTCCTTTTGGAACTCTTGCCAAGCTTGGTGGTTCCTGATAGAGTTGTCCAATACAAAGAGTTCCTCCTTTATTAGCTTCTGTTTAGAGTAGAGAACGCTGATCAGATGTTTGAGCAGCTTCTTAGAGAAAGTGTTGCATAGTTTTCTTGCATATTCAGTGGGATATGTGGATTGTAGAGGGTTCTTAATTCTAAGACCCTTGGGTCTTTCTGACAGTAAGAGTTGTTTGACAGTGGAATAGTCTCCCTCAGGAGGTTGGATGGCCCTCTGTCATACATGCTTTAGTTGCAATTCTTGCATTGTTGGGGGTTGGACTCGATGACCCTTGGGGTCTCTTCCATCCTACAATTCTATTTTTCTAAAAGATAGCACATCATAAATCTAACAAGAATATGCATTTACATAAACATAGATTATACCCCAAAGCTGAAATACTTTTCTGGAGCTGTACAATGTATGAACTCAGTTACTTTATGCATGTCAACATTGTCCATACATACAGAAGTGAATACGTTATTCACTTCTGTATGTATGGACAATGTATAAAACAACCCCTATTTTTTTGAACTCAGCATTAAGAAATCAATATTTTCAACATCAAACAGAATAATTGTGCAAGTTTTTTTGCAGAGTTTCACCCAAATCTTACCCCGGGCTGTCAGTGCCAGAGCCCAAACCCCTGTTATCCATATAATCCAGGTGTGCTTAGTACAGAGGTCAGCAAATTACGGCCCCAGGCTGGATCAGGCTCACCTGGGACCTAAATCCGGCCCACGACGCGAAGCCGGAACCCACAGTGAAGCCGAGACTCCCAGCGTTGGTGACAGGAGGAAGAGACCGAGCGGCGGCGGCGGCTCTGCCACTCAAACACTGCACCTGGTTTACCTCAGCGGCGTTTCATTGGCAGAGACGTCACTGCGCTGAGGTAAACCAGGCGCGGCCTCTTCCTCCCCCCACCGCCGTCACCCTGGTGCTCCTGTGGGCCAGAGAGCGGAGTGGATGAGCTCGCTCTGCCTACCCATGAGAAGCAGCAGCCGAAGTGGTGGTGGCAGTGGCAGCCCCTGGGAAGGTAAGCGCAGCAGGTGGGGGTGGAGGTGGGGAGGAGGACTTCTTGCTCCCCTCGCCTCTTCTTCCAGCCCCCCCCCCCCCGGTGCCACTTCTCTGGCCCCTGGCTTAGTATATCCTGATGGTGTCAGGCGCATTTTGACTTTAGCATGGTTTAAAGTGGCAATAGCATTAAAAATGGAAAACTTTTTATTAATGAAGAGAATGATCAACCATCTGTTCTGATTTTTAAGAAATTTAAATTCGCCAAATATATTAATGTTATAGTAATAAACTTATTTACATTTTCTTTTATCCACCAATTACATGGAGTCTCAAGCCTAGGTTTCCTAAATAGCTCCTCTGAATCCAGGCTGAGGATCTGTTATTTTTATATTAATTACATATAGCACATACCTGATGCACCAGAATAGTCAGGTATATTCCTAAATAGTGCTCCATATATCTGGTGAAAACTTGCAGTAATTAACATGGGCTAAATTCTGTCAATATTTCTGTGAAGACTTATAGTGGAACAAATACAGTGGTGCCTCGCAAGACGAAATTAATTCGTTCCGCAAGTTTTTTCGTCTTGCGAGTTTTTCGTCTTGCGAAGCACAGTTTCCCATAGGAATGCATTGAAAATCAATCAATGCGTTCCTATGGAAACCGCCTTCAGACCAGGTCCGGGACAGTCTGTCCCCCGACCTCTTCTGAAAGCTGGGGGGGGGGGACAAGGGCTTTTCTTCCCACCCCCAGCATTTTAAAAAACCCCGGGACAGCGGAGGACTTCTCCGCTGTCCGGGGCGATCTTAAAATGCTGGCGGGCGGCAGCGAAGCGTTCGCTGGCGGGCGGCAGCGAAGCATTCGCTGCCGCCCGCCAGCATTTTAAAAAACCCTGGGACCTCTTCTGAAGGCCGGCGGGGGGCAAAAGTCTTTGCTCCCCCCTGCCTGCCTTCCCGGGAGAGTGGAGAAACGCAGCGTGTTTCTCCGCTGTCCCGGACGGCTTTTGAAGGCAGGCAGGGGGGAGCAAAGACTTTCGCCCCCCGCCGGCCTTCAGAAGAGGTCCCTCTTCTGAAGGCTGGCGGGGGGCAAAAGTCTTTGTCCCCCCTGCCTGCCTTCCCGGGGGCTTTTAAATCGCCCCGGGACAGCGGAGAAGTCCTCCGCTGTCCCGGGATTTTTTAAAATGCTGCCGCCCGCCAGCATTTTAAAATGCGAAGCAAGCCCATAGGGAAATTCATCTTGCGAAGCAACTCGCAAACGGAAAACCCTTTCGTCTTGCGGGTTTTCCGTCTTGCGAGGCATTTGTCTTGCGGGGCACCACTGTATATAAAATCCATTATACATCTTTATTCATATTAACACCAATGGTAACAGACTGACCTTTAGTATCTGACGAATCAACTCAAGGAAGCATACATGCAGCATTCATTTGCATATGTGGTTTCCCTTACTTTATCAAGGTTTTCATATTTTCTAAGTCGAACTAATGTAATCTACATATTTCTGATTTAGTTTATAGTTTCGTTATTACTTTGTTTGTTGGACTGGTGTATGACATTACCCATGAAAATGCTGCTGGAGCCTGTGTTTACTTCAAGTCTTGAAGATCAACATTCTTCTAAAGCTCCATTGCTTGATTACATATATAGGGTAAGTACATGTTTCTCCTCCTATTGCTTAATTGTGTTGTTTGCTGTGATCAAAGGCAAAATTATTAAGCAGTAAACTATAATATTAGTGGGATATTGTCTGCTTTTGAGCTAGATTTGATTAAATCCATTAATCCTGAAAAATGTTAACTTATTTTGTGTCTTATTCAGATTGCTTGATTCAATGGATTTGAGTGGAAACTAACCCCTACAGTAGCAGTAGAGAACCCCAGCCCATGAGCCTAATTAAGTCCATTAGGGAGAAATGGTGTCCACCAGCCAATCATCTGACTTCATGTGCTCTTTAGCAGTGAAAGGCAGCATTTCTCCCGACCATGCTCTAGTCCTGGGGTGGGTGAAAATTCTGCCTTTTAAGGAGCAGGCAGAGGGTTTATCTCCACTCTTAGCATTGTGGTGTTTAGTGGTAAGATGCAGAAATAAAAATCCATCTGCCTGCTCTTTAGAGAGCTCTCTACAGAACAGGCAGAATCATCTTTCCAGCCACCATTTGTTTTCAAATGCTTCATTTAGGAAAAGCAAAATCTTATTTATAAATGTACTCAAACTATTGGTATTCTCTGTTTTTAAATGGATGCATTATTTTATACGATTCCATTTTTTTTCCTGGACAAACAAGCCTCCGCACGCTTTCAAAGGTTGTTAGGAATTAAACATTGCCAAGCATTTTTTATTCACTGTGCTGCATTTTTAACATTTAATCAACTTTGAAGAAAACAAAATGAGTCGATCAAGTGGCATGAGTAGGAACCATGCCATTCAGTGTGTCCACATGATTCCTTTATCTCAAGGGTGGGGTTGGATTCAGCTGGAGGATAAGTGGGCGGAGCCGCTCACCTGACATTTGTGGGCCCATGTTATTGTTTTAATGATGTCTTCTTTGTTTTTTGGATTATACACCACTTATGAAATTTCTGAAATATTAAGTCAGGGGTCGGCAATTTTTTTTTAGCAGTGGCCTGGTCTACTGTCACTCAGACCTTGTGGCGGGCCAGAGAAGCGGCACCGGGGGGGGGAGCTAGAGGAAGAGGCGAGAGGGGCAAGTAGTCCTCCTCCCCACCCTCAGCCCCAGCCCCAACCCTCAGCACTTACTTTCCCAGGGGCTGCCACTGCCACCACCGCTGCTTCTCGTGGGTAGGCAGAGGGAGCTCACAGGAGCACCAGGGCAGGCAGAAGAGGTCAAGCAGCAGCGGCTCTATCAATCAAAGGCCGTGCCTGGTTTACCTCAGCATGTCGTGGGGATGTCTCTGCCAATCAAACCTCCGCTAAGGTAAACCAGGCGCGGCGTTTGAGTGGCAGAGCCGCCGCCACTTGGCCTCTTCCTCCCATCGCCATCACTGGGAGTCTTGGCTTTGCAGCAGGTTCCAACTTCACGCCATGGGCCGGATTTAGGACCCAGGTGGGCCTGATCCGGCCCGGGGGCCATAGTTTGCCAACCTCTGTATTAAGTGATATTGAAATGCTTTAAAATATATAAAGTAAATAAATAATATGGTGTCGGGTGGTTGTAACTTCAGTCTGCTGCTGCGAAGAAAGAATTGTGAGCAGTGTTCCCAATTATTTCTTTGGAGCCCCAGATTCAATTCAGTTTGTGGTTGGAAAAGAAGAATTGAGAGTGCAGTCTTCCACAGCAGCTTTGGCTTGAACTGCACCATGGCTGATGTCATATTCGACATCAGACACAGAAAAGATGGGCATGGATAGCTTGGTGACCAACCTCTGATGCCTAGAGGTTTTCTACTATTGCTTGGTTCAGACATGGCTGAAGCAGAATAGACCTAGATCCTGAAAAAGTGGCATCCTGCTGTGATGACATTATTCAGGACAAAATGTTGGGCATGCCATCCCTAATGCAATTGTCATTTCATTTGAACCTGGAATCAAGTGAACTATCTGAGACTATTCATGCTTTAGAGCCTGCTTCAGGCACAAAGAGAATGGACGGGTACAGTCTTGGCCCCTGTGATTAGCAGGCAGCATGATGTCTTGCATTTGACCTGGCTCAATGTCAGTGTTAGGAGCCTGACATGCCTTTTTCGGGCCAAGAGACCAGTACCTTCTGTCTGCTTCACTTCAGCTTCCAACTGAAGCTCCCAATAATAAGTATTTATTTGTCACATTTATTTTTTTTAATGTTTGTGGTGCCATTGGAGGAGTTTTGGATATGGCCAACGCGCAACCTACTGAACAACAGTATAGTGTAGTATTTTCTGTTACAATCTATTTCTCATTTTCTTTTTGCTTTTTCCAGGTCCTGCACAGTTGTGTTCATGGCTCAAACACATATACACAGCAAAGTCATTACCTTTTAAGCCTTGCAGACCTCTCTAGTGATATCTATGATCCATTTTTGCCACTTGGAAATGTTAGGAATTCTGAACCCATGCAGTTTCAGTCTTCTGCGGATCTGAGCAACTTACTCACTGTTGCTGAAGGTAATAAATACTTTGAATAAGGTGGAAAGAATGGTGCAGCAATAAGCCTAAGCTGTAAAACGTTTAAAAACATTTAAAACAATGGAGCTAAAACTATAAAACTGGAGGGTTTGATTAATGCTGCCATTGTCGTCATCATCTTTAATCCAGGATCTACTTTGAAGAACAACAAGACATTTTAGCTTTAATACATTAAGAGACAGTTCTAGAGAGCTGTCTATGAGAAAAGTGGGTGTTTTGCAAGAACTTTTATCTAGATACAACACATTTACTATTTAGGTTTAGCCTACGCTATTAAGATATCAGAAGGTCCATAGCTAGATGGAGGTAGCTTGGATGAGCAGGAGACCTCACTTGTGCATGGTATCTCCACCTGATTGCCTCTATCACTCCAGCACTTTACCCCACACTCCAGGCATTCTGGGGAGGAATGCTTATTTGGAGATACCAGGGAAGTTACCTGGAGCAGGAACTGGCAAGCCACTCCAGTATCCCTGCCAAGAAAACTCCATGGACAAAGACAACAGGCATATAAAAGTTATGACGCTGGAAGATGAACCCCTCAGGTCGGAAGGCGTCCAGCATACTACTGAGGAAGAGCGGAGGACAAGTAAGTACAAGTAGATTCAGAGCTGATGAAGCGGCTGGGCCAAAGCCGAAAAGATGCTCAGTTGCAGATATGCCTGGAAGCAAAAGGAAAGTCCAATGCTGTAAAGAAAAATATTGCATAGGAACCTGGAATGTAAGAACCATGAACCTGGGTAAGTTGGATGTGGTCAAAAATGAGATGGCAAGAATAAATATTGACATCCTGGGCATCAGTGAACTAAAATGGACGGGAATGGGTGAATTCAGTTCGGATGACCATCATATCTACTACTGTGGGCAAGAGTCTCGCAAAAGGAATGGAGTGGCCCTCATAGTCCACAAAAGAGTGGTGAAAGCTGTACTGGGATGCAATCTCAAAAAGGATAGAATGATCTCGATACAAATCCAAGGCAGACTTTTTAACATCACAGTAATCCAAGTTTATGCACCAACTACTGGTGCTGAAGAAACTGAAATTGACCAATTCTATGAAGACTTACAACACCTTATAGAAATGATACCAAAGAAGGATGTTCTTCTCATTATAGGGGATTGGAATGCTAAAGCAGGGAATCAAGAGATAAAAAGAGCAACTAGCAAATTTGGCCTTGGAGTTCAAATCGAAGCAGGGCAAAGGCTAATAGAGTTCTGTCAAGAGAACAAGCTGGTCATCACACTCTTTTCCAACAACACAAGAGACGACTCTACACGTAGACATCACCAGATGGGCAGCATTGAAATCAGATTGATTATATTCTCTGCAGCCAAAGATGGAGAAGCTCTATACAGTCAGCAAAAACAAGACCTGGAGCTGACTGTGGCTCAGATCATCAGCTTCTTATAGCAAAATTCAAGCTTGAATTGAAGAAAGTAGGAAAAACCATTGGGCCGGTAAGATACAATCTAAATCAAATCCCTTATGAATACACAGCGGAAGTGAGGAACAGGTTTAAGGATTTAGATTTGCTGGACAGAGTGCCTGAAGAACTATGGACGGAGGCTCGTAACATTATACAGGAGGCAGCAACGAAAACTGTCCCAATGAAAAGGAAATGCAAGAAAGCAAAGTGGTTGTCCAGCGAGGCCTTACAAATAGCGGGGGAGAGAAGGCAAGCAAAATGCGAGGGAGATAGTGAAAGATACAGGTAATTGAATGCAGATTTCCAAAAAATAGCAAGGAGAGACAAGAAGGCCTTCTTAAACGAGCAATACAAAGAAATAGAGGAAAACAATAGAATGGGAAAAACCAGAGATCTGTTCAAGAAAATTGGAGATATGAAAGGAACATTTCGTACAAAGATTACCATAATAAAGGACAAAAGTGGTAAGGACCTAACAGAAGCAGAAGGCATCAAGAAGAGGTGGCAAGAATACACAGAGGAATTATACCAGAATTATATCAGAAAGTCTCGTACACCCCAGGATGTCTTGTACACCCCAGGTAGTGCGATTGCTGACCTTGAGCCAGACATCCTGGAGAGTGAAGTCAAATGGGCCTTAGAAAGCACTGCAAATAACAAGGCCAGTGGAAGTGATGGTATTCCAGCTGAACTATTTAAAATTTTAAAAGATGATGCTGTTAAGGTGCTACACTCAATATGCCAGCAAGTGCGGAAAACTCAGCAGTGGCCAGAGGATCGGAGAAGATCAGTCTGCATCCCAATTCCAAAGAAGGGCAGTGCCAAAGAATGCTCCAACTACCACACAATTGCACTCATTTCACACGCTAGCAAGGTTATGCTAAAAATTCTACAAGGAAGGCTCAAGCAGTATGTGGACCGAGAACTCCCAGAAGTGCAAGCTGGATTTCAAAGGGGCAGAGGAACCAGAGACCAAATTGCAAACATGCGCTGGATTATGGAGAAAGCTAGAGAGTTCCAGAAAGACATCTACTTCTGCTTCATTGACTATGCAAAAGCCTTTGACTGTGTCGACCACAGCAAACTATGGCAAGTTCTTAAAGAAATGGGAGTGCCTGATCACCTCATCTGTCTCCTGAGAAATCTCTATGTGGGACAAGAAGCTACAGTTAGAACTGGATATGGAACAACTGATTGGTTCAAAATTGGGAAAGGAGTACGACAAGGCTGTATATTGTCTCCTTGCTTATTTAAATTATATGCAGAATTCATCATGCGAAAGGCTGGGCTGGATGAACCCCAAGCCGGAATTAAGATTGCCAGAAGAAATATCAACAACCTCAGATATGCAGATGACACAATCTTGATGGCAGAAAGTGAGAAGGAATTAAAGAACCTTTTATTGAGGGTGTAAGAGGAGAGCGCAAAATATGGTCTGAAGCTCAACATCAAAAAAATGAAGATCATGGCACTGGGCCCATCACCTCCTGGCAAATAGAAGGGGAAGAAATGGAGGCAGTGAGAGATTTTACTTTCTTGGGCTCCATGATCACTGCAGATGGTGACAGCAGCCACGAAATTAAAAGACGCCTGCTTCTTGGGAGGAAAGCAATGACAAACCTAGACAGCATCTTAAAAAGCAGAGACATCACCTTGCCAACAAAGGTCCGTATAGCTATGGCTTTCCTAGTAGTGATGCATGGAAGTGAGAGCTGGACCATAAAGGCTGATCGCCAAAGAATTGATGTTTTTGAATTATGGTGCTGGACTCTTGAGAGTCCCATGGACTGCAAGAAGATCAAACGTATCCATTCTTAAGGAAATCAGCCCTGAGGGCTCACTGGAAGGACCGATCGTGAAGCTGAGGCTCCAAGACTGTGGCCTCCTCATGAGAAGAGAAGACTCCCTGGAAAAGACCCTGATGTTGGGAATGATGGAGGGCACAAGGAGAAGGGGATGACAGAGCACGAAGCTACCAGCATAAGTTTGACCAAACTACGGGAGGCAGTGGAAGACAGGAGTGCCTGGCGTGCTCTGGTCCATGGGGTCACGAAGAGTCGGACACGAAGAGTCGGACACAACTAAACAACAACAAACAACAACAACAACAATAATAATAATAATAAATTACTGTTTATCAATTTATTGGAATACATTCCTGATTCTTCATTTGCATCACTGGCTTAATATTCAACCGGTGAGTAAATAAGCTAATCACTATCCTCAAATATATTAGGAATAGGTCTTTCTCTACTTTCAAGACTGCAGATGATGTGCTTTTAGATCTTTCTAGTATTGCTCCTAAAATTTGTGCTGATTGACTCCAAATCAGAGTATGCATCATCCCCCAAATTTCAGAGCCATATATAAACATGATTTACCTTGATCTTTGTGTATATTTTAGTTGGCTTATTTTGCTTATTTATTTTTATTACTTTCAGAGAGAAGGAGGAGGAGTTTGGAATTAATACCTTTGACTGCACGAATGATAATGGCACATCTAGTAAACAATTTGGGCCATTATCCCCTGAATGGAGGACCTGCTGTTCTTCACAGCCTTATTAGTGAGAATCACAACAACTCATATGTGGACTCTTCAGAACTGTCTTCTGAAGTTTTCAGAAGCCCAAATTTACAACTGTTTGTATTTAATGACAGTACTCTTATATCTTATCTTCAAATTCCTTCTGAAAAGGAGATAGACAATGAACCAGCAGCAGCATTCTCAGAAGTAAGAGTAATTGTTAGAGATATCTCAGGGAAGTATTCATGGGATGGAAGGCTGATGCATGGACCATTAGCTGGTAGTCTACCAAGTCAAAATAAGATAATATCCACTGCAGTTTTGGACAATCATAAGCAGAACTTTGAGCCTCCAGTGGACTTCATTCAAATATATGAAGGAGAAGATGCTCTTGATAAATTGCTAGAGAGGATTGGCAATAGTAGTCCTGAGTGCCTTTTACATCCGCAACTAAAATTGAATGAGCCATCGCCATCGCCATATGTCATGAACCATGACCAAGAGAAAAATATACTAGAAGCAATAATGCAGCAGAGTTGCATAGAAAATGAGTATGCACATGGATGCAGTTTCAATCTCAGTATGAAAGTTGAAAGTCAAAAGGCACCAAGACCTGCACAGCTCCAAGCACCATTTCATTTATGTAGGCTCTTGCTAAATGACTTGGGAATGAATTCTTGGGACAAAAGGTAAGTAGGGCTTTAGATTACTGTTATTATTAGAAATAATACTATCTTTCCATCCAAATGGAAGTCTCCACTTTCAGAAAAGCACCTCTACCCAGTGGAAAGCAGAAAATCTTTTGAATGGGCTCCCAGACTGGCCAGAAGCTAGATTTGCAGAGTTTCTTTTAACTCTCTGTGGTTAATTTTTTCTAACTTCTTTCCTCTTTTATCTTTTTTTATTTCTTTCTTCTTTTTTCATCTTCACTTCTGGCTCCCAGGCCAGGGATATTGGGAAAAAGAAATATTTTTCCAAAACGTCTCCCACCTACAGCCACAATGCTTTCTAGATTTTTTTATTACCTTTTACAATCAGTATGGATTGACCCCAAAAAAGGGACAGGGCAATTAATAAGCCAACAAGAAAGAATCTACCTAAAAAACTAATGGATTGCTTCCTTAAAATTGAGTGTTTAGGTTTAGGCCACAGACTCAGATTTATATGCAGGAGGTAGTTGGAGCCTGAGAGTGATGCCCCTGTCTACATATCCTGTATTGCCATGTTGGTTTCAACAGTTTACTGTTAGTGGGACTGGGGGCAGTGGCGGAGGGAGCGGGCAGGTGTGGGGGACTCTCTGGTCCTGAATGGGGTAACTGTACCCCTGAAGGACCAGGTGCACAGCCTGGGAGTAATTTTGGACTCACAGCTGTCCATAGAGGCGCAAGTGAATTCTGTGTCCAGGGCAGCTGTCTACCAGCTCCATCTGGTATGCAGGCTAAGACCCTACCTGCCCATGGACTGTCTCGCCAGAGTGGTGCATGCTCTAGTTATCTCCCGCTTGGACTACTGCAATGCACTCTACTTGGGCTACCTTTGAAGGTGAATTGGAAACTACTACTACTACTACAGCAGCAGGGGTCCCACACTGTCAGTGGTCCACAGGATATATGCAGGTGGTCTGCAGCATGTCTGTAAAGAATAGCAGGAACAGCCACTGTGAACGGAGGGAGCAGTGGCTATTCTATCTATCAAGTGTGAAAGACAGAGCAAGAGGAAGAAAGAGGAGCCCACTTGTAAGGAGTTGACAGGATGAGCAGCCAGAAAGAGGAAACAGTAAAAAAATCAAGAGATGGGACAACTGAAACACAAATGCAAAGCCCCTTTTTCTGTACATAGTAGTTGCACTCAACTGTTGTTGTTACTTTATAAAAAACACTGCCCAGGTTTGCACTCCAGGGAGGTCACCTCAGTGCTGTTAATGCAGCAGTTTGACTTCATCCCTGGAGGCACACGCCATTGTCTCTCAAGACAGTTGGATGCCAACAACATTATTTATTTATATCTCGCCTTTTCCCTTACAGGGATTCAAGGCGGCTTACAAATAAAACAGAAACAGCTTCAGTTGGAATTTTGTTGGGATGGGGTTATATTCTACTTTGAAAAGGGAAAGATGACATATTTACATATTTATAGTTGCATTCAAATAGTAGAGGGATTGAGAACTTACTGGCCAATCAAGCGCTCCTCATACTTGCATGGTGCAGCAGGACTCTGTTTCACCCAAGTAATCTGGATTTTGTATTCTGAGTGATTCCCAGGAGATAGTAGTGGATTGGGAAATGGATTTGGAATGATGGATTACTGGCAGGTGGAGGAAACAACAATTCAAACTTCAGGCTTTTTATTGTAATAACTATATTGATATTTTCAAAATTATGTAATGTAAAGGCTTTTATAATTTTCCCTGTTGGTTACTCAAGAGATTTCTGGAAATTATAATGTTTATGTATCGTGGAGCTTTCCTACCATAACATGTTCCATATATCCGTAGAAAAAGCTTTCATCTACTGAAGAAAAATTCTAAATTGTTGAGAGAGCTGAAAAACTTGGACTCGAGGCAATGGTGAGTTAAGGTTTTAGCTAGGCAACTACTAATGGATACATTTACAGAATGAGGTCCAGTTTATTATTTTATGTTTATGGAAAACTGAAATGTGTTAGGTTTATTTTTATTTAAATATTATATGTTGTTGTAGCTGGTCCAATTTAAATAGGAATTGTAAGTGGGTATTTTTGAAGAAATTCCATATTAGAACACATTTGATCCTTAAACAATTTTGGATTGGCTTCAAGTACTAAATTTGTGGAGGGTCTAAATTTTAACCTTGACTGTTGAAAAAGTATGAAGAAAAGCTTAATATGTAGAATTTGGGGCATAAACTAAGTGTAAACTAGAGCTCTCCGTGCAGTATTTTGGCCCAGGGTCAACAGCATGATGCCCATAAAGCCTCTAAAATTCATAAGCACCAACCTGGTACCTGTGAATCCTTTCCCTGGTGTCCATGAAGCCTCTAAAATCCCCTGCTCCCTTCATCATGAGATGGGGGACGACGACACATGTTTCTGTCTTGAAAAGTACATAGAGCTGAAGAAGGAAGTTGGAAGAATGATACTCTTCCCCACTTCCTCTTTCGTCTCTTTTTCAAGGCTCAGATTAATTCTCTTGAATCTGATTTTGACATAAATCTCTTGGAAAAGACTAAAGCTCACTGGTAGGGCATCTGTTTTCCTAAATAAGGTCCCAGGTTGAATCCCCAGCAACTCCAGGTAGGACTGGAAAAAGATTCCCCACCTGAAATCCTGTAGAGTTTCTGCCTGTCAGTGTAGACAGTTCCGAGCTACATAAACCAATGGTCTGCAGTGGTATAAGGTGGCTTAGTAAGTTCCTGTGTTCTACTCCTTCTGTCATTTGAAGAGAGGGTGATCCAGGACGGGGCGCAATAAGTGACCAGGACTGGTGGCTCCCATTTGCACTCACTCAAAAATCCTATTTTGGTCAATTTAGGGTGCAAAGATCTAATTGAGAATTAAGCAGTACCAAATATGAATTTGGTGAGGTAGATGTTTTCTAAAATAAAGGAACAAAAGGAGTCTTAGCAATAATTAGTAGCATATTATTCCACAATAAAGATTCACTACATACATAATATGAAAGCCAGATTTAAATAGAGGGCAGAAATGGGAAAACAATTCCATTACAATTGAAGACCTCAAATGTAAGTAGCACACTGTTCTTTAGGCACCTCCTTCAGAATATGCACTCAAAAATTGTAGCATGTTGCACCATATGCCAATAGCTGCATCTTTGCTAAGTTGACTATCCAATTCTTGGTAACCCATCTTATGTAGCTTCTTAACCATTACATTGCATTTGCCTACAATGTGGGTGCTATTGACTCCTTGTGGAGCCTATCTTAGCAGAACCCTTCTTGTAGACCTTTGGCTGACTTCCTTTGCATAGTTTGGTCCTGGGCCCAACTGCACATAGGAACTGCATCACTGTTGTGAGTAAGGAGGCCAGATTGTGGCTCTCTGACAGTTTCTAAGAATGAACTGTATTTTTTCTGCTTTTATGAATATCATTGATTTACTATTTTATTTGATAATATTCAGTTAAGATTTACTCAGAGTGGACTAATTAAAATTAATGTGCCTAGCTTATATGCGTTAATTAATTTCAGTGAGTCTACCCTGGGTAAAATTTAGTTAAATACCATACACTGTATTCTTTAAATGATCTTAAAATATAGTGCACACAGGCGGCATTTGCACACCACACAAAACCAAAGTTTAGTAAGATGTACCTGATGGGGAACGAGTTGCAGCAAACCTTTGCCACATGTGCTCCAAATTGCCCACTCTTCCTATTATTTGGCCTTGAGCTGGATTTTGGCAGCATTTCCATTTCCATCCTTCTTGGCATGTTGTGTTGTCTGGACCAGGGACTTGAGAGTCTGCACCTAACTTGAGAGTTTAAACAAGCCAGGTTTATTGGCTGTTTTAGAAATTGACTGCAGCTAGAGAGAAGTCACAATCCCTGGTCCAATCAACATGACAAGCCAAGATTTAAGACAGCAGAGATTGGGGCACATGAGTAGAAGAGAGGGAAGGGGATGTGCAGTGTGGTTCCTTCCTACGCCTGCATGTGTCACTAAATTATGGATTAGCATTACATGCAGATGCAAACAAAGAGAGTTTTCATTTTAGAGTGATTTGTGCAAATTGCTGTATGTGAAAGTTGGGTGTGGTCAGCCGGCCACCATTATACTTTTATCTCAGTTTATTTCACTAGCATTCACTCCTATTTTCATTGGTAGTTGCAGCTGAAAATCCATACTTTACTCTTTTGTAAGCCTGATGCATTTAAGTATTTATTTTTAATTTCAGTGTTTTAATTTCACTGCCATGTTTTATATCACTTCAGTGTTTGTCACCCTGGACTCCTTTGAGAAAGATGAGATAAAAATTTAATAAATAAAAATACAGTACTGCAAGACACCAGGGCCAAGCGGAATGTTCAGAGTGATTTTTTTTATTAAAAAAATGGCTCAAAATTTGGAGCATCATGGTGAAGAGGGTAAAATTTGGGTGTGGGGAGGATGGTAGGTGGCACATGGTATGAGTATCTTGTGAGGGGATGTTTCTGCCTCTGGCAGTGGAGCTCTTATCAGCAGCCACTCTTTTATCTCTGAATTCCCTGGACGTCGTGGTGTTCAAAAGCATTTCAGGAAAGAAATGGCTGCTGCCACTTTCCCCCAACCCTGTGTCTAGGCCATTTAGGTAGGAAAGTGGAAGCTACCAACTCCACCATTCCTGTGGGTAAGTTCACTTTCCCCTGAAAATCATTCAAAAACATTTTAGCGTGACCCTACTTCATATCACATGTCATTTTCAGAGTATTCACATATTTATAAAAATCAATGCTAATAGTTTCATTTATGGTTGCTTTGGGTTTTTTGTTATTTCCAATTGCAGCCGGGAAACTCACAAGATTGCAGTATTTTACATTGCTGAAGGACAGGAAGATAAATGTTCAATATTGTCCAATTCAAAAGGAAGCCAAGCATATGAAGAGTTTGTTGCTGGTCTTGGCTGGGAGGTAATTATTAGCCAAATATTTAATTTTGAAGTGATAAAATCAGTGTCAGCCCATGAATTAATTGCCATATTTGGAGCAATGTAGCCACTTCTCAACTGTTTGGCAGTTGCCCACTTATTCTTGCAATGCACGGCTTGCAGGGCCAGTGGCAGACTTGAAGCAGAGCCTAAACAAACATGCCAGGGGCCAGAGGCACTGACTTGGGCCCCAGACTGTGAGAACCCAGTGGCCCTTGTGCTGGAAGTTGGGCTCCATGCTTGGCCGCCACAGCAGCTGGGTGGGGGCCTCCGGCGCAGGGCTGCAGGTGGGCTTCCACAAGTGTGGCTGTGGCAGGCCTCAGCGGGGCCTCATGGTGGAGGCCTTGGCCTGGTTGTTGCGGCAGGGGTGGGGCAAGCAGGCAGTGGAGCACACATCTTCCGGAGGGGGGCTCCTCTTCCCCCTCAACATTGGGTGGGGGGCTTGGCCCCTGCTTAAAAAGATTGTGGAGGCCAAGGCTCCCATGAAGATGGCTCCTATGCCAGATCCTGACACATGACAGCTTGGCTCTCTTACTGGAATATGGGAAGTGGCTTGTTTGATGACATATTTTGAACTGTGGCTTCTGTGATAAACAGGCCTGGAGGCAGCTGATGTGTGAGAGATTCTATTCTGTTGGCCCTATGCATTTATGATTTCTGTTTCGGGGGGAAATGTTACTTCTTATTAAGCTGCATCAATGCTCATGGTGCTTTACAGAGTAGCATAAAACCATGCAGGCCCTTGCTTTGCAGGGACTAAAATGTAAATTATAGTTGCTGAAGTAAGCTTCAGAAGTTAACTTCATGTTACGCACTCTATTGTTGAGATCACTGAAATATACAATTGTATGATTTTTAGACACAAGAAAAACACAAAAATGATTCAATTTCAGAGGCTATCTTTGTCAAACAGTTCAATGAAAGACTAAGAAACTTTTTTTAATAATGTATTTTTGAGAAGTTAAGTGTTTATAAAAATACTACATTTTAATATGCAGCAAACAATACCTCTATCTCCAGTGTTAGAATTGTCACTAAATGTAAATTCTAAACCTATTTTCATGGAGATGCCCCATTAGTCTAATTTCTTAGGATTGCAGATTGAGAGTAAATTCTTTGTTTTTACTTGATTAATTAAGGTTGATCTTTCAACTCACTGTGGATTTATGGGGGGCCTTCAGCGTAATGGCAGCACAGGCCAAACTGCACCATATTATGCTACATCTACCGCAGAAGTTATTTTCCATGTTTCTACACGAATGCCCTCTGATTCAGATGACTCACTGACCAAAAAGGTAAACATAGAATTAAAATTCCTACAATATAGTGCTCATTTAAATATATTTGCTGTGGGTTATGTGTACAGGGAAATTTTCAGATGTTTTATGCAGAACTTGAATTGCACAAAAATTGGTTCAGAACTTAAATAAAATGGCATACTTCAGAGATGCTTGCTTGCTTAATTTCATTTCTATACCACTTCATATTTTTAAGAAAAAAATCTCAAAGCAGTTTACAACAACATTAAAACATCAAATAAAACAATCCAGAGTAAAACATTACTGAAGATAATATAACAAATATAAAGTATACATTCAAACCAACATAATTAACAAGAAACTAAAATATTATCTTAAACATTTCAAATGAAAGCATTACTAAAGGAAGTCAAATATAAAATGCACATTTAAAACAGTATAATTGACAACAGGATAACGTATTATCAACAGCATAGAACATAACTACTGCTGCTGTTGCTGCCAATCCTGTCATGGTGGTCCGCGGCAGGCAGCGGCTGTAGAAGCTCAAGCCCGATGACCTGGGTCTGTACTCATGGTGATTTAGAAGTCTTTCTAAATCTGCTGCCATTTGATTCTTGATATGAAGCACAGTCACCGTTTCTTTATTTAAAAGACAAAAATCCTTCTCAAGCTGTGCAATATGTTCTTTCTGACAAAGTATCTGAGAATCTCTCTGTTGTACAGACTCAATGAGACACCTGTAAGGCTGTTGTACTTTGTTAACAACGAATTACCTCTGTCCCGCACTTGTGAAATTTGGGCAACTTGTTCCTTCTGATGCTTCAAATCTTTTACAAGCAATGTAAAAGATGTACATAAAAGCAAGTATCAAATGAAATCCTTCCCCCTCCATTCACAAAAGCTCTTCCATCTCAAAAGTCACAGTAATGGCAGGTTCCAAAGTGCTCCTTGTGGGAGCCTTTATGTTCCCTTTTCTCCCAAAGAACAGAAGACTGGTACAATCTCTGTACAGGTATAAATGCTGCTAGTGCAGGGGCAGCCAACAAAGTGTTCTCTAGATGTTGTCGTATTACAACTCCCTTCATACGCTGCCTTAGCACTACTTTTGCATCCTCTTAAAGGGGTGGGACTTTGATGTGGCCAGGGCACATTGGACAAGGGAAACTATCACAGTTCAGCACACATTCATAGAAGCATAGAATTGTAGAGTTAGAAGGTACACCTAGGATCACCTAGTCCAACCCCCTGCAATGCAGGAATCTCAACCAAAGCATCCAGGACAGATGGCCACCCAACCTCTGCTTAAAAACTTCCAAGGAAGGAGAGTCCGCCTCCGCCCGAGGGAGACTGTTCCACTGTTGAAAAGCTCTCACGGTCAGAAAGTAGACTATAATGTAATAGGCACCTGTCAGGGGTTCAGGAGCAGAGACACAGGAGATGGAGCAAATGGAGAGCGAGGAGGAGGAATCCGAGGGGGGTGTAGGCAGTGACAGTGGTCAGAGAGATTCCACGAGTCTCTCCAGCGAATCGGAAGATTCACAGAAAGGAGCGCCGATGGCCAGGGCAAGGGGGGTGCCAAGGGGGAAACCCCAGAAGGAAGGGGCCAGCGGGGACTCCCTGAGCAGCAGCTGGAAATCAGGACCAGCTTCCCCACCAGAGTGCAGTGGGGGGGAGGAGTCCCAGGCATCGGGACCAGTGTTCTCACCACCAGAGAGAGGAGATGAGTCAGGATTGACCACGCCTCCATCGGAGAGCGGGGAAACGGTCAAGAGGAAAGTCACAGGCTGGGCGCGCGCCAAGTTCAAATGTACAGGCGAGCGGCACAGCAGGTAGCCCGGATAGGGAGCCAGGTCCTAAAGCCCGCCAGAAGGAGGGGCAAGACTCAGGGGGGTCAGCGTCAGAAGAGTCCAGGAAGGAGGAAACCCCAGGGGGCAGAAGGACCCAGAGGAGGAAGGAACAGCGCAGGAGGTGGAGCCGGGCTAGGATCTTAAACTGGTGCGGAAGGGATAGTGACTCAGAGGGGACTTCGCCGATCTAGAGTCAAGACGTAGGGCTGCACGCTCTGGGGTTTGAAATGGAAACTAAACTTCAATAAAGACTTTTGTACATTACATCAACCGGGCGTTGGTCCTCTGTGAGCTGGGACCTAGAGGCAGCTCTGACAGCACCTTTTATTACCCTGTTTATTTTTTAACTGATTTTTCAGTTAGTGTAAAAATAGTGTAGCTTTTCCAGCTACATTTTTTACAATATTAGAAAAAAGCAACTTGAATTAAAGTGTGTTATAGCACCATAACACTATGATGCCTTTTAAAACAACAACAACAATCCTTTCCAGAGATTGCCTTTTCAAGAATGTGGTTAGTGGCAATGGCAGAAAAGAGTGTTTTTCATCATGTGCATGGAGCTTTAGTTGACAACTCCGTTAAATTGGACTTTCCCACCCACATCAGCTATGTCACACCAGCTGGTGTAGATGGAACATAGAAAGATGAGCATACTCAGAAAGTACGATATAACCTGTCATGTGGAAGCCCAGTTGCAATTCCATTTGTAGCTGACAGTGAAAGAGCAATGATTATTAATGCTGGACATACCACCACCCCAGCCAATCTGGAAGTTGGCACTATCTACAAACCTTCCATTGCCTGTTCCTGAAACTGCAACATCGGATTTTCACAGGAAAAAGAGGGACAAAGTAATGTTCCCAAGTAGTAATGGCATGTGCCCCAAGGCAGCACTGGAAAACGAAAGTCTCTCCATCTGTTGTTGCAGAGCTGTTTACAAGGAGGGACACAGATCCTCATAAAAGGCACTCCATATATTGTGGCTTTTCCTACTTACCTTTGCTTTCTTTAATAGTATTTCTTTGTCTGCACTTTCAAACCACTCTAATCCTCTTTTGGGCTGGCTGTATAAATGCCACAAACAATAAACCAGAGAGTGAAATCTCCCCTTCCCCCACTCCAGCTGCTTCTGTCTCTTGCAAAACAAGTGATCAAACAGTACCAAGGAAGCATTCTCCGTCTCACACCTTTAGCTGGTATATTTTCTAAAAACCACAATACCCACCGTCATTTCAAAAATGAAAATAGGGACACACTCAGGAGTGCCAACTTGGCACCGCGACCATGGGCCATGGGGGCCTTGCCCGAAATTTGTGAGTGCCTGGCCCTTTCAAGGGGAATTTTGTGGGTGCTCAGGCTTCCAGGGCCCCAGGGAGTTGGGACCTATGGACACTCTTATGCATATGAACACCCAAAGATCATTGATTAGAACTACCCACATACTACATTTACACAGAAGCTCTTCTCTGCATTAACCTCTCCTGACTTCTTTGCAGTTTCTTTTTTAAAACAATGTTTAATTTTACACTTTAACTTTGATTTACATATTATAGTCATTACAAATTTCACTCAGCAGTGCTGGATAAGGAGCGATGATAAATTGTGAACACTGGTGCACGTGTGCATACAATTACAAGATAATTAAAAAAACAAATTGAGAATAGTTATTTACTAAGGTCAGGTATAAGAAAATTAAATCATATGTTGATTGCACTCTGTTAACTAACACAAAACACTGTGTCAAAGTTTATTTTCAGGAGTCTGGTGACTGTAATTTAATTCTGATTATTTTCAGTAAGATATTTGGAAGCTGAAGCTGGCACTTTTAAGACTGCTTTTGGGTTTTTAGTAAGGTATATTTAATATATCTCTGACTCTTTGAGCTGTTCAGGTAATAACTTGCACTCTGACCAGTTTTGTGTCCTGTTTTTTTCTTTGCCCGTTTCCAAGCATAATAAGCAAAATCTGAACAACTTGCTTAGCTGACAAACTCAATAGCATGACAGAAGGTCATACCACCTGCCGGCCAGAAAAGCTGCCTTTAAATGTGACCATTCTGCAGCAGGCGGCATATTTTGTGACCCACAGAATAAGACAGATGTCATAGCAATAATTATTAGAGATTCTATTTTTAATGAAAAGTAGTTGTTCCCACATGTGTTTTGTAAAATAAGTAGAGAATTCTAATGAATGTATATTGTCATAAAGTGAAATAATTAGGAACATATCCTAATACATATGCTAGTACAGGGTAACATATTTAGAAATCACATTTTTGTTCTTAAAAATATATAATACATGGTGTTATCTGCAAAATGATTGTCATTACTGAAATACTTTTTTCTTTTGAAAATAAGACATATTCAGCAATACCTTTTGGAATCCAATGATTTATCATTATGAATAGTATTACTGTTTCATCCAGACATCCTGCAGCCACAATGGAAATGAATAGTAATAGCAACATCCTAATAGTTTCTTGTCAAAGCTGTATGTTGCTTTTTTATATACAATTAGCTGCAAAGAGCTTCTCAGTTCAGAAAGCTGGGTACAACCCCCTACTGAACTCTTGCTCCTTTACTCAAGAAATTCATTAGTTATAGCTAGATTAGATTTTTAGCAGCTAATCTCACTGCTGTAGGGGTTTGCAAAGTGGAGACAGAGCTGTGCTATTGGATTTGTTCAATTCATTTGACTCTAGGACTATAATTGCACTTATGTCTTACAAGGCTTTTTATAGCCTAAGGCTGGCTGGCAGCAGAAAACAAATTGGCAGTGAATACAGTAAGAGTGAAAGGGAATGAAAGGCACACATTATCAGTCTCCAGGCAGTGCTGTTCTGGCAGGAAGTTTCTTGGTTAATTTACAAATAAAACTTCGATTTTAGGATGGGCACTCTGTCAGGCAGACAATGGGGATGTCAGGACTGGCCATTACTCAGTAAAAGTAGCAGCCATGCCTACCCCAAGCAGAAGTTCTTCAATCACACAGACAACTCCTTTCTGGAGCCAGCTGGCTCTGTAATGCAATTAGTTGGAAAAGGAGGTCAGACTATTAGGTGTGTATACCATGACCACTGTTAGCATTGGTGTGTTGCCTGGGAGGCATGTTGCAGGATAGCTGAAGCAGAGTGCTTTTAATGCTATTTAATTAAGTAGGATATGTGGAATGTCACACAACTAGGTTCTGAGCATGCAGTTTTTTCATAAGACTTGAAGAAAATTTTTTCCCCAATAAATTACAGTTAGATTCTGATGTACAGATGGTAGCTGAGGAAATTAAGTCAGGACATGATTAATAGTAAAATTCAGATTAGATTCAATCAGAATAATCGACCTTTGGCACTCACTTTTATCTAATCCTGAAACATTAAAAACCTAAGGCTGCTTATGCATGTAGTTAAAAATGTAGGTATATATTATTTCTCCTTTTAATATTATCTGTAATTTAGAATTAATACTTCCCTATGAGCATTCTATAAAACTTGTAAAAGTGACACTGAGCGACTCCTGAGCTCATTCACACATCACTTAAAACCATAGTTCACCTTTTAACCATAGTTTAGTTTAGCACGCTGGTGTGTGCTGGGGCATCTCTCCTTCCCTGCTGCTGCTCCCACACTGCCAGGAGGTAAACCATGGTCTGGCCTTGAGTTGCGTCTGAACCCAGCCTTGTGCCTTGTTTCTCTCCAAAGAAACTGCAAGCCATAGTCAAGTTTGTCCTTGGAGATTAGAGCAGTATTTTATTCTTGAAACTACCATGTGATCTGCATAATTAGTTAATAATTTGCATGGTATTTGCATAATGTGCAAATTAAGCTATCCAAATTTGAGGTACTGGAATATAGCAGATACCAGCTTTTCTACACATTCTTAGTATACTTCTTGGCTGATGAGGGGTTTAAGTCATATTCAAACTAAAATCATAGCTACTACACCCAACTAATTTATAGTACACTTATTTTAATATGTCAGATAGATACATTTTACTCTAAAACTTATGCTGTTAACCTCACTTAAGGTCTAATGAAACTAAGCTGGGTTTAATTTTCTTCCTCCTAGATAAACTTTGTACATCTGAAAAACATGTCTTCCCATTGGAAAACTTATTGCACAACAGGACTTTCAGTTTCTCAACTTCCTCTTCTAGGCCCCATGTGCCTCCAAACTCAGTTCCGTAGACGCCACAGTCCTCCAGAGCACATTACTGGGGCACATGGGGGGAGGGAGAGAAGAAGCCGCCTTCTGCAACTAGACATCCACTCATACTATATTAGATGCCACCCTCAGAATTTTCAGTTTTCATCAAAATATTCTGGTTTCAGCTATTCTGCAATATATAAGGACCCTGAAAATATCCAGTTTCCATGGCAAGCAAGTGAAGAACTAGCTTTTTCAGTATCATGTTATCTTTTATTCCCAACCACCTGCTTTTGAATTAGCCCAAGGTGTGTGCACTAAGTGAATGTTTCTGGTTTTAAACCTATGCTTCCGATCTTGAAAGTCAGCCTTTTATGAATAGCACCATTCTAATATAACATAATCCTACAAGCTGATCTGGATTTCACTCAAAATCAGTTTAGTTTTATGACAATGAGCCATAGCAAGGTTCAGTTTTACATTAAGCACCACTTGTTGTCCAAGCCCAAAAAACTATGGCTAATCAATAGTTTAATTATGGTTTGTTAAAACAAGACAACTTGAAACCATAAACAAACAGCAGTTAAGATTAACTATTCATAATGCTAAATTGTGGTTAATATGTAACTGAGGCAAAAGCTTCGATCTCGCAGCCACACAAAAGAAGGAGGGGAGACTGTGGAACTTGCTCCTCCACATTCTCATAACTCTAAACTGTAGTTTAGAAGTACATCAAACTAGGACGATCTCTCTAACCAGGGTCCCATAAATATTTTGAATAAGATGGATTCTTATTCAAGATGGAGAAATAAGATGGAGAAAATGTACAATTTCCTTTATTGATTCCGTCCAACGTGTTTGTCCAACGTGTTCATCACCCTGATTAATAGCAAGCCAATTTGCCGTTTCAGCTTCGTCACTTGGGAAATGATGAGGTTCATATTGTGTGGTCTGAGCACACCAGAAATTATCGCAGGGGTATTATACCAACAGATTTTGGAGATGCTTTAATTATTATTTATCCAATGAAGAATCACATGTTTTTCATAGAGATCACAAAGAAACCAGAGGTATGTTCTTGATTGTTTTATTTTATGTATCATGGCTAGTGTTTATAATAGTGCTCAAAGCTCAGTTGAAACAAACCCTGAATGCTTTTTCTAAGTTGAATGGGAGCATCTGATGCTGTGTATTCTCACTTTGTATTTATTATAAGAACTTAATGAGTTACATCATCCAGTGTCCCTTGCGCTGAATGAAGGGTTTTTTTAATCCATCCGAGGCTTCCATTAGCAAAATTGGAAGGAAGGTGATTTTCACCAATTCCCCCTCTCCCCTGTAGCCCTTCTTACACCTATACATAATCTTCTCCATAGGATGGTGGGATCTTTCAGAACAGAGTGGGAGGTGGCACAGGTGACTGCAGGGAATTAGTGAAAAGCACTTGTCTCTCCCTTCTGGTGATGGAAGCCTTCACTGGGTCAGAAAGCCTTTCATGAGTTAGACAAACGCTACTGGATGCAACCCAGTATGACAAAATGCTTAACAAATGCATAACTTGCACTGCTTGAGTAGCTTTCCACAAAGTGACATAAAAAGTTCAATTTGAGGAAGACATGAATTTGTAATGGAAAATGTGAGGAAGAAACATTCAGGATTGCTTCTCCTACAACAGAAAGCACAACTTGGACTCCTCTGCTGGGAGAGTTGCCCCCATCCCCTATAAATAGTCATAAACGAATGCAGAAATGTGGAGAACTGAAACTGAGAGAAACCAAAAATGGACAGATCTATCCCTATTCAGGAATTTGAGGTTTTCCACAGAGAGGAAGGAGAACTCTCTAAAGATGGAGGAGAACAACCTGTGCGACACAGGCTGTTAAGGTAGAATTGTTTTCTAGACCTCTGGGCTGTCTGGCTGACTACAGACACAGATGCCAAGGACAGAAGCAGGATACTCCTTACTGAAGGGTCTCATGGTGCTTTTTCCACAGGGGCCAAACGAATCTTCCACAGTTACAGTCCCAGAATCCTTTGATAGGATTTTATCCATAAAATGGTTGGCTCTAGCTAGGCAACCAATCACATAGTCAACAACACAATACATTTCCAGGGGCCTCTTGTGGATGCTGCTCTAGTAGTGCTTTCATCTGAAGCTGCTTTACCCACCAAGGGAGAAAGAGGGCTCAAAGATGCAAAGATGTCCAAGTGCCACTCCTGAAAAAGCCCTACTTCTGGTGCTGTTTCCAAAGCTTTGATTAGAATATATTAATGGGCTTTAGACATGCATGCAGTTATGCATCTTTTTATTCCATTAGAAACCATTGGGCATATATACTGAATGAAGTTTTAACAGCTACAATCTCAAACCCAATAAAAACAGCCATTTTTGGATAGGAAGCTCTCATTGTACAGTTGCTCGCCTTGTTTTCCAGTGCCTTCTATCATTTTCCACAGCACAAAACATGCTGCAAAACATCCAGATGAGCCTGATTTTAAGCTATTCAGCTGTTACAATTTTTGCAAAGTTTACACAGATTTTCAGAATTTATCCAAGTAGCCCTATGGCCCTGTTCAATAAGGGGGAAATGTGCAGCTGCCTAATATGCTTTAAGATTATGGCAGACAGGCAAATCCTAGTCAGGCTTCCTGGGACAGGTCTTCTGTTGCCCTGAGGCATTGGAGCACCATAGAAAAAGAAAAATAGATACAGATGAAGAAGCAGATGATGTATAGATGACTAAAAGGCAAATGCACTCAGAATAATAAGAGCCAAGCCAGCAGCAGAAAGAAGTGTAGATGCACCTCTCATTGTGTGCATGTCATCTTAGTGACATGCAATTTTCTTGAATTTATCAATGCCTGTCCTGCCACCCAGTAGTGAAGTCCCTTTTCCCATAAGGATAAAATAACACTTATATCACAGATCAATTCATCAGTTACTGTTATTGAAAAATGTGATTGATTTAGAAAATGTTTTCCATCCATCAGGTTCCCAGAGAGACTTCCATAGGATGAAAGAACTAAAATACAACAATTGTAAACAATAAAACATAATAAATAAAATTCTATTATTGAAGCAGATGGATACAGAAAAATCAAAGTGTTGTCACCTGACACCAAAACGAAAATAACAATGACTCTAAGCTTTCTTGGAGTGGTAAAGCAAAGACATCTGAAATAAAGTAGGAATGGTCAATTGATGACCCCTTTAGACACCAAAATCTTAAGCCAAACCAGTTTAGGACTACTGTCTTACACATGCTTACCTAATATTGAGTCCCTGTAAATTAAGTGGGAACACTTTTGGGTAGACATGCATAGGATTGCACTTTAAACTTTTTTTTTCTTTTACTGATTGTTTTACTTAACAGTATCATTTTACTACTTTTTATTCAATTTATATACCCTTTTTCTGTACAAAGTATACTAGGCTCAATATATGAATATCAGATGCAAAATGAATGCTAAATGTACTACCATAACAGAAAGGCCATGTGTGTGGATGTCTGCTTCCTTTTTGCTAATGTGTTGCGTGTTCAAAGAAGCCATGCTGCAGAAGGAAAAATGCAAACTGTAAAATTAGTGTTAGTTTGCCTTTTAAAATATAACTATTACAGTGCAATAAAACTAATCCAGGTATTTCCAGGGCAAATGTATCTGACCTTCTGTTCACCAGCTACTGACCCCAGAGTGAATGAAAGAGGCTTGTAGAGAGAAATGACTGTTTGGCTGTAGTCCCTGGTATTTAAATCGTGTTCCCTAATCAGATGTAAAAGCTGTCGCTTCTCTGTAAGGTTTTAGGATCCATGGTAACATTTGGCCTTTTATATACATAATGTTAGCCTTTTTGTTTGCATCTAAGGAAAGACACCTGGAGCAATGTTAACATTAACCATTTTAGTATTAATAGCTTCATTATATAAGAATCTCTCGTCCAATAGCTGTTACTTCTGTTACATTGCTACAGCGTGTATTGTGTTCATTTTTTATCCTCCTGCTTGGCAACCAAGCACTGATTTGCAAACTTTTTTGTCTTGATTAATTAACCAATATAATTATTGGGAACTGCGATGCAGTCTTTTGCTCAACAAAGCTTCTGAGAGAAAACAATAGTAAGTCTGTCAGTATGAATGCATTCCACGCATCACAGATGCATTAAGATATTCTAAACAATGAGACGAAAAGCTGCCCGCAAAAGCGGACAAAGAATGCCGTGCAGACTCTACATGCTGTGCATACCGCCAGGGACACACGGAGAGTTCCCTGGGACACAGATGCCTCGTTAGATTGCAGTTCGTCTTCAGAGATTAATTCTCAGCCATTTGGTACAATAATTTACTCATTCACCAGCTTTTTAAACTATATTGCTTGTGGTGGAAGATATGTCTTTGCACTCTCATGGTTTGTTTAAACTTGATTGTGTTTTCTAATGGGTTATAATAGTATTTTTAAAAATTCTCAATAATTAAAATAGTGTAGAAGTTGCTATGTGGGGAATCTTACTTTCATCATGTATTCACATAAAATGTACACAAAACTACTTAA
The DNA here is from genome assembly GCF_964106915.1 of Podarcis gaigeae. Lineage (NCBI taxonomy): Eukaryota > Metazoa > Chordata > Lepidosauria > Squamata > Lacertidae > Podarcis > Podarcis gaigeae. The sequence continues at coordinate 89,359,876 of NC_139683.1, read as the reverse complement.
GTGATTTTAAGATCTGAAACAGACATGAGACAGACAGTCTCTATTGGAAGCAGTCCTCCTTCTGAGACCAGATGAGTTTCCTAGGACACTGGCATTCAGGAACACTCCTGTGCATTTTATTTAGCTTTATATCCTGCTCCATCCCCAAAACTTTCCAAATATATTTTCATGTACCATTTATGTCAAGATGACCTAAAAACATGGCAATCAGTTTTAAAATAATATTGAAGTGGTTCTTCTCATTGTGCAGTTCTAGGTGGACACACTAAATAGGGCTAAACTTACCAATTTAGAAATTATCATACATCCTAAAACACCCTTATAAATATTCATAAATTTCCAGTTCAATCCTATGTGCAGCTGCTGCACTATCGCAGGTCATAGAATTAAAATGCAAGTCATCTTGCTCTAGGATTGTTATATAGCCTAGATTCAGAGAATCAGAATTGTAGAGTTGGAAGAAAGAAACTTCAAGGGTCATCCAGTCCAACCCACTGCAGTGCAGAAATCTCACTTAAAGACAGATGGCCAACCAACCTCTGCTAAAAAAAACTCCAAGGAATGAGAGTCCACCACGTTTGAACAGCTCTTATCATCAGAAAGTTCTTCCTGATGTTTAGTCAGACCCTTGTTCCTTATAATTTGATTTGGGTCCTAGCCTCCAGAGCAGGCAAAAACAAGCGTGCTCCATCTTTTATGTGACAGCTCATATCTCCTCTCTGTTCCTATCCAGCCTAAACTCAACTCCCTCAACTGTTTCTCATTAGGCTTGGTTTCCAGACCCTTAATTATCTTGCTCACCTTCCTCTGCACATGTTGCAACTTGTCAATATCCTTCTTAAATTGTGGCACCCAGAACTGGTCACAGTACTCCAAGCATGTGGTCTGTCCAAGGCACAAAAGTGTGGTTCTATGACTTCCCTTGATCAGGACACTATACTTCTGTTGATCCAGCCTAGAATGGCATTAGCTTCTTTTGCTGCTGCACCACAATGTCAGCTTATCTTAGTCTTGCATTCTACTAAGACCCCATGATCCTTTTCACATGTAATACTGGCAAGCCAGGTGTCCCCCGTCTTATATTTGTGCAGCTTGGTCTTCCTGCCTAAGTGTAGAACCTTACATTTATCCCTACTGAAGTTCATGTTGTTATAGAATCAGAGTTGCAAGAGACCACAAGGGCCATCGAGTCCAACCCCCTGCCAAGCAGGAAACACCATCAGAGCACTCCTGACATATGGTTGTCAAGCCTCTGCTTAAAGACCTCCAAAGAAGGAGCCTCCACCACACTCCTTGGCAGCAAATTCCACTGTTGAACAGCTCTTACTGTCAGGAAGTTCTTCCTAATGTTTAGGTGGAATCTTCTTTCCTGTAGTTTGGATCCATTGCTCCGTGTCCGCTTCTCTGGAGCAGCAGAAAACAACCTTTCTCTCTCCTCTATGTGACATCATTTTATATATTTGAACATGGCTTTTTTTAGCTGCCATGTCACACTGTTGGCTCATGTCAAGTTTGTGGTCAACCAAGACTCCTAGATCCTTTTCACATGTACTGCTCTCAAGCCAGGTGTCACCCATCTTGTATTTGTGCCTCTCATTTTTTTTGCCCAAGTGCAATACTTTACATTTCTCCCTGTTAAAATTCATCTTGTTTGTTTTGGCCCAGTTCTCTAATCTGTCAAGGTCGTTTTGAAGTGTGATCCTGTCCTCTGGGGTGTTAGCCACCCCTCCCAGTTTGGTGTCATCTGCAAATTTGATCAGGATGCCCTTGAGTCCATCATCCAAGTCGTTGATAAAGATGTGGAATAAGACCAGGCCCAAGACAGAACCCTGTGGCACCCCACTAGTCACTCTTCTCCAGGATGAAGAGGAACCATTGATGAGCACCCTTTGGGTTTGGTCAGTCAGCCAGTTACAAATCCACTGAGTGGTAGCATAGTCAAGACCGCATTTTACCAGCTTCTTTACAAGAATATCATGGGGCACCTTGTCAAATGCCTTACTGAAATCAAGGTAGGCTACATCCACTGCGTTCCCTTCATCTACCAGGCTTGTAATTCTGTCAAAAAACGAGATCAGGTTAGTCTGACATGACTTATTTTTCAGAAATCCATGCTGACTATTGGTGATCACAGCATTCCTTTCTAGGTGCTCACAGACTGTTTGCTTAATGATCTGCTCCAGAATCTTCCCTGGTATTGATGTCAGACTGACTGGGCGGTAATTATTTGGGTCCTCTCTTTTCCCCTTTTTGAAAATAGGGACAACATTTGCCCTCCTCAAATTTTGGCCCAGTTCTCCAATCTGTCTTCTGCAGCATTAGCAACCCCTCCCAGTTTGGTGTCATCTGCATATTTGATGAGCATCACCTAAATTCCTTCATCCAAGTCGTTTATAAAGATGTTGAACAACAATGGACCCAGGACCTGTGGCACCTCACTTGTCACCTTTTTCCAGGATGGTGAGGAGCCATTTGTGAGCAGTCTTTGGGTTTGGTCAGTCAACCAGCTAGAAAAACCACCTAACAGTTATCTCATCCAGCCCAGTTTTACCAGCTTCCCTGCAAGAATACCATGGGGGACTTAATCAGAAGTCTTACTGAAATCAAGATACATATGTCCACAGCATTCCCAATCCACCAAGTTTGTAACTACAGTGGTACCTCGGGTTAAGTACTTAATTCATTCGGAGGTCCGTTCTTAACTTGAAACTGTTCTTAACCTGAAGCACCACTTTAGCTAATGGGACCTCCTCCTGCTGCCGCGCCGCCGGGGCATGATTTCTGTTCTCATCCTAAAGCAAAGTTCTTAACCTGAAGTACTATTTCTGGGTTAGTGGAGTCTGTAACCTGAAGCGTCTGTAACCTGAAGCGTATGTAACCCGAGTTACCACTGTATATCAAAAAAAAGAAATAAAAAGAAGTGAGATTTGTCTGTCAAGACTTGTTTTTGAGAAACCCATGCTAGGTGCTAGGTCTCAGTAATCACAGACCAACTGCTTAATTATTTGTTCTAGAACCTTTCCAGGTATCAACATCAAGCTGACCGGTCAGTAGTTACCTCGGTCTTCTCCCCCCGCCCCCCGTTTTTGATGATGTGAAAACATTTGACCACTCTCCAGTTTGCCAGGATCTCACCTGTCCTCCAAGAATTCTTAAATATTGTAGACAGAGGCTCTGAGATACACCCGCAAGCTCCTTTAGTAGCTTTAGGGGCAGCTCATCAGATCTTGTCCTAGAATCATAGAATCATAGAGTTGGAAGACATCACAAGGGCCATCGAGTCCAACCCCCTGCCAAGCAGGAAACACCATCAGAGCACTCCTGACATATGGTTGTCAAGCCTCTGCTTAAAGACCTCCAAAGAAGGAGACTCCACCACACTCCTTGGCAGCAAATTCCACTGTCAAACAGCTCTTACTGTCAGGAAGTTCTTCCTAATGTTTAGGTGGAATCTTCTTTCTTGTAGTTTGGATCCATTGCTCCGTGTCTGCTTCTCTGGAGCAGCAGAAAACAACCTTTCTCCCTCCTCTATGAGACATCCTTTTATATATTTGAACATGGCTATCATACCACCCCTTAACCTCCTCTTCTCCAGGCTAAACATGCCCAGCTCCCTTAGCCGTTCCTCATAAGGCATCGTTTCCAGGCCTTTGACCATTTTGGTTGCCCTCCTCTGGACACGTTCCAGTTTGTCAGTGTCCTTCTTGAACTGTGGTGCCCAGAACTGGACACAGTACTCCAGGTGAGGTCTGACCAGAGCAGAATACAGTGGCACTATTACTTCCCTTGATCTAGATGCTATACTCCTATTGATGAAATAGGAGTATAGCATCTAGATCAAGGGAAGTTGTCCTATCTTGGACTACAGCTCCTTCCTTGCATCATTTATTCTCTTATCACCAGTAATGACTAGTTTCAGCTCTGATTCAAATACCTTACAATACCTTTAAGACAACATCAAAATACCCCTTCATTCCTCGAGTATTAAAAAGAAAATCATTCTACATCCTTAGTCAATACAATAGTCATTCTTGGAAACCCTCTCCAGGACCCTCAGAAAAAAGACAGATTCAGAAAGTTGGAAGAAGCCCACATAAGTAGTTGTCCAATGCCAACATGCCAGTAAATGTGACATGGCATACCACAGATACTGTATTTAAAGTAGTTATTTTTAAAATCAGACAGTATTAATCTAGTGGCTGTATACTCCCAAATCCATGTCTATTCTAGATCCATGTCTAGCCCAGATCTCCCTGCCCCTTCTTCATGAAATTATTAAGCTTATCTGACTCAATTTCCAGTAATGGTTGTATTTTAGAAGTCCAGGATTTGGATGTTGGTTTTGTTTTCTTAACAATGCTAATAAAGGTAAAGGGTAAAGGGACCCCTGACAGTTAAGTCCAGTCGTGACCGACTCCGGGGTTGCGGCACTCAACTCGCTTTACAGGCCGAGGGAGCCGGTGTACGGCTTCCAGGTCATGTGGCCAGCAGGACTAAGCCACTTCTGGCGCAACAGAACACTGACACCAGCGCAGCGCACAGAAACACCGTTTACCTTCCCGCCATAGCAGTACCTATTAATCTACTTGCACTTTTTGGCGTGCTTTCAAAATTTGTGGAAATGTCATTCGTAACCGGAAGTACCACTGTACATGTCTGCCTTATTAGGTTCTATTTAGGATAAATGGGTCTTATTGGAATAAAAGTGTAAGTGTGGCCAGTTGCAGTCCTTGGTTTGACACTAGTTGTTTTGGAGATACCACAAATAGGCAGCTTAAACTGAGTAATTATTGGGAGTGAACTACTGGACATTTTTTTAAGTGCTTTAAACTTCTGGTGTGGGTGTGTATGTGTGTACACATACATTTATCTGTATTCAAGTTGAGGAAACATCCAAACCCAGACACTTGTACCCAAAAGATAATACATAAACATTTTAGTTGAATACTTTACACATTGGCTGATAAAAACTACTATGTTACATTGTCTCCATGGTTAGTCTTACTCAGAGTAGATCCACTGAAATTAATGGAAACGACTAACTTAAATTCAGTAATTTCAGTAATTCTACTCTGACTTCCCTTAGCCTTTCATCCAGTGATAAATACTGATTTAATGATACAATGCATTTTATTTTGACAGGTACCATTTTTTGGTCCTTTGTTTGATGGGGCAATTGTGACTGCAAAACTGCTACCAAATCTTATCCGGGCCTCGTGCATCAATGCGAGCAGAGCTGTGAAGTCCCTTAAAACTCTGTATCAGAGCTTGTATCCTTTTCTTTGTTTCTAGTTCAGGACTGGGAATTACATCTGTTCACTTTGAGGTAAGTTTTCTACAAGAATATTTGGTTTTGTGAAAGACTCTGCTGAAACCATTAAGTCTTTATCATCAATAGCTACTTGCCATGGTGAGCATCCTCTGAATATCACTTGCAGGGAATCTGCATAGCACTCTAAATATTACTTGGGGAGAGGGCTGTCGCTTCCCCATAGCATCTGGTCGACTACTGTGTATGCAGGAAGCTGGAAGACATGATACCACAGGATTTTTCTTACGTTGAGCAAAAGCAACATTTTTAGAATTATTCAACTGCCAACCTAGCAGTTCAAATGCATACCAGCACAAGTAGAAAAACAGGTATCGCTGCAGCAGGAAGGTAAATGGTGTTTCCGTGCGCTCTGGCTTCCGTCACGATGTTCTGTTACGCCATAAGTGCTTTAGCCATGCTGGCCACATGACCCGGAAAGCTGTCGGTGGACTAACAGTGGCTGCCTCAGCCTGAAAGCGAGAGGAGTGCCACAACCTCATAGTCGCCTTTGACTGGACTTAACCATCCAGGGGTCCTTTACTGTTGTTGGTTTTTTTACCTAGGTAGGGAATAGATTTTACTTGGTTGTTTTAGTGGCAGTAGAGGACTTTTAACATTTCAGCAGTGCACTGTTCAACGCTAAAACCCCTGCCGCCACCGCCTCTCACTTTCCATTCATCATTGTTGCAGCTCCTCCTACAGTGCCTTCTCAACTCATTGCCCATTGTGGGTGAACCGGGTGTGCTCCCCTAAATCTGCTTACTAGTGGGCAATATTTTAAGGTTCATTTTAATTTATTCATTCAAGTTTCTGAAAGCCTTGGGGTTCCCTCCTCAATCATACTGATTTCTTCCTCTTATTTCTCAGTGTCCCCATTTTAACTACAATCCTGTTTACACTCACCACCTGACTTTGGTTTTTTGAATATGTGATAGGTGAAAGTATTATAAATAACAAAGGGAGAAGCAGTAATCGTATTTAAAATGGCACTGAAATATTATTCTGTTCATTATGAAAGAAAACATTACATGGACCAGTTGGTTTCCTTGAGCATTTCCAATTCTTCCATACTTGAAATAAATAGATGAACTTGAGACACCTTTGTATGCCTAGATTCTTATTGATTGAGAGATTCTGAAACATGAATTATGCAATACATTGTTGAGCTACATTTTTTGTTTTTTGTTATTGATGCCTCAGGATCTCTTTTGAGAAAAAAGCATCCAATAGTATGGTGCCACTTGTGGAGCTGCTTTTGCTCTGCTAACATAAGAGAAGCGGAGACAGTTTCACTGAGTCCCCCTACACCACCTGAAAAAATGTTGCAGAGTGTTGAGGAGAGTGTTGAGGGACTCTCCACAGCAACATGGAAGGTGGCATGGAATTAGAGCTGTAGGGGAAAGAGAAAACTGGTGAAAATTGCCTCCCCTTCTCTTCCGTTTCCAGATTTTTCCACTGGATCAAAAACTGTTCCATAACCAGAACATCAGCATTGGATTTCACCCTTATACTTTCATGTAATTTTGTCTTGAATATATATATATATATATAATTGCAATCACTTTTTCCCATTCAGTTTATGGGACATGGCATTTTTCCCTTCCAAGATTATCAGTTCTGCCGTCATTGGGGGAGTATAATTTGCCTTCTGTAGTTTTCAGTCAGTTGTTGTCAGAAACTATGCATGTTGGAAATAAAATATGACTCAGAATTGTTTGTAACAATCTCACCGATCTCCGTAGTGTCCTGGTGAACATTATAGTAGGTCTAATTGGTGGCATAAAGGAATACTGACCTTCATTTTGAAGTGCAGTTTCCCTGCTGGAGTAGATCAATAGCTGAGCTGTCTGTCACTGCTGCTCGCCTTCCGTTCTCACAGCGAGAACATTCTCCAGGCAGCAATCAATAGCTGTAATCTGTTCCAGCCTGTAATGACATGTGAAGCTTTTAGGGTGGTATTAACATTGGATTTTTCTGTGTATGTCCTGTAGATTTGCCAAGAATTATTACATTTCATAGAAGGCCTTCGTATACCCCTGCAATAGGTAGGCAATTAAATCCTCTGTAAATTATCTGCACTTGTTTTAGGTACTGTTCCTGTTTAGACCTTGAAATCTCAGATGAACTTCTAAGTCAGGCTTAAAACATTCACTCTTCTGTGTTTGCTTCTCATAATCTTTACTGTGAATTTTAAAAATCACTTTTAATGGTGTTGACCCTCCCACAATAATTAGCAACCCCCTCATTTAAAGAGAACTGATGAACAAAAAAATATGGAGGAAAGCCACCCAATAGGTTCAACTGTATTAGCAGACTCTTGGAAGTGCTGTTTTGTTCATGTATATATATACATACCTTGTGATCCATGAAAGAAACTTCAGTTTCAGACAAGTAATTCTCCTGCCATATTAATCTCTTTTCTTGAAACTCCTCTGCAATCCAGATGCCCTTTGTGCTGGACTTGGGGTGGAAGGAGGGTGTTGATTGGGCAGAGGTATCCTCCATCTGCAGTGTTGAATGTGCAGGTGGGTGGAGGGCTTCCTTGGGGTACCTGCTAGCAGAAGCCCACCAAAAGCCCTGAAACAGGCAGAGGCAGATTTAGGGAAGCGCAACCGGTTTGGTTGCACTGGGCATGGAGCCTCAGGAGGCACCCCAACTGTGATGTAGAATGAAAGGGGGGGGCACCAAATGTTGGCATTGCGCAGGGCATCACTGAAATTTGAGACTTCAATGAAACAGGGCAGAGAGGGGCTGAGCCAGCTATGATCCCGCAAAGCCAGAGGAAAGCAATATATGATTATGTGTAAGATATTTATTTCATAAATTGCTGCAGATTGCCTCCTGATCTGGACTGGGAACCTGTCATGGGAATTAGAGGCCTTTAGCCCTTTTCTTCCAGTGAAATCCAGACCTGGATTGTGGCTTCACACCTGCAATCTGCATTAGGAAAAGTATCGGGAACATTTTACGCTTCCAAAATGCAAATGCCAGGGTGGGTGGATCCAGATTGGGACTACAATGGGAGGCAAAGGATTAAAGCAGAGATGAGGAACCTCAAGCCCCAGAGGTGAAATGCAGCCCTCCAAGCCTCTCTGTCAGACCTTTGGGACGCTACTCAAGCCGCAGCCCCTCCCCAGCCACACCTGTTACTGGCCCCGCTCTGCACCCTCTTTTGAGAGTTTTTGCCTAGCTGGAATGTGTCGTTGAACTCTGATAATGCCTCTTGCTTGCCTGAATGGAGGCTAGGCAGGCAGAACATGCTGAGCTGATCCAGCAAATCAGGCAAGCTTCTGAATTTGTTCTCAGAGCTTTTGGATACCCTGATGTTCTGCATGGTCAGTTCTGTCTCCAGTGAACTCCAGTTCTTAGTCTGGCCACTACAATTCTACTGGCCTATGCTGGGGTCACACGACTGTAAAGTTCCACTGGCATACTTATCCAAACAAAGCAAGTGAGGTTTCAAGCTGATGGGTTGTCAAACTGAGGGTAGTCCTTTAAGAATTAGAGAAGAAAATCTTCATGGATGCTAGCCAGTCTTCAAGTGGTCCAGGGCACATGGTTTCTAGACAAGTCTGAACTATCAAACCAAATTAGCAGAATAAAATGTCTGTTCCTTTTATTTAAATATGTACATTAATCTAACATAATATTGAGATAAAACCACAAATGTTTATTTTACAAAGAGAAAATACTTGCGGGCATTTTGCTAGGGAGCTTAATTATGAATAAATAGTAATTGGCCCTTTTCTATTCAATAATTTCTTCAGTTCCTTCTCTTCAACTTTCTAGGTGCCCTGGCACTTACACTCTTCACCAAACTATGGTTATCATTGAGCTGTCTCTCCTTCCATTTAGATTACCAGAGAGAATGTTTCAGCTTAAGATATACCCTCCTGTTGAGAGCATATGAATTAGGGTTTTGCTAGCTGTTCTCCTTTTCTGACTTTTTAAATCAAAACGTATTTCTACAAAAAACTCTAAACTGAGTAAATGTTCGCCGTTTTCTGTCATCTGCTGCTGTTTCAATGCCATTTTGTTTCATTTTTAGGCTGTCTTCTTTTTAGGTATAGTTTCACTTACTATTCTACACTGTCAATAATCACACGCTAAACAGGATGTAGTCAGGACACTTAGTATGCAGCTGATTTGGCTATGTGATTACATCATTAATAGCAAAATAAGCTAATTCAATTCATAATGTGGGAATTTCCTGAATTAATGAAAAATCCCCAAGGTGAAATATATTTTTCAGTGTGAGAAATATTTGTGAAAGTGCTCTACTGCAGCTCAGCTGAAACACATATACTGTAGCCCAAACCTGCACCAGTACTTGTTAATGTAAGAACAATTAAATGTGAATTCTTAAAGTTTAAGTGAAGAAACAAACTTTTAAAAACAACAACATTTTTGTGTTCTTTGCTAATATACTTACTGCATATTTCCTTATACTGCATGGTGTCCACATTTATTTTCATTCTGGTTCAAAAGTGACCACCCACTGACCAATTTACTGTTCAATTAAAGTATCAAATGAGAAAATGAGTGCACAGTTTGAGAAATATTGTTTGGGTTGAGCGTGTAATTTTTCCATACTAAACTAGCATCAGCTTGTGTTGAAATGAGGTTGCTTGTATAGTATGCATTCTTGCTACTGTATTCTTTATAGCAGCAATCTTATTTTGCCTTCTTGGGAGTAAAGGTAATGTAGAGTTCTCAGGTTTTATAATAATGACGTTTTTCATTCCTTCAAAAGATTGAGTTTCAGTGAAAGCATAGTAAACATAATAAAAAGCATACAAAGATCTTGTCAGGTAAAATGTCTTCACATTTTGTCAAAAACCAAAGTCCAGATTATGCATGTTTAGGATAGAATGAAATTCATGTAAAATGTTTGACTTTTTAACCCTTTTCAGCATATATGGTATGGTTGATGCTACTGCTAAATGACTAATCATTATAATCCTGTTGTGTTAAAATGCAGTCAATTGTGAAAAATTACAATGCATTTAAAACATTATTTACTTCTATATGCATTAGTCCTTTCATTGTCATGTTATGAGTTTTGTTTGCTTTTTGCATTAAAATGTTTCCTTGATCTAGCTTAAGTAATTATAACTGTGATGTTGAAACAAGCAAGCCATGCATCTGCTTCAATCTAAGCCTTGGCTAAGGCTTTACTGACTCAGGAATGTACCATTTTATTTTATTTTATTTTATTTTATTTTATTTTATTTTATTTGGAAAATGAAAGAAGTTAAGGTTAATATGCTTTCAATAGGATGACAGGAACAAATTCTGAGCTTCTTGAACAATATTTATCAGTTTCTTAGTTGTGTGAACTAATGCTTAACTCAGATTCAGTATTTATGATTTCAGGAAGAAAAATCCCAAATGTTGGGCTTCATGAACTGCATAAAATAAAGTGTTTTTTAATGTCCCCCACCCCGCTCCTTTGAGGCTTGCACTGGGCTTTAGCTCACACATTCTCATTAACATTCTAGCTCTGTATTGCCATTGCTTCTTCCTAGCTTACCAGCTGTTCCTGCTGCTAGTTACAATGTCTGATGTGTTCAGATCACTGGGTTCCTGTACTCACCACAGAGAAGAGACAGTCTTTCCATTGGGGATATCCACGTGTCTGCCTGTCAGCAATGGCACCGAATAAAGTAATAGGTCCTCGCATGGCATATGGTGTCTGGGTTCATACAAGATGCAAAACTATTCTGCCGCTAATGCACAATGACTCATAGCATTGCTAATTTTTCTAACAAAAGCGCACTCCCACACCCACACTTTTAACCCCTCAGGCTAAAAAGCTTCTGCTTTAATCACAAATCTTTGCAAATGTAAAGAGTGAACTTCTAGGCCAAATGTGAAAGATTTGACTGTACATCTGATTAAGTGAAAAGTGAAAAATTTACTCAAAAGGAAAGTGTAATTAAAAAAAAAATCTAAATCACACAGTTATATTAGAGATTTACATATAGTTGACTAGCATTGTTCCATTGTGAGTAGCAGAAGTGGATTTATGTCATTATAATACTTTGGAAACCACTTTCCCACAAACTATCTTTAATAAGAGTGAGTTTCTGCAAATGAAGTTTCCAGCTGGGTATGTGTGCTTATACCCAACCACCTTTTTAAATGGGCAACTTTACTGCAATAGCACAAACCCTTGGTGTCACTGCAGCTAACAAGACATCCAGACCATGGGGAGGAAGTCATAGAGGCGTAATCCTCCACTTGCCAGGAAAGCAGGTCCACCTCACATATACAAACTTGGCAAGTGCCTGGGATGCCGAAATTCCAGAAGTGCCTCAGCTATGTAAATGCACTGAGGAGGGAAAAGTTGCTGCCTATTCTTTTGAAGGAGATAATGTAGAGCTATATTATCAGTTTTGCTCATACTAGGACCATTGAAATTAATGGGCATGCTTATATTAGGCTTGTTTGTTTTAATGAGTGTACTCTGATTTTTAAAAAATTGAATACCACCCCTTGACTTTACATGAATGGTAAGAAGTTGTGCAAATACGTCACTTTTCCCCCAGAGGTTGGGATGGACTATTTATTCTTAATTATGTTTTGCGTTGCCTGTTGTTCTTTGTTTTACCATGCTTGACATATTACAATGATTATTCAGCCCATCTTATAGGTATCTCTAATTGTGATTGATGTGTAATCATTCATTTTATTGAGCTCATTAAGGACTGCAAACCTCTGTACAACTTACAGTAATTAGAACCCAGATAGCCATTCCATCTGTTCCACAAGCACTGTTTAATTAATGAACTCTTAATGTGTTCTTTGCCCTATAAAAGACATGTAGTAATTTTCCAATTGTTGAATAGGACTTCAGTGCCAACAATTTGTACAAGTTTAAAACAATTTTTTGGTATTAGTATTCTTTCTCACCTCCTGCTCCCCCTTCCACACACAAAGCAATGTTGTTGAAGCAAAGAACATCGCATATTCACTGTAGTTATAAGGTGGATCTGCCAGTTACACCATGTACATTTTTTAAAAAATACAGTGCTGTGTCAATACCTGAGAGAACTGTCAATACTGATAAAGGAGACTTGACAACATCACTAAAATTTAAAATATTTCCTTATCCAGGTATTCTTCTAGTATGAGATTATTGTCAGAAGGTAGCTCTGGTTCCTACTAGGATTGGAGAATTGGTTATTTTCAAATCTACATTATTAGTATTTCCCCCCTGTATATAGAGTACAATCAAATCTTATGCAAGGGTTCAGTTCCAAGGGTTCTGCATATACACAAAGAATTGTGTATACCAAAACCCGGGGGGGGGGGGGGAGAGAATCCTCAGTCCTCCCAGAACCACGGCCCCAAGCAGGCTTTTCCCCACCAAGGAAGTGCTTTTCATCTCAAGACATTTCTAGGGCAGCGATTGTGCATGACTTTCCTATGAAGAAAGTTTCTTCTCTGCCCCAAATAGCCAATTAGAAGAATTGCCAATTCAGCATAACAGTCAAAAATAAATAATTTTCTGTATCAATTCAATTCCATTGAGATTAGATTGTATATGTCTCTTACCCATAAACACTCGCATTCAAAGCAACCCACAATACGAGTGAGGGGAAAAACAGAAAACATAGCAAATTAATAAACATACAAATTGTGTCAATATAGCAGTACAAAATTTCAGTATGATAGTATAATAACAGATAAAAAAGAAAATTAATGTATAAAAACAGCAATAGCAAATTTTAACAATGCCCCAAATATAAATACAGATATGTTGTGATTATGGCCATCACAAATTTACACAGGAGTTAAAAAATAACTGTTTATGCATAGAAGCTTGGCCAGCTTTCTCCAACATGGTGCCCTCCAGCTGTTGTTGGGTTCCACCAGAGAAGGTGAATTAGGATGGATCCTAGGACCCCTCAACTTGACATAAATTAACCTGGCATAAATTAAGCCAGCAAGAAGGGTAGTTGTAACTCAAACAAACACTATTTTAAAGGGAAAAAAATTCCTTCCAGTAACACCTTAAAGCCCAACTAAGTTAGTTCTTGGTATGAGCTTTCGTGTGCATGCACACTTCTTCAGATACATCTGAAGAAGTGTGCATGCACACGAAAGCTCATACCAAGAACTAACTTAGTTGGTCTTTAAGGTGCTACTGGAAGGAATTTTTTTGTTTTGACTATGGCAGACCAACACGGCTACCTATCTGTAACTGGAACTATTTTAAAGGATTGTTTTCCCTCTGCTGGACTTGGGATGACTCAGTCAGCAGTCACCTGATATTTAGCCTTTGGCTCAGTTGGGGCATATTGACATAGTTTGATCTCCTCCCTTATGACTATCCCCGAAAAGTTTGGAGGGTGACAACAAGAGAACATGTCTTTTCTGTGGTGGCTCCATGATTGTGGAATGCTCTTCCCAGAGAGACTCGCCTGGCACCATCATTACATGTCTTTAGGTACCAGGCAAAAACATTCCTCTTTACCTAGGCCTATGGCTCTTAAATAATCTATGGCCTGTGATATTTTGACGAGTACTCTGGGGTTGCGGCGCTCATCTCACTTTATTGGCCGAGGGAGCTGGCGTACAACCTCCGGGTCATGTGGCCAGCATAAGCCGCTTCTGGTGAACCAGAGCAGTGCACGGAAATGCCATTTACCTTCCCGCCACAGCAGTACCTATTTATCTACTCGTACTGGGCTGCTTTCGAACTTCTAGGTTGGCAGGAGCAGGGACTGAACAACGGGAGCTCACCCCGTCGCGGGGATTCAAACCACCGGCCTTTCAGTTGGCAAGCCCTAGGCTCAGTGGTTTAGACCACAGCACCACCTGCGTCCCATGATAACATTAGGCACGCATAAAACAAGAGAGGAAAGCTTTCTTCTGACCCCTTGATTCCTTGAATTGGGGGCCCTGCATAAGAAACAGTGCAGCCTCAAACATTATATATAACCAGCAACTATTTTGGTGTAATTTTTTTATTATGAAAACTGAAATTTCTGACACTGTATTTTTAGTTTAAAATGACTGCCAATTTGTTTGAGTAGTTGAAAGACTGCAGCACCATCTCTCTGCATGACGTTTATTTTATTGTTGGCAAAGATGTCCTTGTGCTGTGCATTCTCATTTGTGTCGGAAATGGAATTCAGTTCAGTTCATGAATAGATTGTCAAAAAGATTAAAGTGTATGCTGTGCCATTTTTTACAGAAGAGTGCCTTTGATGTGCTAATGTTCATTTTCATTCCTTTCATTCAAAAGTGCTGGTCATTGTTTTGCTCTGAAGATTGTCTGCTTCATATATGCACATTCTACTAGCTCTGTAGTCAAATCTTGCTTCAGCTTGAAGGAATATAAACAAGTGGTCATAGTTAATCTTGAAATATGGTGGCATCAAATAATTTCCAACCAAGAAGATGCCTATCAAAGAACACCTGGAACTTTTGTTAAATTAAACGTTGAGAGTAACGTTGAGGCTTAATACTGTAGCAGAGCATGGAAGTATCTGTGGTTTCCCCCAGTTCTGTGTACTGCCTCATTCAATACATTGTTACAGCTGTGTCCATTAAAAAAATGTCCAAGGAATCGTAAAATGCTATAATTTACAAAAGGGACGGTCAATGTGGTGCCTTCCAGGTGAACAGTGCAAGTATCTCTAACCTTTTCAGACCGTAACATGTTTTAGGGGACTCATTTCTTAATATTTTATCATGTATTTGCATGGTGGCAGTGGTCCTGTTGTGACCCACCTGGAATTAGGCAGTAACCCATCAGCTGAAGCCCAGTGCTGTAGTAGATGCTATACACAACGCCTGTTCCTTTAGTTATGAAAAGTCACAGTGTGGCGCACAGGTCTTTTCACGTCCTTGAGCATATTTGTTGCCTAATCGTTTACTTACATCAGTAGCTGGCAGAATAACAACAACAACAACAACATTTTATTATTTGTACCCCACCCATCTGGCTGGGTTTCCCCAGCCACTCTGGGCAGCTTCCAAAAAAGATTAAAAATACATTGAAATGTCACATGTTAAAAACTTCCCTAAATAGGGCTGCCTTCAGATGTCTTCTAAATGTCAGGTTTATCTCTCTGATGGGAAGGCATTCCACAGGACGGGCGCCACTACCGAGAAGGCCTTCTGCCTGGTTCCCTGTAGCTTTGCTTCTTGCAGTGAGGGAACTGCCAGAAGGCCCTCGGAGCTGGACCTCAGTGTCTGGGCAGAACGATGGGGGTGTAGATGCTCCTTCAGGTATACTGGACCGAGGCCGTTTAGGGCTTTAAAGGTCAGCACCAACACTTTGAATGGTGCTTGGAAACATACTGGGAGCCAATGTAGGTCTTTCAGGACCGGTGTTATATGGTCTTGGTGGCCGCTCCCAGCCATCAGTCTAGCTGCCACATTCTGGATTAGTTGTAGTTTCCAGGTCACCTTCAAAGGTAGCCCCACGTAGAGCGCATTGCAGTAGTCCAAGTGGGAGATAATTAGGGCATGCACCACTCTGGTGAGACAGTCTGAGGACAGATGGGGTCTCAGCCTGCATACCAGATGGAGCTGGTAGACAGCTGCCCTGGACACAGAATTGACCTGCGCCTCCATGGACAGCTGTGAGTCCAAAATGACTCCCAGGCTGCGCACCTGGTTCTTCAGGGGCACAGTTACCCCATTCAGAACCAGGTAGTCCTCCACACCAGCCGGCCCCCTGATCCCCAAGAACAGTACTTCTGTCTTGTCAGGATTCAACCTCAATCCATTAGCCGCCATCCATCCTCCAACCGCCTCCAGGCACTCACACAGGACCTTCACTGCCTTCACTGGTTCCAATTTAAAAGAGAGGTAGAGTTGGGTATCATCCACATATTGATGGACACCCAGCCCAAACCCTCTGATGATCTGTCCCAGCGGCTTCATGTAGATGTTAAAAAGCATGGGGGAAAGGACGGAACCCTGAGGCACCCCACAAGTGAGAGCCCAGGAGTCTGAACACTTATCCCCCACCACCACTTTCTGGACACGTCCCAGGAGGAAGGAGTGGAACCACTGTATAACAGTGCCCCCAGCTCCTCTAGACAGGCCAGAAGGATGTTGTTATTGATTGTATCAATCGGTTAAAACCTGGGTGTGAGCTCTCTCCTAGCACCCTTCACTGGGTGCTTGGTCACCACATAGGTTGTATGTGGCACTACAGTAAGATTGAATGACATGAGAGTTTAGATTTCTTATTCTGGATTTGTAACAACAACCTGAAGAATGAAAAAAAAATTCATTCGCTGCCATGTTGAGATTTCCACCAATAGGTATCCTACAAGATACCTGAGTTTGCTTGAGAACCTGAGATGTGGGGATAGCATGATATGGGTGGCCTGGCAGCTCAAAATGTGATGTGGAATGGAGAAGCATCTTCCAGCACACCACTTCTTGCCTTCACATTGCACCCACTCAGCACCACTGTGCAACAGAAAACAGTGAGTTAAGATTTGTGAGCTAGGTTCTAAAACTTGATATTCTATGTAGCAATCAACTCTTGATATTCTATGTGGGCAATCAACTCTTTATTTCTTAAAACTTGTACACTGCTTAGTAAAGGGACGCAGGGGTTGCTGTGGTCTAAACCACCAAACCTCTTGGGCGTGTTGATCGCAAGGTTGGCAGTTCGAATCTACATGACGGGGTGAGCTCCCCTTGCTCTGTCCCAGCTCCTGCCAACCTAGCAGTTCAAATGCATACCAGCGCAAGTAGATAAATAGGTACTGCTGCGGTGGGAAGGTAAGCGGTGTTTCTGTGCACTCTGGCTTCTGTCACGGTGTTCCGTTGCGCCAGAAGCGGTTTAGTCATGCTGGCCACATGATCCGGAAAGCTGTCTGTGGACAAACGCTGGCTCCCTTGGTCTGAGAGCAGAGATTAGTGCCACACCCCATAGTTGAATTCGACTGGACTTAACTGTCTAGGCATCCTTTACCTTACCCTTACCTTTACCTTTACACTACTTGATTGTAAAAAACCTCAAACTCTTGCACACCATGGCTTCGGAGAGATAGCAGGATTTACTAGGTGGGTCCAGGAGGTGGTAAATATGGCAGGGGATAGTTCCTTCTGCCTTGAAGGAGATGGTGGTACAGCCCCTCATGAAGTCCTTCCTGGACCCAGAGGTATGTGACAACTACTACCCACTCATAAATATCCCCTTTTGTGGCAAGTTACTTGAGGTGGTAGCCATTGAGCTTCAGACTCCCTTGGAAGAAGCAGATTATGTATATCCATTTCAGGCCCAGTTTTGGTTGGCCCGGTTAACCAATATCAGGAGGACAGGGCAAGGTTGTAAATTTTCCTTGCTCTCTCAGCAGTTTTTGATGCCATTTACCATGGTATCCTCCAGGGGTTGGAACCTGTAAATGCAGTGATATGATGGCTCCAGTCCTACCTGTGGGACCCTATCCAGGGAGGTCCTGCAGTTCACCTGCATGGCACCTATGCTGTGGGGCCCTGAGTGCTCCATCTTGTTCCCCACTATATGAAGGCACTGGACATGTTGATTAGGGGACTTGATTGCAGCGTCATCAGTATGTGAATGACCCCCACCTTTATTCCTCACTCTCTTCTGAGCCAGGTGAGGCCATGCAGTTGCTGGATCATGTCCTGCTTGTGTGCTTCCCATAGGCATCTGGTTGGCCACTGTGAAACAGGATGCCAGACTGATTGGGTCACTGACCTATTCCAGCAGGACTTTTCTCTGGTTCTTATTGCTTAGAGGCTGCAGCTGCTGCAAAATGCATCTGCCAAATTGTTGGCTGGTTCAGCTGCTTGGAACCATAGTCCTGAAGAGTTTGCATTGGCTAACTACATGTTGCTGAGCTTAATTCAAGGTTTTAGTGCTTTTGTACAAAGCCCTGAATGAATTAGGATCTAGTTATCTGAAGAAGTGCCTCTCCTGGCCTCGTGTTAAGATGTGTTGGCAGGCCCTTTATGTTGCTTCAACCCTAACTGAAGTCCAAAGTCTTCTTAGTGCTGACATCCTAACTGTGGAAGGTACTTCCACCCTTGAAGTACAACTGGTATGGGCACTGTAGTTTTCAGCACCAGCCCAGGGAGCCAACTTGAATATAATATTGGGGGGCCAGGTAAGCTCTGCCTCACATAATTGATCACATGGTGTGGTACACTCAGCATTTGAATGGCAATGCCCATTAACTGGGGGGAGCTGGCCTCCTCTAATATTTTATGGGGGTCGAAGGGACCTTGGCCCCTAGGAGCTGGTTCTCATGGCACCAGCTGAAAATCAGTATATTCCTCCAGTCCTTTGATGGGGATGTGAGTAGCTACAGAGCCACTCATTTTTATTATAGGGACAGGAGGAGATTCCACAAGTGTAAAATTTATTTTGCTGACTGAGCTTACTGTGCCGATTTGTATTGTTTTGTGTGAATGTGATTGCTTGTCACAAACGGTGGGATATCTATTTTACAAATAAATAAAATGTGTTGAGAGCTTAATCAAATGCAAATAAGAAATTAGAATAGGAAATGTTTTTAATGTTTTGAGCTCGTAACATGTTGGATCAAATCATTGTGGAAACAGTGCAGATTATATTTTTATCTACATATATATCTGCTACAATCAAGAAATATTTTAATTTAAATGAGTTAAATAAAATAAAAGTAAGCAACAATTAACAACATTCATACTGTGTTTTAATGCATAAAAGATGTTCATGCGGTTCTTGTTAACTTTAGAAAGACTAGCTAGTGTAATTGAAGTGTAACCACCTGGTAGGAAAATTTTGCAGTTAGCTGCCAAAAAAGACACAGACTCTGAGAGGACCAGGTGTTCTGTCAGGCCTTTCTGATTGTTACTGTGGCGTAAACAGCATGGGTTCACAGTATGGCTAGGAGACTAGAAGCTGAGGACTTCCCCCCTAAAAGTGATTCTTGTCTTCAGTCAGTGCCTCACTTTAGTATACCAGTAACTCTGTCCCTGAACATCTACTTTACATTGGTTGATGCAGCAGCCTTGTTCACGTCATACTAAGGCAAACCAAACCATGGCCTAATACAAATGCACAGGCCCCAGGAGAAACCCACACTAAGTCATTGTTTAGCTTGGTGACCCATGCAAGCCAGGCAATGTAAAAGAAAGCAACATTCGAACAGAAAAAGCTATACAGAACATCAACAGAACAGTAGCTCCAAATGTCTTAGATAGGTGAGCCAAGTGTTCCAAGGTTGTGCTGGCGACCTTCTGTATTCTCAAGAGCTGTTTTATTTTTAGGTAGCAGTCTAGAAACCACAAGTAACTCACACACCCCATTACATCAATACTTATATTTGTGTAATTGCTAATAGGTTAGGTCTGGCATATAGGCTTTCTGCTGCTATTGCTGATGAAGAGAAAATCTCAAGGTTGATTGAGCTGGGAGCACATTCCTTCATGGTCCCAGATATGATCAGTCAAATATTTAAAAACGAGAAGTGGGAGGTGGCAACTCACAGTGAGTCACAACAGTGGCACTCAAATATAAAATCAAGGGTCTCTCAAATTTCTCCAACTGGCTTTAACCTAGTGGCATTCTTATATTTGCCCTTCTAATGGTTAAAAGGTATCCTTTGATTTCAAACCTGAATTGGTTACTGTCTAGTTCACAGATGGCGAGTCCATTGGCCCTTTTTGGCCCACAAAGCAGTTTCATTCACCTTTAAAAATCAAATGATGTATTTTGGGATAGAGGAGTATATTTTCTTCTCGGGAGTCTGTCAAGGAAAATATATTGGTAATGCTTCCAAATGACAAATAAGCAGCTGCATGAAACATAATAAACTTGTTAGAAAGGTCATTAACTTGCTAGCAAATTTTGAAAAATATGTATTTCATCAAGGCTGTTGAAAAATTAAAAGTCAAAGATGTAAGGTTTGGTTTCTGTTATATGTATTAATTATCATTCAGTTATCACCAAGCAGGTTATTAAATAACAAACTATATAATTGCAGAACATGGCCAGCAGTGGCTGTACATGCACTGATTTATCTTCAGTTTGCTTTAATTCTGGACCTTTGGAATGAGCATGCAGCCTTTTTCTGACAATGGTGTCCTTTCAGCCTTGCATGAGAATCGACACCTGCTTTGCACATAGGCAAATATTACAGGTGTCAAAGCCCCCTTAGTACTTGTATATCTGGGAAGTTACCATGGCAGACTTCACAATCATGCTACCTAATTGAAAACTGTAAGTCACATTAAGATCTCACTTGATACGCCTTACGTGTTGGAAAACTCATTAATTCCTGTTGCATCTTAGCAAAGCTTAATTTAACAAGCTGTTGTTTATGAGATATTAATACCATCATAATGGAATTCGTTCCGGAAGTCTGTTCAACTTCCAAAATGTTCAGAAACCAAAGTGCAGCTACCGGAAGCTCCTGCAGCCAATCAGAAGCCGTGTAAGCTGCATTGGACATTTGGGTTCCAAAGAATTTTCACAAACTAGAACACTCACTTCCGGGTTTGCAGTGCTCGGGAGCCAAAATGTTTGACTTCCAAGGTACGACTATATATATTTTTTCCCCTTGGTTGAGGAAGCTTTACTGTAATGTGGCCTCTCTTGCATTTCAAAATAGACCATCATGCAAGTGGACTAACTGTTCAAGAGGGGTGCCAGAAGTGAAAAATAGTCATCTCTGAAGTATCTGGTAAGGCTGTGTGTACAGCAGCACACCTCCATGTTCAGTTAAGGTTTAGTTTCTAAAGCAAATACATTACTATTGTATTAGTCCAGTCATTTTAAAATTGATAATATTTGAATATAAAACATCCATCACATAACCGTATATTAAAATTAGACAAAATAGAACACAAACTACACCAAAATTAGATATAAGCAAATATCCACTGTAGATAATTAGTATCAAGGGAAGCTTTCACCCCCCAAAAAATTGTTGGTGAAAGTTATGCAGAGACATTGTCTGGTGCAGTTCTTTGGGCTGGGAACCACTGTGGAAAACCCTAATGGCTTTTTGCTGTTTAAACTAAAGAACAAGGGGAGCTTGGGGAAAATCCTGTATTAGTGCAGCATGCTTTTGAGCAGTTGTTGGTATCTGTCTGTCTTGAGAGACAATGGAGTGAGCTTCCAGGTGTGAAGTCAAACTACTCTGTTAGCAGCACCCAAGTGACCTCCCCATGGTGCAAGCCCGGGCAGAATGGGTGTAGCCAGGATTTTTGTGGGGGGGGCAGAACCTCAGTTAAGTATTATTATTGATTTGGGGGGCAGCTGCACCCCTCCCCCCCCCCCGGTTACGCCCATGCCAGGCAATGTGGATGGAGGTCCTGGGCTGCCCAGATGACAAATCTAAAGACTTATTAGTACATAACCAAAGGCACCCAAGGTTCCTGAGTGCTCATATTTCTGGGAAATTAAGTTGGTTGGATCCAAACTGGCAGTTGTGTAGAAGATCCATGATCAAGATATTCTGCTTTAAATAATAATAAGAATAATAAGCTATGCAATAATGCTGATGTGAAGATCAGAGAAACAATGGGAGAGAATGTTCCTTTAGCTCCCTTATTGTTTGCCTGATCTAAATTGCTCCTTCTCCAAGTTGCTGTTTGCTCCACTAGGAATAGGAAAGATAGAGCTACAGGTACTGTAGCTATCTTTTCTCCCTCTATAGTAAATAGCAGCTTCACCTGAGCAGCACAGTTTACATAAAAGAAATAGTTAAATATCTTCTATGAGTCCCACTCCTCTATATTCAAAGCAACCTACTGAAACAGTAGAGTGAGAGTCCTAATCACTGATATCCTGTATCATTTACAGATAGGTAGCCGTGTTGGTCTGCCATAGTCAAAACAAAAAAAATTCCTTCCAGTAGCACCTTAAAGACCAACTAAGTCAGTTCTTGGTATGAGCTTTCGTGTGCATGCACACTTCTTCAGATACACTGAAGAAGTGTATCTGAAGAAGTGTGCATGCACACGAAAGCTCATACCAAGAACTGACTTAGTTGGTCTTTAAGGTGCTACTGGAAGGAATTTTTTTTATCCTGTATCATATCTTCTTTGGTCATCAGATGGAGATCTTTGGGTGAGTGAAAGGGTGGGCAAAGATGTTTATTGGCAATAATTTAATGCATGCTATATAGGACATTCATATACTTTGACCCAAACCTGAAAGTGTCAATGGAGCAGGGGGGGATTGGGGGGAGTGACCTTTACCTCTCAAACTCATTCTTAATTTCCTATTTCAGATAAGTTATCTGTTAAGCACTGTCGAATTGCACTTATCCCAAGTGCATACAGAATTCCCCCAAAAGATTTTCAGTTAAAACTACACAGTTGTGGTTGCTACTGGACCATAACCAAGGTTGTGTACTTTGCATTCAAAGTTTCACATCTAAATAACCTGTGAAGGATACTTTTTAAGAATATGACACGGTGAATTTATTTACAGTGCTTGGTTCAGTCTTCTGATTGCTGTAAAATTATGTTGAAATAATGTCCACAGTCTCTCCAATACCTTTTGTTTAAATCATGTTAATTTTTACAGGTTAATGTGGTATCATTCTTCTTTGAGTTTTCTGCCTTTCATATAACCACCATAGTTTTGTGAGGTTTGTGACTGCAATCACATATTTAAAGTACCTGTGTTAAACAGATTTGTTAATTCCAGTATTCATAGCTAAATGGCAGGTAGGGTAGACTAAAGGGTAGACTAAAGTTCATTTTGTCTCACACAGCATGATTTTCTCCTCTTTCCATTACCCTTGTCTCACTTTCTCCTCACTAATTTTCAAAACGACCTTGACAGATTAGAGAACTGGGCCAAAACAAACAAGATGAATTTTAACGGAGAAATGTAAAGTATTGCACTTGGGCAAAAAAAAATGAGAGGCACAAATACAAGATGGGTGACACCTGGCTTGAGAGCAGTACATGTGAAAAGGATCTAGGAGTCTTGGTTGACCACAAACTTGACATGAGCCAACAGTGTGACGCGGCAGCTAAAAAAGCCAATGCAATTCTGGGCTGCATCAATAGGAGTATAGCATCTAGATCAAGGGAAGTAATAGTGCCACTGTATTCTGCTCTGGTCAGACCTCACCTGGAGTACTGTGTCCAGTTCTGGGCACCACAGTTCAAGAAGGACACTGGAACGTGTCCAGAGGAGGGCAACCAAAATGGTCAAAGGCCTGGAAACGATGCCTTATGAGGAACGGCTAAGGGAGCTGGGCATGTTTAGCCTGGAGAAGAGGAGGTTAAGGGGTGATATGATAGCCATGTTCAAATATATAAAAGGATGTCACATAGAGGAGGGAGAAAGGTTGTTTTCTGCTGCTCCAGAGAAGCAGACACGGAGCAATGGATCCAAACTACAAGAAAGAAGATTCCACCTAAACATTAGGAAGAACTTCCTGACAGTAAGAGCTGTTTGACAGTGGAATTTGCTGCCAAGGAGTGTGGTGGAGTCTCCTTCTTTGGAGGTCTTTAAGCAGAGGCTTGACAACCATATGTCAGCTGTGCTCTGATGGTGTTTCCTGCTTGGCAGGGGGTTGGACTCGATGGCCCTTGTGGTCTCTTCCAGCTCTATGATTCTATGATTCTATCATCTGTAAAAAAAATAATGTATTCATCACAAGGGTGCCTCTAGGCATCATGTGGCTTAGTGGAGAAAATAGTTGCTATTCTTATTCCAGCAGACATCAACCCACCTAAAAAAATTACTGCTGTGAGTACCATGGGTAGTATTCATTGGGTGATGAGTATCAATAAAGTTAGCAAAGAGTAGACCTTAGTTTGTCTCTCTGTTACAGAAAACACTATAAAACTATCTGTGTTCTTAGTTACTTAATGTCTACAAAACTAGTTATCTGGCACAGAATGGACAGAAACCAGGATAAAACATTAACATGTTAAAGAAAGGAGGAATAAGAGGAATTAGGGAGCACTGCTGTTGCATGTTGCTCCCTACCTTGTGGGTGTGCAGGAAGGCTTTATTCAAATTGCTTTTTGATTGGAAAATCTCTCTTCTTTATGGTAGAAGAAACGGATCAATGTAAGCAAACATCTAGGTATTCAGCAAATTTGTTGATTTCCAAATATTGTCAGGAAGGGATGCAGTTGCTCATCATTTTTTTTACTCATGAACATTTTTATATGCTTTAACATTATTAATTTTATTACAACTTGAATTAATTTGCCAGTCTTGCTGCCTTAGGGTGCAGTGTTTAAATTATACATGAGCATTTCCTCCATTTATTATGCTGGATATGAAGTCTTTTTCATGGGATTTTATTAGGCGCAGCATGAAAAGAATTTCCAGTTTATCTGCCTCCGTTGAACTGAGCCCATGAGCAGACTGCATACTGCAAGGGCCAAAGAGGAATTGAGAGTGGATGGCGGGTCCACAGAGGTCCACAGGCTCAGGTGGTTTACAGCCATAAGTTTAGCTTAGCTCTTCCAGTAATTTGTCACGCCTTGGTCTTCTCCTGCTGCGCCAGCACGTGCCAGCTTAGAGACAGAAAGTCTGTGCACCAGACGGCCACTCAGGCCTAACATCCTGCTGTTCAGGACCAGCGGCTTGCTGTGTCAGTGTGGAATAGAGAGCCCTGGCAACAGCCAAGTGCTGAGCAGAATAAGCATGTTCATAATGAGATGTGAATGACATCAGTCAGTCCCTTTAGAAGAGGTGCTAGGCGTGTGCCTCCTCTCATAGGAAGTTTGGGAGCCTATTCATTAACAAGAGTCACCAGGAGTTCAGCGAAGCAACCCCAAATACACTGAGACTAGTGCTTGTACTGTCTGGAATGGGTTTTGAAAGCAGAAAGCAAGTAAAAATGTCATCAGGTATATTTTGCAAAATGCCATGCTCACTTTCATTCCTAAAGACACAAAGTTATTTGAAATATGTTTTCATTTTGGGGCCCTTCCATGTCAGGTTCCTTAATGTGGTGATCAGTTCACTTGGATACTACACTGTATAGCTGAAAAGGACTGCTGGGATTCTCCTCAAGGGCATACCTTTCAAACAACGATAATGACACTTTTCAGTTCAGATGGTAGGAGTCACATAAAACTAAGCTCTTTTCTCATATTTAAAAATACTAGGAAACTCTGGAAACTTGTTTCTAAACTGAGTGACAGGGAATGACATTTCATACTGGCTGATTGATTGTTTAATTCACAAAGTTGTGTGTGAGATACTTCAATCTGTTGCAGATTTTTTTCCCCAAAATGTTACCCTGTTGTTTGAAGTGCATGATTCACCTTCAAAGAAAAGAGAAGCTGCACACAAAGAGAGAGATTTGCTCTCCCCCCTTCGAAAAGCTATCACAAGCGGGGGTCCTATTAAGACAGCTGGAAAGTTGCTTCAGCATGTTACGCTTGTAAGTTTTATTGGTGACTGGTTTTTGATTATGCATTTGAACGGCGCGTGTTCCAGGTTGCCGCGTTTTAATTAAAAGGCAATACTGTTGGTTTTAGATGCTTTGTTGTCAGCATAATTAAGACTGAAGTGTATACATGCTCTATTTTTTTAAAAAAAGAGAATTGAATCCATCATGAAATAAGAAATTTCAGATGCGTCAAATGAATCTTCTGAAAAAGCTTTAAATATGACTTTATTATACTTTAGTATACTTCGATATTCTTATGAATAATAGGTGTTTTCATACTTTAATTTTTCTTATCCTTTTCTTTAAAGTTTAAATATATTTACATTTTGAAAAAATGATCTATTATATAGGAAAAATATATGTGGGGCTTCTGTTGAGTTTATTGGCTATGGCAATTTTCCTCATGGTTAGTTACACAATTATTTTCATTTCTCATTTATAAAGGTCTCAAATTTATTTTGTCAATCAGCCTTTTTAATGAAGAATGAAAAAACACTACATTCATATAGTGCTTATATTTAGCTGTCAGGAAAATGTTTGGGGTTGGTGTTTTTTAGAAATACATTTTATTGAAGTCCTTAGAATCTTGTAGCTTTGTCAAAACTCTGACAACTGTGGCTTGATTTTAATTGGAAAATGCATAGGTTAAATAGAAGTTTCTTTGGCTATGTATCAGTAAGAGTGCATTTCCTTAACCTGCTCCCAACAGTTATGAGGAAAGAGCTCTGTACCTCGAAGCAATAATCCACAACCACAAAGAAGCCATGACATTTGAGGATTTTGCTGCTCAGGTCTTCTCTCCCTCTCCCAGTTACTCCCTTAGTGGATGTGGTAAGTCTCATCATGTTGTTGTTGTTTTTATTCTTATTATTTTAACCGCTGAGAAGCACTTGAGCAGCAGATGTACACCTGCTTTTCACTGATAAATGGTTGCAAATTTAAGAAGAGCTTTCTCCCTCTGAATTAGCTAATGAATATCAAAAGAAATGATGACATTCATTTTAATTTGTTTTGCATCAGAGCTGTTCACTCAGTTCCTTTCTTCCGCTATCCTGTTAACCCCTGAATCTAGCAAGGTTAATGAACTTTCTCTCACTAATGTGTTCTGGTTCATTCAGGAGTGTGGGCTTCTTGCTGAGCTGAGAATATGTTGTGGAAAAGCTATTCGTGAATCAGTGCATACTAATCGAAAAATAGTTCCTCACAGTAGAAGCCATTGCTCCTAATGCTAAATGGGGATTATGCTTCTGCAATGCTTGGACCAAGGATTAACACTGGGGGGGGGGGTAAGGGCAATGTTTTGTCAGACAATCATAGTGCCAGTGTGGGTGCGTTCTACACATCACAAAGCTTTCAAAGTTAGTTAAATGAGTTTATTTTAATTATATTTACATGTGTGCTTTTTAAAGAGACCTTTTGTTTTGAGGGTTCATTTCATAATCCATTGCTCTCATGTACAAGGAGAACACAAGGTTGACCAGATGGATTTCTAAACATAAATTCCTTTATTCCCTGTTTATACCCATTTTGTGAAACTGACTCTTCCTAATTATATTACGATGCTGCATTGGATTGTTGATGGATTATCTCAAACCCTGGTGAATGTTCTGCGTGTCTGTTTTCTTTCTCTCATTCTAACTGATCTTTATATCTGAACTAAGAAATATAACAGAAATTAAATTTACTGAAATGAATCACTTGACAAATAGAATCAGACACGCATCACTGTTTAACATTACTGGCTTCAGTCCTTGAGCTTTTCGAGCTTTGTTAAGAGATAAGAGGTATTTGCGTGTACTTGTACTGGTCGCCAATAGCAGCAGGCAGAAGGCTTTGGAGATAAGCAAGCTGGCAGAAGCAAAGAGGAACCAGTGCTATTTACATAATCACACCTCTGCTTCCTGGAGAGGCGTCAAGAGACAGGAATGGCCTCTATTGATCTTTGTTGAACTGGAATACTAAACAACATTAGAAAAGCTTATAAGTAAAGCTTTGATTAATATTTTCTTTATTAAAAATGTGGAACAGCTATGAAATAAACCACACACATAAATACTCTTGAGACAAAATTGTGTCATTTGTTGCATAAAAGTATAATTCTTATACTAATTTGGATATTATCAAGAAATTTAGCTGGTTACGCAATTGAAAATAACAACAGAAAGCTCTAATTTTAAAAAAAAAACACCTACTTAAGTCACTTATCATAGCTACCTTTGTGTAGTTCTAGTATGTATTGGACATTGTGAAATAATAAAATTAGATGCATTGGGGTCAGTGAACTAAGAAGCAGTCTTGCATCCTTCTTCAGATTAATAGGTAAAGGTAAAGGGACCCCTGACCATGAGGTCCAGTCGTGACCGACTGGGGTTGCGGCGCTCATCTCACTTTATTGTTGTCCCTGAGAGGGGGCAATGACAATAAAGATATTATTATTATTATTATTATTATTATTATTATTATTATTAGCCGAGAGAGTCGGTGTACAGCTTCCGGGTCATGTGGCCAGCATGACTAAGCCGCTTCTGGCGAACCAGAGCAGCGCACGGAAACACTGTTTACCTTCCCGCCAGAGCGGTACCTATTTATCTACTTGCACTTTGACATGCTTTCAAACTGCTAGGTTAGCAGGAGCTGGGACAGAGCAACAGGTGCTCACCCTGTCACGGGGATTCGAACCACCGACCTTCTGATCGGCAAGTCCTGGGCTCTGTGGTTTAACCCACAGCGCCACCCACGTCCCGCTTCAGATTAATACAAGATGTTAAATAACACACCTGTGTGTTTTGTATAATTCCCTTTTGCTATTCTGAGGTTTAAATAGCTGATCCTTATGGAGTGAGGCTCAACTGCCTACACTAGTTAGAAAATCAGTGATCCAGCACTACTACTATTTTTGTGCATTTAACTTTTTAAAAAGCCTTAAATGTTTAATATCCCACCAAATCAAAACTTTACAACAACTTGCAATTTATATTTTAAAATAATTCAAAGTGCAACAATGTTATAAAAAGATAACTAAAATAGCAGCACAAGCCAACAGCATTAAACAGATTTAAAGAAGATTAGAAGTCTGGCACCAGAAACACATAAGGATTTGGCTCTGCATGAACCTAGTTAGGGAACAAATTCCAGAAATGGGATACACCACTGAAAAGGCCAGTTTCCCCAGTTGGCATTTCTCATCTCCAAAGGCAGAGTTGGAGAACACAGGATTGACAATGACTTCAATATTCAGGCGGATTCCTATGGCATTAGAGGATCGTTTAGATACGCAGATCCTAAGTCATAACCAGATCCTAAATCTCAGGGTTTCTAGAGCAGAAGAATATTAAAAAGGGGGGTGTTCAAATGCAGAAGGTTAGCTGCATCTAGATAAGAAGCTATTTTATAACAGAAGTCATAAGCTTTTTTTCTGAACCCAACTTCTGAAAGTATAAAGAAGAAATTCAGTTGAGCAGTTAAATTTAATCCTATAAAATTCTAATCCATATGTGTGCCTTCATTTAACTTCATTTTGTAAGAGTGTTCAGTGCTTGGTGGGCTAAATACAACGCGCCCAGCCTGACCTGAGGGGCGGAGAGAGGCTGCGGGCACAATGCTCCTAGCTGCAGCTCCTCCATCCCCTGAGTCAAGCCTGGGAAGGGGGAAAGAGGCAAGATGCAGCTGGCTCCTTCTGCCCCCTGCCCCTTTGGGGCACGCCCCGCTCCGCCACTGGCTGAATATATCCATAAACAGCATGGGGGAACCCACTTGCGTCAGAAAACATGAGGATAACTTAAAATGCACATGTATTATGTAGAAGATGCATAAAAGTTTCTCTATGATACATGACTTTAGTGTTTTTATATTTGACCCAGTTAGTTGACTATATGCGAAATATGAGTTAGCAGAGCAGTGCAAAGGATAATGCAATTCTAGACTGCATCAACGGAAGTAATGGTACCACTCTATTCTCCCCAGCCCACTGGGTTTAGCTCCCATAGGAAAAAACAGTATTTGTACTATAACAGCTAATACACACATGCATAATTGTGTAGTTGTGGTAAGCCTTAGTAACAGAAACAATGTTCCATAAAAGTTCAAATAACTCAACAGTAACCAGATGTTGTTAGCTGGAGTTTATGGAGTTTGTAATCTAAGTATGTCCAATTGTCAGGGATGCTGAATGTAATCCAACAATATCTGGATTGTAATCCAGATTGAAGTGTTGTCAAGATGCAGATGTTACCTGTCAGGGGCTCAGGAGCAGAGGCACAGGGGAGAGAGGAAATGGAGAGCGAAGGGGAAGAATCTGAGGGCAGCGTAGGAGAAGATGACAGTGGCCCGAGAGATTCCATGAGCCTCTCCAGCGAATCAGAAGATTCACAGAAGGGGGCGCCGGTGGCCAGGGCAAGGGGGATCCCAAGGGGGACACTCCAGAAGCAAGGGGCCAGCGGGGACTCCCAGAGCAGCAGTTGGAGATCAGGACCAACTTCCCCACCAGAGCGTAGTGGGGGGGAAGAGTCCCAGGTATCGGGGCCAGCGTCTCCTCCAGCAGGGAGAGAAGATGAGTCAGGGCTGACCACGCCTCCATCGGAGAGTCAGGGAACGGAGGGGAGGTCAGGTCCAGCTAGCCTCCCGGAAGAGGGAAGCAGTGACAGAAGCAGTGTAACCGTCAGGAGGAAGGTCACTGGGTTGGCGCGAGCGCCAAGTTCAAATGTACAGGCACGCGGGACAGCAGAGAACCCGGATTGGGAACCAGGTCCTAAAGCCCGCCGGAGGCAGGGGGAGGAGTCAGGGGACTCAGCGTCAGAAGAGTCCAGAAAGGGGAATGCCCCAGCGGACAGGAGGACCCAGAGGAGGAGAGAGCAGAGGAAGAGGTGGAGCAGGGCTAGAGTCTTAAACTGGTGTTAGAGGGGAGGAGATTCAGACGGAGCTTCGGCGGTCTAGGGTTTAAGACGTAGAGCTGCGCGCCACGGTTTTGAAATAGAGACTGAACTTCAATAAAGACTTTTGTATATAACAACGACCTGGCGTTGGTCCTCTGTGAGCTGGGACCTTGGGGCAGCTCTGACAATACCAGACTCCATATCTCTCTTCTATCTGAATTGGGAGAAGTGGTTGAGGTGTTAGGCTGGTGTTTGGATTAGGCGATGGGCTGCATATAGGCCAATAAATTGAAGCTGAATGCTGAAAAGACACAGGGGTTTCTCTTGTCTGCAAGATGGTGGGACAGCCTGTTCTGGATATACAGTGGTACCTCAGGTTAAGTGCTTAATTGGTTCCGGAAGTCCATTCTTAACCTGAAGCATTCTTAACCTGAAGTGGACTTTCCCATTGAAAGTAATGGACAGTGGATTGATCTGTTCCAGACGATGAACAACACCCCCTAAAACAGCAATTTAACATGAATATTACTGTCTAACAAGACCATTGATCCATAAAATGAAGGCAATAATCAATGTACTGTACTATAAAATAAATAAGACAGTATTTTAGATGAAAAAAATTAACATTTATATTTTTTCTTATGTGCTCTGATGATAGTCAGTTTGGATGGGGGGCTTTTATCCATTTCTGAAGTCACACAGTCAACCAGTAGCTGAACTGGGTTCCACACAGTCACAAAAGCAAAGTCACAAGTCAGTCCCATAAAATGAAGAACAAGTCACAGCCAAAAAACCGAAAAGCCACACAAACTTAAATGCAAAAAGGAACCAGACGATGAAAAGCGACCCCTAAAACAGCAATTTTACATGAATTTTACTATCTAACGAGGCCATTGATCTATAAAATGAAATCAATAAAACAGTACAAAATGAAAATGTGATTCGATCACAATCAGCTTGGCTCCCGGCATTCATGGAGGCCTCAGAGAGCTCCGTAGGCCCCGCAGATGTCCGGGCTTGGCTCCAGGCAGCAGCGAGGCCTCTGAGAGCTCAGACAACCTACTTCTGGGTTACAATCGTTCATAACCTGAAAAAACGTAAGTTGAAGCGTTCATAACCTGAGGTACCACTGTAGATGCTCCTGGAGGCTCAGGTGGTCTCAATGGCTAGGAATGCCTTTTTCCAGCTACATCAGGTCTGCCACCTATAGCCCCTTTTGGACAGGAATGATTTTGCCACTGCGCTCCTTGCTCCAGTTAGATTGGATTTTTGCAGTGCGCTGTATGTGGGGCTGCCCTTGAAAATGAGTAGGTCCAAAATGCAGCCACCAGAATACTGGCTGAGGTTCCATTTAGATAAGATATGAACCATGTTTTAAAACAACAATGGTTTCCAGTTTGTTTCAGGGCCTAATTCAAGGTGCTCATGTCCATGTTTAAAACTCTACGTCTCAGGCCTCAAATATCTGAAAGATATCCTTCCCTACAGACCCTCTCCCGTCTTAAGATCAGCAGAGGAGGCCCTCTTCAGAGTTCCACTGCCTTCAGAAGCTCAGGGAAGAGGGCATGCTCTGGTAGCCCTCAGAAGTGGAACTCCCTCTCCACAGAGGCCTCTCTGGCACCTTCACTATACTGTTTTTGGTGAATGCCAAAGATACACCTCTTTAAGCCAACCTTTGGCACCTGAGGTATATTTTTTTTAGAACCCACCCTATTTTTGTGATTGTAAGTTGCTGTATACTGTTTTTAATATTGTATTTCACATTGTTGTAACCTGCCCTGGAACCTTAGGGTGAAGGAATAACAATATAGCACGGGAAGGCACGATGTTGGCTACTCCTGAAATAACTTGATGCAGAGCTACATAATAGAACATTTTAACCTAAAATTCATGTGCCAAAGTTATGTGGCATCTGAAAATCCATATCCAAAAACACATTTTTAATATGTAAATTGAACTTGGTCCTTCAGAGGGTTAACTGAAATGGGCACACTTGACTGCTGAGAGGACTGATCTAATCACAGTCATATCGAAGTGCATCTGTTCATCATGAGGTCATTCACGTGCATGCTAATGATTTGAAAAATAAAGAATAATGCTCAGAAAAAATAAAGCTAATGCAACTCTTTTGCCAGTTGCAGAAGCAAGATACACGCTCTGACTGCTGTCACCAAACTTAAGTAGAAACTGTGGAATTCACTGTAATTTGCTGATAATTTGTTTACTATTACAGAATAATTGAATAGCATAGCTGTTTTGTGGATCTATGGATATCACACACAACGTTCATAAGACTTATGTTAAATGCAAATTTGATTGTCCAGAATGCTAGGTTGGTTTTGCTTAACATAATAAAAGTATATTCCCCTATTTCTAATCCATTAAAGCAAAACAAACTTATTTAAGTATATCCTACATAATAATTAGCTCTATTCTTGTGATACTTAATTATAGCACAGCAAACATCACTTGTTTTAAAGGAATATAGCCGATTCTAAATATTGTTGTTGGAGTTTGTAATTAATTTAAATTCTAAGTTTTCCCCCTTCTCTCAGCTATACTCTTAACCAGGCAGGTGTTAATTTAGCTCGTGCAGCTTCAAGCTGACTGAGTAATTTGATAGTGTTTTTGCACAGCACAGTTTATAAATCTAAATAAGCTTTCTCCTAACAAAATGGATGCTTTTCAGCTTGTAGGCTAGGTGCAATACTGACTGGATGATACATTTGTTGCCCGTCCAGACAACCTATTTACTTAGCATTCATCCTGATTCGCTAGCAGAAAGCTTATGTAGAGAGGTTATTCAGCATTCATTCTGATTTCTATATGGATCAGTTATACTACAATGAGCATTTGTCCTGCCTTTATCCTGATTTGATGTGTGTACAGGTATTCCTGTAAGTCATTTGTTCAGCCCACACTTTTCAACACATTTCTCCATCACTTTCCAAACTGCAAAAAATCCAGATTTTGTTTAAAAGTTGATTTATTGAGCTAGGGCAACAAAATTATTTAATCCACTTTAGATGCAGAAATATATGCTTGAATCTGACGTGGAAAATAGTGATATTCTGGAGGCTTCCCTGCTGCTGCTTTGTGGATTGCTACCAAACAACGCTCAAATTATGGGGAAAGGTAAGGAGGCCCTTAATGAAAAACACAATTTCATCTTCTGACTCCTCCAAAGTAGGCAATTTGTGCCCCACGGCTTCCATATCAATAGTTAATGGGTCTGTCTCCCCCTCCACCATCCAGTAATTCAGCTACTGAATGATACAGAAAACCAAATTCTATAAAAATGCAAGCATAATATTACTTGAACAAAACATATAATATAGGCAGCCCCTCGTTTACACGTGTTCGGTATGTGTGCGACCATGTATATTGTGCCAAACCTGGAAGTGACCTGGAAATGTCATAAAGAGGTCACTAAAATGCCACTAAAAGGGTGGGGTGGGGCAGAATGAGGTGTTTTCAGGCTTTTAGAATTATATGCAATTTCTCTGCCCCCGCCCCCGCTGTGCCTCAGAACATAATCCCCATGTAAAGGGGGGGGGGCTGCCTGTACTACAGTACATTCACAAGCACTTGTTTCCCAAGATAAGTTCTTTGTATAAACGTGGGTGTGGGACGCGGGGGGCGCTGTGGGTTAAACCACAGAGCCTAGGGCTTGCCGATCAGAAGGTTGGAGGTTCGAATCTCCGCGACAGGGTGAGCTTCCATTGCTCGGTCCCTGCTCCTGCCAACCTAGCAGTTTGGAAGCATGTCACAGTGCAAGTAGATAAATAGGTACCGCTCTGGCGGAAAGGTAAACAGCATTTCCGTGCGCTGCTCTGGTTTGCCAGAAGCGGCTTAGTCATGCTGGCCACATGACCCGGAAGCTGTACGTCGGCTCCCTCAGCCAATAAAGCGAGATGAGCGCCACAACCCCAGAGTCGGTCACGACTGGACCTAATGGTCAGGGGTCCCTTTACTCTTTACCTATAAACTAAGCATGTTGATGTGGGGACGCAGGTGGCGCTGTGGGTTAAAGCCTCAGCGCCTAGGACTTGCCGATCGAAAGGTCGGCGGTTCAAATCCCTGCGGCGGGGTGCGCTCCCGCTGCTCGGTCCCAGCGCCTGCCAACCTAGCAGTTTGAAAGCACCTCCGGGTGCAAGTAGATAAATAGGGACCGCTTACCAGCGGGAAGGTAAACGGCGTTTCCGTGTGCGGCTCTGGCTCGCCAGATGCAGCTTTGTCACGCTGGCCACGTGACCCGGAAGTGTCTCCGGACAGCGCTGGCCCCTGGCCTCTTGAGTGAGGTGGGCGCACAACCCCAGAGTCTGTCAAGACTGGCCCGTACGGGCAGGGGTACCTTTACCTTTACCTTAAGCATGTTGATGGGGAGTGATAATGTGCCCACTGGCCCTGCTCCTGGTGTTGGATGCCATGGCCTGCATGTCAGTGTGACATCTGAAAGGAAGTCTGTGTATGCATTGGCTCTCCCATAGGCAGCTGTGCTTGTGTAAGTTCCACTTTTTAGAGCGCAAGTATGGGGCCAGCAGGTGCCATTCCCCTTCCATGCATTCAGTTCTACATGTAGCCAACATGATGCCCTTCAGATGTTGTTGGACACCAACTCCCATCAGTCCTAGCCAGCATGGAGGGCACTGCATTGGCTCACCTTGATTTACCTTATGGTTAACTTGTGAAAAGAACTTAACTTAAAAAGAGTTAAATGCTTGAAGGGTTAGGTCTTCCTAAAGCTGGAAGGTATATTCTTATACAAGAAGCTAGGCATTAATTTCATTCTCCCTGTTTCTCATTTTCCCAACATTAAATTCAGTTCACATTTCTGCAGCAATTTGCAATTTAATAAACACATATTTGTATGCATTTTTGAGTAGTGTACACATTTTTGCAAGCAATTTCTACTATATAATGCATTTTTATGCTACTTTCATTAGTAGTAGTAGTAGTAGTAGTAGTAGTAGTAGTAGTAGTAAAAAGACGTTCAGAATTGTGCCACAAATCTGGCTCTTAATTTCTACCAACACAAATACAGAAACATAATTTTCCTTGTCTAACAGCAAAAAGCACAGAAACTCGCACAGAAACTCACAGAAATTCTTTTTGTGGCTAAACTCAAATATTTTTCATGGGGAACCTTATATAGAGGTAATAATGTGAACAGCATCCTCTATACCTGTTTTACAAAATACACAGAAACACTGTTCCAAGGGCAGTTCCCTCTACTGGCCATCCAGAAAAGCAGAGGTCACAACACTCAGTCTTTATTCTGTAAGAGCAATTCTCCATGGAGCCAAAATAATTAAATGTTATGTATTTTTATTTTTATGCACATCTCATCCTTTTATATGCATTTTTATAAACATTGGTTGGAAAACTGCATCACAAAATTTAGATAAGTGTGGATAGGTGTGTTTTGGTTCTCATATTGTTTTGTAATGTGTAAGTTTGAAAATGATCACTGCAGATGGTGACAGCAGTCACGAAATTAAAAGACGCCTGCTCCTTGAGAGAAAGGTGATGGCAAACCTAGACAGCATCTTAAAAAGCAGAGACATTGCCTTGCCAACAAAGGTCCGTTTAGGTAAAGCCATGGTTTTCCCAGTAGTGATGTATAGAAGTGAGAGCTGGACCATAAAGAAGGCTGATCGCCGAAGAATTGATGCTTTTGAATTATGGTGCTGGAGGAGACTCTTGAGAGTCCCATGGACTGCAAGAAGATCAAACGTATCCATTCTTAAGGAAATCAGCCCTGAGTGCTCACTGGAAGGACAGATCGTGAAGCTGAGACTCCAATACTTTGGCCACATCATGAGAAGAGAAGACTCCCTGGAGAAGACCCTGATGTTGGGAAAGATGGGGGGCACAAGGGCACAAGGAGAAGGGGACGACAGAGGACGAGATGGTTGGACAGTGTTCTCGAAGCTACAAACATGAGTCTGACCAAACTGCGGGAGGCAGTGGAAGACAGGGAGTGCCTGGCGTGCTCTGGTCCAGGGGGTCACGAAGAGTCGGAAACGATTAAACGACTAAACAACAAGTTTGAAAAACTCAGTTTTAAATGTAAACTGAATCAAATTTCTCCCCCATCCCTGCAAGCAGCCAATGTGCCAACTCAAATGTGCTGTTTATGACATGGTGCAGTCTTCTCATGCAAGTGTGATATCTCAAAATTTGCAGCGGAGTCTATTCATAAATCCCATCTCTCCATTAGGATTATATCATAGAGAAGGATGGCACAGGGCAGTGCCCACCCACTGGATCCCCCTCAGCCTCCCTCCAGCTGGAGGGAACCCAAGGTCACAGTTGCTCCGGCAGTGTTTCCTGCCCCCACAGTGCAGCACGCCCCCACCTGCCCCAGGCGCCCACGGGGCACACTCCACCACTGTACAGAGGTAGCTAAGCTGCACCCAGAACAGATTACTCCTATGTGTTATACATGAAGCTGCCCTTGAAGACTTTCTGGAAATTTTACTTAGTTCAGAATGCTGCTGCTAGACTACTAACCAGGGACAACTTTGAAACCCATTCAGTCAGGTTTGAAAAATCTTCACTGGCTACCCGTCCATTCCTGAGCATAAGAATCTGAGTACCATCAGAACCAGCTCCTTCTGTATGTGCCTGCCTGATCCATGACATCTTTGTCCAAAGCCTTTCCTAGTTGCCACCCATTTAATATCTGATAGCAGGGGCACCAAGAAAAAAGGCCCTTTGGTTATGGAGTTCACCCAGAAGGTTCATTGGTGCCAACTTTGGTATCTGTTTGGTGTCAGGCAAAAACCTTTTTTTGCTCCATTTTTAAAGCTGAAATTAACTGAGATTTTAACTGACATTCTAAGTGTATATCTACTGTATTTAAAAATCACTATTTTCTTGTTAACAAACCCTGATAGTAGTCATACTTAAGGATGGGGGTATAAATCTTACCATACATAAATAACTAAAAAATTGAAGTTCTCAGTCCAGTGTTGTGAAAATTGTGTATCCCATGCTAGGGATCATTCAGGAAGGAATTGAAATACAAATCTGTGTTCACTTCTGGTCACCTCCCTTTAAAAAGGATATTGTAGAGCTGGAAAAGCACAACAAAAATGTTCATGGGACTGAAGCAACTCCCTTTTGAGATAAGGTTGCAACATTTGGGTCTTTTTAGCTTAGAGAAGAGGCAAGTAAGAGGAGGCATGGGGGACTTTCTGGAGCTGAATTGGGGAAGGAAGAGGGGCTGCAAGGAATGAAGAGGGATGAGGACCATTGTGTGATGTTTGAAGGCACTCATAACTTTTTAAGACAGCCTGAACTAAATTTCATCCATGAAGTTATGACATCCCACTGGCAGTTTAGTCTTCAAAGTATTCATATGCATGGGTGGAATGGAACTCTGTGCTATTAGACACATTTTGTCTGTACAAGCATTGCAACTTGCCAGATGGAACCACCCCTCTCCTCCCCAACACTGTTCTGTGGGTTCTTCTGAACACGCCCCCCCCCCCACCTGAGATGATTTCAGGAGGTGTGAGAGAAGGAGAGGGGAGTAAGCTTCATTGTGCAAGTGGGGTTCATTAGAGGAATCCACCCCATGTTCTTATTCTATGTATCGGGGTGGGGAGAGAATTTTTTTTATTAAAGTAAGAAAGGGTAGAAATCTGCTCTATTAACTATCCTGCCATAAATCTTTGCTTTGACTACCAATCCAAGCCAATATTTTGTTGCAACTGCTTGATACTTCCAGGGTCATGTTTTCCGCCATGTAACAAAGCCAGAATATTATGGATATCCTATCAAAAGTAATCACAACCAAATTATTTAGCTGCAGATGTAATATATTGGTTGCATCTTTTGAAAAAGCTACACAAATACACAATAGACTCTTTGCCTATTGTATATGTAGGAGCAAATTCAGTGGTTCAGTGGAGAAAATATATTTACTTAACCAGATAAAAGGCAAAGTTGTTTTCCTCCAGTTCAATTGATTCTGTTCAATCAGATACTATCACCTCCCCATGGTAATTCTTATCCATCTTCTAGGTCCATAAAGCTGGATGTATGTTATCACATTCATTTCTATGGCAACAGACTGATTACAAACAGAATTATGACTTCTAAAGGACCAAGAAGCAGCTGCTCAGAGAGGAAAAAATGTATTTGGGTCTTTCCCAGCAATAAAAACCCTGCACTTTTCTTAGTGCTTTATTCGTTCTAGTACCATGATTCCATAGCATGATCTATGTCCCTGTGCCATGGAATGAAGGGGTGTTTATTATTTTGTTTATTTATTCCATTTGTATACCATCCAAGGGGTGTATGGTGTGTTAGGGGAGGGGTAGTTCCTCTGGTGGGGAATACTTCATGCTCCTTCTGGGGTAGTTTATCCACCTTTAGTCCCCACCCTGTACTCCATTCTCATCTGTGGTTCCTAGAAGCTGTCAGCATGTGACAGCAGCCACACCCTGGGAAACAGCTTTGGCTGGCTAGCTAAACCAAGTGAGGGTAGCTGACGGGTCTCAAACCCTCCATGAGTTAGGGTTCACCCTGCATGTGAAGACAGGCTCCAGGGGAGAAGGCCAATAGTGGGTCCAATGTTCAAGAAGGTGGCTTCTGCACATGCTGTAGAGAGAAGTGAAATTGGGAGTCGAGTCCCTAGGATGTTTGGGTGGTGCCTTGTATGCCTCCTTCTGGCAATTTCAGCAGCCAAGCTGGTGCCAAACATCTTGCTCTGCTTTCCTGGGCAGCCCAGGACCTCCATACACACTGCCCAGGCTTGCGCCCCAGGGAGGTCTTCACCCCCAGAGGCACACTCCATTGTCTCTTGAGACAAATGGATACCAACAATACCACCCAAAAGTTCTTTGGACAGTTTATAG
Source organism: Podarcis gaigeae (assembly GCF_964106915.1). Lineage (NCBI taxonomy): Eukaryota > Metazoa > Chordata > Lepidosauria > Squamata > Lacertidae > Podarcis > Podarcis gaigeae. The sequence goes on along the minus strand of NC_139683.1, from coordinate 89,320,452 downwards.
AAACATTAAAAATATGGGTTGTGTTTCACCTAACCAGTCCTGTCAGCAATGGTGTTTCCCCCTCCTTATCCTCCCCACATGCACCTCCTGCCCTCAGAAAATCCACCAAAACGTAGTGGAGGGGGCGAGTGTAAACTGTTTAATTATTATTTGGTGATGCTTAATTTTACTGTTTACTATTAGATTCTTATGGATTGTTGAATGTTGCATTGTTTAATATGCTGTTTATTTTAAAGTTGTGACTTTTTATATTAGATCAGATTGTTACTATTAATGTTTGATGTTTTATTATGTTTTTATATGTGTTGGAAGCCACCCAGAGTGGCTGGGGATACCCAGCCAGTTGGGCGGGGTATTAAAAAAACAAACTAGTTTGTTTTTTTAATTCCTCAAAGTGCTTCCAGCAGGTAGAGTGTAGAAAGTTGTCAGTGTCTTAGTTTTTCAATAGAGAGCTCCTTTTTATAGAGAGTTAAGTGTAATTACAGGTGGCAGCTGCCCAATCAGTTTATATATCATGGAAGAGCTTATGCTACTTTTTGTGTTGTTATTATTGCCTACTTTTCTATTTCCTTTTTTACCCCCTCCCCCTGCTTTATGCCCCAACTTCTGGCTCCAACAGAAGATATACTTGGTGCATCTTACAATCATGTATTCTAAAACAAATTAAAATCAAGATTAGGAAAAAGCAGTTATGAACTGACCCATGGGCTTATTCATCTTTACATACTGGTTTGTGTTGAGAGCAAAAATCCCATCACAAATCTCTAGAGGCAAGTATTTGGGTTAAACAAAAGCTTTGTGGATGAAATATATTACTTTTTTGAACGCTGTTTCTCCCTAGTTGCCAAATTTAACTGGTTGGTCTGTGGCCCAATAAGATGAGGATCTGGATATAATGAAATCAAACATAATTTGCCATTGCCTAGTCAGCATCTCACCAATCAAACACATCCTTAACCCTTGAAAGCACAAAATTAGGAAATTGCTACAATTTTGCACATAAATGAGGCTGTGTATGCTGGTACATAAAATACTTTTTACTCTGTTTTTGGAATTGTAAGAAAATGGAAAGCTAATGATTCTATGTATAGTTTTTCCTTGAAATGTAAGTCTGTGTTTGATAACTGTGTTTGATAACATTTAGCATGAAGTTCCTTATAGCTGCCTGGCAAAGACTCAAGCTGATAGAGGATGTAAAATTGATTAGTGTAAAATGGTGGAAGATTTTTGTAATATAATTTATATGGTACAGTAATATGCAAATAATATATACATTGTGAAGGAAGGGAATGGCTTTTTTAATTTCTCCTATCGTAATTTTCTGTCTCATTGTTTTTCAACCAGCAGTGGTGGGATCTGTCTGTGGAAGTAATTTACCACCTACCTCTCACTCAGTAATAGTGCTAATGTTCATTAGTTCCATTTCCAAATGATAGGCGCTGAAAGTATAGTTCACACAACTTGTGTTTTTCCCCATTAATAACTGTGTAAGTAATGTGTACAAGGCTGTCATTAGAGCAGCAGGTGCTCTATTCCCATATTTACATGATTTTGTGTTCTTTCCCTTTAGATTAAAATATGTAAAGATCTCATTACAGTAATTGAGAAAGGTAAGAGGTTGCTCACATGGCGTCATGCTCAATTTACTAACCAGATTCTTTCTGTTGCTTGTATAAAACTGAAACATCTCTCATTTATCTGGCTTGGTCTCTTCCTTTTTCACTGGGTGCTGCGCTAGCAACAAGGGACCCTTCGTATCCCCCCACCCCAAGCAGCAATACGAAGAATCCCATATCCAGCTCTCTTTGCCCCTGCATGTCTAAAGCTTCACTGAAACCCCCCCCCCCCTTCTGCTCCTGCTTGCTTCAGGCGGAATCTGACACCAACACCTGCCATGGTGGAAAATGTCTTTGTTGCTTTGCACTTCTGTTTGAATTGCTGCAGGGGAGCCAATGGGAGTTAGGTCCATTTACTTTTTTTGTTGCCTAAGCACCATGGAATAGGATCTTGAGATGGTGCAGATAAGGAGCGGCACGTGCTGTGCTGGCCCTTTGAGTTAGCTCAGCTTAATAAGGGGCTCTTTTTCTGGGAAGGGCAGATTGCTGAGCTTGGGCCTATGAATGGAACAGCTGGGGGAGGAAAAAAGAAACAAAGGAAGGAAAACACAGGCTGCCCTGAACCTGGCAATTGGGGGTGGGGTTTCGGAGCTGGCCACACGCCAGGTGTGACCTTTGCAGTCTGCTTGGTTCTGCTTGTTTGGGTAATTTCCAGTGCAGTGCTGAAAAGGAAGGAAGCTGCCCAGCAGCAGAGCATGGCTGGCTGGATAGGCTCAGTGGCTGGCTGGGTTGCTGAGGCGCTGAATTAACTCTTACAAAGCTAGCTCACAAATAAATGAGGAGGCTTACAGAATAACCTGTCAAACGGCCAGCTCATCAGGTTAATGGATGATTCCTCATTGCAATCATACATCAGCTGAAACACTTTTCAGGGTTAGATTATCTTTTGGTAAGCTCTGGCGCTTAACTGATATCCCTAAGGGAAGCAAAGCATTTGTGTATCAGAGGGGAATATGTGTTCATTAGTAATACAAATTTAACTCATTTATTCTTTGATCTTAAACACATTATTTGGAAGTCGTTCCAGTGAAATCAGCAGCTATTGCTTCCTAGGACTGTTTTTGAGTCAGGTTGTGCATTTTATTATTCTCAGAGGGTGACCTGTGTTGTCCAACACCTTCTTGCCAATGTGTTCTTTTTAGAGCACAGAATTGTAGAGATGCTTTCTGTTGATTGAGATGAAGGCATAAATGGGCTTTGTACTGAGCACTTTCTCACTGTAACTTTTATGTTAATACACTGTTTATTTTGCTGAGGCTGAGGGGCTGCTCTGTTTCTTTCTCTAAAGTAAACTGGAATATGAAGTTCCCTACTTCTGGGGAGAAGCAGGCTCAAGTCAAATTTGTGCCAGATGGCTTGCAGGTGGAATAATTATAATATTTTTATAAAAGACGTTATCTTTTGCAGTTATTTGCTCATTGTGCAGCTGTTTTCTCCCCATCAATCAAGACCTGTTTAAGGGGAGCAATGAGACTGGTTGCATAGTTAAGCACTTGGCAGAAGAAAGGTTTGACTGAAGGAATGTGCAACTTTGAAAGTCTGATGGAATGTTGTGCAAGTGATTACAAGTTGCAGCTGCCCTTTCCTGCACATGCTTGCCTGTTTGCACTGTACAGCTTTTCATATGCACAGGAGTGCTCTTGTTGTGTGATTGCATGACTGTTACTTGAACTTACTCATTTGAGGGAAATTGTGCTATTTTGACCATCTGTCACTCTGCTTGGCTTCAGGAATGTAAAACACTGCACCCTCCCTTTTTTTCTCCCCAAGGAAAAACCAAAGCACCTTCCCAGTTCTACAAATATCTACATATTTTGCACAAAACTATTTGCATATCCAACCTGTGTTTTGCTTGCTTTAAACTTTTTCACTTTCATTATTTAAGTACAATGTATAAGTATATAAATGTTTAAAAGGTTTGAAACAAACTCCTAGGTGAAAATTTAGCTGAACCATGTTATAAGATATTAAAATTGCCTAAGCTACTTGAATTTATTTTCCTTTAATGACTTGCTCCAAACATGAGCTGCTCCTGGGGCAAAACTATGTTCCAAACCTGACTTCTGTGAAGTGGGCCTCATAAATAAATAAAAGCTGCAGAAAAACTACAGAACTGCTGATATATTGTCCTCCAAACAGCCAACGGCTCTTCTTGGCTTACTAGTAGACTTGTGTCAGTTTCTCCCACGAGATATTACAAAATGTGATGAATAAAAGTAAGTACAGTAGGATATAAATCTTATGAAATAAAACTTTAAAAGTAGATAAAAATAGAAACAAACAAAAAGGCTGCAGTGAAAATAAGTGTATTCTAACTAACTAGCCCATCCCTTAAAATACAGGGCAGTCCCGTTTTGGGGGTGCAGAGTCCCCTACCCCATTTGGCTCCCAATTTGTCCCATTTTTGAAGATATAAAAATTGGCGTTTGTGTGCTCACCCAAATCTGCTTGCCTTGTTTGCAATTTAACTTGCTAGCTGCTTAGGAAGTTGAGCCTGCCCTACCCTCCAAAGCCAGCTGATTGATTCTCCAGGCTGGCCAATAGTGGAGCACTAGCCTTGAGAAACAGCTTGTTTGGCAGCGCAGAGGCAGGGAGCTCAGTAAGGAGTCCTACCAACTAATTGTTTTTGAAATATACTTTCTCCCCCTTCCCATACACAGAACTAAATGCATATTTCATGATGGCACATCTCACCTGCAATTGTTAGAATTGGCTGTGGGGTTTTTCAAAAATCAGCCTTTTCCCAGCACTTCTTACACCCCTGTATTGTAGACCAGCCTGGTTAGCCCTTCTATCACAAATGCAGAGGGAGGGAGCAGAGACAAGCAGAATTGCTAGAACTTAGTGACTTCAGGCAAATGCTGAAACTTCAAATGGTGACCCTGAGGAAGAACAGTGGGACAGCAAGCAGTCCTTCTCCCCAGAGGACTCCGAGGATTATATTTCTGGGAGAGAGATATCTCTAAACATACTGGAGGTATTTGGGGGACTCCATGACTGTTAATGTGGTATAAGAGTGCCTTAAATGATGCATTAGTTAAAATTCCTGCATTGCTGGGGGTTGGACCTTCAGAGTACCTTCAATTCTATGATTCTATGAATGCCTACAGCTCAACAATTTTGCGGTCTTCCTAAAAAAAGTTAAACAACTTTCAGGATGTCCTGGTTTTTACTTTTTGAAATATGGCAACCCTATTGGAGACAAAGCTTTGTGAGGAAAAGAAACAGAATTTGTTGCTATCTCCACCTCTTTCTTTCTTTGGCTGGCCATTCATCAGGTGGGGAGCATGTGACTCATTGAAATGAATGTGCATTGGGTCATTGGCTCTACCCTATGAGTATGACCAGCATTGGAAACAACCCATTGCAATGGATTGCTTTGAAGTCATTTCATTCTGCACGAGGTAAAGTAATTTTTAGTCCCCCAATTCCTCCCCACGTCCCTTATTTTGCCCGACCAAAGGTGGCAACTCTACTCACTGCCTCTCTTGTCATGAGGTGACAAGGGTGGTTACCTTCCACCACCACCTCAAAAAAGTACAGAGTTGAAGAAGGAAGTTTGTAGAGTGGCATGCATTCCCACCTTCTCTTTTTTTCTGTTTGATTTTCAAGGTTCCGTATTCTACATGGGCCATCAGGCTACCATGGTATACATTTGCATTAATTTGGGGCCTTAGTGTACTAGCCGTCCAGAGTGCTATTTCCTTTTTGGAAGGGGCATCACAGTGGTGGAGCAAATGTTTTGCATGCTGAAGGTCACAAGTTCAATCCTTGGCATCTCCAGGTAGGGATGGGAAAGACTCCTATCTGAAACCTTGGAGAGTCAGTCAGTGTAGACAATACTGAGCTAGGTGGACCGATTGGTCTGACTTGGTGTAAGGCAGCTCTCCCTGTTCTTACAGAATTGCTTCTCATTGTTAAGTGTCTCCTTTTCATACTAGAGTAGCCTTTAATCCTTGTTTTCAGTGATGCTTCCAGGGCATTAGCCTCCTTTCATTTTGCCCCCAAACATACTGAACACTCCAAAATTCACACACACCAAACTGAAAAAAGCTAGCGGTTTGTTGCCTTGCAGGACATGGGAAAGGATCATTGTCTGGAAAAGGTTTTTGAAAGGGAAGGAATTGGTACCAAGGCCTTCTCAGTAGTGGCACCCTCCCTGTGGAACGCCCTTCAGATGTCAAGGAGATAAAGAACTAAATAATCTTTAGAAGATATCTGAAGGGAAGCCCTGTATCGGTAAGTTTTTAATGAGCGGGGTATAAACAGTAGTAGTAGTAGTAGTAGTAGTAGTAGTAGTAGTAGTATAGTATTACCCGTTGCAGCTTGTAAGCACATCTTTGTAGGATAAATGAACATTGTGAGTCATCTCAGGGTAGACAGCATGAAAAGGTATGACAGAGGGACAGGCGCATACATGGAAATATTAGGCACCCATTCACAGTCACAGTGGCACAAACCATTCTATGAAAGTACATCATTCCAGCTAGCAGATGGCATGCAGGCTGGGTTCCTATGCTTTTGCACGGAAGGGAGAATTTTGGCTGTCTTCTCACAATGAGTAGTATGGTAAGAAAAGCAGCACCTGATAATGCTTTCTGTTGTCTCTGGTACCTTTTGAGTAGTTTGGTGATACTTACTCATGAATAAATCGACTAGAAATGGAATCCTTCCCAAGAATCCAGTCTTCGCTAGTTAAAACTGCAGCACTTCCATTGACTGAGAATGGCTCTGTTCCTGGGGACTGGTTAAAATCTTACCAACCTGAGCACACAAACTAGGATGCTTTATCATTGATCCACTGGCAGCCATTTTTAACCCTTTAACTCCATCACATCCCTATCTGCATCCCTCCCACCCTGCCCTGCCCACTATTTACTTTCTTTTAAAACAGCATTTCTACAATTACTAATTGTGTATCACCATCATTTTGTTTTGGCCTTCTGTTTCCTGAAACCAAACCCTGAAACAGAGTACTAGACAAGTACTGTGCCTGGAGCTTAGTGTGAGTGGCACTTACTTTACATGGGACCTCTCCTAGGAAAATAGCCAGAGTGAGCAGGCCTTAAGCTACCTGTCAGCATGGGTGGGAAAGAGGTTAACTCGGGCCACAGCATGAGGGAGAGTGTTTCCAGTTGGCTTGCAAACAGATATATGGAAATAGTGTGAGGAAAACATGCCTTGGGATTGCCAAGCTAAGAGCAGGCCCATTTTAATATTTCACCAGGAGTTAAAAAATGCTTAAGGTTCCATATGATCTGTATGCAGTTGGTTGGGACACAGTTTTCATCCCAAAAATGAAATATTTGGCTATCTATGTATACTGACTGTTGAATCATATCATGTTTGTTTTTATTTTTCCTTATGATAAATAGCCACTACTGTAACTGTTGCCCAATTGTGTGACACCATTATGGCAGACCCACTGTCCAAAGATCTTTCTGTTATCTCATCCCAAGCTGCCTCTCGTAGTAAACTGGCATGTTGATAAAGCACATGGGAAGTGTGCTGTCACACAAACAGATCATGTTGTTGGGCTGTGAATCATCCTGGCATTCCATCAAGATGAAAAATTATACAAAGTTGAAAACATTAATTTTCAACAGATATAATGCTGCATTCATCTGTTCCTGTAAATGGGGGTGGGGAGTTTGGAGGTTTTTAGGCTCCTACACAGAAGTGTTATCTGCTGTTGATGGGATTCTCGTTTTGCCTCTTCACTCTCAGGGGAATTGCTATATAGGAGTTTAACTCAGTATTAATAAAAATATTTATGTGAGAGAGTTTCAGGAGATGGACAACGTTGTTTAAAAGCTCTTTACTAGGAAAGAGGTGATGAAATGGCATTTGCATTTGCATAAGTCTCCTGGGACTTGTCAAAGCCACAGTAGCAACAACTGTGCTCGATTGCAGCATGCATTTTAATGTTCCTTGGAGCATTGATTATAATTGTGCCAGGGAACTAAGTACAGAAGTTGCATGCTTACCCTCTACTGCGTACATAATATGTACCCTCCTTAAATGTGTTCTAGCTTTTGAGTTGAGCAGAAGATGCTGCTTCTCTTTTCAGTAAGATGAGATTTAGGCTGCAATCTAAACATACTTATTAGAGAATAAGCCCTCTTGAGCACAGGGGGGAATATACTGCTGAGTAAACAGGCAAGTTCTGAATATAAGTCACATGGGCCTTTGGAGGATGACTGACTTGGAGCTTAAGAAAAATATTTAAAGTTTATATATTGCCATCTTGTGTAAGTTCCCAGGCAGTCATCCTCCAAAAGGCTATATGACTAAAATTCATAAGTGGCAGTGAAATCCGTGCAGGTAATTTTAAACAGACATTGTCTTAAGTCCTTCAAGGAATCCGAGTGTCACACAAGGTTCTGAAATGAAATGTGAGGGGGAAATTTGGGTGTGGGGTCTTAATTAAATTCCTTGAAGAAGGCACTTCAGAATATTCAGGGGATGAAAAAGCCTCAACCACAAGTTTACATTATTACATTGTCTTCAATTGTCTCATAACCTGAACTTGCTTACATATTGAAAGATTAGTCAGTGGAAAGAGCTTGTTTTGCATTCCAAGTCAGGGTACCATGTGAATTATACAGTGGACACCTTGAACTTCTAATGTTGAAATAAGACTGAAAGCCAGGAGGCTTATGTTGTGGCTGTCTCTAGGGCATCTGTATCTTTTTTTACATTTTCCTGAATTTCAGCTTGCAAAAGCATCTGTTCAAAGGGCATCAGCTTACTACTTTAACAGAATTAGTGTACAGCTTGTGTAGACATACAAGATAACATAGACATGGCCAACCTTTTCACTGAAACACTTGGTTATGTTGCCTTTGTTATATGGATGTGTGTGCATGCTGATCGTCTAGGAATTGCATCATGTGACAGCAGCAAAAAATTCATCACCCTACCTGTTAGCAGCCTAAAGCAGACAATACATTTTATATAGGTGCCCACCCTAGTTCTTTTTCGGCGACTTTAAAACAAGAAAAAACAATCTAACAGCACAGCCTCTGCACAAGGGACATCAGTATTACAACCTAGTTTGGGGATTAGAGCTAGATTATAATTTTGAAACAACCACCTTGCTGTGTGTGCCCACAATGATGGGCCCTGAGACACACAGCCCAGGATCTTTCTTGACAGGGAAATGTAACGAACAACCACAACTGGGGTCTATCTTTGCAATGGAATATGTGGACAAATAACCAGCCCCAAAGTTTAAAAGCTTTATTTCCTAAGTTAGTTTTACACAGCTAGGGCATCTTCTGTCTGATGGGAGGTTACCCTTGGGGAAAGGGAAATAGAGTTAAAGATTTATCCTACCTAAGCAGACTAACCCTACACCACTAAAAATCCCAGCCCACAAGGCAAAATAGGAAAAGGGTGAGATGTGAGAGGAGATGCTGCCTGTTTGGGTTCTGCTGTGTAGCCTTCTCCAACTTGGCCCAGAGAGAGAACTACCTTTATAGAGATACAGGATGGAGCAAAGTCCTTGCCCTCAGGATCCAGAATGCCACAATATTGCAAAGTAGTATAGCCCAGATTGCTTGCATCTTCACACCTCACATCTGCTAGCCCCAGCCTCACTTATTTGCTTTCTAGCCACTGTAAGCAAAAGATATTCATAACCACACACACAAATGTATCCTTTCTGCTATGCTGTTGCCTTGTGGTTACTAGGGCTTGAACTGCTTTCTCAAGGCTAGATTTCTTCTGCAAAAAGCTTCATTAGTTTACTAACAGCTTAAACATTTAAAAGTTAAGAGTTAATATTAGGAACAAGTGGTTTACTACAAGGATATGTGTTTTTAAAGCATTATATGTAGTAAAAAATTAATATCTCATAAGCATAAAGGCTGTAGGTTGCTAAACACACAAGCCGGCCATAGTTGTTCTGCTTTATTATGGTTGGCAACTTACTGTAAGCATGTTTAAATAATACAAGATGCATTTTAATCATTACAACGCTACAGCCAAATTTTGGACTTCCCTGACAATGATTTGCAGTCCTCATGAGAGGTATGCAGCAAAATGTCAGTGCACTCTTCAGTAGCCAGAGCTACTGGATTTGGCCAACCATGCCACAGGCTTGATATAAGAAGGGAAGAAAGGAAGCCTGCAGAAGGAAGCCCCTGGCACACCACCCTCAAAACCACTCTGGTAGGTCAGGTGAACCCCCATAGCATTGTGCAGGGGAGGAAAGGGGAGACTGTTCTGTTCAGCAAGCAGATATGATTGTGCTGATGGAATGATCTCTCTAGCATTATGTTGGATTCCACTCTTACGTATGTGCATTGTTTTTAATTCAATGGACATAGAGACATACAGTCCCCACCTGCACTCTGAAGTGGTACAATCCTAAAATGACTATATGTGATATTTCTGAATGTGTATTTAACCTGCATCTAAGAATAACAAATGTTTTGTTAGCACACACACAAAACAAACGATTTCTTTTTCTTCGATACAGCTTAAATGTGTTTGTTTACACGCACCTTTTCTGGATACTCGCACATACAGACAATCAAAATCCATACCAATTTTCTGGAGAGGATTGCAATTATAGTGTCAGCATAGCAGCAAGCACCCCATCATCCTGATGATAGGGACAATGTCAGTGCAAGCTGGTCTTGTGCTATGGTCCTGTATATATGGGAAATCCTTGCCCTTTACAAGAAAGAGAAAACTGGAACCTGGAGTGCAGGAAGGCCCATTTGCAAGTATTGTATGGTTTCTACGTGGATTTCTTGGACTTCTCTAAGGATTATGCTTCTTACATTGTTCTCAATCAGTGAAATGTATGTTGTTTTTTTAAACCCTTTTGATTCTAATAGGATTTTCCTTATTTTTAGGCTGTCTCACTACAAGTCTGAGTGCTGACCTTGCCACATCTGTAGGGACAGAGCCAGCAGAGCAGATGCCACCAACACTGTCAAGTGCCACAAAAAACAAGCTCTCTGGGAAGCTGCGCCGATCTGCGAGCACTCTCAGTAAATCTTCAAGTTAAAGCACTTTCAAAGCTGAAAACAATGCAAGGAGACATATACTTTAAGTCTCCTTTCATTAACTATATTCCTGGAACTGGTAATATTTGGATACCGCCTAATGAACTACATTTTCATATAAAATTATGATTCCTGAAGTTTCAAACTTAACATTTTCATGTGGATCATCTGAATTATGCAACATGCTTTTCACTTGATAATTTCTGCCACTGGAAGCAATGAAGTCAAGAGCTCTTTTGGCAAGTTTACCATTTAACTGTAACCCTATTTTCTTGTTTTACTAGTAGAGATTGTAGAACTGAAAACCAATGAATTTCTTGGTTGTGACATTTAAATTGCATTATAATTTGAAATTTAGTAGGCGGAATTTTTAGTTTGTTGAGGAAATGCCAATTTAGCCAAGTGATGTACTTTTTAAGTCCCACTGATGCCAATGGGGAGATGAGAGCATGGCTTACTAATTCTCTTCTTTTGAAATCAATGGAACTTTGCAAAGAGCTTCACTTTGGTTGGAATGTGCCCAAAATATGGATAGATGATTCTGCTTTTCAGTATATCTTCAGACACACTATTTCTTTCCCACTATTTCTTTCCAAAGACCATTCTTCTGTGCATAACTAAGTACACTTCAACAATAACTGTTCTGAGTAACTGTTATAATATAAACACTGGTAGTAAAAATAAAAAACAGAAATAATGTTTTATATACAAGACATAGATTACTAGGTCATTTAAATCTCACTTTGGGTAAGTTAAATATGGCACATGCCAACTCAGTTTCTGTTTCTTAATATTATTCATGATAAAATTGGACCAAAGTTAAATACTTTCTTACTCCACATGATTAGCGTGGTGTGATTTAATCATGTCTAGAAGCACTTGCTACTTGATCAGTATAGAAAGAGTGCTTGGTTGACCTTCTGGAAAAATGTGGATCAATATAACGTCTATCGTGAAATCAATCCAGAACATCCGCATACATTATGAAGATAAAGCTGGTTCATGCAGTCTTGAAATGTGCAGCAGTTCAGGATCATGTACCCTCTAACCTTCTTGCTTAGGACTTCCAGTATGATCTAAGGAAATGTTTATCCAACTAAGCAATCAGACCTAGCTGTGTCTATGAGCTGTGCTAGTGCAAACCATTATTTTCATGTTATGCATGTAGCAAATCACACTGGTCTTTCCTATCCAATTCTTGCCCAGACACTTTGTGTAGAAAATACTCGTGTGACCATCCCATCCGCAACTGCAACATTAATTGCTGTGGATTTGGAGGCTCCTCACTCATTGCAGTACCATATTATGGTACCCTCTGTGATTAGGCATTTTTACCAAGTTGTCACTTTGCTACAGATTAGATGTGGATAGCTTGATTTTTCTTCTTTGATATTTTGTCATGAATTTTGTTTTGTTGCACATATTTTCATGTTTGGGGAAACTGTTCACTAGACAGTGCTTCTAGTTATTATAGCTAATAACTAACATCTTTTTCCATTGGCGTGGAAGGAAAAAAACAGTAGTGTCTTATATAACATATTTCCAAATACTACTGCTTATAGCTATGCTTTCAGATTGAAAGTATTCTTAATTTCGTATGTGACCTGGAGACTTTGAGAGCTACATATCTTTAGTGACAAACTGAAAATTTTGCACAACCCAAACCACTCAGTGATAAAGGTTTAAGGATGAAAAATACATTTAAAAATTGCCCCCTGAGAGTAAATTGGATTGAAATAGCTTGAAGCCATTTTCTCCCAGGCCTACAATATACATTAAACTTTGCAGTAAAAGTAACACCTTTCAGAAACAACATTGTTAGGAACTGGTGGTGTGTGGAATTCTTGCTCTTTTGAAGTCAGCAACCTCAATCCAGCGTGGCATCAGTACCACCTGCAGCAAATGCAAAGCATTTCTTGACACTGAAGTGAATACAGCAGCCCTATTTCTGACTGCTAAGGTGCATGTATCTGGAAACTTCCATAGGCTTACTTTGAGCCCACTGCCATAGTTATTTAGCTGACTTCAGTCAACTACTGCTATTCACTGAGATGAAAATTATGTCCTCTTTGGTGGTTCTAAGTATTTGTTAAGAGTTCTGAGATACATTAGACTGTGAGATTGATTTCCTTGGCCAGTAAAAAAGGGGGGTGCATCCAATCCCTGTGACTTCTTTGATTTGTTAGGTCTGCTTTAAAAAATCTGTATATCTGATGTAGAATTTGTTTATTTTTCTCTGTTTAACACTGAAATGCAATCTCAAAATGTGATGTCCCTATGTGTATTTTAATCGGAAGGGACACCCCCCTGCACCCCACCAACTGCAACTCCAACTGTATGCCCCAGAGGCAACGGTTTGGTGGTGGTGTTATTTTACTTAAACCTTGTGAATATATTAATTTACAGTCTGCCTATTTTCATGTCTGCAATTATTTATTTATTCTTAGTAAAAATTGTTTGAAAGCTACTGATGGCAATATTTTTATAGTAGTTAAAACACAAAACTAATAATAAAATCAAGGAAATAATAAACTAGAATCAAGTTACTGTTTGATTACCAAGGAATTTACTGTTTGAGGTGTACACCCTCCAAATTAAACACTGAACTTCGTTCTGTTAGCATGAAATTCACATGCTTCTGGGAAATGTAGGCAAGTAGCATGATGATAATATGTCCAATTGCCATTAACTTTATTTTTCCATGTATAAGACAATGTTTTTTGCTTTAAAAAAAGTCAAAAATTGGGTGTTGCCTTATACATGGATGGTGAATGCACAGGGGTTTAAAGTAGTTGGGGTATTTTAATGCACATAAAGTAAGACCTGGCTGGGTAGGAACTCCTGACTCTGAGAGTTTTTCAACCCCCTAACCATAGGCTCAGATAACATATGCATGCAGGAATAGACTGCAATCTTTCATTTCCTCTATTTCCAGTGTTCAGGCTGTGGGTGCCGATGTTTATGTAACAAATGAAGCACCACACACTCACAGGAGAGAAGTTTTAGCAGTTTGGGAAATAACCTGAGGCTTACAGAAGAACAAGATATTGTTGAGGGAACTCCAAAAACAGCCCAGTGATGACTAAGTTTGATCAGGGGCCAAAGAATGCTGATTGGTCATCCTCCACCTTGGACACACAAAAAAGCAAAGACATTTTTTACCTGTTTTGACTTTCATTTCCCCATCTTGTAGTGGCAGTTATTATGGTGGTGGTGGCGGGGACCTAGATAATTGCAGCCCAGATTCTGTTTCTTAGCTTTACCTGCAGATTACTTTAGGGTCTGGGTAGCCCAAGTCTACCTGAGTTAGGCTAAAATGTTTTTGGAAGCCAAAAGGCTGGTTCAGATGGAAAACAGAGGTCCCAATTATGTCTCTGTTTTCCATCCAAACCAGCTTTTTGGCTTCCAGCTCACAACACAACAGGATCTGAATAGCTGCTATTATCCACCATCAAGCCTCACTTTCTACTCCCACCTCACATAATCTAGCACAGGGATGGGGAGTGGTCCTCTAGAAGTTGTTGGGCACGTCTTGCCAGCCCCACTGTGAGTGGCCATCAGTCCAGCAACATTTGGACTGCCTAAAGTTCCCCAACTGTTTTTTACCTTACATCATAGACTATGTGTATCAAATGCAACAGAAATTGTGGGAGTAAAATGGAGTTCCTGAATTATTTTATGAAACCTTTAATCACTAGAATGGTTGTTCCTTTTTCTATAGCTATTAACTACTGACATCACAATAGTGAGGGGGTAAATCCTCACTTGCAAGGAGTCTGAAGCAAGATTTCCTGTACTCAAGTACAGAGGGTACAGCTTCCCATCTCTTTCTCCCCCACAATTCCCTGTGCACTGAGCCTCCATATCCGTGCCTTGGGTCATCCCTACGCCAAAGCAAAATTTCTGATCTAAAAGTTTGGTGTAGTTAATGAGGCTTGATCAGACCTTTTACTTCCATCCATTCTACTTCCATCCATTACTTCCATCCAACAGAACTCTAATATGGCTGAAAGCATTAGACAAAGGATCCTGTTAGCAAAGCTGCCCCATTTTAATGTGAAGTGGGTGCTCTGTTTATTCAAGATTAGCTGGTCACCTGGCACTCTGTTCGTTTAATTTATCTTGTTCCCACTGCTGTTCTGATCATTACTGCTTTAATAATCACACCAGCTAGTGAAGAGGATCAGTCATCTGGACTTAAATTACTTTGTTTGTGCCCAATTCTTGCTATGCTTGTTACTGTAAAAATATTACTTCATCACAGGCATGCCAACTGCTAGGGGGGGTTAGCTTGGGGTAATTAATTCTTGGGGGGGACATATTTGTTTGTGAGGGGCTAGGCCCCCTTAATGTTTGCCAGACACGATGCATGACGTCACAAAGTCTTGTGTGACACCCAGAGATTGGACGCAATGCCCAGACACAACACCATCACACACAACGTCCAGGCATTGCGCAGTGGCAGCTTAGCTCCTCCTCCTGCCACACAGGAGAAGCAGCCCCCAGCCCATGGCATGGGCAGGAGGAGGAAGAGGAGGAGCTGCTGTCAACAGAAGCTGAGTTGTAACACACAACAGCATCACAGCCGATGTCCAGGCATCGCATGGTCACACAAGATTGAAGGAGCCAGGAACACAGGGGCAGCTCAGCTCCTCCTCCTGCCACGGAAGGGAAGCAGCCCCCAACCCATGGTGGTGGCAGGAGGGGGAGGAGCCACATGCCATGGAAGCCAAGTTGCTGTGCAACGACTGGATATCGTGTGTGACAGTGTCGCCTCTGACATCCGGCGCTGTGCATGTCACAGCATCACATGTGATGCCCGATGTTATGTTGTGCAGCCAGGCCCCCATCTCATTCCTGAGTCAGCACCTCTGCTTCATCATCAGTTTATTATTTTCGACAGGTCAGCAATAAGACCAAAAATAAAAGCATACAGTACATCATAGCCTTAAGGGCGCAGCAAAATGCAATGCAAAAAATAATTTAAATGGTATTGGCTAAAGTTTCATATATAGAAGATAACCTAAGTAGCCCCTGAAAATTTTCTTTCTAACTTTGGGTGGTTATTCATCTCTTTGTCCTCACTGTCACTAATAAAAAATTGGCCACTTTCTATGATACCCATGGTATTTTATCTCCAAGTAATTAACACTACATTGAGCTACCTGCCTGCTTGTTTGGCCAGTAAATTGGCAATCATTTGCTAACAAACTCCAACATAAAAATTACAAAACAAAGGCATACATTCCACAGATTCCACCTCTTGGTTCTTAGTAGCACAAAACCTCAAGAGAAAAACACCAACAAATCTCCCCCAAACCAGTTGAGAAGGCAGCACATTAGATCTGGTTAGAGCAGGGGTAGGCAACCTAAGGTCCGTGGCCCAATTGCCTTCTCAATCTGGCCCATGAATCAGGAATCAGCATGTTTTTACATGAGTAGAATGTGTTCTTTTATTTAAAATGCATCTCTGGGTTATTTGTGGGGCCTGCCTGGTGTTTTTACATGAGTAGAATGTGTGCTTTTATTTAAAATGCATCTCTGGGTTATTTGTCGGGCATAGGAATTCATTTCTTGTCTTCAAAATATAGTCCGGCCCACCTCATGGTCTGAGGGATGGTGGACCAGCCCATGGCTGAAAAAGGTTGCTGACCCCTGGGTTAGAGTAAACACCCTATGACAGTGGTTCCCAATTAGCAGTCTGAATACACCCACAGCCCCATCCCTTGCCTCTCCCCCAACTAAATATTTGTCATTTTTGCATATCACAAATTTTATGGTCTGTTCTATCGCTGTGCAATTTTTCAATGTATTGGCCCAAACCGGTTTTGAAATCACACCGCAATAACAATTTTGACCCGGCAAAACCCAGCAATGTATCACTCCTTGCATGAAAGAGAGCAGAGCAGCCAATTTCAAGGTGTCGTCAATATCCCATGATGATCTCAGCCGATAACACTGCTGATCTGAGCTGCCTTCCCTCACGCTGATGGAGAACAGGGCAGCTGATCGCCCTCACTTCAAGGAACTGTGGCACTACCTTCCCCTGGCACTGAGGCAGAGCCGCTTTTCTCAGTCAGCAGGAAAGCAGCAGCAGCCACAGGGGACGTGCATCTTCACTGGCTGCCCCGCTGATCGTGACTTGATGCACCCCTCCTCCCTATCTCCTCCCACTCAAACCATGCAGTGGAAGTGACTCCCCTTCCTCGCCTCCCACCTCCATCTGATCTCCATGGCTGCTCCTTCGCTCATCCCCACCCCTGATCTCCAATTTCAGACATTGTGATATGCAGTATTGGAATATTATTGTTGTTGTTGTTGTTGTTGTTGTTGTTATTGTTATTAATACCCCGCCCATCTGGCTGGGTTTCCCCAGCCACTCTGGGCGGCTCCCAACCGAATATTAAAACACAATACAACATTAAACATTAAAAACTTCCCTAAACAGGGCTGCCTTCAGATGTCTTTTAAAAGTAAGATAGTTGCTTATTGCCTTGACACCTAATGGGAGAGCGTTACACAGGGCAGGCACCACTACTGAGAAGGCCCTCTGCCTGGTTCCCTGTAACCTCACTTCTCACAGTGAGGGAACTGCCAGAAGGCCATCGGCACTGGACCTCAGTGTCTGGGCTGAATGATGGGGGCAGAGACGCTCCTTCAGGTATACAGGACTGATGTTTAGCCACTGATGTTGAAAAGCAGATATTGCTCAGCCCTAATCTGTTTTTTGTATACCTAAAATCCTTTGCTTATTAAGGGCTACCCCAAAAATGACCACATGTGTACTAGAGAGCCAGGTAAATTGCATTCCCAACAGCAAAGATTTGATGTGTTATGATTAATTCTGTATAATCTGTTGGGGCACATGTACCAGCGATGTGCCATCTTTAAAGCATTATCTCAAGTTCTTATCCAGAGATGGATCTGAATGTAGTTTATGGGACAACTCAGCCAGATGGGCAGGGTATAAATAATAAAAATATTATTATTATCCCAAATATGTTCCCAGAGCTATTCCTCTGATTCTTCCCCAAAGTATTTTCCCAATTTTAGTCTTAATGAAGTAAGAGGAAAAGCAGCCAATTGTGTGAGAATTTATGTTATGCAGTAATATAAAAGCTTCATCCAGAAACTGTTTTTGTTGGGTATTAGGTACATAAATAGAACACAGTGTCAGCCAGGAGTTATCTAACTGACATTTGAAGAAGCTAAATCTTCCATTAGTGTCACTTAGTATAACTTTTAACTGAAACTCAAGTTTGAGTGAATTGCTGACCCTCTACTTTTGGAAGTACCTTGTAAGGTGTACCAGTCTCCAGTTCCACTTGGAAGGATTTTGTAACAGTATTGTGTTTCATTTTTTAAAAAAATGTCTCTTTTTTTAAAAAAAAGGCCTGGGTTATCTTGCTGTAAAGCAAACCTTATTCTTTTAATTGTTGTACCCAGGCCATTTACACTCCAAGTTACTGCAGTTAATTGTGGCATTAGAAGAATAATTTAAAATTATGCAGCATATTAGGCCTGGGCGACGTATCAATACATTTGTTTTAAATGTAAAATCACAAGAGCGATTTCAGAATTTCCAATCAGGCAATGTATCGCGAATCCCCTGGTCTGCTTGCAGCCGGGCTGCCTGATGCTCACCCACTCCCTCCCTCCTTCCCTCCACAGCCCAGTTGCTGGCCTTGGGAGTGGGGCTTGCCTGCCTGCCAGCCTTCCAGTGTGTTCGTTTTTTCCCCTGGCTGCGTTAGCATTGGCAGGCTGCCTCCTCCCTCCGTTCTTCCTCACCCCTTGGAATGGTGGCTCTCAGTAGCTGCCATTTGTGCAGCAAGACTGTCATTGAGGTGAGCCGCAGCTGGCAGTTCTGGGGAGGCCAGTGGCTCTGTGGTACCATGCCATGCCATTTACCTTCCCGCCGCAGCGGTCCCTATTTATCTACTTGCACTGGCATGCTTTCGAATTGCTAGGTTGGCAGGAGCTGGGACAGAGCAACGGGAGCTCACTTCGTCACAGGGATTCGAACCACCAACTTTCTGATCAGCAAGCCCAAGAGGCTCAGTGGTTTAGACCACAGCACCACCCATGTGCTCTGGTTTCTGTCACGGTGTTCTGTTGCACCAGAAGCAGTTTAGCCATGACACGGAAAGCTGTCTGTAGACAAACGCCAGCTCCCGCAGCCTGAAAGCAAGATGAGCGCCGCAATCCCATGGTCGCCTTTGACTGGACTTAACCATCCAGGAGTCCTTTGTCTTTTTTTACCTTTACCATGCCATGCAGCACTCTGGGTGCTGCACTCCACCCAGAGCAGTGCTGTCCGCCCAGCTTCACCAGGAAGAGGCAGAAGCTGCACACGGTTACATTAACTGCCTTCTTCCTTCCCACCTCCTTCCAACATCCAACATCTGATATAGCAAAGTTTAGCTGGCAATATCACCCAGCCCTACAGTATATACCAGGCAATAGATCTATTAAGCATCATCGTAATTCCAGTCTTTTAGTCCTATTCCATCAGCACAAAATGAATTCCATCATGCCTTGCCGTGATGTCACTGCCTCCATAAGTGACCAAATTAACCAATTGAATGGCACCACCAACTAACCAGTTTCCCAAATACAGTATAGAATAAAGCAGTAGAAGACCACTCACCAGGCCAATATGCATGCAGGCAAAAAGCTCCTACTTGGTCCCTTGGGCAACCTGCACTGAGTCCTAGGAGGGCAAGGTGGTTGCTGGAAACTGAAGAGGTGGGGAGGAAGTGGCATAGCCTTATATAGCCTCAGTCCATATGCCTCTCCATGCTGTGTGTAAATGCACACCAGCAGAGCAGGTCCTTCTCTTCCATCTTGAACACAAATATGCCATACCAACAGGTAACTGCTTTGATAAGTAAACTTATTAAAGCACTATTCCATGTATATTAACTAAGTGCCTGAAAGGTGAATTCAAAATGCACACAGTCCCCTGCATATATTTAGAAGCATTCAGTTCATCACAACCATGATGTGCCATTGCAACAGAAGTTAGCAATTCCCCTGTGTCTACCAAGTCTCCTAAGTCAGCTTCCTCCCCCATAGGCAGTGCAATCCTATGCATGCTTATTTGGAAGTAAACTCACCTGTGTTGTTCAATCAATCCCTCAAAGCAATTGTATACACAACTGATTTCAATAGAACTTACTCTCAGGTAACTGTGTATATATAGAATTGCAACAAAAAAACTATATATAGAATTGCAACCAAAAAAAAACCAATTCTAACACTGTTGATCAGAAACTATGAAGCACTGCAGTGGTAACTCGGGTTACATACGCTTCAGGTTACAGACTCGGCTAACCCAGAAATATTACCTCAGGTTAAGAACTTTGCTTCAGGATGAGAACAGAAATCGTGCTCCAGCGGCACAGCGGCAGCAGGAGGCCCCATTAGCTAAAGTGGTGCTTCAAATTAAGAACAGTTTCAGGTTAAGAACAGACCTCCAAAACAAATTAAGTTCTTAACCTGAGGTGCCACTGTATAGCACATCACACATTATGCTGATGAAATTGCACAGCTAAAGCCCCCAAGTGAAGAAAATATCCCCAAGAACTAAACCTTAAGACAAGTGTCACATTCTAAGGTTAATCCTCACAATAAAAAAGTTTTTAAAAGCAATGAATTTCAATTATTTTCTCTTCTGATCTCAGACCTTCCTAATGTGTGTCATTGTCCCAAAAAGTATGTTCAGCTGAGACAGTGTGTCAGAACCTGCTGTGCCCAGGTTCTATAACTCCCTCCCTGGACTTATCTTGCCCCCCTTTTAGCACTAGGTTGTTGAACACGTTTCTTTTAGGATAGGATCATGAGTGGTTGCATTCTCCATGATTTGGTCTTGATTTGCTAGAAGTTCACTTACTTAATTGCAGTTTGTACTTTTAATTTTGCTGCTTTTACTATTTTACTGTTATTTTATAATTGCTTTAATTATTGTTGTTAGCTACCTTTAGCTTTGTTTACGAAAAGCAGGGGATAAATATTTTAAATCAATAAAAGATTAGCCTATTTCCCCCACCGTTAAGTTCCACTCTTCTTGTAGGTTCCAGTTTCTGATGTTGCAAAGGAAGAAAGGTTTCCTGTAAATTTAAAAGTATGCACTAGAAGAAGGAATTCAAGCAGGCACAGTTTCTGCTGCAGAGGTGAGAAAAGCAGACTACTGCGTGTTTACATCTGGTCTTCTTTAAAAGAGAGGGGGTGTCCTAGGTGAAAACTCTTGAAAGCACCCTGAGATATTTCCATCTTTTGGTTAGGGAAAAATTAATATTTTTGCCATTATTGGTTTTAAGAGTACTTTGAAGGCACAGTTGCAATGTGTGGCTGAGGTCAGGAACACATATGCCTGCCTATCACTTTAGGCTCAGTGGGGTTCATTGGCAGCTGAATTTGTGGGCTGACTCTATGGAGAAAACAATGCAGAGAAAACAATGCAGAAATTTCTCCCTATGAAGCTAAAGGAAAGGGCGTCTCAGAAAAGGTTGAAAGGTTCATTATTTTGCAAACCAGGGAATAACCTTGGGAGAAACTGTTCTAAAATTCATCTTCTCTTCCTTTTGGTGAGCCTAGTCCTCCACTGCAAACAAGCAATGAAGTGGCACTGAGCAGGAAACTGTACAGGCTGAACAAATAATGATCCTCGGCTTTAAAGTGGCAAATGCCAACTGAGCAACTCTCAACCCAATGGGCACAAGCTACCACTGCCTAGGTAGCTTCTATTCACTTTGAAGAACAATCTTCTGCTGGATTGGGCCCAACACCTGTGTTCATTTCATGTGCTTACAAAGGCTCACAAAATCACTATTTAAGGAGGACAATCCCATTCCTTCCCTTCCCCCTCCACCCTGCCCCAATTTCAGATCACAGGTGCTCTTGAGGAATAAATCACCTGTTACTTGGCCTAAATAAATAAGTACAAGAAATGTTACTAGAAAGGGATAGTAGCCAACCTGTTTGCCCTCTCGATGTTAGACTCCAGATGTCCCCCTCTTTTAAAAAATTAAATATCTAAGAGCAAGCCTTTGACCCTGGGTCCAAATCCCCCTTGGCTACAAAGGAACTTCTCGTTTGGGGGCTTTTTGGCCTCCTTGCTCATCCTTCTTTCCCTACCTGGAGTATGGAACCAACCATATGGCCAGACCTGAAAGGAATGAGGTTGAGAAGACAGAGCTCATGAGGCTTCTCTTCTTCTCTTATGCCTGCTGGCTGCCTTTCTCTGCTCCATTCCCAGCCCACCTGCTCTCTCCCCCAAAGGCAGGCATTTGCTCAGAGGTCAAGGCAAGGGAGAGCCGCCTGCCTGGCCGCCAGCCTGGGCTCCTCAGGGCCGCAAGGTGAGGCCACAGCCTCAGGCAGCAAAATCCACAGTGCTGGCCGCAGATCCCAATGTAGAATCACAGAATCCTAGATCTTTAGCACCTCCCTCCCTTGTTCCTGATGTAATCTTTCCTCACCTCTTTTTGCTCGGCAGGGAGGGGGGCGCCATTTTGTGGTTCTCCTCAGGTGACAAAATATATTGGGCCAGCGCTGCTGCTGCTGCTCCCTTGGCCTGGGCCTACTCCGCCTCCCAAGGCCCGAGGGAAGAGGCCTCTCGGCTTCCCGCCATTCCGCGCTGCAGCCGGGCTGAAGGGCCAGCCGCCGCCGCCGCCTCGTAGGCCTGCTGCTCCCCTCGGAGGGAGGCGGTGGCCATTTTGAGGAGGCGGCGGGGGGGGGGCTCGTTTCGATTTTGAGGCACGTTCTGGTGCCCTTTGCCAGGCGCCCGGCGGGGAGAGACGCGGGTCCCTCTTCCTCGACTTCACACGTCTGGAGCAGGCCTTCTGAAGGAGGCTTGAGCGGGCTGCCCACGAGAAGCACCGCGAGCGTCTCCCTCGCCCGTGGGGCAGCCAGAAGCGAAAGCATTTCGCCCGCTGGGGTCAAAGGGCTCGGCTGGGCTCCCCCCTGCCCCCCCCGCCCCAGCGGAGCCCCCCATAGCCCGGGGGTGGGAGGGGCGAAAGTTCGGCGAAAGGAGCGAAGTCAAGGGAGGAGGTTCGCGGCTTTCCTTCCTCTTGCCCGCGAAATAAGCGAGGCGCCGTGGCGAACAGACACCGCTGGGCATCGCCCATTTCCTCCCCCCCCCCCCGCAAAGGGCACTATGGCCCCCCCCCCAAGGCTGACCCTGGAGCTCTGGCGGCGACGCGCCTGCGGAGACGGACCTCCCTGCGCTTCTGCCCGCGGGAGGGACTGGGGCGCCCAGCGGCCAAGGGCAGGAGGAAGGAGGCATTGGGCGAACTTTCGCAACTTTAAATACTAGAAAGCATCCTTGGAAAAGCGACCTGGGGTTCTCGGATGAGCCGCCGCAGCACAGCAGGGCTTTTCTCAGGAGGACGCTTCCCGCCCCAGCATCGCCAGCTCGAAACTCCGAAGGATGCTTGCAAAACTAATCCAACTCGCCGGCTGCCATTAGCGGTTCTTAATTTCTCCTTTGCCTGAAAACACCCGCACTCTGATCCGAAAGATCAGCCCTTGGGGTGGGGGCACCTCCATTAATGCATAACTCCAAGGTTGAGCCGTGGCAATGAAGAGATGCGTCAGTGCTGAGGCTGTGGGAGCCTTGTAACCTACCTATTAAGCTTTTTAAAATCTGGACGCTTTGTCAAAATGTAATCTCTGAACAATAAATAATTACGGAGTCAATTCAGACCCACCAGTTTAAGGATTATTAACTTTGATTGGTTTTGCTATTTTAAAAACAGACAAACCATGAATCGAAAACCAGGAATTTTTAATAGGAAATAAGGCTGCAATCCTATGCAATATGCGGTTAGAAAGAAGCCTCCTTAAACCTCATGGGACTTACTACCTAGGAAATGTAGATAGGGTTACGGTACAAAATGAATGTAAAATGAAAACAGAGATGAATAAAGTGTATCTGAATTTGAAAATACTTTTATTTGAATAGTAAATAGTTAGACAGTTAAAACAGTTCTATTGAAGCGTTCTATAAATAGCTAACAGTTAAGAAAATAATTGTGTAGAAAAGAGATTGCATCTAAAAGGAAGCTGAGCTATCCGCGAGCCCTCGAAGCAAGAAGAGAAGGGTTACAGTTGTATGTTTATTCTAGGTATAAAAATTAAACCCTTTTCAACAGATCCCTTTAAAAAAGACTTAAAAATGCACAGTGAAATGGCAGGAGGGGGCGAACTGGAGGAGGTGGTGGGAGAGAGGCAAAGCACATCAGAAATAAACACCATAATTAATAATAAATAACGAATAAATAACAATTACGCATAAATCAACATATACAGATAAGCGTCAACATAGAGATCTACTTCGAAAAGGAACAAACAAAAAGATTGGCATGTCATTGTATTAAGGCAGCTTCTACAACATTTTTTTGGAGACAAACAACGATTAAAGTCAAGGCATTTGTGGCTATACTAACCAAAGTTATATCTTTAAGCAGATTGATTTTGTTCACAACGAAAATTTAAAAAAAGAGAAGAAAACACACAGCGAAAAGGTAAAGCCAGATCCCAGCGGTTCACAAGCCATAATAAAGCTAATCAAGTGGGGAAAAGGTTCAGTTCACAGCCTGTGAAGTGTAAAGGCATCCATCATTTCTCAAGATTGACTTCGGGTGGGGGGGGGAGAGAAAAGGGGAATCTTAAGTTTAAGCCAACCCTGACGCTCTGGCCCCTGGAGCAGCCCCCGCGAGTGCAGTGGGGGCGTAGAGGAGGGAGCTGCTCCAGAGCCAGCGCTCCAGGGGAGCGGCGGAGAGAAGCCTGACACACCGTCGCAGAGATGCTCCGGGGCAAAAGGCCGGCGGTTCTGCGAGACGGTGCGCGCTGCCCCCGTGGCCGGCGTCGAAGTCCCGCGGTTGCCCCGCAGGCCCTCCGGGGCTGGGCGGCGACGGGGCTGCGGGGGAAGGCACGCTGGGCTCCCTCTAGCAGGCCGGGCGCACGGGCACCTGCAGCAAGATGACCTGGCGGTTCTCCGACGGGTGGCACTTGTTGATGTGGCGGGTCAGGCCCGGCGAGCTGTAGAAGGTGGCCGGGCAGTACTTGCAGGGAAAGGCCTGGGCGGCGTGGAGCAGGCGCAGGTGGCGCTCCTGGGCGCTCTTGCCGGCGAAGGGCTCGCCGCACACGGGGCACGGGTGGCACTCCCCAGGCAAGCTCAGCGGGCTGGGGCGGGCGCCCGCCTCCTCGGGCGGGCCGGCGTCCGGGGGCTCCCGCGCCGAGGGCGGCCCGTCCATCGGCTCGTGGTGCAGGGGCAGGTGCTTGCGCAGGGCGCTCTGGCGGCGGAAGCGCTTGGCACAGCGCGGGCACGCGAACTCCTCGGCGCCGGCGCCGCCGTCGGGCTCCCCTCCGCTGCCGGGGCTCGGCGTGTCCCTCTCGCTGCCGCTGCCGCCGCCGCCGCCGGCGCCTCCTCCCTTGGCGGGTGGCTCGTCGGCCGCAGCCTTGGGCTTGGCGGCGCTGGGAGGCCGCGGCTTGTGCCAGCGGCGGTGCGAGGCCAGGTTGGCCGGGCAGCTGAAGAGCTTGTCGCACTCCGGGCAGCGGTACTCGACGCGCACGATGCGCGAGCACTTGTGCTGCGCCAGGGCCAGCGGGTCGGGGTAGCGCTCCTTGCACAGCTGGCAGATGAACTCGCCCAGCGGCTGCGCGCCGCCCGCGCGCGATCCTCCGCCGGCGCCCGCCTGGTGCTGCTGCTGCGGAGCCGTCGAGGCGGGCTCGGGGGGGCCCTCTTTGATGCGCAGCCCCAGCACCGGCGACGTCGTCACCTCATCCTCGAAGTGCAGCTTGCGCGCCGCCTTGGCCTTCCGGCCCTGAGGCCGCTTGGACGCGCTGGGGCTCGGCCCATGGCTGCGCTGCGGGGCCACCGCCGGAGCCGGGGAGGGCGGCGGCGGCGGGGCGGCGGCGATGGCCGCGACCGCCCAGAGCTTGAGCTCGGCCCCGGGGCCCAGGAGCAGAGGCTCCGGCGCCGGAAAGGACTCGGCCGAGAGCGGCGAGCCCAGGTGCAGGTTGCGCTCCTCGCTGACGGCCCGCGCGGGGCTGCGCAGGGGCTGCGCCGGGGCTGCGGGGCCGTCGGGCGTCCCGAAGTGCGGCGCCGCCGCGGGCGCCAGCAGAAGAGGCGCCTCGGCGGGCTGCGAGGCCGAGAGCGGAGCGGGGATCGGCGGCGGCACCAGGAGCTGCGCCGGGTCGCCTCCCTCGGCGGCCGCCGACGCCGGGCAGCAGCAGCGGGTCCGGTAGGAGATGGGCGTGGGTCTGCGGCTCCTCTTCACCAGGAAACCGCGGGGCATCCTCGGGCGGCTCCGGGAGGTGCCAAGGCGCCTGCCTGCCTCAGCCCGCCAGCGGCGGCGGCGGCGCCGGCGCCCCACTCCGGGTCTCCTCCCGCTCGCCGCCCGTGCTCCCTCCGCAGGCTCGGCCGGCCGGCCAGAGGGGCGCCTCGCCCGCGCCTCCTTCCCGCCTTCCTGGCTCGCTCGCCCCCACCAGCGCGGCTCCTCCTCCGCCGCCGCCGCCGCCTCCTCCTGGCCGCGCTGCCCCCCCAGTCGCCCAGCCTCGCCGCCGCTTTTTAAGGGGGGAGGACAGCATTGTTCGTGCCTCCTGCTCCGCCCGGAGCCAATCAGCGCTCCCCGCGGCTGCTCCCTGGGCTTTGAGGCGGCGCGCTGGGCGGGCGCCTGGCGGAGGTGGAGGGCAGCAGATGTACCTGCGGGCTGGGGCGCTTCCCTTTCTTTCTTTCTTTCTTCCTTCCTTTCTCCCCTTTCCCTTTCTGGCGCCCCCTCCCCTCCCCTCCCCCCCCCGGCACACGCCCAGCTCCGCCTCCCGTCACGGTCTGCTGCTCCTCGATGGGAAGGCGCACGTGCCGGGCCTTTGTGTCTCCCGGGCGGGGGGGGGGCGGGCGCCGGAGCGAAAGAGCCATCAGCATGACAATGCCGCCCCTCGGGGGAGCGAGGGCGCCCGAGTCGGGGGGCGGGGGAGAATGAAGCGCAGCTCCGGGAGCGAAATAGCAACAAAGGGGAAGAATGGAGCCGAAATATGTCAAGGAAGGAGAGGGTTTAAAATGCAGGAGAGGGAGCGGCGAAAATTGGGGAGGAGGGGGGCTGATTGTTTCGGGGGCTTCGGACAAGGAAAATCCCGAGGAAAGATGCGCGGGGGGGGGGGGGCCGAGGCGGAGGCGCCGAGCAGCAGCAGCCCGGGAGAGGGGCCAAGGGGCGCAGGCGCGCGCGCCTTGTTGCTTCGGCCCGCCGGGCGCTTTCTTTGTCCGCGGCAGAAAGCAGGTCAGCGCCGGGCCGGGCCGGGCCGGGCCTCCTCCTCTCGGCCCTGCCTTCATCTTCTCGGCGCCTCGCCCACGGGCAACCTCGGAGATGGGCGGGCGCCTCGCAGTTGCCCAAAGAGCTCAGGGCGGGGACCCGGCCCCAGCGAGCTCGCCGCGCGCAACAGGGAGTGGCTCGCGCCCGAGGGGGCAGGCCGGTTTCTCGCGCGCCTTTCCACGTCGAAGGCTGGGATCTGGAACGCGCTTACTGAACACCGTGGGGCTAACTTCTTAGTAACCAGGGCTTTTTTCTGAGGGGGACGCATACCCCTAAACATTTTGTGAATCTTTGTATTTTTGTCCCGATCTGCACTATAAAATGGTGATTTTCTTGAGTCAAAATGAGAGTACCCCTAAACATTTTTAAAAAGAAAAAAAACACTGTTAGTAACTATGCATAGGATTAGGCTGCAAGGGGTGAATACACATCAGAATTTTAGGGTAGGCCGATACCTGACAGCTGCCAAGCGCAAAAAAGCCCTTATTTAATAATAGGATGTGATGGGGGGTCTTTTTTTTCTTCCCCGTTCCCAGTTCCTCAAGATGTTTATGGTAAAGGATCCTGCAAGGGAGGTCCCGTGCTTAACAGATTTCTTTCCACACCAGGAGCTACGAGGTGACACTTGCTCGCCAGTATTGCAATGCACACTCAGACGCGCAAAGCGATCCATATTTCCGCCTAAGCAGCAGCTTTTCCCGCCTGGCACAAGTGAGCTTCCTGCAACAAATTACATTCTCTTTGCGAAACTCGTGCTCTTCCACACTACGGGCCGAACCCGGCAAGAAGGTCTCCTCCGCAAACCTCGCTTCAGTGTGCCAGGGGCTTCGTGTCAAAAGAGCTCATGCAGAAGAATCCAACTCCTCCTGGATTATGCCCAGCGCGTTTGGGTTTCGGGCATCAGCTGGTTCAAAACCCAGCTAATTTGGTTTAAGCAGGCTCCTGGTGGACGGGCCGTTCTGACACAGTTTCTTTAAAGTTGATGAAGGCGCCCTCGGTGGCTCTGGCAGGGAGCGAGCGAAAGACAGGGAGAGGATGGGGCCGGAGGAGGCTCATACATTTTAATCCAGCCCGTGCACTTTGCTGTTTGACATCTGATGCTAAATCAAGGGGTCTAATCAAGTAGCCAAAAGGGGCGAAAGAAAAGAGTCTGCCTGTCTCCCTGTGCCTCTCCTCTCCCCCCGCCCCTGCCTCCCTGTCACCTTTGTCAAGGAAATTAACCTCTTGCCATTGAAAGGGAACCGCGGCCAATCTGGAAGAGCAAGAGGCACGTGTTGCTGGGGGGCCCACCATGGAGGGGGGAGAAGGGGAGAGGGGAGCTGTGCCCTCCCTCTCCAGACAAGACAACGCCTGCTTCCTTCCGTTGACGCAGCAGCAGAGTCACAGCTGATCCTGCCTGGGGGGTTGGGGGGTGGAACTGGGGCTCCGCCAATCCTGATCAACAGGCCAAGGAAGCAGCCGGGACCGAGGACTCAACTTTCTCCAGCTTTCTCTCAATAGCTCCTTAAAACAGAGGAAAGATCGAGGGGGAGTCCTCCTGGTCCTCCTGCCTGCCTGCCGGTGTGTTCGCAGCTCGCAGCATCCCGAGCCCAGAGCTGTTTTTCTCCCTGGTGCTGAAGTTAGCAAGAACACCAATGTGCTTTGGTTTGACAGAGCCGCCGACAGGCAAGGAGACGGGGCTTTTCCCCCATCCCACAGAAAACGTAACACTGGTCTATGCCTCCTGGTTTATCCTGTAGCAGTGGTAACAGCACGATTGGAGAGGGCGGGCGGGCTTTGAAACCTGTCAGCTGTTAGCGAATTTCAGTCTATCCGAGCTCCTTTTAATAAAAATCGAACTCGCAGGAACAGAACACACTCCAGCCGGACCTTCTTTTGCACAAACCCAGTTAAGATGACCGGAACAGTTTGTGCACTCCGTTCATTTCCGCGGAGTTTACCCAGAACTTGTTCTCCCTGGATTTGTGCCTATGGTTTAAGTAGCTGATTAAAAGGAATGAAAGATGGGAAAGCGGATCTTTCGTTTGTTGCGTCAGCAGTTATCAAAGGTCGCTGAATTCGGAGTCCCCAATAAATTCAGGTGCTAAGGACAGTGAATCGTGATTCTGATGTGGAGTCCATATATATTCTCCCAACATGTTCCCTTCCATGGCCTTCCCCCTGCATATCCTTCCCTCTAATTTGAATATGACGGATCAGCAACCTAATTCGGATTAAGGAGCCCTCTGGA
The DNA here is from genome assembly GCF_964106915.1 of Podarcis gaigeae. Taxonomy (NCBI): domain Eukaryota; kingdom Metazoa; phylum Chordata; class Lepidosauria; order Squamata; family Lacertidae; genus Podarcis; species Podarcis gaigeae. Next base: position 89,291,276 of record NC_139683.1, on the reverse strand, counting down.
ATGCCCACCGCACAACGCTGTTCTTGCCCCACTTATAATTCTTTGTCCGTGGCCTCTTCTACCGTTTTCAGCTATATTTAAAAATAACATTTAAAAGGGTGTAGACTGCAGATAAGAGGGCTAAAACATTAGGGTGTTGTTGTTTTTTAAGCCCCTCATCTTTCTAAATGTAGAAGAAGGGGGGAAACGCCGCCCCACATAAAACACAAGGGATTCATCTTTGGAGGCAGCAGGTTCAAACAGCGAGTGCCATGTATTTACCAAAGGGAATCTATTGAAAGCTATTGAGGCGCTTGGATTCAAAAGACCCTTTTCTTTTTGTGTAGTGGTCGTGCTGCTGATTCTCCCCTTCAACCCGCTCCACGTGGCCAGCTGAAATTGGGGGGATGGCGGGGCTCGTTGCTTTTCAGTCGCATACAGTAAAAATGCATTAACACTTGAAACTGGTACAAGGACTCGAAACGCATTTTCGCAACAACAGGGGAAGGAAGAAAGCACGCTCCCGAGCACCCTCTTGCAGAGCAGGTGCAAGCAGCGGCGGCCTCAATTTGCAACTAGCTAAAGCAGGCGGGTGGGGGTTAGGGGCGCGTGGCGGGGGCACCTGGAGCGGTTCCTGCTCTGCAGAAGCCCCCTTGCCTCCTGCTTGCCCCGCTTTTCCTGATCAAACAGAAGGAGCAGAGGCGCTTCAGAATCAATGCACTTGTTTATTGCCACGGTGGGAAACAGCGGGCCGAAGTCCAATGACTCCGTTCGCGCTGGGCGAGGGAGGTGCTGCTCCCCTAACCTGCCCCAAAGATATTTAGGATGCCGAGAACATCTCTCTTCCATCCCTTAACGCTAATCCTGTAACCTCGAGAATAGCAAAGAGTGGATCCAACCCAAATCACAAACTGCTCAGCTCCAAGGGGAAAGCTTTCAGCACGCCCCATCTAAATATTAAAGAGGATATGAAAGGCCTTAAACTTCGGCGCTGGGTCGTGGCAGCCCAAGAGCCGGGAAGGAAATAATCGTTGGAGGCTGCGCTTCGTGACCCTCTTAAAGCCTAGACGACAGCTTCTGGATAAAGGGGGGGGGTGTCGTGGAGTATGATTTGAGTGTTCACGTTTTTAAAAAACCAACAGGAACTATGCCATAATGAGGGAAAGTTTTAAAAGCAGACCAAGTCTAGCCTCGCTCGAGTGCCGGGTTCCATGGAGGAGGAGGGGCGCCTCTGAGAATATGGAAGGATTTGCGCAAGGAGCTGCTTCCCTCCATATACATACTGATTTGAGGGGTCTGACGTTGACAAGGTCTACTTTAAATCAGCTCCGGGTTATTAGGACCAAATACTTTTAAAGAAATAAAAACTTATATTTACACAACTCCTGAGTACTGCAAAGTGTGCATTTCGTGCGGGACGGGAGCAAATAGGATTTTTGTGCCGCGAGGAGATAAAGGCTGTGGCCACGAGGGAATATCCAAGCCCTTCCTCCGATGGTCAGCCACTACTTTTTATCAATAAAAAGCTAGACTCCGGCTTTGACAGCTGCAGAAAGAGGCAGGAAAGCCTGCTGGCAGTATTCGACCCAATTGCTCAGCCAGACACCAGCGCTCAGCTCCTGCTTTTCCAGTGTTCGGGGCCGAAGTCTGCAGAGGGGCAGGATCCCAGACAAGCAGAAGGCACAGAACTAGGAGGCGTTTTTCTTAGCGCAGCACTGTTAATACTGTCAAGCATATTAGGCTGCCCGAGCTTCGCTTCTGCGCGTTCTGCACTGATTCACCATATCCTTCCCAGGGCAGCTTTCCCCAGTGCGGCGCCTTCCTTGCCATCAACCTCGCATTTCCCTCTACCAGCCCATTTGAGCAGGGCCCGCGCGAGGGCTGCCCTGTCCTTCAGCTAAGAAAGGGGAGGTGAGGACCCAAGGGAAAACCACCCAGGACTGGCCCAAGACATTTTTGGCACCCAAAGGACTCCATAATTCGCTCCATCAGATATAGCAGTGTAAGAATACTTTTAAACATAGTAGCCTCTAAACAAATGGTCATGAGGCACAGAAAGACTGCTTTCTTGCATGGAGAAATTTTTGAGGAAATATACATGAAGCAGCCTAAAGGTTTTGTTAAACCACATGTGGCACATTTAGTGTGCAAGCTGCAAAAAGGACTTTATGGACTTAAAACAGGCTGGAATCAGCCTGGAATCAGAAGCTACATAAAATACTAACACAACTTGGGCACAAGCAAAAGCACGCAGACAAATGCTTGTACACCAAGTCTAACAATGGACAATTTTCTTATATTCTTGTCGTCGCTGATGATTTGACCATTGCCATAGTAAATGACAGAGACTATACACAGGTTGTGAAGCATTTAAGCAAAGATGTAGAAGTCAAGGAACTGGGAAAGATCCAGTACTAGGAACTGGGAAAGATCCGGTTAATTTCTTCTTAGCCAAAAGCAAAAGATTTCTGAACTGATCCAAAACATGCAGATGCAAGAAGCGTACCCAGTTGCCACACCCATGACTACTGACTTTTTAAGGAATCAAGATGATTCAAAGCAGTTGCCAGACAACATTGAGTACAGGCTGGAAAGCTTCTGTATCTTGTTACTAATACATGTATATCTGACTTAGCCAGTGCGTGGGAATTCTAAGTAGAAAATTAAATGCTCCCACTGAATATGACTGGGTGGGTGTGAAAAGGGTGGTTTGGTACTTATGGGGTACGATAAACTGTAAATTAAGATTACCAGATGTTAGTAATCCTAAAATGATTGGTTTTACTGATGCAGATTGGGCTGCACGTATGACTGATTATAAATCCACAGGTGGATATGTATTTATGTTTGGAAATGGTCCTATTTCATAGGGTAGTTATATACAGAATTGTACAGCTTCCACAGACTCTTAATATATTCCACAGAGTCTTAATACATTGCAGCCACAGAAGCATGCAGATAGATGGCCTGGCTCGATAAACTAACCAAGGACTTTAGGTTGGTGAGAAAGGGGCCTGTTAGTTTGATGGAGGACAACCAGAGTTACCTAAAGCTCTTCCAGAGTGAGAAATTTCACACAAGGACAAAGCACATTGGGGTGAGGTACCACTATGTATCTGAGGCCATTCAAAAGGGACTTGTGGAACTATCTTATTGCCATACCAAGGAGATTGATTGCGGACATCATGACGAAGCCCCTACCAATGGAGAGTTTCCAGAACCTTCGTGTCAAGTTGGGACTCTGGGTGCTTGAATAAAATTTATTTATATAAATGTATGTTGTATTGCCTGAGAAGGGCTTTGTGGGAGCAGTCAAGTACAACACTTTCCTGTTGCCTAGAATGGACACATAGGGAATGTGGCTCGAGAGGAAGGACTTCCTGTCATACCTGCTCTGGAGCTTCTTCCCCCTGTGCATGACCAGGTAGATGGGTGTGACCCAAGATGACCAGATAAAAAGACTGGCCACACAACCATCTCTTTCTTGGACTCTTACTCTCAATGCTTTCCCCCCTCAAAAAATGTTTAGGGGTACTCTCATTTTGACTCAAGAAAATCACCATTTTATAGTTCAAATTGGGAAAAATACAGTAAATGGACAAAAGTACAAAGATTCACAAAATGTTTAGGGGTATGTGTACCCCTGCATCCCTCCAGAAAAAAAGCACTGCTCTCACTCTTGGACTCTCGCTCTCCTGGCTCTTAGCCAGCGCATGGCTCAACATAGCTTTACACAGGATGGAGCCCACAAGCAGAATGTCTGAGGTGTAGCTCAGACTTCTTTTCACTGTAACCACAAGATAAAGCCTGCCTTCAGATTACTACTGCTGTGAACTGAATGTGAGTAAAACTTTGTTCTTACTTTTAAAGAAAACTGTGTTGTGTTGTTATTATTTTAAGAGGGACATAAAGGGGAAACTTACCAGGAACAAGCCACACTGGATAGCTTAATTAAAGGATTCTAACGAATCATCAACTTGCTTCCCATAAGTTGCAAAGGGAATGAGCTCTGCTCAGTAGCGTGAGTGAGGAAGGGTAATATCAAAACAATCTATCCTCTCCTACCTTCCTTAACATTCCCACAATGGAGGGGGAGCCTTGAAAAGATGTCCAAGAACTGTAAGAACCAGGCTGGCAGGGATGCTGACAAATGCCCTCCCTCCTCCTGCCTGCCTCCCGGGCAATAAAAAATGGCTCCAGGGCAAGTTCAAAGTGCCTCAGGAGGGCAATGGAGATGGGATGCCTCTTCCAGGACCATGCAGGAAACATTGCGCAGAGGCAGAAGGGACCAGACCTAGGGAGTGTTTGCCACCTCCAGGGTGCTTGTTTTCACCTCTGCAGCCCCACCTCCAGCCCTAGGAACCTTCAGAAGGGAGGTGCTGCCCCAGACATTATGTGGATGTGTTGAAGAGAGTGAACGTTTATGAGTCACAGGTGGGGAGAGTGTGTATGAACTTTACAGTGCTTAGTTTATTTTTTGCTATTTTGCTAATGTTGTTTTTTAGGTTATAAATACTGTATTGATGTGCTAATCACGTACTATGACTACTGCTTTAATTGTGATGTTTAGCTGATTTTTTAGTTGTTGTTTTGTTAGCGTTTTATAGATTGTAATTGTTTCACTGAGGATTTGCTGCATTTGTGATATTCCATTATGTTCTATCATGTTGTTTTTATTTATCGTTTGTAAGCTGCTTTGGGATTCCTTTAAATGAAAAATGGCATAGAATATAACAGATCAGATCAAAGATCCAGCAGCACCTGAGGTTCCAGCAAAAACAGATTCACTGGGGCTTCTCCTGCTATTACCCTCAAGCCACCCTTCACACACGAGCCTTTCCCTTCCCTTCCTCTTTTTGCATTTCCCAGGCCCGAGCCTGAAGGGCGTTGTGTGTAAATTTAATATCATCCTCATGATCGGAGTGTGAATCCGGAGCTGCCTGGCGCCTTATTCGATTCGACACCTTTTTCCGACCTGCATGAAGGCCAGCTCCACTTTCCAGCTGGGCCAAAGGAAGCCACCCGTCGCGCTGACCCGCGTGAAACGCGCTTCCTGGGCAAACTCTCGCATTCGCACAACTAGTGAAAAAGAGCAGGAGGGAGAGAAACTCGCAAAGCCCCTGAGAGTCTGGAATTCCTCGCCGCCTTCAAACCCGCCACGTGTGAACCAGGGCCACTGGCAAGCGGGGCAGCGGCCTGACGCGAGGCCGAGGCTGGAGCCAAGCGAGACTGGCGACTTCTCCTCTGAAGGCGGGAACTTTTTCTTCGCCGCGGGCTCCCCGTTCTGGCCGGAGAGGGGCGGCCCGGCATCCCGGGGCCCAGATCCAGAGCGGGGCCTACACTTGCCACGCAAGGCGCTGCGAGTGGCCGAACGGGGCCCGGCGTCTGCGTGGCGAAACGCGAAGCCTCCTTCGGTGATCGTGGGGATGAGGGGACAGACGCGCGTCCTGGCCCGAAGCGGCGGCATCTGGGGCGCCTGAGGTCCAGGGGGACCGGGCGGGCGGCCAGGGCCGCGAGGAGCCTGCGGCCTGTGCCTCCCCGGCTGCCGCTTCGCTGGGCCTCCTCCCTCCGCGGCCTCGCCTCTTCCGCGGAGACAATGGGCGCCTGGCTCTGGCCGTGTTTGACCCGGGCCGAGCAGGTCCTCGGGAGGGAGGCCTTTGTGCTCGCAGGAATTAGCGGTTGTTGTGTCTGCCTGAGGGACACGCGAGAGACACGCGAGCGCCTCCCTCCCCTTCGCCGCCCCCCCGCCCCCGCCCGGCTTTGTCCTGCCGCATTAGCATAAAGCTGCCATGGATCTCCCGTTTAAATAATTACATACAAAAGAATGGTGGGACATGAAAGCGACAACAAGAGCCGGGCGGCGGGAGGCGCCGCGGAGGACGCCCGAAGAGGCTCCGGCGCTTCGCTTTTGAGCCCCCCCCCCCCCGCCAAGACCCACGGCGGATGGCCGGCAGTCGTGCAGGTTAGAAACTAGGAACTGACACGCAATCACTTCAGTTATTCATTAAATTTCTATACCGCCCTTCATCGGGGCGGTTGACAATATAAAAGCACGAAAGTGCACACTAGTCTTTGCGAGCGGGTTCCTGTGCGCGCCTTGGCGCCCTCCGCTTCCTCCCTCCAGCATCCTGCGCCCCCACCAGTTGCCCAAGAGGGGCATTCGCTGCTTGCCCGCTCTTGCTGCCCAGCAACTGGTGTTCTGGAGGAAATATATATAGCCTGGTAGCTGTGATAACACACTGGGGTCCCCATGACCCCTGGCTTCAGAATTAGGAGGAAGAAAAAGCTTTCACCTTCTTTCCCTGTATCACCCATATATTATGCAGGCTATAATGCACCTTTTTCATATCTCCCCCTCTCGGCCACTTACATTTTTTCTAAGCTAATAAGCCACCAAATATCACAACTTTTTGTCATACGGAAGTTGCTCTGTCACCTTGAGCGTTTTGCTGGGCCTTTTCTGAACTTTCTTCAGCTGTACAATATTCCCTCTGAAGTGTGTAGAAGACTCTGCACAGTAATCCAAGCGCAGTTGCACCACTGATTTGTATAACAACATGATACTGGCATCCACCCCCCACTCCCACCCCCAATCCCTTATATGTCCCTTATATCCCTAGTACAGAAGTCACCTTTTTTTTGGTCAGTCCCATTCCTGGACAATCACCAGCTCAGACACCATTGGGGTTCAGCATTTTTTTTTTGCCTCAATATGCATCACTTTACACTTACATTAATCCACAGTTGACATTTTAATGTCCATTTCCCCAGCTTTTACTAGCCTGAACATTTGGGTGTCATAACTAAACTTGGCTACATCTGTATGCACCCCTAAATCCACATCAAATATGAAAAAGTTAAAAAAGTTCTAGTCCCAATACTTCCCTAAAGTGAGCTATCAATTTATTTTAGTTTCTGGTCAGGATTTCAAGGCTTTTTGTAAGTCCAAGCAAATGTCGGCTGGAACATCTCTGTTGACACGCTCCTTTACACTATCAACAAACTTTAAAATGTTAGCGAAACTCAAACTACATTTGCAGAAAGTATGCTTATTCTTTTTCAGGAGAACATGCTCTTCTATATGCTCAGTAATTTGATCTTTAATAAGACTTTCCAACAATTCATCTAGAACTTACTGATTTGTAATTTTGCAACCTCCTTCCTAGATACCTTTTAAAAATGTTATGTTTTACTGGCCACTTTGCAATCTTCAGGTACAGAAGCTGATCTTAAAGGTAAAGGTAAAGGTACCCCTGCCCGTACGGGCCAGTCTTGACAGACTCTGGGGTTGTGCGCCCATCTCACTCAAGAGGCCAGGGGCCAGCGCTGTCCGGAGACACTTCCGGGTCACGTGGCCAGCGTGACATCGCTGCTCTGGCGAGCCAGAGCCGCACACGGAAACGCCGTTTACCTTCCCGCTGGTAAGCGGTCCCTATTTATCTACTTGCACCCGGAGGTGCTTTCGAACTGCTAGGTTGGCAGGCGCTGGGACCGAGCAGCGGGAGCGCACCCCGCCGCAGGGATTCGAACCGCCGACCTTTCGATCGGCAAGTCCTAGGCGCTGAGGCTTTAACCCACAGCGCCACCTGCGTCCCTAAGCTGATCTTAGGGACAAGTTATAAAATTTTTGTTAGATGATTAGCAATTTCACATGTGTGGAAGCCATCTCAAGCCAGTGATTTGTTCTTTTTTAATTTGTCAGCAATGCCTAGAGCTTTGTCTATTGTCACCAACATTTGCCTCAGTGCCTCAGACTTCCTTTCTGTGAGATTTAGCTCAGGCACAGGGATCTCCCCTACAACTTCCACTGTGGAGACACTGGCAGAGGCAAAGAATTAATTCAGCTTCTCTGCAATTTCCTTTTCCTCCTTCAGCACACATTGGACTCCCTTGTCACCCGGCTTGCCAAGCTGGTTTCCTGCTTCCAATATACAGTATTTTAAAACTTGTTGTTTATCTTTGCATTTTTAGTAATGTGCTCCTTCAAAGGATGTTGTGCAAGCCTTACTGTGGGCTGCTTGCTTTTCTTTTGTCAAATTGTGTGTTATTTTCTGTTCTTTTAACAGGGGCAAAGCTTCCAATTTTTGCAGGAAAGCTTCGTGTCTCTAAAACCTTCATTTACTTTCCTTATTAATCACACCAGTGTCCTCTTGGACTTAGTGGTATCCTTCCTGATCTGTGCCATACTGTCTGGCTGATCCACTAATATTGTTATTTTGAATAAAAGCATTTCTGAGAATTTGACTCAATTTTGCCTTTCAACTTCCCTTTTATTTTATTTTTATTTTTGGTCAATTCCCCTTTTGTTTCCTCTTTTAAAGTTAAAACGTAACCATACTGGACCTTATTCATGATTGTCTACCTCCATATCAGTTTAATTGGATAACCTTGTGGCCACTGTTTGCAGTTGGTTCAACAGCACTTAGCAACTCACATCAGAACCCAGGTGGCATTTAGGATTAAGACCAGGGTTGGCCAATTGTTCTGTGGCAGTTGTTTAGCTTCTTGAGAAATGCTCACCCTAAGTACTTAGTAATAATTTCCTGCCACCTACAGCAATTTTGTGGCAGGGTCTGCATTTTTTTAAATGCCCTATCTCTGACCTTATGTCAGGGGTCAGCAACCTTTTTCAGCCGTGAGCCGGTCCACTGTCCCTCAGACCTTGTGGTGGGCTGGACTATATTTTGGGAAAAAAATATGAACGAATTCCTATGCCCCACAAATAACCCAGAGATGCATTTTAAATAAAAGGACACATTCTACTCATGTAAAAACACGCTGAATTCCGGACCATCCGTGGGCCGGATTGAGAAGGCGATTGGGCTGCATCTGGCCCCTGGGTCTTAGGTTGCCTACCCCTGCTTCATACCCTGTTTCCTGTAGGGAACAACCCCCTCAGCTCCTCTCTGCCCTTCCTATAGTTTATATCTGTTGGTTAGCTCCATTCTGCTGGATCTTCCTTATGCCCAGCACTATATTCTCCTTTAAAATAAAGCACTCCTATTTCACCCTAATGGCCGTGAGGTTTCTAGCATTATACCATTCATTTCCCAAACCAGGTGTGCCATAGGGAAGCTCCCCGTCTGCAGCACCATGTACAATGTCAAGGGGAGAGGATGAAAGTGCACCAGGCTGGTGTTCCATCCAGGAGGACGGCCGCCTTCCATCCCCACTCGGGGTTTCTCCAACTTGGAGCTCCAGCTGTTGGACTACAATTCCCATCATCCCTGACCACTGGTCCTGCTAGATAGGGATGATGGGAGTTGAAGTCCAACAACAGCTGGACGTTTGAGAACATGGGTTGCTGCAGGAGAGTTTCCTGTTGGATTGGGCCACCTGCTTTTGGGTGTCATCCCGACCCCCAAACTCTTCCCGCGCAAGAGATCTTGGAAGAAACCTCAGGAAATCGTGGCCTGCTTAGGATGGGGCTGCTCCGGGGCGACGGCAGGGGAAGCCCCGTCTCCCCGCGCGCCTCCTCGCCCTGCTCCGGGGCCCTTTGTCCCTTCCCTCGGCGCCTCCTCGCCTGCCGCCCCCTTGAATGAGCGAGGCCGTTGCTCCGCCGCTATTAGCATACAGCTGCTGCCGCCCGCCGCCGCCTCCCTCCGGGCCGAAGCGCTTTCGCCCAGCGCGACCGTCGCCGCGCTCAGCCAGAACAACAAGCCGGCGCTTCTCACACGCGACTGAGCCGCCCTCTCCTCAGGCCGGGGCCTCCGCTTCGGAGCCCCCCTTGTCCGGGGAGGAAAGCGAAAAGGGTGTCAAAAGCCTGCAGCCTTGGCCAAAAAAGCAAAGAAACATAAAACCCCAGCAGCGCCCCGCCCCCCCGCCCCCCCCATCTAGGTCGCGTTGGCGGAGCCGGCAAGCGGGAGCGGAGCCCCGCGCGGGTGCAAGGAGAGCTTCGCTTCCGCCTTGCAGAGGCTGCTGCGCGCGGGCGCGGGCGCCCCTTGGGATTCCTTGCGCTGCTGGTAGCAGAAAGAAGGCCGCCCGGAGGCAGCAAGGCGAGATGCTTGTTGAGGCGCCGATTATCACAGCCTGATCCTCCACCGGGTCTAGGCACCATTGCTGCGGTAGGAGAGGATGGCAAGTGTGGCAAGAAGATGGAGAAGACTTGTTCACTACTTGTATTTTGGGAATGATTCATGTTCTTATGGAGCTGCATTGTTTTATACTTTCTGGATGTCCCACGGTCGTATTATAAAGTAGAACTGTTCTGTGTTATAAATCAAGCACTTCCTTTTTGTTTCCAATATATTTCTTACCAATAAACAATTTGGTGTGGCAAGAGCAAGAGTTTATTCTGAAAGTGTGGCCCAGAGAAAAGTTTTAGAATCACTGCCCTAACGAAACCCACAAGTCCCAGCCCTACTCCCACCAAATATAGCCAAATCTGCCCTCCCTGGTTACATTGGCAAAAGCTGTCATTTAAGGGGCAGTTGCAAGAGATTCTCTCTGCCCCTGTAATTCCAGTTCATGGGGCAGGACCACAGCAGAGCACAGGCTTTGTATGCAGAGTTTCTGTATTGCCCAGGCATCTCTTCTACCTTAGCCTGAGACTCTAGACTCTGCTAAGCAGATGGCTGCTTGTGTGATGTGATGTGATACATAAGTAGCAGTCAAATACAACATTCCTTGTTTTGCTAGAGTGGACATGCAAGGGGATGTTTGGTCTGGCCAGTCGGAACTTCCTGTTTCCTCCTGGACTGGGACATACTTCCTCTTGCATGTGACTAGAGGTGGGAATGACCTTACCTGTGCAGGTAACAAAAGCACAAAGCACACAGCCCTCCTCCCTTCTTCTTTTTGTCATGTGAGCTGCAGTGATTGCTAGTCTGCAGTTACTGGGATTATCCCCCCATGTGGGGTAGATCCATATGTACATATTTGTAACTAAGTCTGCCATCTGGGATCCAGCTGTGAACAGAATGTGAGTAAACTACTTTTATACTCTTTAAACAAGATTGTGGCGTGCTTATTCTTTTAAGAGGGATATAAGGGAACTTACCAGGGTGGTGTTGTGGTCTAAACCACAGAGCCTTGGGCTTGTCAATCAGAAGGTCAGTGGTTCAAATCCCCACGATAGGGTGAGCTCCTGTTGCTCGGTCCCTGCTCCTGCCCACCTAGCAGTTTGAAAGCACGTTAAAGTGCAAGTAGATAAATAGGTACCACTCCGACGGGAAGGTAAATGGTGTTTCCGTGCACTGCGCTGGTTTCGCCAGAAGCAGCTCAGTCATGCTGGCCACATGTACGCCGGCTCCCTTGGCCAATAAAGTGAGATGAGCGCCACAACCCCAGAGTTGTCCGCAACTGGAACTAACGGTCAGGGGTCCCTTTACCTTTACTATTTAGAGGCTTAAACAAGCCTGCAACCAGCTACCCGTTGTGCGTTTAAAAGGGGAATGTAAAACTCTGCTAAGTTATAGAACTTGCTAGCACAAGTTAGGAAGGATATTAATAAACAATATATCCTCTTCTGCCTCCCTGAACATTCTGTGGCCAGAACTGCTTTGGTCTCGCTGGTATAGGAAGCTGAGCTTCCTAGAAAAAGTAGATCTGGCCACTGTGCACACCTTGGTCATTTCCCAGCTAGATTTTTGTAGCACACTCTATACGGAGCTTCCCTTCTGAAGAGTATTTGGAAACTTCAGCTGGTGCAAAATGTGACAGCCAGGTTGCTTCATTATCAGAATTTGTATCCTGCTAAATGGTAAAATCCTTTAAGCAGTTTATATAAAATGTCTGTTAAAATTGTGGGATGTATTATTACTAGAACAATCAAGTACAACATTTTCCTGTTGCCTAGAATGGACACACAGGGGAATGTGGCTCTCTGGAGCTTCTTCCCCCTGTGTGTGACCCCAGCTGACCAGATAAAAGGGCTGGCCACACAACCATCTCTCTCTTGGACTCTTACTCTTTTACTCTTACTCTTGGACTCTCGCTCTCCTGGCTCTTAGCCAGCGCATGGCTCAACATAGCTTCACACAGGATGGAGCCCACAAGCAGAATGTCTGAGGTGTAGCTCAGACTTCTTTTCACTGTAACCACAAGATAAGCCTGCCTTCAGATTACTGCTGTGAACTGAATGTGAGTAAAACTTTGTTCTCACTTTTAAAGAAAACTGTGTTGTGTTGTTATTATTTTAAGAGGGAAATAAAGGGGAAACTTAACAGGAAGAAGCCAGACTGGATTGCTTAATTAAAGAATTCTAACAAATCATCAACTTGCTTCCAATAAGTTGCAAATGAAATGTGCTCTGCTGTTCACTCACTAGCGTGAGTGAGGAGGGATAATATCAAAACAATATATCCACTCCTACCTTCCTTAACATTCCCACAAAAATTAACAGTGAAAACTGGAAGTTAAAAAAAAGTTTAATTAAAGATTCGGAAAGGGACGCGGGTGGCGCTGTGGGTAAAACCTCAGTGCCTAGGACTTGCCGATCGTATGGTCGGCGGTTCGAATCCCCGCGGCGGGGTGAGCCCCCGTCATTCGGTCCCAGCTTCTGCCCACCTAGCAGTTCGAAAGCACTCTTAAGTGCAAGTAGATAAATAGGTGCCGCTTTATAGTGGGAAGGTAAACGGCGTTTCCGTGTGCTGCGCTGGTGCTGGCTCGCCAGCTGCAGCTTCGTCACGCTGGCCACGTGACCCGGAAGTGTCTTCGGATGGCGCCGGCTCACAGCCTCTAGAGCGAGATGAGCACGCAACCCTAGAGTCGGACACAACTGGCCCGTACGGGCAGGGGTACCTTTACCTTTACCTAAAGATTTGAAAGTCTAAATAAAACCAGCAGTTAAGAATATCCATTATAAAATGAAGTTACATATCAACATACATGTAAGTTTGACATATCTGGGTAGGCTTGCTTAAACAAAGACATTTTAAAGCAGGCATTTGAAACAGTATGACAAAGGCAAATGCCTAATGTCAATGGGCAGGGAGTTCCAGAGTGTAGATGCTGCAACAGTGAAAGATCCATTCCTTACAGTTGCACAATGAACATTATATAGCATTTGTAAATGTGCTAGTTCTGCAGATTGGTGTATGTTTTCCTATTTGTTTACAATTTGAGTTGCTGGTGCTTACCTATACAGCTCCAAACTGCTTAGGGTCAGGACTTTAAGATGGCAGTGAAAAGCATTTTAATTCTGCTTGGATTTTAATGTGTGTGGTTTTTTTAAAAATGAGATTGAATTGGCTGTTCTTGGTTTCTTAATGCTGTGTTTTAATTTTGTTATGCTTAAACTGGTTTTGCAGTATTTACTTTTCTTGTAAACTACGTTGGGCCAAAAATCAGTATTTATAACTTTGCATTGTCATTAATCCAGGCCATGAAGGTACCTTTGTGGAAAACACAGAACACCCTAGAGTAATGTTGCTTGAGCCCAACTTGAATGCATTTGGAGCCATGCTAACAGCACTAGGCCACCATTCGTTATGTAACCTACATACATTCAACAACCATCCATATAGGTTTGTAGTGTTAGTGATCCCATACAGACAGAATCATGGACACAATTTTATTGAATACAGATTTAGATGCAAATTCAGAAGAATTAATTTATGTAAGTTTTTTAAAAAGCTTGATTTTAAGTGCATGACACATCTGAGTGGTGCAACTGGGTGTTCACCCAAGGAAGGCTGGACTGCTGTCCTAGCCTGTTCTTAGGGAGAACCAGGCAACTTGACTAATGAGGTCCAAATGTAACCTCCTTTACTGGTAATTTTTGCTCTGAATATTGCCTTCAAAAAAGCTTTTTGTGTAACTCAAAGCCATACTGCTGGTGGTATTTTCTCCTTCACTTTGGTTAGTCTTCTGGCACAGTAAAAAGTACCATGCATGAGAACCAAGAGGAATGAGGTGGCAAAAGCCTAGAAAAGACTACAATCCTATGGCCTTTTACTTAGGAATAAGCCCACCTGAACCCAATGCAGCCTCTGTCTGGGTAGACTGCATAGGACTGCACTGTTAGTTCCCTGATTTTGTAGACCCTCCTTGGCAGAACAGAGCTCAGTGAAAATAGTTGAAAGGTCTTTGCAAGTGGTACTGACACGCTTTGCCTTAAAGCCCCAACCTGTTCTCCTCCTTTGACAATTCCTATTAAGCATAATCCTTCCTATCTTTGGCCACACCTCTTTAATGAAACAGATACAAAATAATAATATATTACAAAGGATACTTTTTAAAAAGCCTTTACTCCATCATGATGTCCCTTTATCGCATCATATGCCAGTGCTGACCTGACTACCTGCTCCTTCTCACCACTAGGCACAGATGGAAATTCTCCAGATTTCATTCAACAACTTGCTTTATTTACTTTACTTTCCCACCTTGGGTGATTTTTCTTTCTTATTGGCTGGACCAGTAACAAACAATTCTAGCAGGCCAAGCTGCAATTGGTCAACGGGTTGCTGAGATGCCTTTGGAAAGGAAGTTAACCCCGCAGCTGCTGGGTCACTAGCCAGCACATTAGAGAATTGACCTCCCTCCCACTACAATGTACCTTCTGTCCAGGAAAACAGAAAGATACAAAGTTCGCATTTGGAATGAACAATTAAAAAGCTAAAATGCAATATGCAAATCTTACCAGCCATCTGTCAGGTTCTGCTTGGGAAGGAGACTCCAGCATAGAGGAGCCCAAACGGCTACAGGGTTTAAAGGCAGGAAAACTCTCGAGCTCCGTCAGTGCTATGAAATGGAGTTACTTTAATAATAATGAAGAGAAACTGTTGTTGGTGTTGAAGGTTTTCACATCAGATAAAGAGGACTTTTACAAATATGTATTTAATGGTTACTTGACTTGTAATGTGTAAGAATTGCGCTCTATAATCATGTAACTGCATGACTTATTTATTTGATTTTTAATTCAGTCTTGCAAAACAACAAAATCAGGATTATGCTCCACCTGGTGGGCTTTTTAAATAAAACAGATTTCATTTTGCGCATAGGACAGTCATGAATAGTTTGAACAAAATGACATGCAACCCACCCATCCCCCAAATTTTTGTTAAGACCCTCATATAATTTAAAGCAACAAAGGCCATACTTATCCAGCCACACCTAAACTATCCCTGGCCAGGCAAACATTGGCAGGTGATAATTGTTATAGTCTAGATAATTGAGAATGCTTTTCTCCAGCAGTTCCTTGTGGACACTTTGCTTATAGAACCGTTTGAGATATGTCTTTGGTCTCTCCATTAATGCAAGTTCACCGTCCACAACTTGGCGAACAAGTTCTTGAAGTGAAGGAACACCTTCTTCCTGTAAGCAATAAATGACAAAAGAAAAAGTGGGCAGATAATCATGAACTTGATTAAAGTGCCTGCAGTGGTGTCACCTTCTTCTGCCATATTAGTAAAACTAATGCACAAAGGATTTCAGAAGAAGCCCCAAATAAATAAATTGTGCACATGCAATGGGCAGAAAGCTGCACCAGAAAGAGGATTCAAATCTAAGGCAAAGTCAAACTGGGATTTATTGCTTTGTGTCTTTAGCCAGAGGCTATCTGTTAAGCCTCCCTTTCACCTTCTCTTATCCCCAAGGCCCTGAGAGCTAATACAGAGAGGCAGCTGCTCACAGCATTCCCTGGAAAGCTAGCAGACAGGCTGGCTGGCTGATTCCCAAAGTGCTCTACTAGTACATGCCCTATTCACTTCCATGACAGAGAGTGTAGGCAGAAGGAAGTTGACTGTTTAAGGAGGTCTGGTACCAGTGGAAGACCATAACCAACATTCTGAAAGAACAATTTTATTCTAAAGGTGTTGTGATATGCAAAACTTAAATCAGTCCATAAAGTGAATGGGAAACCAATATCCACAAACACCTTTCTCCTTTCTCCCTGACACTCTAACAAAATACAGATTTTGAATTCTTTTGGGACTGGGAACTATTGATGTTACTTCGTAAAGCACCAAAAAACCCAAAACCAAAATCCTACTACCGAACCACCCTCACCCCAACTGCACATTTGTTTCCTCTTCCAACCTGTATCCCACATTAACAGCGCAAATGGCTTAAGATATGCTTGGAGTTCTTTCTTCAAAATGGGTCCCTTGAACACTGTTCACCTAATCACAGCTCAGGAAAAAAAATGTATATCTGTGTGGTCAGGTACATTTGATTCACATCATCAGCACACTGACTCCCATGTGAGTGATAAACCACTTTGTGGGGTAGTTTGATTCAAAGGGGCTTCAGCAACTTCACAGACACAAAGTGTCATCTTATGTTTGGCAGCTGGCTGGTTCTGCTTCATTTGCCATTCAAATCTCTTAATATCCCATTGCCTGTCCTAAAATTGGGGCACAAAACTGCAAACAGCCCATCTGGGATCATTCTGGTCAGCCTTAGGATCATGCTAAAGATGTAAACCTTCTGAATAGTGGAGGGATGGATGGGGGCAGAGGAAGCTTGTCTGCAATGGCTCACACAACAGATTCTGTGCATGACTGAGCCAATGCTGGGTCTGGGTCCCAAGCTCCAGTATTATGGGAGAACCAGCACCATCGTTCAGTTTGGATACGGTCCTTTACACCTGATTTTGTGAGGTGCTGAATTGTTTCTCACAGCAAGTTACTGAATCTAACCACAAAGCTCTTATCACAGATGCTCATCACTTAACATGGGGAAGCATGCAAACTAGCAAAGTCAGGAATTCTAAATGTTAGGTGGCATTAAATCTTGCACAGAACATAAAGACAAATGGCAAAGGGATTTTAAGAAGATGACAAGGAGAGCAAGTGAGACCACTGAATACCAAGAACAGAAAGGAAATAAAAGACTATTTGGATATGGAACAAATCCTTAATGACTCCCTTAGTAAAGCAGATGTTGAGCAGGACTGTGTCGAAAGGAGTCTAGAAGGAAATTAGGGTAAGGAAAGTAAAAAAATTACGTCTGAGTTCGATGAGCAAAAGTTTAAAGCTACGCACTTCACTCTTATATTTGCAGAACAAATGTTACAAGAAGAAAACGCAAGGCTGTAAAATGGAATATGGCAGAGGTGGACTTGGGTCATATGGTGTCCTGAGTGAGAACAAACAGCTTTTTTTAGGGAAAAAGAAAGTCCTGTTTTTGGGGAGTTCAAGGCTAAACTGTTGGCCATTTTTAGGGAGAAAGGGGGGCAGCCACTCACCAACAGATCGCTGGGGAAAACAAACAGCCTCACTGAATAAACTCCGTCTTCCGTTCTGCAGATCGTGCAAGAATGGAGGGTGGGACTGGATTCTATTTTACCAACGCTAAGGAAAGGGACACAGTAATTGATCGTGATCTACCAAAGCCTCCTGGGGATCTACAAGTAGATCACTATTGACCTGTTGGACATCCTTGAACTAGGCTATTACCTATGAAATGATATCCTAATTAAATTGGATAAAATGTACTATCACTAAGCAGGTGAATTGGCTAAAGGATCGGCTACAAACATAAAAGGTTTTGCAAAAAAGCAAACTTCCAAACTGGACAAAAGAAGTAAGCTCAGGATTAGCCATGAATAGACACATGCATAGCAGCCAACTCTTAGGGGCCAAGGTCCCTTTGCTCCCCCAATAAAATATTTGAGGGGGGTGCCCCTCCCAAGTTGATGAGCATTTCCATTCGAATGGTATGAGCGTGCCATGTCATGTGATCTGATTATGCAGGGGTGGGGCTTCCCCCCAATATTCATTTCAATTGGTAGCCCTGAATACATGTATCCCTGCAAGGTGGATGGGGCAGTTTTGATCATGCTGAGCAATGGGGAGGGGTTGCCTGAATGCCTTGGGTTTTCTATCACTGCTTGGGCCCCATGTGATTCAATGAAAAGCTGGGTATTTCTAGTTAAAATAGGCATATATCAAATGCTGCACCTCTGCAAGGTTTTTTTTGGGGGGGGATATAATTCAGATGCAATGAGGAGGGAAATGTTTATTTATTTAACAAAATTCACATACTACTCGATTCCTATTCTGCTTGCTTGCAGTAAAACCTGTAAGCGGTTTCCAAGAAATATTGACATTATCAATAAAAAAAGTTAAAACATTTAAATATCATTAAATTAACAGCAAATAAGGTCTAAACATGTCAGCATCTACATATATTTATGTGAGTATGAATGTGGACATTTGTGCAGAATAAACTCGTGGCTCTATAAGGATTTGAAGGATAAGGTATAGAGAAATAAATAGAAGAACCATACCATCATTGGTTTAAATAGAATGGACTTCAAGTAGCATTATTTGGAGGATCAAACAAAATTAATATAAAATGAGTATGGTCATTGAAATTCATGTTGTCCTCCAGATAATGTAGCTTCTACTTATTGGGCCTTATGTACTATTTATGCTTAATAAGGGAGTTGCAAGATCACCGATGGTTAGAGTGAATTCAGAATGGTGTTTTTCAAACCAGGACTGAGAATCAATCAAACATGCAGAAGAAGCACATTGTACAAGCCCTTCCTAGATTACAGCACTTCAGACTGCAGGTGAGGAATCAAATCGTTTAGTATTCATCTACCTAAAAATCTTCCTGCACATTCACAGCTAGCATTTCAGGGAAGTTTTGACCTTGGTAACTCTCCAACATGCTAACTTTGCAGTTAAGGGTATCACAAGTAAAAGCAAATAAAGTTGTGTTAAATATAGAGGGCACACTTGCTACGCATACAAACTTTAATAAGGCCGTTGACTTCTCACATGATAGCCTCATAAGAAGCCTTGAAAAATGTTGAAACAAGCTGCATAAAAATGTGTTCACAAAAGTCCTATCTATATCCAGCAACTTCTCATGATGTGCACACATGAATTCTGTTATGAGCAAATTCTGTCTGATTCAGCTCAATGATGAGGGCAGGCCATCATACATATCAAAACTGAGATGACTGGAAACATTTCCTATTCCCCCATCATGCACCCTGCTATGCTCCTCTGCATACCTGGAAAAGCATCATCTTCCCATCTATCACGTGTAACCAAGCCATTCATTGCTCCCTTAAAACCCAGATCCGCTTCAGCTTTCCTGTACTACTGCAGTCTCACCACTTCTGCAGAATTTGTTAACTCTCTCACGCCTCCTTTATATTCTGCTTTCCTTAGGGCTGGTTCACTCAGGTATGCTGACTACTTGCTGTTTTCAGCCACAACGGAGGATTGCATATGTGAATTAGCCACTATAGATCAAACACCACAAAAATAGCTTCATATAATCTTGCATCACCTGGGACAAAGGTTTTTCAATGGAACCAGTTCACACATCTAACTTGTGTACAGTTATGGTTGCCCCAAAGGATACTGAAATGGACCAGGACATGGGGCAGAAAAGGACCACCAAAAAGGTCATGGGGTTGGTGCACAATTGCATTCTGGGCTTTCTAATTTAGAAGAAATGCAGTGAAGGAGAGACATGACAGAAGCCTATAAAACCATGCATGGTATGAATAAAGTAGATAGAAAGAAGTGAACTTAGGGTCAAACAATGAAGTTGATTGACAGTGGATGCAGAAAAAAAGAAAATAATTCTTCACAGAATGCACAGTTTCACTGTCCCAAGATATCATGGCCGCCATGCACACTCCCATGTTCCTGCAATTGAGGGGGCACACCGCCAGAGAACTTTGTGGGGGCCCGGCCCCTTCACTGAAATTTTTTGGAGATCCTGGCCTCCCACCCCCCTACTTGGCGCCCCTTGATGGCCAAATTTATTTCAGATAGCAGCCATGTGCATGATCTGGATTGAAAATGCAGTGTGGAGAAAGTTTGTGCAAATGCCATTTCTCCAATGAAAACAGTCACTCTGAAACAGTTATCTTTTAGTAGCAAAAACATGAAGGCACATTCTGGGCCTATGTGGTAAAGTAATGAGGGAAATAGGCATTTGGGTCTGGTAGTGGTACTTTCATTGGGAAAATGATATGGGGGAAAGAGTTTAAAACTTAATTCCTCTGCTCTCCATTCCCCTCCTGTTGCTTTCATGCCCTCACTGCTGGGTTCCTAGAAGCAGTATGTGGGTGGCCACTCTGGAAAGAGATATCTGACTGGATGGATTTTGGATCTCATCCAGCAGGGCTCTTCTTCTGCTTTTATGTTGTTAATCCTAGATAAATTCAGGCAGATATTAAATAGTAGAGAATGTAATAGAGTCATGGGTCCAAGCAGAAGTACCAGCAATAACAGTTGTTCTAAAAGCAGGTGCAGTATTCTTCTCAGAGTCCAAAATTAATGTGGTGGGTCATTAGATTTTCACAAGTAATAAAGAGGAAAATAAAGCAAATGGGAAGATGAAAGCCAAATCTTAAAATGATCACATGATAAAATGCATTTGGTAGCCATTTTCTTTACCTGGACAGATACTAGAATCTGGCGCAGTTCCTTCTTCAGATCGATAAAGCGATCATGATAGATGGTCAAAGCCCAAGGTTCCTTCAAGTAGCTAGTTAAAAAAGAAGAAATTTAGTTAGCGAGTAAGCCTTTCATTAGCCTCTAATAAAGTATTTACCTGCTTTTTTGCTTTTATAAATTACAGTTCTGGACCCATCAGGATAGTTTGTTCATAAAATGCCTCCCATAACAACATGGTCAATCAATTCTTTTAATGGATGTTCCTGATGTACAGCCAGCTTCAGTAATTACATTTAAAGTGGCTTAATTCAGAGCTGTGGCAAGAGCCAGTGAAGAATCCTGATTTTATCAGAATTTAAAAGCCTGAAGACCTGTGAGGAACTGTGTCTCTATTATCTGTCCTCATTTGAGAAAAGCAGATGGCAGGATTAACTGAACTCCTGCATAAACAAATTACATTTGTGTAGACAATGACACAAAGTGTTGTTCATCATTAAGGTTTCTGGATTAATAAAGGCCAGAAAAACAGGACACAACAGTGTTGCAATATGTTCCTTGCACTAGTGCACTGAAGCTAAATTGAATTTATCATACAAGGAAATCCTCAGTGTTTATATTCCCTGCAATAAACAACATAAGAGCTATGAAAACCTATTTTCTGGGCAAATAAATATTTATGTAAGCCACCCAGGTCTTAAGGGGCAGGGGATAAATATGAATTTTTTTTAGTATAGGCATATAAAATATCTATTTTAGTAACTACTAGGTGCTGTAATATAAAGTAATGACAACTAAGTTAGTAACAAGTAAACGTTATTTCCAAAGGTCAATTTACACAGCCTCTACACTTGCATACAAGGGACGCGGGTGGCGCTGTGGGTTAAACCACAGAGCCTAGGACTTGCTGATCAGAAGGTTGGCGGTTCGAATCACCTCGACGGGGTGAGCTCCTGTTGCTTGGTCCCTGCTCCTGCCCACCTAGCAGTTCGAAAGCACATCAAGTGCAAGTAGATAAATAGGTACCGCTCTGGCGGGAAGGTAAACGGCATTTCCGTGCGCTGCTTTGGTTCGCCAGAAGCGGCTTAGTCATGCTGGCCACATGACCCGGAAGCTGTACGCCGGCTCCCTCGGCCAGTCAAGCGAGATGAGCACCGCAACCCCAGAGTCGGCCACGACTGGACCTAATGGTCAGGGGTCCCTTTACCCATTCACGTGCATAGGGCTGCCACACATTACCAGGATTTCAAAGTTGCCGCTTCGCCAACGACTTTCAGGGTGTCCTGGTTTTCAGTTTTTGAAAGTAACCCTAATTTATAGAACTTTGACACCTTGCTTTAGTTCAAGGCAAACAATTCAGATAATTTGTTAGCAAGAAGCATAGCTGGAGTGGCCAGGAAAAAGAGCAGAGCTGTTGTGTGGATCAGATCACACAGTTCAAGAAGGTGTAGTTTAAGGGCACATATTACATATGCTGGGATGTGGGAGTGAGGCTTTGTCTTGCAGGCTTCTGCCCCATCTTTCTGTGTAGACAATTCTGTATACAGTTGTGGATTAGCTTCAGCTGGAGACCAGGCAGAGGGTTTGATCCATTATTTTCCACTCAGAGCTGACCAGCCGCAACCCCAGAGTCATCCGTGACTGGACCTAATGGTCAGGGTCCCTTTACCCTTTTAATTTAGGTTCATTAATCTCAATGAGTTTACCCAAAGTAAATGCAACCCCTGGTTTCCAGTCCGTAGGCTAGGAGAGACTCGATATGTTGGTGTAGTGTAATGCTGGAGCCAGTGTGGCACAGTGATTAGAATGTGGGACCAGGGGACCAGGGTTCAATTCCGTCCTGGGGCATGGAACTCACTAGGTGATCTGGGGCCACTTGCTGCCTCTCAGCCTAGTCTACCTCACGGGATTGTTGTATAAATTAAATGAGGAAAGAGAGGAAACGTTTATGCCACCTTGAGCTCATTGCAGGAAAATATAAATGCAATAAAGAAATAGTAACAGAAATAAATTGTGATAGAGTTTCAAACTGGTGAAAAATAGAAACCTATGAGGCCTCTCTCAATTCAACAGTGGTTCCAGGAGAATATGGGATTTTAATCATGGATAAAAGACATACAATTTCCAGACTATTTTGTTGAGCTAGTATTCCTCTTCCTATTATATTCAGAAGCCATGAAACAGATTTACTCCTGGACCCATCCACATTTACTAGATGCCAAAGAACAGTAACTACCTGAAGATCTCTGATTTGATTTGAGGTTTTGTAACAAAAGTATTATTAATAGTGATAACTTATTTGACTTTGTTTTTTATAACAGTTGCCTTGGCTTTAATGCTCCTTTTCATTTGCTTTCTACATTGCCAAAATATTTCATTTCCCCCTAACACAGTGTTTTTTTTCAGGGGTACTCAGTACCAGTGTGTTATGTACTGACGTTCTCACCCTGGGCCAGCAGGGGGATACTGTAGATAGTTATGCAAATAAGGGATCGAAAGTGACGTTCAGTGATTGGATAGTTTTAGAAAATTGTTACAGTTACGTTGTACTGGAGCTCTATATAAGCAGGCTGACTGAACCCTTCAGTTCAGTTCTGTCCTGGCCTGTGAATAAACAAGAGCTGTTTGAAGAATCCGTGTGTCGTCTGATATGTTCACCCACAAGTTAACACAGTGCCTCTTTTTTGTTGTTAAAAAGTGTGGCACTTACTGTAACAACTTCATGGTGAGTACCGGCACCTATTTTTCTAGAAAAAAAGTACTGCCCCTACACAACTTTGCAAAAATGACCAGATTGTATTTGGCCAAAATTTTGCTTTATACTCTGGTCATCTCTCAGCTCGACTACTGCAACCTTCTTCTCCCTGTGAATTCCCTACCAGATTCCCTGTGAATTCCCTGTCAGTCCTTTCATTCTATCCAAAATTCTTCCTTGTTTTTTCTGCACACCAAAGGAAATATTTACTAAGACATAATTGAGTAACTGGGACCATGCTTCCTGGTTTGTGTACAGCACTCCCTTTTCCTTATGCTTCAGACTTGTGAACTCCCTTTCCCCCTCCCTTCCATAGTTTGAGATAACTGTAGGGTGGTATGATGTAATAAATGGGCAAACTATGGTTATTACAAATTATACCTTGCCTTCAAACCAGCAAGTGAAAGTGAGCTTTGACGTAGTTTTTAGCTTTTGGTTTGTAGGCAAAGTAGGGCAGCTGACCAACACAGCTTGTCCGATTCAGATGCCACAGCAAGAAACACTAATCCCAAATTATGGAACAGAAAGGGAAGAAGACGTGTGAGCACATGTAGAAAGAGGGAGAGGGCAGAGGGTGTCAGCCTTCAGGAATTCTCCCAATTACTGAACAATGGTTTAGTAAGCACTTGCTTTGAGGATAGAAAAATTGTTATGAATAAAAAAGATCGATTAATTCTGGTACAATGAGCGTTTCTCATTTTCCATGTCGTTAGTACTAATTACAGAGTTAACAGCTATTAATATTCATGAGTTAATGTTCATGAATATTCAAGAAGGGGGAGATTGCTTCTTTTAAAGCCGGTTCACATATGACCAGTGCCAATGAAAAAAACGCCAGGGATCACATTCTCCCTGGCACCCAACATTTACTCTGAACCAAGGTGTAAATCTGTAAGCCTTCAAGAATTCACAAGCCTAAGAATGCTGCTGCCTGAGGAAAAGGGAAGGGACCAAATATTTTATTTCTTGTTTAGAATGTGTGTAAGCTGTTTCCTACTGAAGGAAGAGGTCAGGGGTCAGCAAACCTTTTCAGCAGGGGGCCAGTCCACTGTCCTTCAGACCTTGTGGGAGGCCGGACTATATGGGGGGGGGGGAATGAACGAATCCCTATGCCCCACAAATAACCCAGAGATACATTTTAAATAAAAGCACACATTCTACTCATTCTACTCATGTAAAAACACACTGATTCCCGGACCGTCCGCAGGCTGTATTTAGAAGGCGATTGGGCCAGATCCGGCCCCCGGGCCTTAGTTTACCTACCCATGGGCTAGCCTATCTAGTGCCCTTTGGGGTGGGACAGTTAACTGGAGAAGGCAGCTAAATCCCTTTTCTAAGGCTGTTGAGATTATGACAAGCTTTTTGCACAAAGTGAAGTGCTGCTGGCTGAGGAGCTGCCATCCAACTGCTGCAAAAGAAAGTAGATGCTGAAGAAGAAGAAGAAGAGGAGGAGGAGGAGGAGAGTTGATTTTGGGACATTTGAAGGACCTAAAATAGATTTTTAAAGCCTGGTCATTTTGTTTGACCAGCTCAATATTAATTACGGCCTAAAAAAAACCCCAACAACCTCTTGCGTATTTGCTTGAGACTGTGTGGGTCTGCATGTCTAATATGCAGAAACAATTAAGTAAAAACAAATGATAGATAGATAATACTTTATTCGGCTATAAGCCCACAAGGTAAAACAAATCAATTGATAAAATAGCATTTTACAATCTAAAATATCAACTAAAATATTTCAGCGCATAATCTCCTTCACATTATTTACAATCTCTAGATGTACCGTGTTATGGCCTTGAAGATCAAGATGGTCATAGAGTTTACTGGATTTTTAATAGTCATGCAGCATTCCATGAAGTCTTTTATATGAAAGAACTGAAATCAGGAATCTAGCAACCTGTAATGTTCTATAAGAGTCAATGTCCTGGAGTAGATAAGCTAGATGTAATTCAGGTGGTTTAGCAGCAATTTCCAGAATGATTGAACTCAGGATCCTCGATCGGGGAACAATGTATAAGGGGCAATTAAACAAGATATGATAGAGGGATTCTATTGATTTGTTGTCACATGCACATAAAACAGAGGTTTTACCGTTAGAAAATCTATTGCTCAGCACATTTGAGGGGAACACATTAAATCTGGCTCTAACAAATGCGAATCTATGCGACGCAGCCGATAAAGTAGACAGATATCGAGGTATCTGGGACATAGATATAATGCCCTGATTTATCGGGGAACATGTACCTCCACCTGTAGTAAGATTTTGTTGCAAATCTACCTCCTCCAATCTTTGTTCGTTCACCTTTTTAGCTGTAATTAGATCTAAATTAAGTATATCGGAAGGAGAGATTCCATAAGACAACAGTTTGGAATGGATTTTTGTTGCCCATGGGCTGGTGAATTCATCTCTCCAAAGGCACTGAATAAGATGGTAGTTTGGCAAATTATGCCAAAGGGACAGCCAATAATTAAAGGCATGTCTCCACATCAGAATCTCTAGGGAGGGGATCTTAAGTTCTAGGCGAATGGCAGAGTTGCTTACACAGTAGGGTAGTTTCAAAAGGCGTCTTAGAAAAAGATTTTGCAATGTCACCAGAGGCAAGAGGTTTACAAAGGCGCCCCATAAAAGGACCGCATAGGCCATAGTTGCAACCACTTTCGCACTATAAACTTTTAAGGCAGATGGAACATGCATAGCCCCCTCAGTAAAGAAGAAGCCTAATAGAGCATAGATAAGGGCTTTAACCTTATTTTGTAAATATGTGATATGCGCTTTCCATCCCATATTATACTGGAAGTAAATTCCTAGATATTGAAATTTGTAAACTTGTTCAATTGGCTTCCCCTCGAGTTCCCATCTATACAGTTTACGACTCCTGGAAAAAATTAGGACTTTAGATTTGGAATGGTTAATAGTAAGTAAATTTGTTTGGCAGTATAATGCAAAAATCTTAAGGGCCCTCCTCAAACCGATTCGAGAATAAGAGAGGATCACCGCATCGTCAGCGTACAATAATAAGGGGCAGCGATAGTCTGCAAGCCTGGGTGCATGAATGGAGGTTTGGGCCTCAGCTAGGGGTGTTCTCATGTCACTAATATAGAGGTTAAAAAGATAGGGGGCAAGGATGCACCCTTGTCGTACCCCCTTATTTATTGGTACAGAGTTTGTGAGATCGCCCTCAGGTGTTAACCTCACCCTAGCGGCCGTCCCTTCATGTAATTTAATCATAAGCCACAACAGCCTTTTATCTATGCCCCACTTTGCCAGTTTTTCCCATAACAGCTCTCTAGAGATACTGTCAAAAGCCGCCTTCAGGTCTATAAAAGCGGCACATAGAAGACCATGAGTAGGGGAAGAATACTTCCGCGCCAAATGATATAGAATTATAGCATGGTCAATAGAAGCGCGATTTGGTCTAAACCTGACCTGTTCATGGCCTATCAGATTGGAATCTTCGGCCCATTGGGTTAGTCTGGTTAGCAGGAAGCGAGTATAGATTTTCCCGATGATTGATAATAAACTGATGTTACGATAGTTTCCTGGGTCCTCTGGTGGTCCTTTTTTATATACAGGAATTATGATGGACTCCTTCCATGATCTAGGTATCTGGCCCGTGGCATTGATTGCATCAAAGATTTTTGCAAGAATTTTAGCCCACCATGTTGGGCGTTGTTTAATAGCTTCCGCCGGGATCAGATCGGGCCCTGGGGCTTTATCAGTTTTCAGTTTAGCAATTAAATCTACTATTTCCTCCGGGTCAGTATCTGGCCATATGGGCAAGTGACTTGAAAGAGTATCAGATTGAATGTTAGAGATATCTGTCTGGGAGAAATATTTTCTTAGAAATTGTTCCCATTTCGGGGCTGGGATAACCGTCAATGGGTATTTCCTCGATCTTTTGTTGATTAAATTCCAAAAACCGCGAGAGCTGCGAGGCTTAGAGGCAGCAATCAGCGCTTGCCAGCGTCTTAGCTGCCACTCGTGCTTGGCTGACTTCTGTGCCTGTTTGTAAGCAATTTTGGCCTGCAAGTACTCGGGGGGGGGGGGAGTTTCAGCTCCAGAAGATTTATATCTGTTGTAGATACAACAGAGAGAGAGTCTAGCTTGCTTACATTTGGAATCAAACCAAGGTGCACCGAACCTGGGTTGATCTCGGTTAACCAGGTGAGCCGGCATCGTAAAGAAGCTAGTTAAATCTGCAGAGAAGTGGGAGAACCACTCCAGTATCTTATTTGGTTCAGACAACTCCGCCAATGAAACAATAAGGGATTCGGAGATATTCCTCTGGAAGAATTCTGCATATTTTTGGGCCTGTTTCATAGACCATTTAATGCCTCTTACTTGAGCTGTGGCATTTAAACCTACATGAATTGGGTGTGTACCGCTAACCGGGTGCCAGTCAAGCGTTAGCTTGGCCGCTAGAGGTAGGTGGTCACTGGAATGTACATTATCTACTTTGAAATAAAAGAAGTTTGAAAATAGGTCTTCTGAAACTAGAAGATAATCTAGGACACTATTTGATGATGTGCCCAAGTGAGTGAATTCACCTGGCACGTCCGGAGGGCAGTTGCCATTTAAAATGTTCAAATTCATACGAATGGCCAATTGATAAAGAAGGACTCCCGCCTCATTCACTCTGATGTCCTTAGATCTTCTTGATGTAAAAGAGATTAAATCAGATTTTGGGTAGGGCGGAGATACCCACCACTTGGCCTTAATTATCCCATTACAGTTGGCGGCTGTATGTGCATTAAAGTCACCACCCATAATCGATGGAATATTAGGGTACATAACATAGCATGCCAATAAATGATCTTCCAGAGAATCCCATCTATAATGGAGGTCTGATATAAGACCACCTGGAGGAAGATAAACATTGGTGATTAATAGTGAGAATTTTTCACTTGAAATCAGACCAGTAAAAGCAAAAGGAGGAAAAGTCTGAACTAGCGAGAGTTTAGCTCTCATTTTAAGCGATATGGCGATTGCAATACCGCCTCTGGACCGGCCACCTTTCTGGGAGGGGATAGCTGGAAGTGATATCAGTTCAAAGCCATTTATATCTATTTTATCTTCTTCCCATGTTTCTTGCAAAAGGATTATCTGAAAAGAGTTTATATAGGACAGAAATTCGGGATCTAATCTTTTCCTTTTCCAGCCAGCAATGTTCCAGCTTAGGACTGCTAGCTGGGGACTTCTTTGTTGTTCTTTTAACAGTCAAAACGGAGGGGGGGCAGACTCTCTGTTAGAGACAGAAGATGTAACAAAAAAGTCAGTTATTTTACTTTGGGAAGATGGTAACTGTGAGGAGCCCTCCAAATTAAAGTTTTTAACAATTTGGTTCGACTGTTGGCACACCGTGGATGATCCACTGAAAGTAGATCCCTGAACAGGAAGTCTCTTCATTTCGAAATTCTTGGTACAACTTGACAGAGAAATACCCAGGGAGGGAGAGATTGAGTCCGTCGAAGGAAACCCTCTCGCAGATTTATCATCCGACATTCGGATGATTTTATTGATGCGTCCCATCGGGTCTTCAATTGTTTCCGACGGCGGGTCCCGAGGTGTAACATTCGCAGTTTCCTTTGAGGAAGGTAATTGAGGGGGCATCACGGGGGCGGGAATTGCGGAAGGCTCTCTCAGGGGCATCACTTGTGGACTACTTCTATATCTGGTCGAAATTGGAGAAGATTCTAGCTCTGGCATAGATGAGTGAGTTAAAGAGGGATTTGAGTCAAGCAGGGAAATCAGAATTTCGTCCTTAGGTATGTTGGTTGATGAATATAGATGAAGGTTCAGTGAGGATGGCAGAGCCTGGTCGTCTCGTGAGTAGCACACGGGGCAGAAACAACTTGAAGATTTGAGTCTTGTCGGATGGTTTTTGTTTTCAGAGTGGGGCTGAGCTGAAGAAGGTCAACCACTTCTGTCCGGTGAGCCCAAGTAGGATTATTTGAGACATCGTTAGTATCTTCCCCTCTATGTTGGACTTGCAAAAGCTGAGATTTAAGCGTGTCAAATCTTTGCATCATCACGACTGTTCTTTTGGATAAGAATCAGGAAAATCGCAGCAAAATCAGGCACAGAAAGATCTAAAATAAATTTCTACAGCCTGCTAAAATAAAAATGTCTTCAGTTTCTAACAAAAATGGCTTAAGGAGGGGGCCTGACATATATTCCAAATCTGAAGCACACTACAGAAGGAGTCCTGTCATTCATGCTTGGGATGGCACTAAGAGAGGAACTATCTGAATCCTGAATCCAGTAAACCCTCTAGCTAAATATAACCTGTGTTTCTCACCCTCAGTCTCCTATCTACAATACAGGGATAATAACTCTGATCTCAATGCATGTAAAAGCATTTTATGCAGATTAAAGGGCTAAATAAACACTAAATATTATTTAACAGTTTGCAATTGACATTCAAAAAGGACAGGAATATGGAATATACATTAACAACTGCTCAAAGGTTTACCTAATCAAGTTTAATTATAAATTTTTAGTACAAGGAAGCTTTTCAAATTCTAATCCCTGGATTTCTTGGTAGTCTAGCTGCTCATTAGGAGCACAGTTATTCATTAAAAACCTAGTGATGTAATACAGAAAATAAATATCTAATGCTTCCAAATATTCATTGGCCATTTATATTTATCTTTTATACACGTATGAATAGTATGATTCAAGATTAGGATTTAATTCTAGCAGAATAGGAAAGCTGTTAGGGCTTTCATGTATTACTTTGCCTTTATTCTGTCTTTTCAAAAAATGCACACCTATTTACCTCTAATTAGGGTGCAAAGTGTACTGAGTGGCATTAGGCATATTCAGCCATGCTCACAGCCTCTCTTTTTGACAGAAAGGAAAATTGATGGCAACCTTAAGGAAGCCTTCAGGGTGAACTGAAGCGTTAAGGTGGAATCCTTTTCAATACAAACATGTCCCGATAATGCTTTGGAACTACCAGATTCCACAGAACTGCACATCATGTTCTGGCTTTGAGTAAACAACAAGCCTGATGTTTTGAACGTCTGTTTTACATCTAATCTTCATATTCAGCATCCATCCCAGGTTTAATATAATCCCTTAATTGCAATGAGGATTCTCTCTGTAGACTTTTTTAATGCATATATTTTATCAGTACTGTAAAAATAAAAGGAAAGCCACACACTGTGTGTCCCCCACCCTGCTTGCTTTAGGGATATCTTTGTAATATTTTCCCCCTATAACACTATAATTGTATAATTTAAGAGTCTATTACTCACAACTAACTAAGAGGCATTGTAAAAAGTTACTATTGTGTTTGGGTTGAAATTTATTATTAACAACTAGAATATAATTGGAAAAATATTGGAAGAGTTATTCAACTAGGTTTCAGCAAATGGCTGAGGAAAATGTGGCCGACTGCCTTGATGAAGAAGTGAACATGTTTTAGGCATCTGTGAGACTGGAAAATACGCTCAACAGATGGTTTCTCTGTCACTTGATCTCCTTTTTTGTTGGAAGAGGGTTAAATCTGAAGAATATTTACAGCCAGAAGTGTTAGTGATGATTTCATAACGTCTTGGATATATTTTGATTGGAAATATATTACAGGTATATTATGAGAGAGGTGAATTACATTTTCTATTAACGTTTGTGTTAAATTTTACTTGACTCAATTTGTTAATCTCTTCTTGTTTTTATCCTTTCTGTATGTATTTTCACTTGGTAAAATTCATTAAAAATGGAGGTAGGGGAAGAAAATTCTATCCCGAAATTTCTTAACAACATTAGTAACATCCTCTTCATAGCCCAATGCAAGTATTATTATATGTACTTTGATTCTACCCATAAAGATCAAGTACCATACAAGTGTAGGAGGAGATAGCATTGGGAAATATGAGAGTATTGCCAAACTCCTCTAGGTCTCACTTATATAGGATATGGGCCACAGGAAAAGCTGTTACACATGTAATATTTCCATGTATGACTCATTCATGTGTTAATCTTAACATGTCAGTAATCAATAGTCCAGGTGGGTGCAACACTAGCAAGCTCACGTTACATGCAATGGGCAATGGGCAAAGTGCATTAAAATACAACCAATTAGCCACGCAGAGCAAGCTTCCATTGGCTGAGAGATTACCAAGTGGTCTGCATCTGATTGAAATCATGCCTTTGGTACCTGCAACCAGACAACTGGGAGGTGGGTACTGGAACTTGTACCTGTGCTGCATTGATAACAAATAGGACAGGAATTCATTTGTGAGTATGATTTCATTCTAAATCTCACTATACTTCAAGGAACGATAATCATCTGCATTGATATTCAAAAGTGCATTACCATGCCTACTTTCCAAATTGCTGAAGCAATTTTACAAAACTGAAATCAATTTACATTTCCAGTGCAGTGGTAACTATCAAATGTAAAGGAAAAGCTCCATAAAAGTGTAGCTAACATCATGAACTCAACTGAGGTACAACAGTCTAACTTGTATATGCAATACAGGATAAGTCACACTGTTAGAACTCATAGGATGCATGTCTGTTGGGCCTAGTTGTCACTGTTAATTCAGAAATTTAATTAGTTTTGAAACAATATTGCTATCATGAAATCTAGCTCTACAGGGTTGAAGCCTTCAACCTGATGAGTGCAAGGCAGTGAGAAAATTCATGGTTAGATATGGCCTCTAATTTAAAAGATAATTTGCATGTCATAGACAGGCAAAATAACTCCCAGGTGACAGCTGTTTTACTTAGTTCATAAGGCAATGGATTTTGTGTAGAGGAAAAATATAATCCTGCTACAAAAGGATTAAAAATAAGCACTCTTCTGCTTTACAAAAAAAAGAGACAAAAAGTACGGAATGCATTTGAAACTTAACAGTACTACTGACAAATTTTATTTCTTTATTAAAAAAATTTATATACTACTTAACTACAATAGTCTCTAATCTGCTTCTAAAGACACAATATAAAAAGAAAAATCAGCTAAAACTATAAAATAAAATTTCAATTAATATGCTTCCTGGAATTAAAAAAAAACCCTTTTCAGAAGGAGTCGGAAGTTCAGAAGGGGTGGTATACAGTACTAACTTTATTGTATCTTTTTCCTAAACTTGTTATCTCCTCCAACCATTGGGAAAGCTACAATAAAAATTAAACAAAACAAGCCAAAACTAAATAAATAAGCCAATATAATATTTTTGTATTTCCTGCCCAAGAAAACTATACAATTAGATAATCCACAACCCTATTTCCAAAAAAGCAAGAAAGATGCCGTGACCTCCCTGTTGAATAGGTACCTATGTAAATTGGATATTTTGATAAATTTCCTTGCGCTATTGTGGCATTAATGATACTACCAGGATTATGTAAACATTTCAAGAGGCTTATGTTGCTTGCTACAACCATCTCTGCTGTCTTGCAGGTAACAAGCAAGCCAGCAGAGAATACTTGCATAAACAGGTACCACTGTGACAGGAAGGTAAACAGCGTTTCTGGGTGCTCCAGCACTCGTCACGGTCCTCCATGCACCAATAGCTGTTTAGTTCTGCTGGCCACATGACCCAGAAAGCTGTCTGTGGACAAACACCGCCTCCCTTGGCCTGAGGCAAGATGAACACCACACCCCATAGACCCCTTGGACTTAACTGTCCAGGGGTCCTTTACCTTTACTTGCATGAGTATTAGTTGCAGGGCATTTTTTTCATCTGGAACTTGCCAGAACTCAGTTCCAGCACCTCTCAGGTGGGCACCATTGCCATTATAAGAGCATGAGTGAGTTCTGGCACCTCTTTTTCTAGAAAAAGTAGCATGAGGTAGTCGTCAACTAGGTTTTACTCAGAGTAGGCTTCCTGATATTAATGGATGTAAATTAGATGTATTCATGGATTTTAAGAGGTGTACTCTGAGTAAAACTTAATTTTTACTCAGAGTAACACCACCCATGGTCTCAAAGCATACTGATCTTGGGAATTTCCATCACCAGCACTGAATGCAGATCGGTTAAGATATTAATAGTGTTTGCTCTATACTACAAATCATCAAAGAAATGGACTAGATTCTTACTATGGGGAGGCCTGGGTTCAGTTCCTCACTCAGCCATGAAGCTCACTGAGTGGCTTTGGGACAGCCACCAACTCTCAGCGTAACATACTTCACAGGCTTGTTGTGAGGATTAGTGGAGAGCAGGGGCAGGGAAGAGGACAATGCCTTTATCACCAGCAGCTTCATCATTTTATGTGTATGCCACATTTCCATAGTAAACTGTTAAGTTGTTGGTGAACATATCAGATGACACAGCGATTCTTCAAACAGCTCTTGTTTATTCACAGGCCAGAACAGAACTGAACTGAAGGGTTCAGCCAGCCTGCTTATATAGAGCTCCACTAGAACACAACAGTAACCACTTTCTGTAACTATCCAATCACTGAACGTCACTTTCAATTCCTTATTTGAATATGTGGACCTGAGTGAAAACTATCTACAGTATCCCCCTGCTGGCCCAGGGTGAGAACTTCAGTACATAACATAAACCATGCTGAAGTCAGCTCAAGTTTCATTGGAATAGCACTGTAAATATTAAAAAAAAAACCCCACACCCCAATGCAAACCAGATTGCTAAAACTGCTGCGACACTTGTACACTCATTCAGCATCCATTGGCTCACATTGAAACATTAAATTCCTAGAAGGAAAAGTGAGGTGTAACTGTTAAATAAATGAATGATAAGTCAATTAGTCCGGCAGTACCAGGGGAGCTGGGATTTATCTGTGCAGTGCTCTCCATGGACCTTGTGTTCATCTAACCAGACAGGGGTTCTTATTTCTGCTCCTGCCTACAACCAGGAGGAGGAGCTTTGCCAAAAGTGTCCCAATAATAACTGAATTAAGACAGACTTTATGTACTAAAATTAACTCACCTGTAGAGATCTGTGATCAGTCCTTCCCTCCAGCGAGAACAAAGATTATTAAGAAGACGCTCGTGCTGTGCAAATAAACAGATGTAGTTGGAGACAGGAACAGGATCCTTTGAAAAGCAGGTAATTGTTTCTATCATACTGTACTGGTTGACATGTATTCTGAAGTAGTTTCCCTTTATTGCATCTCCTGTTGTGATTGCCATCCCCTGTGATAAATTAAGAAAACAGTTGTGACAGCAGACAGAGGAAAACGAAGTTGGACAGCATATTGCTAAAGAGGGATTAGCAAACTCTGAGGTGTTTTATCATCAATACTCTTGGATATCTAGGAAGTCATTATTCTCTGTTGTGGGTTATACACAATAACACCGTCTGTCTTGCTATTCGATGCAAAATTAGCTGTAGTTAAATGTTAAGGGTGGTATTCAGCTAAGTTATATTCAGAGCAGACCCATATCTGGAAACCTCAGTGAATCTACTCTGAGTAGGACTGTCACTGAATATCACCCTTAGTGTCCTGTGTTTTTACTGAAGAGGACATACACCAGGACACCCACAACACTGGAGGGCACTGTGTAAGGTTGTCACCTTATTCTAAACACACAGAGAAGTTCAGGTGGTAAAGTTTTCACTATCATTGCATCGCTATGTTCGGCTTACAATACAGCCACAGATTTCCTAGAAAACTGAAAGCTGCAGCAGTACCAGATCACATAGGCCTGCTTTACACGACTCACATATTTTTAGAACTTACGTAATTAGGTTGTGATTCTTGTACATCCAAGCGAGAAGGAATTCCAGGTTTAAAAATATGCACATAATTATATTTTCCAGGTAGAACACCACCTGTCAGAAGCAATGAGAGGTATTGTGAAGATCTCTATAATGGCTGCCAGCATATGTGACAGCTAATTTGTTAATCATAAAATATAATTCCACGTTTAAAACTCTTTGTTACAATTTTTTTTTGTTATTTCTAAAATAATGCCATGGTGGTTGGAGCAATAACAGGTAGTACCTTGCTGTTGTTTCATAGGTTCATCTGAACCATGTGTAAGCGCCTAGAACCCCTGGAATCTTACACAGCTCAGTGATAGTGGCGGCATGCAACTATATCTATATATGAATTTGTACTTGACATCTATGCCAGATGTTCATGAGAAAAAATTCTGCCTGGGGAAAAAAATCCTCCTGATATTAAAATATAGGAACAATAGTTTTCTAAAACTGATACTTTATACACCTTATACCAGGGGTTGTCAGCCTGGTTCCTACCGCCCACTAGTGGGTGTTTCAGGATTCTAGGTGGGCAGTCGGGGGTTCTACGGCACAAGCTGAATCCTCCTTCCATCGAGCACTGGTGGGTGGTAAGGAAAATTTACCACCAAGAAAGATGCATTAGTGGGTGGTAGGTATAAAAAGTTTGACTACCCCTGCCTTATACAAATGTTAATTTCCTTCACTTCACATTTCATGCTGCACAAGATGAAAATATTATAAAAATGCTAGACAATGAAAAGGAATGTTCTTGGCCCACCTTGAACTTTGCACCCCTTGTATATAGGGATGAGTCTATCCAAATCTTCTGGGGGTTCAAAAACTGGCTCCAGAGTTGGATCAAAAAGATTTAGCATGGTTGCAGCAAGCTGGAAGCCAACCTCTTTTGAGCTGAAATTGCTGTGTGTCCATTCATTGGCATAGTATATATTGGAGAACTTGGTTAAAGAACCTGCAGCTCTGATGGCGATATCATTAGTATGGAAGTTGGTATCAATCACAAGCCTCCCGTCGTAAACTAGACATGCATCATTAATTGCCTTGAAGGTCTCATAATCCACTCTTTTTTCAGTAAAGTTAAAGAATGCCTAAAAATAAGGCAGTAATTAGTCATCCTATAAAACAGGCAGAGCCAACATGGTGCCCTTCAGATGCAGCTACCCTAATCATCATGCTTGAAGGCACCCAACTTTCAGCTAAGGGGCAGTGCCTTTGAGTCTGCAATCTGCAGGGATCAGCTGTGCAATTCCCATGGGGAACTCTGTCACACAGCTGATGCAGTTGCATCTCTACCTGCCTCACACCTGACGCCGCATATGATGTCAGGTGTAGGACAGGTAGTTATGGTTTGGAGAAAATGGCTTGTTGGCCAAATTGGGACTCATGCCGGACCAAATGTGACCCTTGGGCTGGAGGTTCCCCATCCCTGCCATAAAGGCAATCCACTGGGGTTATTGTGCCCCATTGAGGGACATCAAGTTATCAAGTCCACACATATGTTAGAGAAGGTGCAACAACTTAGGCACATATTTTCATATGCATTGGGAGTGACTACTGCTTCATGCATTTTAGTTATGTGTCTTTGAGGAGATCTCAGAAATTATGGGGTGAGAAATATTGATGGATCCAATTAGCGCTTATTAGCTTAAATAAAGCTCTGTTGTCCAAGGATCTGATTATTTGCTTGATAATAGCTGGTAGGCTTGAGGCTGCTAAAAAATGGAAGTCTCCTTGGACATTGTCATGGTATGAAAGGGTGTGGAGCATAGCCCAGCAGAAAAAAACAGACTTGTTCTGTTTAGGGCAATTGGAAATAACAAACACTGAAACTTTTGATACAACTTGGAATAGATTTATTCATTTATTTATCAGTAGAGGTGGATCTGGCCAAAATGCTCCATATTCTAAAGACATACATGGTCTGACATATGTCCGCCATGTTGATTCTCTTGATTAGAGATATCAAATTTCCAGTGATATTCTCCTTAATCTAATTCAATAAGATCAGTACAAGGGGCAGTCTCAAAGTAAATTGTGTCACTGCTATTATTATATGTATAATTTTCCTCCAAAAATCATAGGTGACTCGACATTCCCACCACATATGTAATAATTGCACAGTTCTGGCTAAGCACTTCCAGCATTTAAAATGATTTATGAGCAGATTTTATTGAACCTAGCTCAAATTAAGTACCAGCATAAAAGCTGTTTATATTGAGCTTTTCTTACTGATAAGCTGAGTTAGGACTCTCTCACAGAGCTCCAAATCTTGACCAATTGCTGCTCGGAAATACTAAACCCCAGATCTCTTTTCCACCTTGTTCTGACTACTGAGTCCCTTTCCTTAAATCCATTAACTATTTATAATTTTTGGTCGAAATACTTTTTGCCATATTATCTGATGTAATTTCCCCCCAAGGAACCATACCTTACCACACAGGTTGAACCTACAAATTTAGACAGCAGATATTGGAACCATGGGAAAATCTGTTCTCTTGTTTTTTTGACTAATTACATGTCTTATTAACATCAGTCCATTATTTACTAGATACCCAAATTTATATATTACATGTTTTTCCTAGTTAACAAAATCCAACAGCTGATTGACTCAGATACGATGACTTAATATAGATAAAAGTACAAAATTTCCCATTTGTACTTGACCCATTTTTTTCAATAATGAATGTGGAATTTAACTTTGTTTTAATAAATTTCCCCTCTCATTTTTAGACGTTCACCTTAATGTTTCAAATGGGGCATTAAGTTGTCCAACTGATATGAATCTTTACCCTATCTTGTGCAAGCCATGTTTTTAATCAAATTCAGCTAGTATTATTGGTTACTCTTGTGAGACATTTATCCTGCTATATACATTTATCAAGAATTTTCTGCCAAACTTTTAGTTCCTGTGTATTCATTGTATGATCACAGTCTTGCTAGCATTTATCTGAGGCATTCATGACAAATTCAGTTTTTCCTATTTACAAAAATCCACTTTTATTTTTTTGAACAATAGTTCCCTCTCTTTTTGATACTATTATCTAATTTTATACATACGTGTATAGCCAGTTCGTTACTAATTTCCAATCTATAATGTTGAGCAAAGGGACCCCAACTGAAACAATTTCCACATTCTGATTGTGTATTTTATATGCTGATACAGCTCCATACTTGTCAATTATTTGGAACCCATGATTTAAAGATTCCCTAGGGCTTTCTAAAGACAATGTGGCATCAGTTGTATATAGGAAGATCCTAATCTGACCCATTTTAAGCTTGCTCCCTCGTATTTGTGAATCTTCCATTGTTCAATTGCCATAGCAAATTGGAATAGGGAAGGCCTTGTGCTGTAATTTTCTTAAATTAAATTGCTCTGTTTATTGTCTGAAATGCTTTGTAAATTAGGAAACCCATACTGTTCTTCCTGGGACTCTTTCCCCTTTGGGTATCTTTTTGGTGACATCTTAACTGAGAAAGATGTTATCTTACTGCTCCATAAATTTCTGACTTATGTACAAAACACAGTAATCCATTAATTTATCTATTTCTTCCTTTCATTATTAGCATAAACAAACATAAGCAAAACCAAAAACATAGCATATAGTTACAATTTCCTAAGCACTCCCCAAGTATTAATTTAATTCATCAGTTGACTCTAATCAACATTTAAACCAAATAATTAATCAAAACACCAATTATATTATTTTAATGGGAGGAAGAATACATTAACTCCTCAGTTAAGTCATTTCTCACCTGTCAAATGCACTTGACCATAATGTGTGCATTTTGATAATCATCTGAATGTATGTCCACTGAAAATAATGAAATGCAGATGGAGAACATCTGTATCCAGATGGACATCCAAGTGATGATATCATTCACCTACATTGAATTAATATTCAACAGGGTGTTGATTTTGAATGTGCATCTAGATCCACATTCTTTTTCTCAGCTGGTCAAACATAATTGCGTAGGGCTAGGCTTGGAGGGCGTTGAAACCACAAACAGAATGCGAAAGCGTTTTCTCCTTCCATGCACACCTTCACCTTCAGAGTGAGGGCGATGAAAAAGGCTTCATCTAGCATGACATAATCATATAGCTTCACGTGGTATCAGTATTTACTACATGATTCCTGATTACCGTAGCTTATGACTCTTTAAAGGGCAGGGGCTGCTGAAGGAACAGCAATTTGGAGAAACATTGACTGCTTTAGATGTGAAAAAATAGGCACAGGGAACAGTAGAGGGTTTGTTTTTTGGTGGATCTTCCCACCTCTCTACCAGCAACTTTTGCATCAAAACCTGAACTTCATGACAATTTGGCAAAGCAATACCTTTAATTATCATTCTGACATGGGCTCAGTTCTCAGAAAACAGCAACATTTTTAAATGAACATTAAAATAAAAACAAGTTATGAAAATTTATTTTAAAAGTTGATTTGTGTTTTAAAAATTCAGCCACCACAAGGAAATGCCCCTGCACAGCTCTTTTTCATTTCATTGTACGAGAGGATGTCCCTGTGGATTGTTGCATCCTTTTAATTCAATAGTTCAGTGTCTCTGCTTAATGGAAGGATGTTACATAACAAAGACATATATACTTACAGAACACTGCAATCTGAATGGCTTTGTATTAGTGGTGAAAGATGCAAACTCAACTGGGTCCGGGTGGGTGCCATCATTCCACTGAGCCAGCAGACTGTCATGATACACAGTCACACCAGCTCTGGACAGGGCTCTCTGGACAGCATTTTCTATTGCGTTGTTATTAAGAGAAGTAACATTTGAGCACAATGGAGGATGCACCAGATGGATGAGGCTGCCATTAATTCCTAATGATAAGAGAGCTTCTATGGTAGTGTAAATGTCAATTGTATTCCCATAGACAATAACATTCCCTGGGAGGGCAGAAAAGAGAAAAAAATAATTTAAGACATATAATAAAAACCTTATTAGTGTAACTCAGATGATAATAATACTGAACTGATCTGTGACCCTCTTGTTGCTCTGATGCTATGAAGTAAACAATGTTACCTAGCAACAGTTGCTAGGATAATTTAGTGAAGACTCTACAGAATACATCCGACAAAGTAGCAAGCACTTAACACAGAATTGGACATTAATTATGCCCCCAGATTTTGAAACCCTTTAGTCTGAGAACCTTTTTTTTTGGGGGGGGGGTACCTTTAGCAAGCTCCTTTACCCAGCCATTTCTCATCTTTTGTTTGGTTACAGTACTTTCAAATAAAAATTAGAAGTCCTGCAAAAAGGATATGGGGAATTGGGGGAGGGGAGAGAAGAAGTAGTAACATAGCTATCAGAATTCAGAGGATTCTCTCTCATCATTCTCTCTCATCAACCAGGGAAAAAAATGTGTGTTTCTTACATATCTACCATTTCCTCGTGTTTCTTTTCCGTGGTCAAATATAATGAAATCCACAATGGGCAGGGAACATTCACTTAAGGAGTTGGGGACTTGCTGTAGGAAAACCCAAAGAAACTGAAGGCCTGTCTAATAAATATGTATAGGGCTCATTCCAAGCAAAGTTAAGCTTTCTAGCATTATACTGTATTTTGGGGTGTAGGTCCTAAATAAAGTGTGAATGGGTTAGATGCACAGGAGAAATGAACAGGGAACTTATTCAGGAGCCCTGGTTAGCTGCAGTTGTTAGTGGTAAACTTGGGTTTGCTGCCTCACAATTTGTAAAGTGGTCCTTAATCCCACTTAATTTAAAACAAAAAGTTAGGCATGTAATTCTCTTTTGCCCATTGAAAGAAAGGGATTGCCATGTTCATAAGTTTCCATTATGCACACATGGTGTACAAACCAGGGCTAACTCCTGATTAAAGAATGGCCTGGTTTACTTCTGTGGAGGCTGGTCCATAAGAGCAAATGGGGTACTGCCCCATCAACTTAAGTTTGTCTTCAACCAACCCACACCTGCCTGACTCAGGGGGGTGGCCCTGGCTATCATCTTCCTCTTCCTTAGTCTCTGTGTTGCCCTTGCAGAACTCGGCAGGGAGATTGGGACAAAACCAAAATTAGTTGGCTCAGGCTATCATTGTCTTTGGCTCCATCTGCTGTTGGCCTCCTTGCCTTCTGCTGCACCATTCCCGATGGGCACCAGCCACCCCTGGTTTAGCTGATTTAGAAATTAAATGTGCATATTAATTAAAAACATATTTATGAAGCAAAAAGACTTTATTTTTCAAGTTATATATTTATTATTTTACTTGTAAAATTACTATCCTGCCCTTCCTCCCAAAGGAGCTCAAGGCAGCAATGTTTGTATTACAGCAAGATTAATATTAGAATACTTATTCTATTGTATGTGTGAGGGGGGATGCCTCTTTGAGATGACACCCACCATATGAAGCTGTTATAAGCACTTACATTAAAAATACTTTTTAAAAAAATTACCATTTATTACCTAATTAAACAGGGGCACCCTTTTGGATGAGCAAAAAGTTGATTAAATGTAATTAGCATTTAGCTGGAGGTACAATATGAACTCCCTATGGTTGGTTTTCTTCTTTACAGAAAACTGATTCCTGATACATTTACAAATATTCAAAATTAGAGAATGG
Organism: Podarcis gaigeae; assembly: GCF_964106915.1. NCBI lineage: Eukaryota > Metazoa > Chordata > Lepidosauria > Squamata > Lacertidae > Podarcis > Podarcis gaigeae. Next base: position 89,249,967 of record NC_139683.1, on the reverse strand, counting down.
TCAAAACAGACATTCCTTTCAGTAGTATTAAGTTTTCTAATTATTTTGTTGTGACTGTCCCGACATGCATGAGAATTGTCTGGGACTATTTTATTCATTGTTGGCAGTATTTAGAGATGTTACAAAGCAATATTCATTTCAAATCCTACTATAAAATCAAAAGTAGTATTGAAGATATTCTGCTATGTTAACACTGCTGAATTAGGGTAAGTAACAAATAAATAGTTTTGGAATTTGACCACAATCCAGTCCTTCATAAAAAGGCATGAGTGGTGTAGCTTTGGAGTTGCATTTAAAAAAATATTTACTTCATACATATAACTCTCCAAAACAGTGTAAATTTTAATGAACATTTTACCGGTATATTCTTTGTGAACAGCTTAGAAATTCTACTTACATTAAGCTGTGTACAAATAAGATAAATAAATAAGACTGCAGTTTTCTCATTTTCAGAAGAATCAGAGCCAGCAAAGATTGTACTGGATTTCTCACCATTCAGAACAAGGTGAAGAAAACAATTGTATATGTCTATGTTGTTTTATTCCAAAGAAGCCATAAGGTGATAAGAAAGGAGGGTGAACTTCAACAGCCGATTTTCAGCAATGAAAATGGATGGCAAATTTCCAGGTAGAATGATCTGGGTCATATTAGCTTCTGCAGGCCCTAGGAGAGCTCATTGCCAGCGAAGACAAATGTTGTTCTGATAAGGTTCAAAACTTATTTGAACACTTACACCCCCCAAAGGATTGGGGATTGCCAAAGCCCAACACAAGTGAAGTTTCAGGAATTTAAAGAGGCAGGGTTCTAGTTGTGAACCACAGAGGCACTCAAGAGTTTGGTCTCTGCTTTCTCTGAGGGAGACCTTCCACCTCCAAGAGGTATTTGGGGAGTCTCTCTTCAGACTCAGGGCCCAGTAAATTCTTAGACCTCAGCACAGAGATGCAAGACATCCTCCTAGCAGCTTACTTCTTTTATTGTGGTAGCCCAACGGTCACAGTGCTGCATCTGTGTGTGAGGTGGCCTTGAAGAGCACCTTCACCACTATTGCTTTGTAATGATGATTGAAGTTATTTTACATTTTAAAATAATTTTCCAACTTAATTCCCAGCTGGCAGCAGGTGCTGCAGGTGTTTGCTAGGGCCACAACACCCAGAATGCCTTGCTCTGGGGAAGAACAAAGGATAGGGCAAGAGGTCAACAGAGTTCAGCAGAAGCCTTGCTGACTGGTTGATAGCTAGCAACATAGCAGCATGCAGAGGCAGACAGCAGGTTGGGTGGTGGGGTGGCTGGCATCCAAGCAGCCATAGGAGGAGCAACAGCAGTTGGGTGGCCAGCCAGCCAACAAGGCATTGCCATGGAAGCAATGGTGGCAAGTGACCCCATGGACAGCAGATTGGGTACATGATGCTCCATCCATCTCTATATGCCACCTGAGCCATGTGGCTCAGTGTGGCTCATGGTAGGGCTGCCCTTGCTTCCCCTGTCAGCTGCAGTATGTGTACAGCTTCATGTAAGAGGAGAGAGTTCCAAGTTGTTCAGTGCTCTGAAGACAAGAACCAGCACATTGAATTGAGCCGGAACCAAACTCAAACACCCAAGCCCCATAAATCAGTCACACTGCTGCATTGTACACCAAGTGAAGCTTACATACCCTTTTGAAGGGAAAGCCCCACATAGTGCAGTTGCAGATGCCAAATCTGGATGTAACCAGGGCATGTGTAACTATGACAAGATCAACATTAACAATTTAATGTTCTGCAGTAGTGAATAACGTATTATGAGCATAAAGAGCCAGCATTGCACCATAACACAGAGAACTATATTGCCAACCTGCTACAAATCTAAGTTACTTGACATGTCAGAAAAAGGCGAGCTACTGTATCTTAAATAGATTCATGCATAAAGCATCATAGGGCAGGATTGACCTAAACAGCCTTGTCAGCAGAAGTCCTGCACAAGGACTTCTGCTTGCACCACAGGGCTTTCCCCCTTCTCTCCCTATGTGTGCCTCACATTGGCTCTGGGGGGGGGGGTCAGGAAAACCCCCAGAACTGTGCGTGGGGAAAGTGGGGTGTGTGTCATTCCTTCTGGCAAGCAGGAATGCTTGTGCAGATGGAATGACAGGAAAAGCACAACACTGAATTCCACCCACAGAGCTGGGACTCAAAGGTCATCAAATCCAATTAACAGAACCAAAGCAGGCACATCACCATGTCTGTCTCCAACAAAAGGACCACATAGTCCTGTGTGCAAAATAGCATAAGCAAAGTGTCTCTCAGTTATGAACAAATGCGCAAGCAAGTCAAACAGAGAAAATATTGGAATGCTGGGGGGGTGGGGTGGGAGGGAGCATAGAGGGAAGGAAGGGATTCTTCTCTGATTGCTCTTCCCCAAAGGAATTAACACCCACACCGTGTGGCTGTTCCTGATGCTCAAGAAAAAAGGAAATAAGAAACCAAAGTTCTGGAAAGGAGAAAATTCCTCATTTTAATCCTCATGGACCAGAATTGAGATACCAGAGGGGGGAAAGCAAAAAGAAAGCCCACTTCATCCAGTGAGGAAATTTTAGTGCTCCAATTGTTCTAGATAGAGTATTCTAGGGCTTTACACCTTGAACAGGTGGGAATTTGGTTAACATCCTTTTTGTCACTATCCTTTATTGGACCCACAGTCTTCTTTAACTACAACAACACTCCTATTAGCATAAATCCTTTATTTTTGAAGGCAATTCAAATGTACGTTTACTTGCCACAAGACAAATAATGTTCTCTATGTGGCCTCAAGAAATCATGTTTTCAATATATTATAAACATCCTATGTATGCCTTTTAGATAGTAATTGCAGAATAAACTACAGTGGTACCTTGGGTTACATACGCTTCAGGTTACATATGCTTCAGGTTACAGACTCCGCTAACCCAGAAATATTACCTAGGGTTAAGAACTTTGCTTCAGGATGAGAACAGAAATTGTGCCGCGGTGGCAGCAGGAGGCCCCATTAGCTAAAGTGGTGCTTCAGGTTAAGAACAGTTTCAGGTTAAGAACGGACGTCTGGAATGAATTAAGTACATAACCAGAAGTACCACTGTATATCAATCCCATAGAATCGTAATATTTTCCAAATATGCTTTCACTACATGAAAACATATTTGAGAGAAAAACTTTATTATTCAGAGAAGTTACAGCAATCGTAAATAAAGCCCATTACAATGGATTTATGGCTTACTATTAGATGCTCCTGTCCCACTACTGAGAATCTCACTCATTTCCTATAACTGGGAATACAAAACTTTCATGATCTTAGTATGACCTGAATTCTTAGGCTTGCAAAAATCACATTAAAAAGAAAGCACATTAGCTGGAGCTACAGCTTCATGATGTATGTACAACAATTTGAAAGCTATAACATTCCTTCAAGCATGTTTTTAGAAGAGCTACAACCTGCATTTGGGTAAATAGAAAAATAAGTGATCCACTAAAGCAGTTTTGCTTCTTGCATCCGCCCACTTAGCATTATTGAAAATGAATGGAAACTTAAGAATGACCATTAGAATCAGAATTATAATAGCTATATCCTGCTTAATTCTAACAGGGAAATCTAGTACAATAGGTAAAGGGAGGGTTCCTCCCAACCCTGGAAGTCACTGGTACAATGCATAAAGACTTCCTAGATCACTAACATAATGATTTGCATCCACACTGCCACAGACAATGAAGAGGCACATGACAAGAATGGTCTCTTCTTAATATATTCTCTCCCTGGCTGTAGTCTCTCCCGTCATGTCACACACCATCCTGGAAGTTCCTGGCCCTCTTAGGAGCAGCTTCTCATGGGCCCCAGCGGAAGAGGGAAAGCTCCACCACAGATGTGGTTCTTTGCAGTGGTGGCTGATGCCCATGGGGACTGGTGGGGCGCAAAGCAGGGAGGCCAATGGTAGGGGAAGCCAGAGTCATTTCTTGCTCTCCTCCTCTCTGTTCTACAAAAGGAGGAGGAAGCTGACAGGCAGCACTTGTCATTAAGGTGGCAAGCAGGGCAGGGGGGGCTGAGGGCAAACTGATGTTGCTGCAGCAGTGCCCCATTTGCCCTGGACCAGCCTCCATATGTTCTTGGGATCAGAAACTTCCTGCTGCCCATTTTTGGATCTAAGTAAAAGGTAAACTATCCCCACCCCCAATGATTCAAAGCAGGTATTGACAGTAACAATCTATTTAATTCAATGCAGAAAGCATTATTTCCCCCTCCTTCTGGCAGTGTTATATGGTCCCGACAGCCACCTCCAGTCACCAGTCCAGCTGCCGCATCCTGGATTAGTTGTAGATTCCGAGTCACCTTCAAAGGTAGCCCGACATAGAGCGCATTGCAGTTATCAAAGTTATAACCAGAGCATGTACCACTCTGGTGAGAGAGGGTGCAGGCAAGTAGGGTCTCAGCTGGCATACCAGATAGACAGCTACCCTGGACACAGAATTGACCTGCACCTCCATGTGCAGCTGTGAGTCCAGGCTGCGCACCTGGCCTTTCAGGGCACAGTGACCCCATTCAGGACCAGGGAGGCCCCCACACTCGCCCACCCCCTGTCCCCCAAGAACACTACTTCTGTCTTGTCAGGATTCCACCTCAATCTGTTAGCCGCCATCCATCCTCCAGCCACTTCTAGCCACTCACACAGGACATTCGTTGCCTTCACTGGTTCTGATTTAAATGAAAAGTAGAGCTGGGTAGCATTTGCATACTGGCAAACACACAGCCCAAATCCTCTGATGTTCTCTCCTGGAGGCTTCAAATAGATGTTGAAGAGCATGGGGGAGAGGACAGAGCCCAGAGGCACCCCACAAGTGAGAGCCCAGGGGTCTGAACACTCATCCCCCAAACCACTTTCTGGACATGTCCCAGGAGGAATGAGCAGAACCACTGTATAACAGGGCCCCTGGATCCCAGCTTCTCTAGACGGTCCAGAAGGATACCATGGTCAATGGTATCAAAAGCTGTTGAAAGGAGGAGGAGGAGGAGTTTGGATTTGATATCGCGCTTTCTCACTACCCTAAGGAGTCTCAAAGCGGCTAACAATCTCCTTTCCCTTCCTCCCCCACAACAAACACTCTGTGAGGTGAGTGGGGCTGAGAGACTTCAAAGAAGTGTGACTAGCCCAAGGTCACCTAGCAGCTGCATGTGGAGGAGCGGAGACGCGAACCTGGTTCACCAGATTACAAGTCTACCACTCTTTCACCTGTGTTCCTAGCCTGCCAGAGATGACTGACCAGCATGGCCAAGGCAGTTTCAGTCCCATGATGGAGCCTGAATCCCGATTGGAAGGGATCCAAATGGTCCACATCCTCTAGGCATGTCTGGAGTTGTTCAGGGACCACTTGCTCCATCACCTTGCTCAACAATGGAAAATTTGAGACTGGGCGATAGTTGGCCATAGTGGCCAGGTCCAAAGATGGCTTTTTAAAAAGCAGTTTGATAAGCGGGTCTGGGAAGACTCCCTTACAGACGGAAGCATTCAGCACCCCACAGAGCCCATCACCCAGCCCTGCCCAGCTCACTTTTATGAGCCAGGATAGGCAAGGATCAAGGAGACAGGTGGTTGGTTGCACTCGTCCAAGCAGCCTGTTACATCCTCAGTAGTAACAGATTGGAATTGATCCCATGCAACCTATCTAGACAGGACTCTAGCACTCTCCCACCCTGTATGGAAGCACTCTCCCACCCTGGCCCTGCTCCCACTGCGCAGTCCACCTCTTTCTGAATCTGAGCGACTATCTGCAAAAAAAAAATGCAAAATCATTACAGGAGATCTTGGGGTCTTCACCAGGCACTGATGGCAAAGGTAGTTCTGTTAGAAACCACCTGAAAAAGTCTCCTGCTGCTGTTTTCTGCAGATGCAATAGAGGCGGTAAATAAAGTCCTCTCTGCTGTCACTATCACCACTTGTTAGGCTTGACGTTGAGCTCTAACCTGTGTTCAGTCCTATTCAGAATGATTTTTCTGCCAATGATACTCCAGCCATTTCAGCAATTGTTTCATTGCCCTCAGCTCTGGGGGAAATCACGGTGCCATCCGGGTTCTATGCAATCAGAGAGGGTACTTAAGAGCCACAGTCAATAGCCCTGGTTAACGCTGCACCAGAGAATCAGCGGAAAGGCCATCAACATGGAATAAAACATCCCCTACCACTCTCTGGAAACCATTTGGATCCATTAAGTGTTGGGGATGGAACATCAGAATCAGTCCCACCTACGTGCAGAGGGGAAGGGTCATGGAGAAGTCCAGTTACACTAGAAAGTGATCCGACTATGGCACTTATTTTGTTTCATTTTTACTTAGTGCCAGATCATCCATATCCATAGAGGTGAACACCAGGTCTAAGGCATATCCACGACTATGAGTTGGGCCAAACTTATTCAGGGACAGCCCCATGGAGGCCATGCTTTCCACGAAGTTCTGAGCGGCCCCTTGTAAGGTCGTGTCAGCATGGATGTTAAAATCCCTCCAGACAACCAGGCTAGTTGTTTCCAGGAGAACATCCGCCACAATCTGAAAAAGCTTGAGCAGGGTGTCCTTGGTGCAGCGGGATGGTCGGTACACCAATAGGAATTCTGTACTGCTCTTATTGCCCAGACTCCAGGACATGCACTCAGAAAACTGGGTCTCGCCAATAGGACGCCTGATGCAAGCTAATGACTTCCTAAAAATCCTAGAATGGTCATCTAGTAGCCAGAGCCCTTATCTCTTGTAACTATACCCCTGCACACTCACACACTGTGTGTGTGTGTGTTGGTTGAGAGCTCTTTGCTGCATAGTGTATTCAATAAATTTGTACATAGAAGTTTCTGATGAGACTATCACAAGCATCCCAATGGAAAGTGTTCTTATACTGGAGGAAGTCAGATATGCAGTGAAAACTATAGCATCTCCAGTCTCTTGGGGTATTCTCAGCAGAGTTTAATTTCTGCCATGGTCACCAGGCTTCAGCCCTGGCATAATTTTCAATGTTTGGGCTCAGTCTTGAAACATAGTAAGTAGAAACAAAATTAAATGCTCCTAAGCAGAAAAGATATTAGCAGAAGGTGAGAGGGGAGCCTGGTCACCTGACCTCCAGTTCCTGAATCACGGCTGCATACTGTGTCAGGGGGAGTCTGTGTGTTTCCAACTGCGGTCTCAACACTATCTTTCCTCTTCCTGTCCCAAGATGCAGCAGCAATGCAGGTGACCAAAGGTGGAGAGTATATTTTCTATCCACTCCTGAGGTACAGATAATATTTTCTTCACCACTGGGGCAGAGAGTCCCCATAGATCAAGTCTGAAGAGCCTTTCTATATTATATAGAAAGTTATTTCTGCTATGCCTCTGCAAGGAACAAGGACATCATTATTACAATGATGTGCTCTATGTGAAGATACCCTTGAAGATGACTCGGAAACTTCAACAGGTCAGATTACTGGCTGGGGTTATCTTTAGAACTTATATAACCCAAAACACCTGCATTGTTTGCCAGTTCAGTTCCAGGTCCAATTCAAGGTGCTCATGCTAGTGTTTATTTAAAGCCCTAAATGATTTAGACTCCAAATAATCTGAGAGATCACCCTCCTTCCCTACAGACCCTATTGGGTGTTAATATCAGCAGGGGTTAAGATCAGCCTCTTGATAGTTCCACCACTCTCAGAGGTTTGGTGGAAAATGCATTATCTACAGCAGCCCCTGAGTTGTGAAATTCCCTCCCCACAGAGGAACACATGACAACATAACTGTAGAGTTTTCAGTGAATGCTGAAGATGTACTTTTTTACCCTGGCCTTTGATACCTGAGATATGTGTTTTCAGGACCCACCCTATTCATGTGACTGTAATTAGCTGTAACTGTTTTTAATAATGAATTTAAAATGGTTGTAACCCACCCTGGGACCTGCTGGTGAAGGGCAGGTAATTTAATACCCCATTCTATTACAACTGAGAAGATCTGTTTGCTCACAATGTAGAAAACTGCATGAGACCCCCCCTGCATATGTATAATGATGGAATTCTATGTGGATTGGCATAGGTGTTGGCAGAAACAGGTTTAAATGTGAAAACAGTCTCCTAAAGCACATCTATGCATCTTAATGAAGGGGCAAATGTGTGTCTATATTAACATAATGTGCATGGTACCAGTGGCACACAGCGTTGGCACACTTGTACAGAACATGCAGATAGCTCAAAGTCCAATGAATCTGCTGTGCTTCAGATCTCATATTCTTTCCAGCATATTTTAATTTAAAAATGTTGTAAATAACTGCAAAACACATTTACCAATGAAATTATCTAATTTGTTAATTAATGATTAAGGCCAGACTCTGCTTATTTCATGAAATAATTATAGATATTTCCAAACAAATTATGCATTGTTTCAAGCAAAAAAGTATGATGGCCTCCCAAACTGACATGAAGTTGTAAATTAATGCCTAAAACAAATAATGGCAGATGAAGCATTTTGCAAGGATTAATTAGGCTATAATTATATGCTGAAAATGGAGATACACTCAGCCAAAAAATGCATCAACAGCCCCTATCCTCCTTACCTGAGGTATTAACAACTTTGTCTTTTAAATACTTCATTGCTATTAAGGCATCTTCATCGTCAGAAATAGCAAAAAGGTTGGAAGGCACTACTCCTGTATATCTTTGCCTATAGTTTGTTGAGACCTCCCTGTTGGTGAACAATTTTTTGATATCTGCACCAGTAGGACATGGGGCCTGTATTAACAGATGAATAAAAATTGCAGTATTATTGTTTGATTACATCAGTTTCCTTATGGATTTATTTTAAAAATTGTAGTGTACTTTTCTATCACAATACATTAGCTAGGAAAAAGTAATGACTCCAGCAGCGGGTGCACACAACAAAGTCACCAAAAGTGTGGGGAAGCTACTTGTATTTCTAATTTGCTCTGAAACATTGAAAATACGGTCTGGATGCCACCACTGTGGGAGTAAGGGCCTCCATCTTCAGATATGTGCAGTACCACAAGGAAGCAGGTAGTCCTTAAGACATTCCATTTCCAGGTAAATTTGGGCTTTAACAATCAAAAACAACACTTCAAATTGTGTGGGAAAATAAAGAACTGCAATGGCTACCACTTTAAGATATGGTAAGATAAAGCAAAATTTATGGGAACCAGACAGTAATCTAGCAGCAGCTGTATTCTGCACTAACTGTGGAATGCCCTCCCATCAGATATCAAAGAAATAAACAACTATCTGACTTTTAGAACACATCTGAAGGCAGCCCTGCTTAGGGAGGTTTTTAATGTTTAATGTTTTATCATGTTTTTAATATTCTGTTGGGAGCCGCCCAGAGTAGCTGGGGAAACCCAGCAAAATGGGCAGGGTATAAATAATAAATTATTATAATAATAACTGAAGTTCCCAAACAGCTTTCATGGACACCCCATATAGTGCATTGCAGTAATATAACCTGGACAAATGGAGGTCAGTCAAGATCAGGTTTATTTTGGAAAAACTGCAGTTAGAGAGCCAGCGGAAGTTTTGTAAAAGGCACCTTGAACCATTTGTACCACTTGGACACTCACCTGTAAAAGTTTACCTAACAGAGGGATCCAGGAGGAATCTATCTCCCCTGCTCCAAACCTGGTCTTTCAGAGGATGTACAACTTCACTACATCCAAATCTCCATCTTGTCTGGATTAAGCCCTCAGTTTATTAGTCCCATCTTTAGCAATTGTATAGCACAAGTGCTACTCTGTGTGTGGACAAGCTCCCATGATTGGAGATCTATCACCGTGACAACAAACCACTTTGAGGTTTTTTGGTTTTTTAAAACAATTAAATGGTGTGTGTGTATTTGTTGTTGTTGTTTAGTCGTTTAGTCGTGTCCGACTCTTCGTGACCCCATGGACCAGAACACGCCAGGTACTCCTATCTTCCACTGCCTCCCGCAGTTTGGTCAGACTCATGTTTGTAGCTTCGAGAATACTCTCCAACCATCTCGTCCTCTGTCGTCCCCTTCTCCTTGTGCCCTCCATCTTTCCCAGCATCAGGGTCTTTTCCAGGGAGTCTTCTCTTCTCATGAGGTGGCCAAAGTCTTGGAGCCTCAGCTTCACGATCTGTGCTTCCAGTGAGCACTCAGGGCTGATTTCCTTCAGAATGGATGTGTTTGATCTTCTTGTAGTCCATGGGACTCTCAAGAGTCTCCTCCAGCACCATAAGTCAAAAGCATCAATTCTTTGTCGATCAGCCTTCTTTATGGTCCAGCTCTCACTTCCATACATCACTACTGGGAAAACCATAGCTTTAACAATATGGACCTTTGTCAGCAAGGTGATGTCTCTGCTTTTTAAGATGCTTTCTAGGTTTGTCATTCCTTTTCTCCCAAGAAGCAGGCATCTCTTAATTTTGTGGCTGCTGTGATCATGGAACCCAAGAAAGTAAAATCTCTCACTTCCTCCATTTCTTCTCCTTCTATTTGCCAGGAGGTGATGGCCATGATCTTCGTTTTTTTGATGTTGAGCTTCAGACCATATTTTGCACTCTCCTCTTTCACCCTCATTAAAAGGTTCTTTAATTCCTCCTCATTTTCTGCCATCAAGGTTGTGTCATCTGCATATCTGAGGTTGTTGATATTTATTCCGGCAATCTTAATTCCGGCTAGGGATTCATCCAGTCCAGCCTTTCGCATGATGAATTCTGCATATAAGTTAAATAACCAGGGAGGCAATATACAGCCTTGCCATACTCCTTTCCCAATTTTGAACCAATCAGTTGTTCCATATCCAGTTCTAACTGTAGCTTCTTGTCCCACATAGAGATTTTTCAGGAGACAGATGAGGTGATCAGGCACTCCCATTTCTTTAAGAACTTGCCATAGTTTGTTGTGGTTGACACAGTCAAAGGCTTTTGCATAGTCAATGAAGCAGAAGTAGATGTCTTTCTGGAACTCTCTAGCTTTCTCCATAATCCAGCGCATGTTTGCAATTTGGTCTCTGATTCCTCTGCCCCTTTGAAATCCAGCTTGCACTTCTGGGAGTTCTCGGTCCACATACTGCTTGAGCCTTCCTTGTAGAATTTTAAGCATAACCTTGCTAACATGTGAAATGAGTGCAATTGTGCGGTAGTTGGAGCATTCTTTGGCACTGCCCTTCTTTGGGATTGGAATGTAGACTGATCTTCTCCAATCCTCTGGCCACTGCTGAGTTTACCAAACTTGCTGGCATATAGAGTATAGCACCTTAACAGCATCATCTTTTAAAATTTTAAATAGTTCAGCTGGAATACCATCACTTCCACTGGCCTTGTTATTAGCAGTGCTTTCTAAGGCCCATTTGACTTCACTCTCCAGGATGTCTGGCTCAGGGTCAGCAACCACACTACCTGGGGTGTACAAGACATCCTGGGGTGTACGAGACATCCATATCTTTCTGGTATAATTCTTCTGTGTATTCTTGCCACCTCTTCTTGATGTCTTCTGCTTCTGTTAGGTCCTTACCACTTTTGTCCTTTATTATGGTAATCTTTGTACGAAATGTTCCTTTTATATCTCCAATTTTCTTGAACAGATCTCTGGTTGTTCCCATTCTATTGCTTTCCTCTATTTCTTTGCATTGCTCGTTTAAGAAGGTCTTCTTCTCTCTCCTTGCTATTCTTTGGAAATCTGCATTCAATTTCCTGGATCTTTCACCATCTCCCTCACATTTTGCTTGCCTTCTCTCCCCCGCTGTTTGTAAGGCCTCATTGGACAGCCACTTTGCTTTCTTGCATTTCCTTTTCATTGGGATGGTTTTCGTTGCTGCCTCCTGTATAATGTTACGAGCCTCCATCCATAGTTCTTCAGGCACTCTGTCCAACAAATCTAAATCCTTAAACCTATTCCTCACTTCCGCTGTGTATTCATAAGGGATTTGATTTAGATTGTATCTTAACGGCCCAGTGGTTTTTCCTACTTTCTTCAGTTTAAGCTTGAATTTGCTATAAGAAGCTGATGATCTGAGCCACAGTCAGCTCCAGGTCTTGTTTTTGCTGACTGTATTGAGCTTCTCCATCTTTGGCTGCAGAGAATATAATCAATCTGATTTCGATGCTGCCCATCTGGTGATGTCCATGTGTAGAGTCGTCTCTTGTGTTGTTGGAAAAGCGTGTCTGTGATGACCAGCTTGTTCTCTTGACAGAACTCTATTAGCCTTTGCCCTGCTTCGTTTTGATCTCCAAGGCCAAACTTGCCAGTTGTTCCTTTTATCTCTTGACTCCCTACTTTAGCATTCCAATCCCCTATAATGAGAAGAACATCCTTCTTTGGTGTCACTTCTATAAGGTCTTGTAAGTCTTCATAGAATTGGTCAATTTCAGTTTCTGCAGCACAAGTAGTTGGTGCATAAACTTGGATTACTGTGATGTTAAAAGGTCTGCCTTGGATTCGTATCGAGATCATTCTATCATTTTTGAGACTATGAGGGCCACTCCATTCCTTTTACGGGATTCTTGCCCACAGTAGTAGATATGATGATCATCCGAACTGAATTCGCCCATTCCCGTCCATTTTAGTTCACTGATGCCCAGGATGTCAATATTTATTCTTGCCATCTCATTTTTGACCATATCCAACTTACCAACGTTAATGGTTCTTACATTCCAGGTTCCTGTGCAATATTTTTCTTTACAGCTTTGGACTTTCCTTTCGCTTCCAGGCATATCCGCAACTGAGCAACCTTTCGGCATCAGCTCTGAATCTACTTGTGCTACTTTTCCTCAGTAGCATGTTGGATGCCTTCCGACCTGAGGGGCTCATCTTCCAGCGTCATAACTTTTATATGCCTGTTGTCTTTGTCCACAGAGTTTTCTTGGCAGGGATACTGGAGTGGCTTGCCAGTTCCTGCTCCAGGTGGATCACGTTTGGTCAAAACTCTCCACTATGTCCTGTCCATCTTCGGTGGCCCTGCACGGCATAGCTCATAGCATCTCTGAGTTATTCAAGCCCCTTCACCACAGCAAGGCAGTGATCCATGAAGGGTGTGTATATACACACACACACACACACATAATTTGTTTAATCATGTTATGTTGATCTTTGATTTGTATGACTACTGAAAGAAACTTTGCCACGGCCACTGTGATATCATTGGACTTGTTGTCCAGAAGATATTTGATATAGTAGGCTTCAGATTGACCCGGCCAATTTGCCAATAGTGGTTTAATCAATAGTTCCCAAGCTTGATCATATTTCCGCAATGCAATAAAATATGCCTCATGCAGTCAACGTCCTGAGAGCATACATAGATCCTATTTTGATAAGCGATACTTCTCAGTTTGCCGTTTAACACTTCTGATGGGAATATATTTAATCTGGCTTTGGTGAAAAGACACTGATATGTTGGTACAGACAAATTTATAAGATATGTGGGTATCTGAAACTCGAACCCATAGTGAATTTCTACTGCTAATGGGCCACAGGTAACATGAGATTGAGATCGGAGATTACTATGTGATATGTCCCAGAGCCTTTGCCTCAGAGATTCAAGGGCAGTATCATTGCCCAGATGGTACAGGAGAGAAGGTGGCATACCAATTGAAGTGGCTTTTCTAACCATAATTTTCATCCATAAAACTGGTAAACTCCTTGTTGTTTAGGTATGGAAGTAATCCCTTCCCTAGGCCAAAGACTGAGATCTTGAGCCAGTAACTCAGGGCAGCCCACCATGCTTTAGTTGATAGAGGACATTCACCTGTTTTTAAAAATAGTATTGCATTTGGAACACAATTTGGAACTTGTAGGAGGGACCGGAAAAACTTTGCCTGGAAGCCATCAAATCTGGAAAATGAGCCATTGAACCAGATGTTTGAGGCATAGAGGAGTTGAGAGACAGATTTTGCATTAAATACCTTAATGGCTGATGAAACATAATGGCCTCCCCTTGTATAAAAGAATCGAAGTATAGCCAGTTTGCTTACCTCCGCCTTTTGATAGGCAGTTTGCCAATGATGTTTCCAGGACTTGGAATGATGGAACAGAAGCCCTAGGTACCGGAAGAATTTGGTCTGCTCTAGTTTGTGACCATCCAGTACTCATTTACTTGGGGAGAATCTCTTCTCCACCAGGACTTTTGATTTTTCATAATTGATGGATAATCCCTTACCAGAACAGTAGTCTGAGAATTTCCTTAGTTGGTAGTGCAGGCCAGGTCTGGTTTGGGAGAGGATGGCCGTGTCATCTGCATACAACAAGAGGGGTCTTTCTCGTCCCTTTTTTTTGGAAGATGGCCATCAGGGTCCATTAAGCTTCCTGCTAAGTCATTCAGAAACAAACTGAACAAAGCAGGGGCCAAAATGCATCCCTGTCTCACTCCCCCTATCCTAAATGGTATGTAAATTTTGTTAAGTAAAATAGTTCAGATCCCTGAGCCTCAACTAACTTTCACAGGGATTCTGAGGAACTGAGGCAAATATTGATGGCAACAGATGGAAGTTCTAAGTCTTATTGACAAATTAAAAACTGGCATTGCACTGAGTCTAGATGGCATCCACTCAAGAGTTCTTAAAGAACTCAAAGATTGATAGACTTACCAAGCACACAGAAGAGCAAGTCTTGCTGAAGTAGAACCAGCATGACTTCTGCAGGGGCAATTTTGGTTTCCCTAATATTTTTTAATTCTTTGAGAATGTTAACAAACATTATAGAGGTGATCTAGTTGACACTATGTACAGTACTTAGATTTTCAAGAAGCTTTTGACAAAGTACTACACCAAAGACTTCTGAGAAGCATAGCAGTCATTGAATAAGAGGAGAGGTCCTGCTATGGATCAGAAATTGGTTAAGGACCAGGAACGAGAATAGGAATAAGTGGGTAATTCTCTCCATGGAGTAATGTAGAAAGTGGAGTCTCCCACTACTTTGTAGTGAATGGAGCATGTGAGGGTAATTAAAGTCACCCATTACTCAGAGCAAATATCCTTACTGATATCAAGAAGAGCTGTTTTATAGTTCTGATTAATTTCAGCAGGGCCTGTGAAAGAGAACAGGATTGTGCCCTTCGTGATCTCCACTAGCGGACTTATGTAGTCCGATCCAATGCATATTTGTTGAGATTTAAGTCTCACTGAGTTTAGTGAGGCTTACACTTAAATGGAAGTGTATGGGATTGCATCCCCAACTTCTGAAATTTATTTTTTACTTGTTTTTAAGCAAAATTCTGTATTAAGTTTGGTGCATTAAAGAATTGCAAATTTTCTATTGTTGCAAAGAAGTCACTTTCTCTGTGCTCTTTGATTTCTCTACATTTGTGGGTTTTCATTCATTCAGTTTCCATCTTCACCTGATACTGCTGGCCAGCACAGAGAATGAGATGGTCATAAGGCACTTTTCTCCCATTGGAAACCAGTACA